>NC_090436.1:392087511-392692344 GCF_031143425.1 Pleurodeles waltl | reverse complement strand
ATGCTGTAATTAGACTATTCATTCCTTGAATTCATTTTACTCTCTGACCCCAATTGAGATTTTCAGTCTACATGCCAGAAAGGCCTAACTTCCATAACAAAAACTAACATATTAGCCTTGGTTACAAGTGCCCCTAAAGGGGCAGTTTGTATTGTTAATACCATATACATTCCAACAACCAGAGTTCAGAATGTATTGGGTGTGATAAATAGAATCTAGTCAGTTTTTTCCTCTGTAATGAGGCATAACATGCAGATTTTGGTGCCTAACATACAAATATCTGCATGTCTGGTAATTACCCTCACCCACCTGTTAAACTCAGGTGTGACCTGTTGAAATGTAATGGTATTGTAAACTTTATTGCACCTGGTAATTACTGGTTGCAATAAACATCACACCACTTTTAATGCAACCCCTGTGCACACGTGTTTGCACAAGGATCCCAGTTTAACTTGTAATGAATCTGATAGTCTTTACTCACGCATTGAGAAGTAAATTTACTAACACTTTGAGGTGGTGTTATCTTGGTGCAAAATGTTGTATTAGCATTTATTTTCCAAGCCAAATGCCGAAATGTGCTGTAAAGTAGCCTGAAGTAACACAAGGTAGAGCTATTGACAATTTTTTCTCTGGTTTCCATCCGGGGCGTTCCATGGATGCCACTTGGGCGTTTCTATGCAACAACCAATGGGTTTTGACACCAATCCCTGTCTACCGATGTTGGCAAACAGGGATTTGCACCAAAAATGTACACCTCATTGAGACAAGTGTAAGGTGTGAGAAAAGGTTTCTTTTCTCAAACCGTTTCCAACCCTTAATAGATACGCACTCTTCTGCTTTCTCACTTTCACACTATGCAGTGCAAAAACGTTAGTTGCTGTGTTGCTTTGCTTGAAAACTTAGTAAATTTGATTGCATATTATATATATTAACTTCACTACAATATTTACAGTGTTTAAATCACTAGACAATGGGGATAATGGTGGCTAGCTGAGGAAGCTGGCTGGGAGCTCCCCTCAGGTGCCGGCAATGCGTGAGATGGGGCGCTGAATTCAAAGCACACTTACCCGCAGAATGGTGAACGGGTCTCGGCTGGCCCTCAGCGGGAGCTTTAGGACAGGCATGAATGTCTAACAGAGGTGATGAGGAGGGCAGGCAGAGTCCAGAGGCAGCATTGCCATGTGGAAAGAAGCAGCTTCAAGCCTCCGCAGAGATCGGCGGGCCACTGCAGAGATTCCCCTCTGGGTTTGGCAGGCAGAGTCAGCACAGGTCACAAAGACTGATGTCCAAGCATGCAGGTGTCTGTTCAAGATGAAGCAAGCCCAGTGTTGGCACTCACAAGAAGCTTAAGTCACCACATGTTAGCATTGCGGGGGCCTTGAGAAGGAAGATAATGTTGAGGGAGCATGGGGAACATCTGCACCTGCACCTATAATATCAGCAACGCTGAAATAAACAGAGGCAAATGGTTGGTGTACCCTTCTGCAGGCCAGGACAGGTGAGGGGGAGATATTCTTTAAGAAATAGCAGGCTAATCTCTGAGACCTCAGCAGTATTGGAAGGTGCATTAGGCAACAGGGTACTGAGGTTTTAATTCAAACCACCTCTTTGGTGTTGACTGGAGCCATAGTACCTGCAACTAGTATTGTGGACAGAGATCTGGGTAAATTTGATATTCACATTCTGGAGTCCACATTAGAGTTAGCAGCACTACCCCCTCCTGACAGCATAATCAAGGTAAACATAATAACTGAGTGGGGGGGTGCAAGAATCCCATAAAGCAAAAGGTCACTCCCTCCCTGAGGTCCTTTTTTCAAGGTAAAATCTGCAAAGGAGGCAACTGGAGCAGGCAAGCCAGTCCCCCCTTTACAGAGACTTCCAGATATTAGGAATAAGGGCAGACCCACCATGGAGGCAGGAAGGGCGGGTACACAAGAGGCTACAAGCATCAGGAAACTATGGCGGGGGTGCCCACAACAAATAGATACCAGGTTTTGGCAGACAAGGGGCTCAAAGCACCTGTGAGACATTAGAAGTGAAAATGGATATGCCAATGTTAAGAGTGAACTCATGGGAGGCCTCATTTGAATAGCTAAAGGGAGTAGTTGTGGAGAGATTCAGCCATTAAGGGCAGGCGAGAAGGAACTGCAAGATCAGGTAGAAACCTTAAAGAATAATACAAGACACAATAATGTGAGAATGCTGAATGTCCCTGAAGGGGCTGAAGGGGATGATATGAAAGGGTTTGTGGTTAACCTAATTAAGAAATTCATTCCATCTGTAGACTCCACTGAGTTGGCTGCAGACATGTAGAGAGTGCACCAAGACCCTTTCAAGAGAAACGTAAACAGGAAAAACACAAGGAAAATATTGATTAATTTAAGGCTCCAACACCCTGAAAGAACAGGTCCTCTCAGCTGCCTTGAAAGCAGATAAACTTTGAGAGGGATGACTGGTCTATTTGCATCATAGATATTTCAAAGGCTAGCTTAGATGGGCAATGGGAGTTAGGAAAGCATATGCAAGAACTAAGGAAGCTGGTGGCTACAGTTAAGGTTTCCCACAACCCTTAAAGTTATGTGGAATAACAGCATGCACAATTTGAGAGGTCTAGGGGAGGTAGAGAGATTAATTAAACAGATTAAGGCACATAAGAAGAGATGCTGACTCTTGAGTAGGGGCTCAAAAGTGTAATGCAGGAATACCCAAAAAGTGTGGGTTGGGTAATTTGGGTGGGGGATTGTCACGGGTGAATGATGTGAAGTTGTGGAGGCACTGAGTGGGGAGCATTGTGGAAAAAATTAAAGAAAAAAGGTCCTAGTATGCAGCAAGTGTTAACACAAGGCATAGGTCTGTAGTGTGGCAGATGTTCCAGCTGGAACCCTTCTTGGATACTGGAGAAATAAGAAAACTCAGAAAAATGACAAGCATTAATAGGGATCATTCTTTGAGAATTTTGTCATGGAATGTGAATGGACTTAGGGTAAAACATAGAAGAAGGAAGATCTTGGAATACTTGAGACAGTCAGATGCAGGGGTAGTGATACTTCAGGAGACACATGAAGAAAGGGTGTGAGGAAATGAGAAGGGGCAGGAATGGAACAAGGAATTTGTATGTACTGACCCAGTCATGTTGCACAAAGAGGGTTGCTATATAGATTAAGACTGGTATACATAAGCAGGGTTTCATGGCCCCAATATTGATGATCCAGGTCCTCTACAGACCCTGTATTTCCAATTGTTGCAGGTAGCTGAACCTACATTAATACGGGGAGACTTTAATGTGATATTGGATCCTCTACTTGATAAATCTACCATTAGGAAAATGGCTAATTCTCCAAAGATGCCTGTGTCAGCAAGGCAGATAATGAAGGATCTGGGTTTATGCGCTGTGTGGAGACAAAGGGCCGGCAATGATAAAAGCTTCACCTTTCTCAATAAGAAATATGGTAATTTCTCCAGAATTGATTGAATTGATTGTTTTCCTTGTAGATGTTAGAATGACTAGTAGAGTTAATAAGGTGAGACATATTCCTGAACATTTGTCTGATCACTCTGCCGTCAGGATTGATCTACTCCTGGGAAAGGTACTTGTCCCTCCTAGATGGACTCTAGACAGGACATTATTGCTGGATCATATGGTGATCAGTCAGCTAAAGCAAGACACACCAGGTTTCCTCGAAGTGAAAGCTGGATCATCGTCTCTGCACATAGGCCCTCATTCTGACCCTGGCGGTCGGTGATAAAGCGGCGGCCAAGCCGCCAACAGGCCGGCGGTCTAAAATATGCAATTCTGACCCTGGCGGGAACCGCCAACACAGCCCGCCAACTTAACACTCCGCCCGCCACGGCGGTACAAACAAACAGCGCGGCGGTTCCCGCCAACAGCCAGGCGGCAGACAATGTACCGCCCACCCTATTACGACCCACCAATCCGCCACCTTTTCCGGGGCGGGAGCACCGCCGATAAGAACACGGCGGAAACAGACTACGAACGGGAAAACGCTCACCTCTACGCACTCCACGCGAGATTCCGGCAGTATGGAACCAGAGTTGCAGGTCATCCCCGCACTCCTATACCTGCTCATATACCAGGAGCACGCCCGGCGGCGCGGAAGACATCGGTGAGTACTGCACCTACGACACAGGGGAGGGAAAAGATTACCGGCACACACCCACCCACCCACACCCACTACAACACACACATCAATGCATTCCCACAGATCACTGTCACAACCCACAAACCACCCCCCTCCGAAATAATGCAAAGACCAAAAGAAGAGATCATAAACGGGCAGATATATTGAAATATGTACACCAGTAATCCCAATAAATAAATAAACTATGTACAAAATATATACAGCTACTAAATGTAGTCCAACCACTGTCCGTGGATCACAGGGGTCCTGTGCAAAGGGGCAAGGCCCAGTCCCACGACAAGAACTCCACGGAGAGAACACTGCAGGGGCATCAGAAAGAAAATAGGACAGGCACCTCAGGGGGAAGGGAAGGGGGGGCACCTCAGCCACTTGAGTACACGACGCCAGATCCACGAGGGGACTCCATGACCACTGGCCCATCCTGGGGAGAGCAAAGCCACAGTCCAAACAGTCCATACAGTGGGTGGCCTGCCCACTGGGCCATCCTGGGGAGAGCAAAGCCACAGTCCATACAGTCCATACAGTGGGTGGCCTGCCCACTGGGCCATCCTGGGGAGAGCAAAGCCACAGTCCATACAGTCCATACAGTGGGTGGCCTGCCCACTGGGCCATCCTGGGGAGAGCAAAGCCACAGTCCAAACAGTCCATACAGTGGGTGGCCTGCCCACTGGGCCATCCTGGGGAGAGCAAAGCCACAGTCCATACAGTCCATACAGTGGGTGGCCTGCCCACTGGGCCATCCTGGGGAGAGCAAAGCCACAGTCCAAACAGTCCATACAGTGGGTGGCCTGCCCACTGGGCCATCCTGGGGAGAGCAAAGCCACAGTCCAAACAGTCCATACAGTGGGTGGCCTGCCCACTGGGCCATCCTGGGGAGAGCAAAGCCACAGTCCATACAGTCCATACAGTGGGTGGCCTGCCCACTGGGCCATCCTGGGGAGAGCAAAGCCACAGTCCAAACAGTCCATACAGTGGGTGGCCTGCCCACTGGGCCATCCTGGGGAGAGCAAAGCCACAGTCCATACAGTCCATACAGTGGGTGGCCTGCCCACTGGGCCATCCTGGGGAGAGCAAAGCCACAGTCCATACAGTCCATACAGTGGGTGGCCTGCCCACTGGGCCATCCTGGGGAGAGCAAAGCCACAGTCCAAACAGTCCATACAGTGGGTGGCCTGCCCACTGGGCCATCCTGGGGAGAGCAAAGCCACAGTCCATACAGTCCATACAGTGGGTGGCCTGCCCACTGGGCCATCCTGGGGAGAGCAAAGCCACAGTCCAAACAGTCCATACAGTGGGTGGCCTGCCCACTGGGCCATCCTGGGGAGAGCAAAGCCACAGTCCATACAGTCCATACAGTGGGTGGCCTGCCCACTGGGCCATCCTGGGGAGAGCAAAGCCACAGTCCATACAGTCCATACAGTGGGTGGCCTGCCCACTGGGCCATCCTGGGGAGAGCAAAGCCACAGTCCAAACAGTCCATACAGTGGGTGGCCTGCCCACTGGGCCATCCTGGGGAGAGCAAAGCCACAGTCCATACAGTCCATACAGTGGGTGGCCTGCCCACTGGGCCATCCTGGGGAGAGCAAAGCCACAGTCCAAACAGTCCATACAGTGGGTGGCCTGCCCACTGGGCCATCCTGGGCAGAGCAAAGCCACAGTCCAAACAGTCCATACAGTGGGTGGCCTGCCCACTGGGCCATCCTGGGGAGAGCAAAGCCACAGTCCATACAGTCCATAACAGACCCCACTGCCACTGGAGGAGGCAAGTTGGCCAGAGGACATCCTGCAGCCCTGCCCGAGATAGATCCTGCCCTGCCACGTCTGCCAAAGGGCCAGCGGTTCTTGCCTTGAAGGGCCCAGTTCAGCGCTCCTTGCCTTGAAGGGCCCAGTTCAGCGGTTCTTGAGACGGCGGGGCCCAGTTCAGCGGTTCTTGAGACGGCGGGGCCCAGGTCAGCGTTCCTTGCCTTGAAGGGCCCAGTTCAGCGCTCCTTGCCTTGAAGGGCCCAGTTCAGCGGTTCTTGAGACGGCGGGGCCCAGCGGAGCGGTTCTTGAGACGGCGGGGCCCAGTTCAGCGGTTCTTGAGACGGCGGGGCCCAGTTCAGCGGTTCTTGAGACGGCGGGGCCCAGGTCAGCGCTCCTTGCCTTGAAGGGCCCAGTTCAGCGGTTCTTGAGACGGCGGGGCCCAGCGGAGCGGTTCTTGAGACGGCGGGGCCCAGTTCAGCGGTTCTTGAGACGGCGGGGCCCAGTTCAGCGGTTCTTGAGACGGCGGGGCCCAGTTCAGCGGTTCTTGAGACGGCGGGGCCCAGGTCAGCGCTACTTGCCTTGAAGGGCCCAGTTCAGCGCTCCTTGCCTTGAAGGGCCCAGTTCAGCGGTTCTTGAGATGGCGGGGCCCAGCGGAGCGGTTCTTGAGACGGCGGGGCCCAGTTCAGCGGTTCTTGAGACGGCGGGGCCCAGTTCAGCGGTTCTTGAGACGGCGGGGCCCAGGTCAGCGCTCCTTGCCTTGAAGGGCCCAGTTCAGCACTCCTTGCCTTGAAGGGCCCAGTTCAGCGGTTCTTGAGACGGCGGGGCCCAGCGGAGCGGTTCTTGAGACGGCGGGGCCCAGTTCAGCGGTTCTTGAGACGGCGGCCGGTCTATGGCCAACTGCTAATTGCCTGGTGGTGCCCTCCTGGGCAGCGGGGATGGTGCTCCTTCAATGCCCACCTGGGCTGTGGGTGGTGGGGCCCTCCTGGCCAGCTGGGCTGGGTCCTCCCTGGGCAGCGGCTATGGGGGTGGTGGGCTCTCCCGGGGCAGCTGTGCCGGTTCCTCCCGGGGCAGCGGCTATGGGGGTTGTGGGCTCCTCCTGGGCAGCAGGCCTGCTGCCTGACCTCTCCGACTTACTGCCCTTGCCCTCCTTAGTCGTGGGCCTGTGGCCCTTTCCTCCCTTTGGAGCTGTGGCTGGTGACTGTCTCTGGGTGGTGTCCGGGGGGGATGTAGAAGGCGGGCTCCTGCGGCGCCCCTTCCGCCTTCTGCTCCTCTTCCCAGGGGGTGGGCTGCCTGTCCCCTTGCTGCTGGGCGAAGATCCAGACATGCGGGCTGGCGGGCTCCAATACCCCTGCACCCTTGTCAAGGGGGCTGCAGGGCTGGTGGTGGCTGAGGTGCTCTTCTTACCCCGACGAGAAGGAGGGGGGGGCTCAGGGTCAGGAAAGAAGTTAGTAGTGGCGAGGAAGAGCTTCTTGGGACAATGGAGAGTGGTAGGTACAGTGGGAATGGGAGTGGAGGGAGAGGATGTGGTTGTAGGTGAGTCACGTTTGCTGTCTTTGGGTGCAGGTGCAGGAGGGATAGGCTGTCGTGAGGTGGATGGCTGTTGGGTGGGTGGGTGGCTGCGTTTGTGTGGTGTGGAAGAGGGGGTGACAGACACAGTGGGAGAGGACACAGGGGACGTGTAAATGGCAGTGGGGGTGGTGACTGCACGTGTGCGGACTGGAGTGGAGGGTGTGCTGGTGATGGAAACACTGGCTGATGGTGAGGTGAATGGAGGTGTGAGTGTAGACGTCACAGGGAGGGAGGAGGGAGACGAGGAGGTGGGGGTCACAGAGGTGGTAGTGACTGTTGGCATGTCTGCATCGGAATGTTGCGTGTGTGAATGTCTGCGTGATCTGTGGTGCTTATGTTTGGATGAGCTTCTCTTGGGTGTTGAGGTGTGTGCAGGCTGGTCTGATGGTGTGGGTGGGACAGGCAGAGGAACAGGAGACTGGGAGGAGGGAGTTAGTAGAGGCAGGCAGGAGACAGGGACAATGGCTGCCGTCAGTGCTGAGGCCAGAGCCTGGAACGATCGCTGATGGGCAGCCTGACCCGAATGAATGCCCTCCAGGTACGCATTGCTGCGATGAACCTCCCTCTCCACCCCCTGGATGGCATTCAAAAGGGTAGTCTGCCCAACAATGAGCGTTCGGAGGAGGTCAATGACCTCCTCACTGAGGGCAGCGGGGGTAACAGGGGCAGGGCCTGAGGTGCCTGGGGCGAAGGAGATGCCCGGCTTCCTGGCAGAGCGGGCACGGGGCGAACGCTGAGGGGCTGCTGGGAGGGCGGAGATGGTGCGCTGGGTGGCGGCTGTACCTGTAATGGCGGGGGGCACGGATGGTGCCACCCCCCGCAAGGGAGCCCCCTTCCGAGGACATGTCCGTGTCGCTGCAGGGTCCAGTCGTCCCCGTCGTGGAGCTCCCCTCGCCCTCCGTCTCACTGGTCCAGTCTGACTCTGTGGCATGGCCCTCCTGGGCCATGTGAGATGCAGCTCCCTCCTGCCCCGATGCCACTTCTCCTCCGCCTGATGATGCTGATGCACACAAGCACAGAAAGACAAACAAAAAGGGGGGGGGAGAGAGAAATAAAGGGATATTGATTACATGGATCTCGGGTACAGTTAGCGGACATGACAGACACAGATGCCCCTGCACTAAGTTGCGCACTTGGGGTCCGCTACGCATTCCGTGGAACATGCCCTACACGCCTAGAGTTGACAACTGCACCCATGGATGACACGGCCCAGGGATGGCTGTACTGACAAACTACTGAGGGTGGTGGCTGGGGACACAGGGGCTTACGGGGGTGCCCAGCCTACAGATATCGCCCTGGCCTAGGGGGACCCCCAGCCCTCCTCCCCCACCCAGACACCTCCACTGCGCGGCAACAGAGTAGATAATGCTTGTACTCACCCCCTTGTGTCTGCTGTGCTGCCCTCACGCGCCCATCCAAATCAGGGTAGGCCACCGCCAGGATCCGGAACATCAGGGGGCTCAGTTGACGGCAGGCACCCCGCCTACGTTGGGAGGCCATCCCCAGCAGAGACTCGGCGGTCTTCTTGGTCCCGCGGCGGATGTCCTCCCACCTCTTGCGGCAGTGGGTGCCCCATCGATGGTGGACCCCCAGGGTCCGGACTTCCTTGGCGATGGCACGCCAAATCCCGATCTTCTCATTGACGCGGACCTATGTGACACGTACAGGGAGGGAGAAATACCACGTTCAAGTTTGTCAGCATTTTCCTTGCCAGTGGCCCAACGCCCCCCATCCCCGCCAGGCCCCCCGCCATGCCCCCGCCATGCCCAACATGCCCCCCATCCCCGCCAGGCCCCCCGCCATGCCCCCCGCCAGGCCCAACATGCCCCCCATCCCCGCCATGCCCCCCGCCATGCCCAACATGCCCCCCATCCCCGCCAGGCCCCCCGCCATGCCCCCCGCCAGGCCCAACATGCCCCCCATCCCCGCCAGGCCCCCCGCCATGCCCCCCGCCAGGCCCAACATGCCCCCCATCCCCGCCAGGCCCCCCGCCAGGCCCAACATGCCCCCCATCCCCGCCAGGCCCCCCGCCATGCCCCCCGCCAGGCCCAACATGCCCCCCATCCCCGCCATGCCCCCGCCATGCCCAACATGCCCCCCATCCCCGCCAGGCCCCCCGCCATGCCCCCCGCCAGGCCCAACATGCCCCCCATCCCCGCCAGGCCCCCCGCCATGCCCAACATGCCCCCCATCCCCGCCATGCCCCCCGCCAGGCCCAACATGCCCCCCATCCCTGCCAGGCCCCCCGCCAGGCCCCCAAGCCAGCCAGTGGCCCCAAATCCAGATTGAATTAAACTCACTTGTTGGTCTGGAGGACCGTAGAGTAGCGCATACTGGGGGAGGACCCCATCCACAAGTTTCTCCAACTCCTCTCCAGTGAAGGCAGGGGCCCTTTCCCCAGGTGCAGCAGCCATTGTCCCTTCCAGACCGAGGTCACAGCAACACTTGCAGTATAGGTCCTCTCCTGTGAAAGTTCAAGTCGCAAGTGGATAAGTAGATAGAAAATGGCGGTCACGTCCGCGGCGGTGCGTACCGCGGCGGTGCGTCCCGCCACCGCCGGCGCCCTTCGCCATTGGCTCCTGAAACCCATAGGCTTCAATGTTAACCAATGCGGCTTGGCGCCGCGGTCTTCGCCCGCCGCCCGCCGCGGTGTGCCACGCCAGCGCATTGACCTCACATCCCATTGTCACACTTCACAGGTCAGGCAGCCGCCATTTCCAGGGCCCACATGGCTCAATTTCAACTGCGTCACACAGGCCTAGGCCTTGCATAGCCACTCAGACACGCCATTCACTGCATAGAGAATGGTTTACTGTGCTAGCTGTGAGTACGTACCTGTGGGTTGCTTGACTGTGTGCTCCATGTTGTCCTTCCTAGGCACCGTCCGCTGGGTTGGGCGAGGAGACGGATGAATCCTCCCGTGTACCGACCGCTGGTGGACCTGTCGACAATGGAAGAACGCCACATTATCCTGACCTACCGTCTTAACCGTGCCACTATACATGAACTGTGTGCCCAGCTGGAGCCCGACCTGATGTCCCCCATCCGCCAACCCACAGGGATTCCCCCTCTGGTGCAGGTCATGTCAGTACTCCATTTCTTGGCAAGTGGGTCATTTCAGACAACCGTGGGAATTGCTTCTGGGATGTCTCAGCCCATGTTTTCGAAGGTGTTATCCAGAGTGTTGTCTGCCCTGATGAAATCCGTGAGGAGCTACATCATTTTCCCAGAGGTGGGCGAATTGGCTACAGTGAAGGGTGATTTCTACGCCCTTGGACATATTCCCAACGTAATTGGTGCCATTGATGGGACCCATGTGGCTTTGGTTCCCCCAAGAGACAGGGAGCAGGTGTACAGGAACAGAAAAAATTACCATTCAATGAACATCCAGGTGGTGTGTTTGGCTGACCAGTACATCTCGTATGTAAATGCCAAATTCCCAGGGTCAGTGCATGACGCCTACATCCTCAGGAATAGCAGCATCCCTTACGTGATGGAACAGCTACAGAGACACCGTGTATGGCTAGTGGGGGACTCTGGGTACCCCAACCTGTCGTGGCTACTGACCCCAGTAAGGAATCCCCAGACCAGGGCAGAGGAACGGTACAATGAGGCCCATGGGCGTACTAGGAGGGTGATCGAACGCACCTTTGGCCTCCTAAAGGCCAGGTTTAGGTGCCTGCATATGACAGGTGGATCCCTAATGTACTCACCTAAGAAGGTGTGTCACATCATCGTGGCCTGCTGCATGCTTCACAACCTGGCTTTGCGCCGCCAGGTGCCTTTCCTGCAGGAGGATGGTCGAGACGGTGGTGTTGTGGCAGCGGTGGAACCTGAGGAGAGTGACGAGGAGGAAGACGACGGGGCTGAAACAGACAACAGGGACAGAATCATTGAACAGTACTTCCAATAGGACACAGGTAACATTTCAAAGATAATTTAGTAAATGTTAACTACTCTCCTGCATCTCTGCTGCCTGTCTATTTGCCCCAGTGTATGATGACTGAGTTTTGGCTTTTCCCTCCCTATTTCAGATCTGGGGTCCCCACTACGAGTCCTGTGCTTCGTTTCCCCATGGACTACAGCTTTGTGGCAGCTGTTTGTTGACTTCACCATGTACAAGGACATATTTGCACTGTCATGTCAATTACAATATATTGAAATCACAGCCAGACTCCAGATATTTTGGTGCAAAATAGGTGTTTATTTAAGTGCTCAAAATGGGATGGGTGGTTTCAAGTGGGTGGGGGCTATGGTGAAGGAATGTCCATGGCAGAGTCCAGAGTAACAGTCACACAGGTGCATTGTCCAGAGGCCTGTGGAGAGATGGAGCATGGGCAGTTCAAGGATGGACAGGGTGACAATGTGGGACAGTGGGATGACATCAGGTGGTATCCATTGCTGGCGGGGGTCTTGACATCCTACTCTGTCTTCTTGCGAGATCTCAGGGCCCTCTTGCGGGGTGGTTCTTCTCCTGCAGGAGGTGGGGGTCTGGTGGGCTGCTGCTGTGCGGGGGCCTCCTGTCCACTAGCGCCGGCGGAGGTGGTTGGCTGTTCTTGGTCCAGGCTAGTGGCAGGGGCCCTTGGGTGTTGTTGAGTGTCCGCCCTGGTGTTGACGAGGTCCTGCAGCAGCCCTACCATGGTAACCAGGGTGGTGTTGATGGCTCTGATGTCCTCCCTGTACCCCCGATAGTGTTCCTCCTGCAGTACCTGGTTCTCCTGGAACCGGGCCAGTACCGTCGCCATCGTCTCCTGGGAGCGGTTGTATGCTCCCATGATGGTGGTGAGGACCTCGTGGAGAGTGGGTTCCCTGGGCCTCTCCTCCCCCCCCTGTCGCACAGCTGCCCTCCGAGTTGCCCTGTTTCCCTGGGCCTCTGCCCCCTGGCCGGTGTGCCCACTACCACTGCCCCCAGGTCCCTGTTGTTGTTGGGGTGGTGGGTTATCCTGGGTGCCCTGTAGTGGTAGACACACCGCAGATTGACGCGCCCTGGAGACAGAGGCATGGGCCCGCTGGGTGGGAGCTGTGCTGGTGTTCCCAGAGGGGTTTGGGTCTGTAGTGGCCTGGGCCTGTGTGAGGGGAACCGACTGTCCAGAGGTCCCCGATGGTCCGGGCTGGTCATCGGTGTCCAGGTCGACAGAGCTGCTGTCATCGCTGACGGCCTCTTGGGTGGGGGGTGTGGAGAATTCTGGCCCCTCCGCCGCGGTGTGTTGACGGTCGGGTCCTGCAGGGGTATAGAGGTATGGTTATAGTTTCAATGTGTGGCATATGGGTGTATCTATGGGTTCTCGTGTCCCCAAGTGCTGGCATTCGTGTGTGGGGGCTTTGGTGAGGGTGGCTTGTGGGGGGGATGTGTATATGCATTGGGCATGCTTTGGTGATGGGTGTCCATGCTTAGTGGACGCATGCAGGCCTAGGTTTTGGGATGTGTGGGTGGTGATGGTGAGACATTGGCGGGGAATAGGTGTGCTGGGGGTGGGGGTGAGGATGGTGGTGGGGGTGAGGATGGTGGAAGGGGGTGGGGGTGAGGGTGGGGTTCGAGGATGGGGGTGAGGGTTGGGGTATGATTTGGCATGCAGGTGGGGGGAAGCAGTATTGAAGCTTCAACTTACCAGTATCCATTCCTCCGCCGACTCCTGCGAGGCCGTCAGGATGCAGGATGTTCAAGACTTCCTCCTCCCATGATGTGAATTGTGGGGGTTGAGGTGGGGGTCCTCCGCCAGTCTTCTGCATGGCGATGTTGTGCCTGGATACCATGGAACGCACCTTCCCCCGTAGGTCGTTCCATCGCTTCCTGATGTCTTCCCGATTTCTGGGGTGCTGTCCCACTGCGTTGACCCTGTTGACAATCCTCTGCCATAGCTCCGTCCTCCGGGCAATGCTGGTGTATTGTATCTGTGTGCCGAACAGCTGGGGCTCTACCCGAACGATTTCCTCCACCATGACCCTGAGTTCTTCGTCTGTGAAGCGGGGTTGTCTTTGGGGTGCCATGGGGTGGTGTGTATGATGTGTGGGGTGGAGTATGTGTATTTAAGTGAGTTGAGTGTGGTGGTGTGTGTTGTTTTGTGTGTGAATAGTGTGTGGGTGATGGTGTTGAGTGGCTGTGGCTGTTAGTTTGTGGATGCTGGTGTCTCGCTCTGGCCTTCGTTCAGAATTTTTTAGCGTAGGGGTTTGTGGGTGATGTGGGTGGGTGTTTTATATTGTATTGTGTGTGTGGGAGTGGTGTGTGTATGTGTATCAGGTGTGTGGGATTCAAATCGTCCAATGTGGCTGAGTTTTGTTCGTTTGTGTGTATTCTGACCGCGGCGGTGTGTCCCGCCAATGGAATACCGCGTTTGAATGACCGCCGCGTGGATTCGTGGGTCGTAATGGCATGGGCGTATTTCTGTTGGCGTGACGGTGGAGGTTTTGTCACCTCCACTTTTCCGCCGACCGCTGGTCTGGCGGTCTGTTGTGGCGGTCGGATTTTCGGAGGTTTGCCTTCTGCGGGTCAGAATGACCGTGGCGGGTTTCCGCGACCGCGGCGGGATTATGGAGGATTTCTGACCGGCGGTAGGCGCCTTTTACCGCCGAGGTCAGAATGACCACCATAGTCTGGGACACCTTCAAAGCTTTCATCAGGAGGAGGATCATAAGTAAAGCCGTGGGCAAGCATAAGGAGTCCAGACGCAAACTTAGTTAGTTAGAGGAGAAAATCGAGAAAGTACAGAGAGAACAGGCTACTAACTGGAGGGGGTGGGATTTCAGTACCCTCAGAAATAAGATCAGAGAGGCAAGGGATGACCTTGGTGAGTATTTGGAGGGCTTGGTACGCAGAAAATGGGAGTCAGAAGCTAGCCCATTATGAGTATGATGAGGGGTGTGGGAAGTTATTAGCCTTGAAAACAAAGGTGGAAAACGCAAGGAGTATTATTAGGGAGATTGTAGACAGAGAAACAGGGAAATGGTGTACAGACGAAACAGATATAGAACAGGCTTTCTTTGATTTCTTTCAGGAGTTATGCATGGAAAATTTGGTGGTGTCAGAGAGCCAAATAGAAAATTGGCTTAGAAAGGTCTCAATCCTGAAGCTTGGGTCAGATCCAAGAAAGTCTTTAAAACAGGAGATAAGTCAGGAGGAGGTGAGGGCGGCAATCAGGAGGTTAAAAAGGGGGAAAGCTTTGGGCCTCAATGGCCTCCTGAATACATTCTACATATCCCAAATGGATGAGTTAATCCCTGTTTTGAGTAGATTGTTGGTAGATACATTTTCTAGAGGAAACACCTTACCACGCTTGTGGGAAGAGGCCACAATTAGCATAAGTTCAAAAACTAATAAAGATCCAAAATTCTGTAAATCTTATAGACCTATTTTACTGCTGAACTGTGACTATAAAGTCTATACAGACATTTTAGCAGATTAGATAAGGTGAATGGGGACCCAGTTCAGGAGGACCAGAAGAGCTGTAATGGACAACAGCAGCTATATGAGCTTACACATGGTCTGATGGGAGCAGTGGACATGGCAACGGAAGGGAAAATGGCATTAGCATTCTTAATGTTAGATGCTGCCAAAGCATTCAGTAGAGTTAGCTGGCCTTTCATTAATGAAGTGATTAAACATAATGATCTGGGGGAGGAATATTCAAGAGCTATGCAGTTAATTTATAGTGAGCCGATGGCGAGAGTTGCCACGGATGGGAGACTGACCAGGCAGGTTTCTTTAAAGAGGGGACCCTCCAAGGGTGGCCATTATTGCCTGTGTTGTTCAACCTGTTCATAAAACCACTAGTGATTAGGATCAGGGAAAATCCCTACATTATGCTTTTCAAGTATAATGGGTGAGAGAGGAAGGTTGCACTATGCACAACAATCTGATGGTCTAAACCTCAAACTTGGTTTACTACTACCCCACTATCTTGCAAATATTAGCAGACTTTGCCCAGGTCTCTGGTTATCTGTTGAACATGCAAAAACCAAGATAATGGGGTGGAACACTCCATGTGATTACCCTCTTCTAAAAAAAGAAATCAGGTACCTTGGGTTCTAGTTGTTTTAGATTTAGACAGGATGGCTCAAGTTAATTTCAATTTATGATGGACTCCAGAAGGCTGGTAAGATCATAGATGTATATCCCGCTTTTGATCTTTGGGGAAATTAACTTGATAAAGATGTTGATATTGCCAATGTTTACTTTTATTTTCAATGCAATTCCGTTAACATTTAAATTGCAGGGAGAGGCAAGCAGTTTTATTTAGGCTTCAAAGGGAGCTAGAATAGCCTGGAAAAAGCTTCATAGAAAACTCACTGGTAGTGGTATAGCTGCCCCAGATTTCCAATTTTACTGTTGGGTCTTCCAGCTGAAAAACATCAGAATTTCAGTAAGAGGGGAGGATTATTCACAGTTAAGCCCCGGGCGTCATGCAATGCTGGAAGATCTGCCACATGGGTGTAGGTGTTTCTTATACAAGTTTGGAAACAGATCAGTCTGCAGACTCTAAGTGCTGTCTGCAGAATTTGGGTGCAGATTAGGTGGGATTTGGGGATACCTTACTTTAGTGAATTTTCCCTATCTGGGATTCACCGGGAACCCCGGCTGAGAAAGGCCACTGAAAGAAGCAGAATTCCACATGGGGACAGATCATTAAAGAGGTCCACTGGATATCCTTGTATGATATATCTTAGAACACAGGAGATAGACTATCTAGGTTAGATTCAAACACTAGCAACTGACCAGCTGGCTACGAGAGTTGCTTTAAGAGGATTGGGGAGCGAATGAGTGGGAGGAACAATTATAAGGGAGCCCCCCTATAAAGAAAGGGTTGGTGACATGGTACTGAATGTTAGTACAAGTCAAAGACAGAGTCTTCACCTTCCCAGAGGAGATTTGGAAGAGGAACCTTTTGCGACGTATCTATGTCCAGTTTGCGTGAATCAGTGAAATCTGCATGTCTCAAGAAAAACTATCTGTTTACACTGGATAGAGCCTAAGAACATATAGAGCTTGGGAAATAGAGATGTGAAGTCCTGTCTCAAATGTGGCGCTGAGTTGACTGATGACGTACATATGTTTATGCAGTGTCCCGCCATTCAAATCCTCTGGCAAGAAGTGGATAAGGCTCTATACGAGTCATCAGATGGAGAAATAGAAATAAGCATGGCTCTTGTGATTTTTGACATCTTAGAAAGTAAAGGGGCTATTATCAAGCTAACCAAGAGACAAAGTTTACTTGTATTTGTGCTTGTTCTGTTGGCTAGAATGGAGATTTGCATGAAATGGGTATCTACTAGTCCCTCTGGTTTTAATGAGTGGGCACTAATGGCTCAGTAGGTTAGTAAGCTTGACTGTATTTGTCCTACAATGAGAAAAGAGATGTGGAAACTAGTAGAGATCTGGTGGGAAGATCAGAACAGTATCCATGGAGGGTCATTGCTTAGTGGGAATGTGACCAATGATTAATACCAAGGCACCAACAAATGGAAAACACAGCCCTGTTCGAACAATTAATGTTGGATAAGGTCACACTCAGGCTGAGGTGCTTAGGTAGTTGGCAAGCAGTTCTAGCGGCCCCTCCTTTGGAAATATGCTGCCTGATGCAAATGAGGACTAAGGAAAAAAAACATTTACAGTGTTTGATCACCCATTAAGCCGGTGAAGTCAATAGAACTGCATAGACTTTTGTATCTTCCAAAAAGAATCTTGCAAATATACCGAAAGTTAAGAAAGGTTTTGATGCAAGCTTTGTGTATGTCAATACCAGACCAAAATATATCCTTAGTCACCTCTCCTTAGCATCAGACCAACCTCTCTGCATTCAGGGGCAGATTTACAAATATGTAAACCAATTGGAATATAAGACTGGTCATTGGCTGAGTAAAAACTGTGATATTTCTTGTAAGGACCGGAGGGATATCTTGTTTGTCAGAAGAATTGATTGGGTTGGGCCCCAAGCAAAAGAGGGAAACGGGGACTCTATTATTATTAACTGTAGATATCCTGGTCTGGCCCAACAGCACCTCTGCACCCAAAGTATGGTTTCCCAGAGAGAGGGAAAGATTGGTATGGTCCCTTAGGGTTATTTTTATAATCATATGCGGCAGGCCGTTGAGTCTATAATTAGGAATTGTAGGAATTCCCACCTTGGCCAGAGTATTCCACAGCTTGCTAGTTTGAGGAATGATATTATTAGAACTCCTGACCTGGAGAAGGTGGATTGACGCCATACAAGGAGACAGACTGAGAGTTTGTCAGTACCTCTTAATGTTGTTTTGACTAGGGAGGTCCAGGGCGAGAAGACCATAAACTGCTGCCTTATCTCATGGAACATTGCAGGGTATGAGACAAAGCTCTCAGACCAGGCACGGATAAAGTGCTTGGCGCACTATGATTTTATCATGCTCCAAGAGACCTGGTCGGATGGGTAGGCAGCCTGAGATGGTTATCATAGATTTGCAGTCCCTGCAGTCCGGACCTAAGGAGGCCGCCCAAAGGTGATTTGGTTACCCTAATCCGATTCACTAAAACAGCAAAAGCATTTCAATATAACTGTAATCACCAGGGTATATTGATTGTCTGGGTAGTTTTCCCTAAAAAAATTCAATGTTTTCTTGGTTAATTTTTATAACACTGTTTGGGATGTGGGGTGCCAAATCAGGGTCCTTTTCTCAGCTCTCCAGATACTGAAGTGCAGAATGGAGGAGGGGGGTTTGGAATTCTGTGCTGTTGTGTCAGGCGATTTTAATGCTAAGATAGGACGGCACAGCACTGTGGTGAATCCCTTTGAGTCTGATCATGAGGTTTATTCAGCAGACGGTGGACAGGATCCCAAGGGCAGGGTTCTGATTAAGGGCCTACGGAATATGAGTCTTCTGAATATTTGTGACATTGAAGTGGTGGGCACTTACCAGTTTCCAACATCTGTAGGCAGAGAGGCTGGTACAACTATTGATTATATTTGTGTGTCCCCTCCTCTAAAAGATTTGGTCCTAGGTGTAGAAGTTGTAGAGAATAACCTTAGTGACCATAACCCCCTTACAGTCCTTTTCAACTTTCCAGAGGCTCTATTTAAACCAGGTCGAGGAGGGCCAGCTTTGGTGAAGATAAAAGACCAGGGCAGGAGAGTTGGTTGGAAACAGGTTAATATCCATCAAGTAGTAGTTAGAGTGGTGGGTGACAACCTAAAGTTGATTACAGATACACTTCTGGCAGAGACTTCCAGTCCAGGAGAAGTTATAGCGGCGATGCTCAGAGTGAACAAAGCTTATGAAGACTGCTTGATCCTGGCTGCTAAGTCCCCCAGCAAGGATAAGGGTGGATGGTTCAGTAAGTCCTGCTATGATGCTGGGAAAACCCTGAGGAAGGCCTTAAAGGAGTACCCGAGAGACATGGACCGTGTTAGAGTTGTGAGGGCTAAGTACAAAAGTGTTCTGGGGCAAGAAAGTTGAAGCTCAAGAAGTTAGCCTGGGAGAAACTGGAACGTGCAGTGGAGCTTAAGAACCCTGGCCTGTTTTGGAAGCTTGTCAATAGGGGTTTCTTTGAATCAGAAACATCTGAGGGCCTGGGCTGTAACATTGCCCCTGAGGTCTGGGTGAATCATTTTTGTCGAATTTTTCAGGGGAGTCCTTTAGGAACAATCAGGGTATACAGCCTGATGATTTCCCCAACTTAGCTGTCAGGTTTACAATCCATGAGGTAAGGGAGGCGCTTCATGGCAGTGCTAGCAATAAAGCTCCAGGCCCAGATTCAATTCCTCTGGATCTCTATAAATCTTGTCCCCAGCTATGGGCGCCTATCTTGTTAAATGTTCTTAATGCAGCAGTCAGTGTGGGAATTACTGCTTCATGGAGATCGGCTTGTATTATTCCCATGTCAAAAAAGGGGGACCGTAATGATCTCAAGTCATATCGGCCTATTTCCCTTCTTGATTCATCGTCCAAAATTTTGGGCCGGATTATTTTAAGGCGTATTGAGGTTTGGATGACTGATAATGAAATTTTGAGCTGGGTACAGTGCGGCTTTAGGGAGGGGCTTGGTACCCAGGAACAGTGTTTAAACCTTTTGATGGTGATTGGGAAATACACGCAAGCCAGAAAAGGCACCCTATATCTTGCATTCGTGGATCTTAGCTGTGTCTTTGATAAGGTAAATCAGATTAAGCTGTGGGAGAGGTTAAACCGGTTAGGTATGGATCCCTAAATTGTGGAGTTGGTTCGGTACCTCCACCTAGGAACTAATGCAAATGTGAGGGTTGGGACCAATGGGAAATGTTCGGATGCTTTTGAGCTAAACAGGGGTGTGCGCCAGGGATGTGTCCTGGCACCTACACTCTTTCTTTTGTATACTAATGGACTGTTTGATTTTTTTAGTGGAACATTGTAGGGATACTCCTACAATTAATGGTAATAGTGTCCCGGTATTAATCTATGCGGATGATGCGGTGCTCATAGCCCGTACTATGAATGGCCTCTTTTATGTCAGCCCTAGATCTAGAGATAAACTGCAAAAAATCACATTTCATGGTCTTTGGGAAACCTCTCAGTAGGGTGGGGAGCTGAAGATTAAAGATCAAGTAATCAGCAAGGTTCAAGATTTCCCCTATTTAGGGGTTAATTTTGATGACAAAGGCTCATGGAAACTTTGTGTTGCCAGGAGAGGGGTGCTTTTTAATGCTACAGTTGGGGCCACGTTTGACTTTGCTGCACGGGTGGGAAGTAAACCTATTAAGCCCTTGATTGAAGTCTATAAGTGTAAATGCCTCCCAGTCTTGCTGTATGTGGCTCCACTTTGGGGGTATACGGAGAATAGGGCCCCTGTAGTAGAAGAAAATCGATTTTGCAGAAGGCTGATAGGAGTTGGTCAAAATACCTCTGGTTTCTGTCTGCATATTGAATTAGATCTTGAGTTTGTACAAGATACCATCTAGCTTGCACCCTTCTTGTTATGGATCATTATTTGGACCAATGAATGTGCCTCTTTTAATAGAGAGGTCCTGCGGGACTGTTTGGCCTGTGATTATGTGAAGGATATCCCCTGGCTGATGTATGTAAGAAAAGTCGCCTATGTACTGGGGCGGCTGGATATGTTTGATGCTTCTGAGGGTCTGACCAGTTGTGACAAACGTTGGGCTCAGAAAACTCCCCTGAAAAGTTTGGGGGCTAAAAGAGAGGAGGAGGAGTTAAGGAAAAAATCAGTAAGGGATTTCATAATGCTGAGGATGGGGGTGGGTCCTGAGGCCTATCTTCTGGAGATTAGAAATGTGATGGAATAGACTCTTATGTCACAATTCCGTCTAGGGGTTATCAGAAGTAATTTATGCTTTCCGTTAGGTCACTATGACGAAAAATCTATAAAACTCTGCCCCTGTGATAGAGTGTCTCTGCAGACCCTGATCCATTTTACCTTGTTCTGTGTTTTTATGCGCCCTTCAGGCGGCGTTTTTTATTCCCCCTGCTGAGGCCTAGGTGTTTTGTGCAATATCGCCCAGCTTTTTTATGGCTGCGCATGGCTTCTGATGCACTGGTGTGGCGGGGGATGGAGTCTTTTCTTAAGGGAGCCATAACGTGGCAAAATAATCTAGAGTATTTTTAAATAATTTTACATTTTTATCTTGATTGACTCATTTATTTGTTTTTTTTCTTAATGAGTTCTGGACTGCAATCTTTTACTTGTGTATATTTGTCTAGTAGGACATGAGGGGATATATATATATATATATTGGCCGAATGAATTTGTTTTTTATATGATGTGCTGTTTATTTGTTGATATGGTTGATTATTTTCATACCGAATAAAGCGTTTTGATGATGAAATATGTAGCACAAAGGAGAACAACAACCAAAGTTGCCGCTCTACCTTGCTGCACCGCTTAGATATGGCACTGTCCTACCCTCTCCCTAACAGATCAGGCTGCCTAGCACCACATATATATGTTTGTACCCTAGTGCAAAAGTGCCTGCGTTTTGTCTAGCATAGGTTTTGTACTGGAAGCTTACCCTTCTAGTACAAAATAATATGCCTAGACAGACTTTAAAACTTTCCCACTTTGAATGCATGCTCTACAGTACAGCACAGATGCAAGGTTGGAAATGTTTGAAGAAATGAAAGCATTTTCCAAGTTAACGTCAATATCAAAGAAGCCTTAACATTTGGAGCAATACTCTGCCTGCTATTGTAAAGTAGATAGGGCTTTCCATCAAAAACCATGGATGGTTGCATGGGAACACCCATGTACCATCCTTGAAACATCCCTCCACACAAGCTTCCGAAAAGCAGCGTTGCATTACTTTAAGGCAACTTTCTATCTCAAACACTGAAGTAAATTCCAAATAACCATTCTGCCCCGGTTTGTATCATTTTTGTGATAGTAAATCTGCCCCTCAGTGTAGTATAAATTAAATCAGGGCTTATAATATGACTGCATGCTTGATAGTTGTTCATTGTCATCAGAAAATGCCATTCAGCATGAAGTGAATCGTGAACGTTTTTTCGTAGGATATACCTTATTTTGCCTTGCTTCGTGGGAAAGCCAGAGGGAAACTAGAATAAAATAATAACATGAAAAATGGTGCATAGAAATGCTCACTCAGTTAACACAAGCCCTTGCTGATATCACACTTGAAAACATTAGGAATGATGACCAGGAACAAATCCTCTAGCATTTTCCACTCAGACTTTCAATAGTATATGAGTATTTTTAAGAAAGCTACTTTCTAGCTGAATATTTTTCGGAAAATAAATGTATAGATAAAATACTTAGATAATTGTCCTTGGCCCACAGCAATGCCCGTGACTTCAGGTCTGCACATGTAATTAGGGTCACAAGCAATTATATCACAGTAAAGGCTGCAACTGTAGTGAGTATTGATTAATTATGCTCGCCAGTCATTTATTGCGGTGCTGATGTATGGTTAACTATCTGCAGTTAACTGCCTTGTTGCTCTGCTATTTTATACTGATTGCCTTTGCTCTGGCAATATAAAGTGCTAAAGACTGGGAAAGCAAAGATGTAATTATGTTATCTTTCTTTTAGTGCCAAATAGGAGTGGGGCAACTTTTAAGCTTTTGTAGCTTTTTTATTGCTGCGGATTTGCGATCCTCCACAGAATGTTTTTATTTATTTATTTATCACTGGATTGTTATTCTGCTGTAGAGGCAAACATGAGACTGGCGAGTTCACCCTCAAAGAAGCAAAACATGGTAAGGAAAAAGCCTATATGATTAATTAGGAAAACCTCGAAGTAGGTAGTGTTTGACTCATTTGTAAAGAGAGTTGTCTAACCTTCCAGAAGTCTGTGGAAGAATTAGTTGTAAAGCAGTACTTTAGTGTGTATTGCAGGAATGCAGTTTTTGTTATCAGATTTCCATTAAACCGTGTTAGAGTTATAAATAAAATGTAGTCGATTTATAAATTGCCATATCTGTAAAGCCTACCTACTGCGACTAAATTTGTGTGGTAATGGATTTTGAAACCTTCAATATACATATTTCTAGGTCATTCTAAGTCATTTACTCACTCTTTTAGGCTCCCAGGAAATCATAGGAAAATTTGGATGTCAATCTGTAATTCAAATATCAATAATGACTTACCACTTGTATTGTATAAACATTTGTAAAGCGCACTGCGACCAAAACGTGTATCCTGGCGCTGCAACAACCTGTTTCACAAAAAGAGAAGAACATACAAAACCAGGGGGTAGCTACTAATTAGGAAAAAGGCATGTTTCAGAGCTTTCCTGAAACTCAGAAGCTCAAGGTGCCCTCTCAAAGTCATTGGGAATGCATTCCACATCTGTGCCTCTGTAACAGAGAAGGAGCAGCCATCTAGACAAGCTCTACAGAAACTGGGTACCTGTAAAAGGTTGGCAGATGCTGAGCGCAAAGCTTTCCTCTGCACATATCTTTTTAGTCTGTGCTGGGCCAGACCTGGCCACTTCTCATGTAGATCGCTGAAGACTATGCACATTGCTTTAAACCGAATCCTCTGTTTAACCAGGAGCCAGTGCACGTCTCTATGGGCTTTTGAGGTGGATGATCTTTGAGGTCTATTGAGTGCCAACTTTGCCGCTGCTGATTGGACTCTTTGGAGTCACTTAATCAAAAGATCAGGGGCTCCCAGCAGGATGCATTACAAAAATGCAGCCCACTGAGTTTAGTGCTTTAAACAAATAATGATTTGGCAGATGAGGGTAGGAACGAGAACCGTTTCTTTAGAACCGGCAGCAGGGCAGACATCTGCAACTTTGTTAACATGTTTTTTGAGAATTAAATGAGCATCAAAAGTTACCCCAAAATTATGACAGGGATGTAACAAAGACCCTCGTGCCCCCCCTATGAAGGTGGGACCCCGAGCCCCAGGGGACCCCCCCCCCTCAGCACAGTAACCTGGCATAAGAGCTCCTGAGTGAGTCCGAGGGGACCCCTCCAAGTACTTTGCAGGGGTGCCCCCCTCAAGTTTTGTTACGCCAGTGGATTACAAACTGCAGCAGACACACACAATTTCACTTCAATAGGAGTAGTCCAAAAATTAGCAATTAGTGAATGCCGAATCTTAAATGGGGAGCAGAAAAGACATTTCGTTTTGTCCCCATTTAATTTTAAAGAATTCCTTTTCATCCATTTCATTATATCGATCATACAGTTCTGAAAAGCAGTGGTTGAGTCCTGCTGATTAAGAGACAAAATCAATTGAGTGTCGTCAGCATAGTTAATCACATATGTGTTGAAGCAAATATGTTAATTAGAGATATTAATAAGTGTTTATGCATTTTTAATAATAATAATAATACAATTTAGATATAATTAATGTAGAGAATTAATGTGCACGTTTTAAAATGTGCCCTCGGAGTGTGGTCACCAAGATTCACGAATATACAAAAAAAATGAATAACATGTATGAAATATAGAAAATGTATTAAAACAATGTAGTAGTATGTTATATTGAGATCTATAATGTGTGTTTTGCATTATATTGTAGAGTTAACTTAGCTGAAGTTGTGGCCTAGTTTTGCCAGGTCTCATGGAGAAGATGAATTACTGGTGCAATGTAGAGAAGCTAATGTGCTGAACTGACTCTGAACTCTTATTGTTTAATAAAGTCTGCTCAGCAAAAATCCTATGCGTGAACCGACAGACAGGAGATGATGGAATCATAAATGTTTCAATGACTGTGTAAAGTAGATGAGATGTACTTTCCCAGGACTCGAACAATGGAGACACTGACTAGAGAAGAAGATGCAACATTTTTGATACCTGACGAGCCGGATGATGAGTACATGGTACAGTGAACCAATCAACACCTTGAGAACCATGTGATACTAGAATTCATAGATTTGAAGAACCAACATTGTTGGATAGAGTCATAACTGGAGATTAACTGACCAATTGGAAATTGGGGGATAGTCTGGGCGACTTTGATTTAATTACGTGACAAAGGGGGAAAACTTCAGAACCGATGGAGAGATGTTAGGGGCAGATGACGGAGGAGAGACCTTATTCCGAAATTGATGCGATATTGAGGGAGAAGAGATTCAATATTCTGTCATTGGGCTCAAGCTCTTGAGAGCCTGATGCAATGCTGATTGATTGATGACCTGAAGATGAAGACTGACTTTGTTCCTGATCCATACCGTGGATAGATAGCTATGACAATGTGACTGAATTTAACTTTTGTGCCTTTTCTTTCTAGGTACCAACTGCACTGACTAAATAGTTTATCTCTTAAGCTAGATGTTTTTCCAAATTCATGATCTAAATTGTTTTTCACATGAAGTCCCACATGCTAATGCTAATCTGGGTTAGGTAAGGTTCATATTCTGAAACATTGGCATATACAGTGACAAATGATTGACAGACTAATTTTGCTGAACTCTGCTGCTCATGTTAACATACTCATTGTTTTTGGCTTATGTTGAGGCATTAGAGCGCATGTTTTCTCAAGTTCTGATTAGATTATGTTATTGGTGGTCACTAATGAATTAATCTTGAGTGGATTCGAATAAAGTCTGAATTAACCTCATGACTTAGTATTGTAACCAATAGGGAATAAAATTGCTAAAACGTATATTGAGTTGTGGTTATCCATGAATGTTGATGTTAATCACTACTGATTAATGTTTTGGTTAATGGTTATTGGGTTGTGTATTGATTATTGATGAACATTGGTTACACCGTAGCTAAGATACTCAAAGCTAATCAAAAGGTTCATCGACCTATACGCATCCCCTTGTACGTTTACTTACTAAGGACCAGGCGTGCTAGGAGTTTTTGGTAGCAGCTTGATGGTTCGTTTCCTTGGAGAACTAGGTATGTGGTGACTGATGTCTATGGTGGTAGTTTAAATTAGGGTTAGTTATTCATTTTTCGGAGATTTGAATTTTGTTTTTCTCGTAATGGCAATTGTAGCAAGAATGATGTCCTCTTAAGCCCAGAAATGACTTTCCCAGATCTTGGATCCCGCTAGTAAAGTTGGGTATGTTCTCGGTGTCCTAGTGATAGTGTAAAAGTGGTAGATTGCGCTTGCAAAGGCTTATGCAAATCGCAGGTGAATTGTGACGTATGTGAGGGAAGTGGGGAGTCTGCCTACTCCAGTTGAGGTTTAGTAGGAGTGTGCGTACTCCGCAGTGTGAGAGTAGGTAAGTCGTCGAACTTCACATGTGTGTGGTGCTTTGTGCTAAAATATTGTCCGCGTGGTTGTTGATGATGTACGGACCCTGCGTGGCCTAAGACTCTGGGGTATATTGACAAGTGTAGGAGGCACTTGGTTATATGTTGTAATCTGTCTGGTTTAGTAGGTTAGTCGGTGTGTGAGTTAAGTGAGTAAGAGAAACTTTTGATTAAGATTTGGCAAGTCCTATGTGCACCAGGACAGACCCATTGATCAGTTGAGAGTAAACTTTGCGGGTCGGATTTTGCTTGCGAATGTGGGAGACTGAGAAAGAGGAATAGCTGCATGAGCGAAAGGGCCATCAGTGAAAATCAGTAAGGTCTCTGAAGCGATTGTGTACCTTCCTGTAGTAAACCAGCTGATTTGTTTTGGTTTTTGGTTAAGTGCTCGCAACAATTTGCATTAGTTTTGTGTGAGTTGGAGTTTAGGAGGACAAGCTGCAAGACTTTGTCAGCCACAGTATGTGAGTGTGACGTCAGAGTGAGCCGCGCTGGGATAGGTTGGTTAGTAAGAAGAGTCGCGAGCGGATTGTCAGCCGTCCGTGAGAGACAATTGGTTGAGAAGCAGGAGAAAGGAATTTTGGGAGTAAAAGTAATTTCCTAATTGAATCTAATAAATACAACAGAGAAAGATGAAGTTTTTCAAAGCATTTAGGAGTGCCATGAAGTGTGATAAATACATTAAGGCGACAGTGGGGGAAAAAGTCTCTGGCTTATATTGTGATTGAGGAGCGAGGTGTTGCGCCATGTCTTTGGTTAAAACAGTGGTGCAAGTTGACTGAGAAACAGGGAGCTTTGGCATTTCCAGAGCATGGACCTTTTAATTTGAGAATTTTGGATCAACTGCGAATGACACTGTATGAGACAAAGCCTCTTCCGAGACAAGCACAGTTTGAGGCACTAGCAGTTTGGGAGCTCATAGCAAGACAGCAACAAGAAATCAAATTCCAGAGGAGAATAAGGAAGGTAGAGAAGTCCTTAGCAGAGGCAAGATGAGATTGGGAAAAGAAAAGGTGGAGAACAGAAAGGTTGCAGGGTGTGAAGTTGTTTCCTGCTATCACAGAGGAAGATGAGTTGGAGGGGAAAGAGGAAACTAGCAAGAGTGATAAGAGTTTGTCAGGGAGTAAGACGAAGAAAAAGACCTCTGTAGAAGAGAAAGATTCAGTTGTTGAGGATCGTTTTACTCAGGTGTTGAGAGACCGACCTCCACCGTTTGCGGTGCATGCGGGGGGCCAAGTACTAGTACTGCTCCAACCGCCCCAGCTCAGGTGTCGGGGACAGCGGGACCAGTGCAAGTAGATAATGGACAGGTACAAGGGGTACTGCAGAGTACTCCCAATACATTGACTACTTTGGTAGTCCAGGCGCAGATGCACCCAAGACCGATACGGAGAATTTATCCAGAGATACCAATACTTGAGACAACCTCAAACTTAATGGTGCCTACGGCGCAAGTGGTTCCGAGGCTGATGCTAGTTCAGACTGAGCCGACTCCGATGTTGATGCCTCAGGCACAGCCACAGGGTTTTCCAAAAATCACACCGATGACAGGGACACAGTCAGATGTGACACCAGTAATGAATCAGAGCATGGGAGTAGCTCTTCCGCAAAATGCGGGTGTCAGAGCGCCACCAGATGCAATATCGCTACCGATTACTGTTGGTCCAGCAGTACCATTATTTGCGCAGAAAAAGCTGATTTCTGGAGTACAGGGTGGTATGTCACAAAGCCTTGTGAGGAGGGGGGTTAGAGAGCATGTGCAGGTGGTTTCATCTATGGGTCAGACTTTTGATGGATCTAGGCCATTAATGGACCTTAGTCCACTTGTTGCGCTTCCAGATGACATAAATGAGTGTAATTCAGAGCTTAAAGCTTTTGAAACCACAAACACCAAAAGCCGTGGTACAACAGGTGCCATTGCCGAATGCAAGTAATATTTAATTACCGGGATTGACGGCACAGCAGTTAAATGAGTGGTTAGATAGTCTGAATACCCCACGAAACACATCCAAGGGTGAAGAGCAAATTGATTGCGTAAGGCTGGCTACAGGAGTGACTGAACTGGTTGAGGGATCAATGGTAGAGAATAGGTTAGAATGGTAAACAGAAGAAGAGCTGAGATACTTGTGCCTGAGAATCACGAACAAAGTGGGCAAGATACATCAGAAATTGGCAGACTTAGCAGAGAAGCATCGCATAGAAACTGAGAAAATGAAGCATTTGAAATGAACTTATAGGTTAGATTTTGATGCAAAAGATTTCGAACACATGAGGTCAGCTAGGATGAAAGCGCATCTTAAAGAACTATTGCAGAGTGCCCAGAATTGGGGGGCATTAGAGAAGTGGGAAGGCAGATGGGCAAGGAAGAAAGATAAACGGAAGTGATATTCACAAGAAGGGTCTGTCAGTGTTCAGAAAGAAAAGGATCCAGTAAAACTTTTACCAATGAGAGAAATTCCACGATGGCAATTTGTTCACGTTCCTTGGCACAGGAGTAATATTTTGTCATTCATAAATGATTATCCAAAGCTGAGGGAGAAACCGGTTGAATGGTACCAGCAGACATTTAGATTTGTGAAACTTTTGAAATGTTTGTGGGAAGACTTGAATACTCTGTTGGAGGTAGTAGTGCCAGCTGATTTGTGGGTTGAGTGCAAAAGAGCAGTAGATTGGCCGACGAGTGAACCGGAAAGAGATAGAGGTGGTCATTACAACCCTGGCGGACGGTGTTAAAGCGACGGTAAGACCGCCAACAGGCCGCCGGTAAAAAAATGGGAATTATGACCGTGGCGGAAACCGCCAACAAAAGACTGCCACTTTAACACTCTGACCGCCACGGCGGTACAGACAAACAGCGCGGCGGTCACCGCCAACAGACGGGCGGGAGACAAAGTACCGCCCACAGTATCACAACCTACCAATCCGCCACCTTTTCCGGGGCGGGTTCACCGCGGATAAAAACACGGCGGAAACAGCCATTTCAAAGGGAAAACGCTCACCTCTACACACTCCACGAGGAACGAGGGCACCATGGAGCCTGAACTCCATATTCTTCCTGCACTAGTCTTCCTGCTCCTATACGACGATCATCAACGCCGGCGGCGAAGACAACGGTGAGTACTGCACCTACGACATAGGGGAGGGGGAGGCAAAAGACAGGGACACACACACGCAACACCCCGACCCCCACCCGACCCTCACCCAGTACAACACAAACACACCAACGCATATCCAAACATTACAGTAACAACCCCCCCGGAAGAATGCAAAGACAAAAGGAAATTAGTGGAACCATTGTAATATGTCAAATTACAGTAACCAAATATATATATATATATATATATATATATATATATATATATATATATATATACACATGAAACTAAATATACACCACAATTAGTAGTGCAGGTAATGCACAAGTCATTGTCCGTGGACCACTGGGCCCAAAATGCATTGGCGAGGCCCACTCTAGATACCTGATCAAAACGGAGAGAACACTGCTGGGGCATCAGATAGAAATACAACAGGCACCTCAGGGGGAAGGGAAGGGGAGCACCTCAGCCGGATGAGTGCACCACGCCAGATCCACGAGGGGGCTCCATGCCCATTGATGTATCCTGGGGAGTGCAAAGCCACAGTCTCTCAAGTCTCTACAGTGGGTGGGTTGCCCACTGCTGCATCCTGGGGAGTGCAAAGCCACAGTCTCTCAAGTCTCTACAGTGGGTGGGTTGCCCACTGTACCATCCTGGGGAGTGCAAAGCCACAGTCTATCAAGTCTCTACAGTGGGTGGATTGCCCACTGTACCATCCTGGGGAGTGCAAAGCCACAGTCTCTCAAGTCTCTACAGTGGGTGGGTTGCCCACTGTACCATCCTGGGGAGTGCAAAGCCACAGTCTCTCAAGTCTCTACAGTGGGTGGGTTGCCCACTGTACCATCCTGGGGAGTGCAAAGCCACAGTCTCTCAAGTCTCTACAGTGGGTGCTTTGCCCACTGTACCATCCTGGGGAGTGCAAAGCCACAGTCTCCCAAGTCTCTACAGTGGGTGGGTTGCCCAATGTTCAATCCTGGGGAGTGCAAAGCTACAGTCTCTCAAGTGGATAACAGTCTCCACTGGTTCTGGAGGGGGACTGGTGCTCAGAGTGCTTCATCCTGTCAAGGACAGAGGTAGTGGATGCATGTCTCCACTGGTTCTGGAGCGGGACTGGTGCCCAGAGTGCATCACTCACCCCGTGACGGTCCCAGTTGCGTCACTGCCCCTGCCGCTCATGGGCTAGCGGTGCTTGAGTTGGCGGTCCTTGCCCTGTTCGGCGGTGCTTGACTTGGCATTGCTTGCCCTATTCAGCGGTGCTTGACTTGGCGGTCCTTGCCCTGTTCATTGGAGCTTGCCATGGTGGTCTTTGCCCTGTTCAGCGGAGTTTAAGTTTGCAGTTTCTGACCTGTTCAGCGGTGCTTGCCCTGTTCAGTGGTGCTTGCCATGGCGGTCTTTGCGCTGTTCAGCGGTGCTTGCCCAGTTCAGCGGTGCTTGCCCTGTTCAGCGGTGCTTGACTTGGCTGTCCTTGCCCTGTTCAGCAGAGCTTGCCATGGCGGTCTTTGCCCTGTTCAGCGGAGCTTGAGTTTTCAGTTTCTGACCTGTTCAGCGGTGCTTGCCATGGCGGTCTTTGCCCTGTTCAGCGGTGCTTGACTTGGCGGTCCTTGCCCTGTTCAGCGGAGCTTGCCATGGCGGTCTTTGCCCTGTTCAGAGGAGCTTGAGTTTGCAGTTTCTGACCTGTTCAGCGGTGCTTGACCTGTCCAGCGGTGCTTGCCATGGTGATCTTTGCCCTGTTCAGCGGTGCTTGCCATGGCGGTCCTTCATTGCCCAGCTGGGCTGGGGCTGGCGGTCCTTCATTGGGCAGCTGGGCTGTGGTTGCCGGGGCCCTCCTGGGCAGCTGGGCTGTGGCTGGCGGTGGCCTCCTGGCCAGTGACGATCGGGCTGCCCTCCTGGTCACTGACTCTGGCGGTGGCCTCCTGGTCAGTGACGATCGGGTTGCCCTCCTGGGCACTGACTCTGGCGGTGGCCTCCTGGCCAGTGATGATGGGGCTGGCGGTGGCCTCCTGGGCAGCGGGGATGGTGGCGGTCTTCTCCGCCGTGCTGCTCCTCCCAGACTTTGGCAATTTCTTCTGCCCCTTCCCCACCTTGGGAGGAGTCACAGCTGAGTCGACACTCCCCCCGGGACCCTTGTGAGCAGCTTTGCTGGCTGGAGTCTTCACCCTCTCCCGCCGGGCACTGTCCAACTTCTGGTGCTTCACAGGGGGGGGACTGGCTGTGCTGTGGCTCCGTGTCACACTGGCTGCCCTGGTGCCCGGTGCACTCCACATACCTGTAACAACAGGCACCACTGATCCCGGAGATTTTTTGGCTGAGGTGCTACTACGGGACCTATAAATTGGAGGGGGTGGGGGGGGTGGGAAAGAGGTCAAGCTTGGTCAGGAAAAGTTTCTTAGGAACACTGGGACGGGTAGCTGGAGGGGGTTTGGGAGTGGAGGAAGAGGAGGTGGTTGTAGGAGGTGTACATTTTGTGGCTTTGGGTGCAGGTGCATGCGCTGGAGGCTGTCGTGAGGTGGATGTATGTTGGGTGGCTGTGTGCCTGCGTTTGTGTACTTTGGGAGGGGGCGTCACAGACACACTGGGAGAGGACACAGGGGACGTGTAAATGGTAGTGGTGGTGGTGAGTGCACGTGAGCGGGGTGTGGTGGTGGGTGTGCTGGTGCGGGACGTAGTGGCTGTAGTGGTAGTGCATGCAGGTGAGAGTGTAGACGAGACTGGGAGGGAGGAGGGAGACGACGACGAGGGGAACACAGTGGAGGCAGTGGATGTTGGTGTGTCTGTATGTGTGTGATGCTTGCGTGAGTGCCTGTGGGATGTGTGGTGCTTATGTTTCCCTGAGCTTCCCTTGTGTGGTGAGGTGTGTGCATGCCGGTCTGATGGTGTGCTTGGGATAGGCTGGGGTACAGAGGATTGGGTCTGGGTGGAGGAAGTTGGAGGGGGAGGCTAGACACAGGGACAATGGCTGCCATCAGTGCTGAGGCCAGAGTTTGCAGGGTTCGATGAAGGGCAGCCTGACCAGAATGAATGCCCTCCAGGAATGCATTTGTGTTTTGCAATTCCCTTTGTACACCCTGGATGGCATTCAAAATGGTAGACTGCCCAACAGTGAGTGACCTGAGGAGGTCAATGGCCTCCTCACTGAGGGCGGCAGAGGTGACAGGTGCAGGGGCTGAGGTGCCTGGGGCGAAGGTGATGCCCACCCTCCTGGGTGAGCGGGCATAGGGCGAAGGCTGAGGGGCTGCTGGGAGGGCGGTGCTGGTAGGGGGGGTGGCGGCTGTACCTGTAGAAGTGGGGGGCACAGATTTTGCCGCCACAACAAGGGAGCTCCCATCGGAGGACGAGTCTGTGTCGCTGGTTGCAGATCCTGTGACCGCCGTGAAGCTCCCCTCGCCCTCCGTCCCACTGGTGTATTCCGAGTCTGTGGTGTGGCCCTCCATGGCCATGTGGGATGCAGCTCCCTCGTGCTTCGTTGCCACTGTACCTCTGCCTAATGATGCTGATGCACACAAGAACAGGGAGACCACAAAAAGGGGGGTGGACGACAGAAGAGAGACAGGTTGAGTGCATGGCTTTCTGCTACCGTTGGTGGATAATACAGACACAGCAGCCCCCTGCACTATGCCGCGCTGTTGGGCTCTACAGATGCAGTTCCTGGGATATGGCCCACACGGCTATGGTTGACATCTGCACACATAGATGACACAGGGGCATGTATACCTGTACTTGGCACTCTACAGAGGTGGGGTGGGGTGCCACATGGCCTGCCTTACGTAGGGGCCTAGCCTACGGAACTCGCCCTGGCCTAGGGAAACCCACAGCCCTCCTCCCCCACCCAGACACCTTCACTGTGCGCAAAGTCAGCAGAATGATGTTGTACTCACCCCCTTGTGTCTGCTGTGATGCCCTCAAGCGCCCATCCAACTCAGGGTAGGCCACCACCAGGATCCAGAACATCAGGGGGTCTTGGTTCGACGGGCACCCCTCCCACGTTGGGAGGCCATCCCCAGCTGAGCCTCCACCGTCTTCTTGCTCCAGCGGTGAATGTCTTCCCATCTTTTCCGGCAGTGGGTGTTCCGTCTCTGGTGGACCCCCAGGGTCCAGACGTCCTTGGCAATGGCACGCCAAATATCCTTCTTCTGGTGGGTGCTGACCAACATGAAATGTACAGGGGAAAAAGAGAAGTCATTAGCAACTGCACCGTCAAAGTGAGTGGCCCACATCCCTAGCCTTGCCATGTGGCACATGCATTCACAGTCCTTCATGCACGCAGAACTGTGCCCCCTTCCTTCTTACAACCAGCCCTCTCCACACAGGCATAGCCCATACAACGTGCTCCCTGTGTACTTACCTGTTGGTCTGGAGGACCGTAGAGTAGCGTGTACTGGGGGAGGACCCCGTCTACGAGCTTCTCCAATTCCTCTGCAGTGAAGGCAGGGGCCCTTTCCCCAGACGCACGAGCCATTGTCTCTTCCAGACCAAGGTCACAGCAGCACTTGCAGTGTAGGTCCTCTCCTGTTGAAGATCAGGTATCGAGTGATTGAACAGCTAGAAAATGGCGGTCACGTCCGCGGTGGTCAAGTCCACGGCGGTGCATAGCATCACCACCGGCGTACATCGTCATTGGCTCCTGGAACACATAGGGTCCAATGTTAACCAATGCAGCATTGCGCCTCGGTCTTCGACCGCCTACCGCGACGGTGTACAACGCCAGCGCAGTTACCTCACATCCCATTGTCCCACTTTAGAGGTCAGGCAGATGCCATTTCGGGGCCCACATGGCCTAATTACCAAATGCGTCACACAGACCTAGGCCTTGTCGCACAACACAAATACAGGCCAGATTCTGTGTATGAATGGTGTTCTGTGTAGACTGTGGGTACATACCTCTGAGTTGTTTGACTCTGTGGTCACTGTTGTCCTTCCTTGGCACCGTCCGCTGGGACATGTGAGGAGATGGCGGAATCCTCCGGTGTACTGACCACTGGTAGACCTGTTGACAATGGAGGAGCGACATTTGATCATCACCTACAGGTTTGACCGTGCCACAATCCAGGAACTGTGTACCCAGTTGGAGCCAGACCTGATGTCAGCAATCTGCCATCCCACAGGGATCCCCCCTCAAATGCAGGTGCTATCAGTGCTCCATTTCCTTGCAAGTGGGTCATTTCAAACAACAGTGGCCATGGCATCAGGGATGTCCCAGCCTATGTTTTCTAACGTGTTGTCCAGAGTGTTGTCTGCCCTGCTGAAACACATGCGGAGATACATCCTTTTCCCTTAGGTGGAGGATTTGCCTACAGTGAAAGGTGACTTCTATGCCCTTGGACATATCCCCAACATCATAGGTGCCATTGATGGGACCCAGGTAGCTCTGGTCCCCCCCCCACAGGAGTGAACAGGTGTACAGGAACCGGAAGAGTTATCATTGAATGAATGTACAGGTGGTATGTTTGGCAGACCAGTACATCTCCCAGGTAAATGCTATGTTCCCTGGCTCTGTGCATGACGCCTACATCCTGCGGAATAGCAGCATCCCTTATGTGATGGGTCAACTCCAGAGGCACCGGGTGTGGCTATTAGGGGACTCTGGTTACCCCAACCTGTCATGGCTACTGGTTCCAGTGAGGAATCCCAGGACCAGGGCAGAGGAACGCTACAATGAGGCCCATGGGCGGACCAGGAGGGTGATTGAACGCACCTTCGGCCTCCCGAAGGCCAGGTTCAGGTGCCTACATATGACAGGTGGTTCCCTATTCTACTCACCAAGGAAGCTGTGCCAGATCATCGTGGCCTGCTGTATGCTTCACAATTTGGCTTTGCGACGACAGGTGCCTTTTCTGCAGGAGGATGGTCCAGATGACGGTGTTGTGGCAGCTGTGGAGCCTGTGGACAGTGATGAGGAGGAAGCAGAGGAAGAAGACATTGACAACAGGGACTCAGTTATCCAGCAATATTTCCAATGACACACAGGTGAGAATACATTCCTGCCTACTACAAGTACTTTCACACTTCTACCTCTATCCTGTCTGTTGATTTCAACCAGTATATGGTAACTGAGTTGTACATTTCCATTACGGTTTCACAGGTGTGGTTTCCAACGTGTGTTATCTGCTTAGATTCCTCATGGGCTTGAGATGTGTGACATAGGTATGTTGACATTACATTTGAGAACGCATTTTGTCACTGTCATTGCTAATACACATTTTCAAAATCACAGACTGACTCCAGTTGCGGGGTGGTTTTCCGTCTGCAGGGGGTGGGGCGCTGGTGTGGTGGTCCTGTGGCGGTGCCTCCTGTCCACTAGCGCCGGCGGAGGTTTGGGCAGTTCATCATCCAGGATAGTGTCAGGGGCCCCTTGGAGTGCCACAGTGTCCCTCCTGGTGTTAAGTATCTCCTTCAGCACCCCTACGATGGTGCCCAGGGCAGTGCTGATGGTTCTGAGTTCCTCCCTGAAGCCCAAATACTGTTCCTCCTGCAGGCGCTGGGTCTCCTGAAACTTGGCCAGTACCGTTGCCATCGTCTCCTGGGAGTGGTGGTATGCTCCCATGATAGAGGAGAGGGCCTCGTGGAGAGTGGGTTCCCTAGGTCTGTCCGCCCCCTGTCACACAGCAGCCCTCCCAGTTCCCCTGTGTTCCTGTGCCTCCGTCCCCTGGACCGTGTGCCCACTGCCACTGCCCCCAGGTCCCTGTTGTTGTTGGGGTGGTGGGTTATCCTGGGTTCCCTGTAGTGGTGGACACACAGCTGATTGACGTGTCCTGGGGACAGAGGTATGGGCCCGCTGAGTGGGTGCTGTGCTGGTGTTTCCAGAGGGGGGAAGGTCTGTGGTGGCCTGTGCCTGTGTTAGGGGAACCGACTGTCCCGAGGCCCACGATGGTCCGGGCTGGTCATCTAGATCCGGGTGGACAGAGCTGCTGTCATCACTGTGGGCCTCTTCTGTAGGTGGGGTGGAGATGTCTTGACCCTCCTGTCTGGTGACGTTGGGTAGTGGTCCTGCAGGGGTGTAAAGGCATGATTATTGCATCTGTGTGTTTCATGGTGTGCAATGGGTGGGTGACCGTGTACCCCAGTGCTAGCATTCCTGTGTGTGGGCTTGTGTGATGATGGTTGAGGGGGGTGTTAGGGTATGTGCAGTGGGCATGCTTTAGTGATGGGTGTCCATGCTTTGTTGTGACATGCAGGGCTTGGTGTTGGGATGGGTGGTTTGTGATATTGGTACATTTGTGTGGAGTTGGAATGATAGGGGTGGGGGCAAGGGTGGGGGTATGTGATAGCATGCAGGTAGGGTGGGGGATATGATAGTTAAGAATTGACTTACCAGAGTCCATTCCTCAACCAACTCCTGCGAGGCCCTCAGAATGCAGAATAGTCAAGACCTGCTCGTCCCATGTTGTTAGTTGTGGGGGAGGAGGTGGGGGTCCGCCGCCAGTCCGCTGTACCGCGATGTTGTGTCTGGAGACCACGGAACACACCTTCCCCTGTAGATCGTTCCACCTCTTCCTGATGTCGTCCCAATTTCTTGGGTGTTGTCCCACTGCGTTGACCCTGTCGACTATTCTTCACCATAGCTCCATCTTCCTAGCTATGGAGGTGTGCTGCACCTGTGATCCAAATAGCTGTGGCTCTACCCGTACGATTTCCTCCACCATGACCCTGAGCTCCTCCTCCGAGAACCTGGGGTGTCTTTGCTGTGCCATGGGTTGGTGTAGGTGATGTGCGGGGTGGTGTGTGTGGTGATAAGTGTGGTGATATGTAGTGGTGTGTGGTGTTTTGTGCGTGGAAGTTGTGTGGGTGATGGTGTTGAGTGCCTGTGGCTGCTAGTTTGTGGATGGTGGTGTCTCTCTCTGGCCTTCTGTCGCAATTTTTGTCAAAGGGGTTTGTGGTTGTGTGTTTTATATAGTATTGAGTGTGTGGGAGTGGTGTGTGTATGTGTATCAGGTGTGTGTCTTTCGAATTGTCCAATGTGGTGGTGTTTTGGAGATGGGTGTGTACCGCCAATGGAATACTGCGGTTGAAAGACCGCCGCGTGGATTCGTGGTTCGTGATAGCATGGGCGTACTTCTGTTGCCGTGACGGTGGAGGTTTCGTTTTCGCCAGTTTATCACTGACCTTTGGTGTGGCGGACTTGTGTGGGTGTCTGAATTTTGACGGATTTCGGGATGTGGGTCATAATAGCTGTGACGGATTTCCGCGGCCACAGTGGTGTGTTGGCGGTCTTCTGAACGGCGGTAAGCGGCTTTTACCGCCAATGTTGTAATGACCCCCAAAGTGATGAAACATTATTATAAGGTGGTTGAGTTCCTGAAAACGAGAATCTCGCCTAAAAAATATTGACTGGCAGAGAACTGACAGGACAGTATAGGAAGTAAAGGAGTCGATGCATACATACTATGAGAGATTGTTGAAGGCGTTCTAGGAGTACAGTGGTAAGGAAACAATCGAGCTGAAAGACATGTTGCACTTTGTGTTCAGATTTGTGGAAGGATTGAGACCTGAAGTAGGTCAGATGATTAAGGGTCATTTGATTTGTTGGCAAGCGAAGCTGATTGATGAGGTGTTGCAGTATGCAAAATACTGTAGTGACGAGATTGAGTTGAAGCAGAAAAAGCTGAAGGAGAAAGCGATGGTGATGCAGATTAAGGCAGCTCAAACAGGAGTGCAGGGAGTTTTTGTTCAGCAGATGCCGCAGCAGCAGGGAACTGTTATGTTCAAACCTCAGGTGAGAGGTAGAGGTCGTGGAGCTAACTGAATCGCGGTCCAAATTTTAATACAGTAGTGGTTCAAAATGATGTGCAAGGGATGAAAAAGATGTTGCTGTGTCATCTTTGTGGAAATGTAGGACACTGGAAACGGGAGTGTCCGATGATGGTGCAGGATGGTGTTGTTCAGCAAAGTGGTGATGTCAATACATTTCAAAATGTAAAAGTCCCTAGAATGAGAGGACTTAATCCGAATTTTCAGAATAATATGAACCAAGTGCAGAATATTCAACTCATACAGCAGGTGAAAATACCTCGTGCACAAATGACACAGTTACAACAAATGCAGCAGCAGGTTCCTATGGTACATACACAGCAAATGCAGATACCTCAGGCCCCAATGGAGCAGCAACAGATGATGCTTACTCAGCAGGTCACAGGTTAGAGGAAAGACAGAAATAGTGACACAGTACACCAATTCCCATTACATAGTGAGAATTAAATAAATGATGAATGGATGTGTGAGAGTTCGGATGAGGAGCCATGCATGCTTGCAGCGTCCTTAGAGGTGGATCAGAGAGGGCCCTTTGTGAGAGAGAAGGTGAAGGATCATTGGGTCTCATTTCTGGTGGACACAGGAGCTACGCGCTCTACAGTGAGAAGTGCAGAAGTTCTGAACTTACCTCTTTCAGGCAGAACAGTTCAGGTTGTGGGGATAGCGAATAGACAGTTGATAAATCCGATCACAGATCCAGTACAGGTTGAGATGTGCAATTTTCAGGGACCGCATAAGTTTGTAGTCTGCAATTCAATTCCTGTATCCCTACTTGGAAGGGACTTATTGTACAAGACTAGATGTTCGATTAATTGTTCAACTGCTGGAATAGAGGTTCAAACGAATAGTGATGATGAGGAAGAACATACTCCTGAAACTGAGAATGAAACCACTAATGAAGATTACCCATTGATCAAGTTTTTCTCAATGTTTACTGTGAAAGAATTACATGCAGACTTGCAGGGAACAGTGCAGGAAAATGTGTGGGACCTGACAGGTAAAAAAACGGGTTTAATTAAGGGAGTGGAGCCGATTAAGATCACTTTGAAGCTGAATTTAGTGTTCCTGCAGCTTCCACAGTATAACATGGCACAAGATGTCCTGATGAAAGTAGTGCAGATAATTGGAGATTTTCTGAAACAAGGGGTTTTGAAAGAAGTGTTGAGCAGCCCATGTAATTCACCGATAATGGGCTTGAAGAAGCCTTGTCGGAAAGTCCGAATTGTGCAAGATTTGCGATAAGTGAATAACATGGTGGTCAAGTGTTGTCCCGCAGTACCAAATCCAGCAGTAATATTGTTTCAGATTCCATGCGATGCAGAATGGTTCACAGTGGTTGATTTGTCACAAGCTTTCTTTTCAGTGCCTCTTCATGAGAATAGTCAGTTTCTTTTTAGTTTCAAATTCCTAGACAGAGTCTACAGCTGGTGCAGGCTTCCTCAAGGGTACACGGAATCACCGTCTTTGTTTAATCAGATCTTGAAAATGAATCTTGAGTCATTGGAGCTACCGTACCAATCAACCCTGGTGCAGTACATTAATGACTTACTGATTGCATCCAAAACGAGGAACAAGTGTAAGTTTGACTTGATTGTCCATTAAATCATTTGGTAAAACCTGGACATAAAATGGCACCTTTGAAACTGCAGGACTGTCAGAAATCAGTGAAATACCTGGAACACTAAATTGAGAAGGGGTCAAGGAGAATTTCCAGAGAAAGGATTACAATGATATTGGAGAGAAGACCCCAACTTCACAAAGAGATGTCAGAATGTTTCTGGGAATGGTAGGTTATTGTCGTCAGTGGATTCCACATTTTTCTGAGATTGCTAAACTATTGCAGCAGCTGACACAAGGATGTTACAGGTCCCATTACCTTAGATTAGATGAAGGCGTTCACTGAGTTGAGAGAGAGTTTGTGCAGGCCCCCAGTGTTGGGAATGCCTGATTACACAAAGCCATTCACATTGTTTTGTCATGAACGTGATGCTTGTTCGTTGTCTTTCCTAACACAGGTCCAAGGAGGTGCTTATCGCCCAGTAGCCTATTTTTCACCTACCTTGGACCCAGTTGCAGCAGCCTTACCAGGTTGTTTGCGTGCAGTTGCCGCAGTTGGTCAAAGCCTTTCACAGTGTGAGGGAGTAGTGATGGGATACCCTTTGAAGGTAATGGTACCTCACTCTGTTGAGATCTTACTGACCAGGACAAAAACACAGTATTTGACTGGTGCCAGACTGACAAGGTATGAGACGAGCATTCTAGGTGCTCCAAATGTAACATTGAAAAGATGTACAGTGTTGAACCCGGCAACACTACTTCAAAGTGGTACTGTTGAAATTGAAAAAGATTGTCTTGAGGCAACCGGGTTGTGCACAAAACCAAGACCTGATATCAGAGATACACGATTGAAAGAAAATGACCAAATTGTCTTTGTTGATGGCTCATGTCTCAGAGATGGTACAGGAACATTGAGATCAGGATGTGCTGTGTGCACAATTACAGATACTTTAGAAGCTTCTTGGCTTCGAGGTGTACATTCTGCACAAGTAGCAGAATTGATAGCTCTTACTAGAGCATGCCACGTATCTGTAAGATTGAGAGTCACTATCTATTCAGATAGCCAATATGGATTTGGAATTGTTCATGATTTTGGTCAATTGTGGTCGCAAAGGGGTTTCCTGACCTCTACTAGTGCACCAGTATGAAATGGTGACAGAGTAAAGGAGTTACTGTATGCAATACAGTTACCTGAAGAAATTGCCGTGATGAAATGCAGTGCACATCTAAAGTCACAAGATTACATCTCACTAGGAAATGGATATGCAGATCAAGTCGCAAGGTTTTGCGCATTGTACTGTATATCGTTCAAAGACAAGTGGGAGCTGATGTCTGAAGAAGATAATACATGTACAAGTTTTGCATTGAAAGTGATCGATACTTTGGAAGAATTGAAAACACTACAAAATAATGTTGACAAAGAGGAGAAACAACTTTGGCCTAAACTAAATTGTGTTCAAAGGTCTGATGAGATATGGGTTTCTGAGGAAGGTCAGATGGTCCTGCCAAATAGTTTACTGTCACAAATGGCCAGGTATTATCATGGGCAGGCACACATTCGGAAGGATGCAATGGTTTGGTTATTCAAGATTGACTGGTTCAATCCTAGGTTTAGGCAGGCAGCAGAAGCAGTATGGCATTGCTGTATAATCTGTCAGCAGCTAAATATGGGAAAAAGGACAGTGGTGAATTTGAGCCACATTAGAAGAGCAGGAGGTCCATTCAGCAGAATGCAATTGGATTTCATTGAGATGCCTGCGTGTGGAGGTTTGACGTATGTGTTGGTGATTGTGTGCATTTTTAGTCACTGGATTGAAGCATACCCCACAAGAAGGAATGACAGCCTCACAGTAGCAAAGTTGTTGCTCAGAGAGTTGATACCACGTTTTGGGTTTCCGATCTCTTTAGAATCAGATAGGGTAACTCACTTCAACAACGAGGTGATTAAACTCTTATGTGCAGCACTAAACATTGAGCAGAAGTTGCATTGTAGCTACCGCCCTGAAGCATCAGGACTTGTGGAACAGATGAATGGTACTTTGAAATCAAGAATTGCTAAGATGTATGCAGCTACAAATCTGAAATGGCCAGGTGCATTGCCTTTGGTGTTGATGTCAATGAGAAATATACCTGACAGGAAGACAGGGCTGTCGCCCCACGTTTCCTCATGGGCAGAGCAATGAGATTACCAGCAGTTCCAGCCAATGCACTTGTGAATATTACAGATGATATGGTGTTGGACTAAAGCAAGGGTCTGGTTGATGTGGTTTGCTCTTTCTCTCAGCCGGTGCAGGTCACTACCCTGCCACCCATCCACGATCCAGGGCACAATCTGAGAGCCGGTGACTGGGTCATTGTCTGAAAACATGTTTGCAAGACATGTTTAGAGCCATGCTGGAGAGGGCCTTTCCAGGTAGTCTTAACAACTATGACAGCTGTGACGTGTGCAGGACTTCCGAACTGGATTCATGAGAGTCATATGAAGAAAGTGGCATGTACACTGGATCATGAAGAAGTGTTGTTGAGAGCACTAACAACCGTGAAACAGGTTGCCGCACCTGAACCAGAAAAAGAACCAAGAGAGCCTGAAATTGAACAAGACCTTGTGGAAGATGGTTCTATGACCCCTGTAAGAGACGAAAGTGAAGAATTACAGGAGGATGCGGAAGAATCAATCTCCATGGATACAGCAGGAAAGCCTAGCTCAGCAGGGGTTCTCCCAGAAGCAGACGGTGCCGAAAAGCAGGCAGAGCAAGTGCCACACCAAAAAGGAGAGGGAATTGAGACAGATCGAAGTCAAGGTGATCCGACTCCTCCTGAGCCTGTTGCAGGTCCATCAAAAAGAACACCATAGAGAAAGAGAAGGAGAAGAGTCAAATCTTGAGAAGAATATTAACAAAAGGATTGAGAAAAGGAGATAGTTGGCCTGAACCGCAAGTGGAAAAAAGAAAGGAAGTGGTCATAAATGAAACAGTAGAGGAAGAAGTAGAAACCACGAGAAAAGAAGAATTAAGTGAAGGAGAAATAAGTGGTGATCTAAAGTTGAAAAGAAAGAGAATAGCAAGTCGGCGTTACGCAGGTCCTGAATGGGCGTATGCAACTACTAAGGAATGGCAACACAAGTTTATGTCCTTTTGTTTTGATACAGAGGTTCGGAGTCAGTATTTTGATGTAACCTGAAGGTGAACAAGGAGCTGAATTGGTGAACCAATCTGAAATACCTTAAAGAGACTGTTGAAAATAAACTGGAAGAGATACTGAAAACCTCATTGACATAAAAACCTGGATATGACAAGCTGCTAATCGATTTTGACAAAGGAAAAGGGTTCCTGAATGTGAAACCGAACTGTGAGAGAATAATTTTTTCCTATTTTTGATTTTTACTGCACTTTATATAAGAGTTGCTTTGCTTTCTGATTCTTTATAGATCATGGCTGAGTTAAATAACCAAGTTAGGGATGCTAGGCGCTGTAAATATATGAGCATTGGATTGGCAATTATGTGTGGGATTTTGTTTATAGTAGTGATTGTGGGGATGTCTGTTCTTGATGTGAAAGGAGCCAATCTTACTTCTGCTCCTGAGACTACTACACTAACTAATGGCTTTAGATAGATTTAAGTTAGATGAGAAGTATTTGCATGACTGTACTAATGCTCAAGGAGAGCTTTCTTCTAATGTCTTCTATCTCTTGCTGAATGAATATGTTGAGACGATGGATGCAAGGGATTGTCTTGTGTGTACACAAATTCCTTCGTCAGTAGAGGAAGGAGTTACATACCACAGCCTTCCATTGACCTATGGAATAAGCTGTAGTCTGCTACTAATGAGGTTCTATAATCAAGAGTATATACAATATGTTTATTCTAACTACAATTTGGTGTTTTCATTTGTTCCTATTATGAGGTATCTGAGTAGAGTAGCTAAGGATCATGATGTAGTATTAGTTTGAGGATTCTTTGAGCCTACACTTACATTTGGAACTGCTGATGTGCATAGAAACAATCTCACATGCTTGCTTACACCTTTTGAGAAAAGCTTTATAGAGAATACTGATGACAGGAGAAACGCACTAAAGGAAAAATTTGAAAAAGGCTTAGAGAAAAGGACTTATAAGAATGATTATGCTTTCACTGCAATTAAGACGCAGGGAAATTAGCTTTAGATGCATTACATGTAGGGAAGCTTCGTATATACAGGCCAAAATCACGCACTGACACTTTATTTGTGGGAAGGAGTGAATGTAGGCATGTGTTTTTGTTCCAGAGTAAATTGACTTTTATGTTGAATGGTCAGGACGATTCCTGGTATCTATTATATTTGTGGACTTAATGTTTAATACTGTCTTCCAAGAGGATGGTATGGGGCATGTTATTTGGGGATAGTTTTCCCAAAGATTTATCAGATAGATTACTTAAAGACATTTCCGAAATTGACTGAATTACATCATAAGCGACAGAGGAGGGAATCCAGTTCTGCTATTGTGGGAGATATATTTGGTGCGGTGATTCCTTCACTGGGAGTCATCCTGAACTCAATCAAGATACGAAAGTTGTCTACTATTGTGGATAACATGCTGACAAATTTTACAGGGGCAATATTCCTGATAGATACAGAATTGGCTGCGGATAGAGCTATGACGCTTCAGAATCACCTTGCTTTAGTCATCCTTCTAGAGAAGGACGCCGGGGTCTGTAAAATGATTAACTGTAGGCATTACTGACTTACTTACTAACCTGACTAACTCAAGTAAGGATTTGAAGGAATTAAAGGAACCAGGTGTTTGGGAAAAGGTTGGAAAGGGATTTTCTTCAGTGGGAAATTGGCTTAGTAACATTTGGAATGGGGTATTATTAAAAATCATATATGGAATATTAATTGTGATTGCTTGCATATTAGGATTATGGGGAGGGAAGAAAAACAGGGAAAGAATTTATAGGGAAGATTTGAGAAGGTAACATGTTGAGGAAATAGAGCTGTGAAAATGTTGATGATAAAGGAAGTGTGATGACATATTTAGTCATCAGAGGGGGGTCTGTTGAAGCAAATATGTTAATTAGAGATGTTAATAAGTGTTTATGCATTTTGAATAATAATAATAAAATGTAGAAATAATTAATGTAGAGAATTAATGTGCACATTTGAAAATGTGCCCTCACAGAGTGGTCACCAAGATTCACAAATATATTAATAAAATGAATAACATGTATGAAATATAGAAAATGTATTAAAACAATGTAGTAGTATGTCATATTGAGATATATAACGTGTGTTTTGCATTATATTGTAGAGTTAGATTAGCCGAAGTTGTGGCCTAGTTGTGCCAGGCCTCATGCAGAAGCTGAATTACTAGTGCAATGTAGAAAAGCTAATGTGCTGAACTGACCTTGAACTGCTTATTGTTTAATAAAGTCTGCTGAGCAAAAATCCTATGCGTGAACCAATGGACAGGAGATGTTGGAATCATAAATGTATCAAGGACTGTGTAAAGCAGGCGAGATGTACTTTCCCAGGACTTGAACAATGGAGACACTGACTAGAGAAGAAGATGCAACATTTTTGATACCTGACGAGCTGGATGATGAGGACATCGTACAGTGATCCAATCGACACCTTGAGAACCATGTAATACTAGAATTCATAGATTTGAAGAACCAAAATTATTGGATAGAGTCATAACTGGAGTTTAACTGACCAATTGGAAATCGGGGATAGTCTGGGCGATTTTTATATAATTACGTGACAAAGGGGGAAAACTTCAGAACCGATGGAGAGATGTTAGGGGCAGATGACGAAGTAGAGACCTTATTCTGAAATTGATGTGATATTGGGGGAGAAGAGATTCGAGATTCTGTCATTGGGCTCAAGCTCTTGAGAGCCTGATGCGATGCTGATCGATTGATGACCTAAAGATGAAGAATGACTTAGTTGCTGATCCATACCGTGGCTAAGTAGCTATGACAATGTGACTAAATATTTACTTTTGTGCCTTTTCTTTCTAGGTACCAACTGTGCTGTCTAAATAGTTTTTCTCTTAAGCTAGATGTTCTTCCAAGTTCATGATCTAAATTGTTTTTCGCAAGAAGTCCCACATGCAAATGCTAATCTGGGTCAGGTAAGGTTCATATTCTGAGACATTGACATCGACAGTGACAAATAATTGACGGACTGATTTTGCTGAACTCTGCTACTCATGTTAACATACGCATCGTTATTGGCTAATTTTGAGGCATTAGAGCGCATGTTTTCTCAAGTTCTGATTAGATTATGTTTTTGGCGGTCACTAATGAATTAATCTTGAGTGGATTCAAATAAAGTTTTAATTAACCTCCACTTAGTATTGTAACCAATATGGAATAAAATTTCTAAAACGTATATTGAGTTGTGGTTATTCATGAATGTTGACGTTAATAACTACTGATTAATGTTTTGATTCATGGTTATTAGGTTGTGTATTGATTTTTGATGAACATTGGTTACACCGTAGCTAGGATATTCCATGCGAATCAAAAAGTTCATCGACCTACTCGCGTCCCCTTGTAAGTTTACTTACTAAGGACCAGGTACGCATTAAACAAAATTGGGCTAAGAGCAGATCCCTGAGGTACCCCATAGTTTATACATCTATAATCAGAACAAAAAGGGAGTAAGGTCACTGCTTGGCAGCGATCTTGCCAATAAGACTGTATCCAATTTAGTGCCGTACCACCAACAGCCTAGTCAAGAGGGTGTTGTGGTTGACCATATCAAAAGCTGCCGACAGGTCAAGGAGAACTATTGCCACGGTCTGGTTGTCATCGGCTCTCCGTCATAGCTCGTACAGAGCACCCACTAAGGAGGAGTGAAATAGGCCTGAAATTGCTCAACTCCACTGCGTCAACTGATGTTTTTTTCAAAAGAGGTTTAACAATAGCCTTTTTCCAGGGTTCAGGGACCATACCTGAGTTCAGACATTGATTGTAGAGAGACCTCTGAGGCGGCAGAAGCTCATTTTCCCACCTTTTCCACTGCCTAGCCGGATGTGGGTCTAAAGGAGATCCAGGCATAGTAATCATAGCTGTGGAAATTCTCCTCTGAGAATAGCTCAAAACTGTCAATCTGACAGTTAACTGTTGCTACAATATCTTGTGGGTACTGTGATCTGACCGGGTCACAATGGAGATTCTCATCCAGAATATCCAGATACCCAGATATCTTCTGCACTCTGAACACAGCCTCTCATTACAAGTAATGACATAATAAGGTATAAGGTATGTAGGTATCAATACCGTGGGGTTGTGGTAGCTATCGGTTGTGGGATTCCCTCCCATTATGGCCCTCATTACAACCCTGGAGGGCGGTGATAAAGCGGCGGTAATACTGTCAACAGGCCGGCAGTAACAAAAATGGAATCATGACCACGGAGAAAACCACTCAGACAGACAGCCACTTTAACACCACGAGGGCAGAATCAACAAGCATCACGGCGGCAACCGCCAAGCGCCAGGCGGAAGACAATGTACCGCCCACTCTATTATGAGCAGCCTATCCGCCACCTTTTCCGGGGTGTTACCAACGACATCAAAAGCCTGGCAGAAACAGATCTCAGAAGTCAAAGGACTCACCTGTGGAGACTCAGGGGTCAACGCGATGCCATGGAGACCGAGTTGCAAATTGTTCCCATGCTCGTCTACCTTCTGCTACATTATGAACACCAACGCCGGCGAAGACGACCAAGGTGAGTACTTCCGCCTAGCACACAACGGAGGGGGGAGGAAAAAGAGAATGACACACATACGCAACACACACACCCACCCCCAACACCATACACACAACCCGAAGCAGCAACATAACATATCTACCCCGTGCCCCTCAGGAATAATGCAAGGACAAAACGATTTGAAGAAAGTGAGTGTAATACAATAAAATACTATGAATAAGTGCATCAAAATCAGAACGTAAATACATATTTACAATGTAAATGATGCCAGATGATGCTAATGCACATAAGGACAGGGTGAGAAAACAAAAAGGGGGCGGAAGAGACAAAGGGTACACTTGGTCATTGGCACCAACAACACCACCGTTGGCGTATGCGACACACACACACAGGGATCAGTCCTATGTAATAGGCAGTGCACTACCAGTTACAATGCTAGTCACCAGCCCATGGTCATGGACACCTAATGCCAATTGCAGCATACCTGAGACCCACAGACCCCTGCCCAGTAGTGGATGCCTACTAGTTTGGTTGGAGGAAGTTTACATCAGACCCTGCCCAACATGAGACCTACCCTGCAATGTCCTGCCTGGCCTAGGGGCACCCACAGGCCCACATCCCCCACCCGGATACCATTCCACCAGGCGCAACTAGTATATTGGGGCACTGTACTCACCCCTTTGTGGCTGCTGTGATGCCCCCAAGCACCCATCCAGCTCCAGATAGGCCACCGCCAGTATTCAGGCCATCGGGGGGTCAGGGTTCGACGGGCACTCCTTCCTTCTTAGGAGGCCATCCCCAGCTGGGCTTCCGCCGTCTTGAGTGCCCAGCGTCTCAGGTCCTCCCACCGTTTCCAACAGTGGGTGCTCCGCCTGCCGTAGACCCCCAGGGTACGCACGTCTTTGTCGATGGCATGCCATATGCCCTTTTTATGATGGGCGCTGACCTGCAGGGAAATCGACACAGGGAAAGATATTAGTCCTACCGTCCTGCCTGTTACACTCATGGCCCACCATAGCCCTTTACATCCCCTTACGCACAGACATGGGCACACATACATGCAGCACGCTGCCCAGGGCTCTTTCACCAACCCCCCACATGAGGCCTTCACATTTAGGACTCCATGCATTCATGCCCCATGCATCGCGCTCACAGTTTACTGTTGGTCTGGAGGCCCATACAGCATTCGGTACTGGGGTATGACCCCATCCAGCAGTCTCGCCAACTCTGCTGCGGTGAAGGTAGGGGCCCTTTCCCCAGTGACAAGAGCCATGGTCGATTCCAGACACAGGTCACAGCAGCACATGCAGTGTAGGTCCTCTCCTGTTGAAGGTCAGGTAGCAAGTGAGTGAACATATAGAAAATGGCAGTCACGTCCACAGTGGTGCATACCGTCACTGCCGGCGTACACCGGCGTACATCACCATTAGCTACCGTAACCCATAGGGCCAAATGATAAGCAATGAGGAGCTCAACGGCGGTTCTAGACCGCCTTCCGCAACGGCGCACAATGCCAGCAGAATAACCTCATTTCCACATGTCCCTCTATACAGGACAGGCGGACGCCAATTCAGGGGGGGGTAGGCCATGGCACCTAACTGCGTCACAGTACACATAAGCAACATTTGGACCTATCCAACAATATACTGTTACAATCACAACATGCAATGAAGTGTAGTGTTTGGAAATATTAGATACTGACCAGCTGCTCACCTTTTTGCCCCATAGATTGCAACCGCTGCGGATGAATAGGAGATGGAGACATCCCCCGTGTACAGTCCCCAGGTGGACTTGGGAACAATGGAGGACAGGCACATTATCCTTACCTATAGACGGGACAGGGCCACAATCACAGAGCTGTGTGCCCAATTGGACCCTGGCCTGATATCTGATATCCGTCACCCCACCGGAATCCCCCCTCTTGTGCAAGTGCTATCAGTGCTCCTTTCCTGGCAAATGGCTCCTTCCAAGTGACAGTGGGCTTGGCAGCAGGAATGTTACAGCCAATGTTCTCAATAGTGCTGACCAGAGTGTTGTCTACCCTGATTAAACACATGTGCAGCTATTTCGTTTTCCCCAGGTGGAGGATTTGGCCACAGTGAAGGCTGATTTCTATGCAATGGGACATATTCCCAACATTATCTGTGGACAGTGAAGATGAGGAGGCAGAGGATGAGGACAACAGAAGTGCAATAATTGGTGAATACTTCCAAAGACACACATGTAAGACAGTGGAACTTAACTTTTAATTGACAGTTTTGTGTTTGACATTGTCACTGGCAGGCTGATTCTCCCACTTCTATGCCCGCTCACTATTGGCATCTCTATTTGTAGATATTTGTTCCCCACTATCGCTCCTGGTGTGTTGTCTGCAGCCAACTACAGGTCATTCCTATGTATACATTACTGTACAGTTGTATTGCAGTGTTTATACCTTGTTAAACAAATACATAGTTAAATCATTTGACATACTCCATACTTGCATTTTTTTCAAAGGGTGTTTATTTAAGTGCTAATAAGTAGAGGGGGATGTGCAATGGGCTGGGTTGATGGTGGAGGAAAGTCCAGGATAGAGTCCCGTCTATGTGGATCACAGGTGCATTGTTCAAGGGGGTATAGGCAGTTCAAGATGGACAGGGTGGGACACAAGGGTGACATTCAGGAGAGTCTTATTTCCTGGTGGGGGTTTTGGCAATAGTCTCTGGCTTCTGATGGGTTTGCAGGGACAGTTTGCGGGGTGATTCTCCTTCTGCAGGGGAGGGGTGCTGGTGGCCTGTTTGTCCTGTGGCGGGGCCTCCAATCCACTAGCGGAGGTGGAGGGCTGTTCATCGGTTTGGCTAGTGGTAAGGGCCCAGTGGTGTTCCACTTCCTCCCTTATAGTGTTGGCCATATATGCCAGCACCACTGCAATGGTGACCAGGGTGGTGTTTATGTCCTTCAAGTCCTCCCTGATCCCCTGATACTGTCCCTCCTGCAGCCGCAGGTTCTCCTGCATTTTGTCCAGTATCTGGCCCATCGTCTCCTGGGAATGGTAGTCTGCTCCCAGGATCTTGGTGAGTGCATACTGGAGAGTCAGTTCCCAGGGCCTGTCCTCCCCCTGTTGCACAGCAGTCCTCCTAGCTTCCCTGTGTACCTCTGTCCCCTGAACCGTGTGCCCACTGCCACTGACCCCAGGTCCCTGATCGTCCTGTGTTTGTGGGGTGGCCTGGGGTCCCTGTAGTGGTGGAGGACACACTGCTGTTTGACGTGTCCTGGGGACAGAGGTATGGGCCCACTGGGTGGGTGCTGTGCTTGTGTCTCCTGAGGGGGGAGGCTCTGTGGTGGTATGGGACTGTGCCTGGGTAACCGACTGTACGGAGATGCCTGATGGGCCAGGTTGGTCATACAGATCCAGGTATCCAGAGCTGCTGTCATCACTGTTGGCCTCTTCTGGGGGGGACTGGATGTTGCTGGCACTTCCTCTCCGGTGACGTTGGGTGGGTGACCTGTGGGGATGTAAATGTAGTGTTATTGTTTTTGCGTGTGATATTCTGTGCATGGGTGTGTTGCCCTCCAAGGTTGTTTTTGCCCTGGCAGCTTTGCCTTATGTGAGTTGTTATTTGGTGGGCTATCTGTTTCCCTCTAGTGTGCATGCAGTGGTGATAGGTGTCCATGCAGGTCTGTGATGGGTGCCCATGCATTGGTGTTGCATGCAGGGCTTGGTATTGGGATGTGTGGGTTGTGATGGTGGGGTGTGTGGGAGGTGGTGGAGTGATGGGAGTGAGGGTAAGGGTAGGGGTATGTGATGGCATGCAGGTAGGAGGGGTGATAGTAATAGAGATTTGACTTACCAGAGTCCAGTCCTCCTCCTACTCCTGCCAGGCCCTCAGGATGCATGATTGCCAAGACTTGCTCCTCCCATGTTGTTAGTTCTGGGGGAGTAGGTGGGGATACACCGCCAGTCCTCTGTACAGCTAGTTGGTGTCTTGCTGCTGTGGAACACACCTTCCCCCGTAGGCCGTTCCACCTCTTCCTGATGTCATCCCTTGTTCTGGGGTGCTGTCCCAGGGTGTTCACCTTGTCCCTGATTCTCTGCCATAGCTCCATCTTCCTTGCAATGCATGTCTGCTGCACCTGTGATCCAAATAGCTGTGGCTCTACCTGGATGATTTCCTCCACCATGACCCTTAGCTCCTCCTCTGAGAACTTGGGGTGTCATTGTGGTGCCATGGGTGTAGTGTGAGAGGTGTGGGTGAGGGTGTGTAGGGTGATGTGTTGGGGTGTGTGATGTAAGGTGCTTGGATGGTGTGTCGGTCAGTGTTTTTCAACCACTGTTCTGCGGCACACTAGTGTGCCGCGAGATGTTGCCTGGTGTGCCGTGGGAAAAATTCGAAAGATGTTTTTTTTTTTTTTTTAAATGTCAAATTTTCGCCCACATGTGATTGTGCACTGACACCGACTTGAGACTCGACGTCTGAGTGTGTACTGATATCCCGGTACACTATAATGGTACAAAGGTTGCCCGCTCACTGACGGCCCGTGGCAGAATGGCAGCTGAGAAAACTCTGACACGTTCGCATGGTAGCACCAGTGCACGGGCACTTTTTCACTTACGCGTTGTGCATGGATGATGGCACAGGACATCTGATTGTGCGCTGACACCTCCTGCGTAAAGGCAGCTCAGTGCATGATGGAACAGCAGTGGTTTCTTGTGTGGTTCGTCTATTGAGAGTGGTCCCAGAGTGAACAAGCAGAATGCACAGGTGCACTTATGGACAGACACGTTTACGGGCCCTGGGGCGGCTGAATGGGCGTGATCACAGAGATGTATTTCTTCTCTGACACTTGTATTTATTTGTGAAGGGTTTTGTAAGGCGCTGCGGGTTACCTGTTGTACTTCGGGGCGCTAATTGCTGCACATGGCACACGCCCATCTCATTTACTATTGGCACGGCTTGCACTGCACAGAGGGATGTAATTTTACTGCTTGGCGGAGGCTGAGTGTGCCGGATGCTGACAGTTACAGCAGAGCGTGCAAGCGCCGTGACTGCACGGGGTTGGTCAGTGTGGACAAACACTGGGTCCTAAGTGCGTGCACAGATGACAGTGGACTTACAGTTGGCACGTACTATCCGGTACAGGGACAATCGAAGCTGACTGTGCACAGACCCTCTACACATGGGCACTGTGACTGGCGATCGTGCACTCAGACCTTCTCCATGTCACTATCGGAATGTGCACTTTTAGAGCTGATGACGCACTGGCCTGACAGCGTCACTTTTACTGAACATGTAGTTGTGTGCTTGTTGGTATAATTAAGCATCACTTCTGCATAGGACTGTGCCCTGGTTTACTTAATGCCCTGTACAGTTTTTACGTCCGCTTTCGCGGAGCAGCAAATATCAGGGCAAGCGTGTTTTCATTTTATGGATTTGACTAAGCCTCAGTTTACTCTAGATTTGTTCCTCGTGAAGAAACCATCAGATTGGCCTCTAGGGGTGTTCCCTTGTAGGAGTAGTAAGATTGTGCTCCTGTCTTAAATTGTAAACACAAACGCATATTTTTAGTATATATAGTTACATCACTTAATATAAGGGACGGTTCTTTCTCTACGCGCTTCCACGTTCTGGCCGGTCATTTAACCAGGGAAGTGTGAGCTATAGTTATTTGTCCACAATCACACGTTGCGTTCGTTAACGCGGAGAAGCTGGGATCGTAAAGCAGGGCAGCTGGTTCCAGAGCCTACAGTGTAGACTGGATCACATTACTGTACAGAAAAAAAGATTATTTGCAGTGCATGTTAGCTCAGATTGTCGTTTTTCAACCCAAACCACGGACGGCCTCTGCCAGTGAAGGAACGTTGTCCGGCCTCATGAAAAAAACAGATTTCATATAATAGCAAGAAGAAAAAAAAAACAGGCCCGGCGCTGTGGAGTTGGCCCGCGGCCTGGAGAGTTGGGGATTTCTTTGCACAGATGTTCAGCTCTTGCCTGGACTGTGGGGTGACGTGCCTCCACCGGGGCTGCGGGGGGCAGTGTAGGTTTTCATGGGTGTGTCTCTCTCCCACTGCGTGTGAACCAGATGTTGAAGGGTCCGTTAGCTGCAGGGACCGGGCCAGAGGGTCTTTGCTTCTAGGCGCCTCCCTCGGTCGAACAAAGGGATGTCCTATTCCAGCTGCGGGGCCAGCGCTGGCCTGGGCTGTTCATCTGAAGGGGGGCCCCACTCCCACGGGACTGGACCCCTCAAGGCTCTGAGGAGACAGACAGTTGTTGTCCTCAGCCCCGACAAGCGGGCGGCGCCTAAAGGCGGGCCTCGAAGCACTAAACCAAGGGGACGCGTCTGTTTAAGTAACTTGTTATTTGCAGTTTCATCTCATTTTCAGAACTTACGCCTTTGAAATTCTAGTCATGGTGGGAAAGCTACGGAGAAGGGAAGCGCGTTGGCTCGAAATTCTTTAGGACTAAATGAATACCACTTTTCCGGATAACTTTAGAACGGGTCTAGAGGGGAGCTGCTCAAACATGTAATCTTCCCCTTTTTTTATTTCCTTTAGCGGCTCAGGGTTAATTTAATTCTCTATTTTGGTTTTCGTAATGCATCGCGTGTGCTCATGGCAGCCTCTTTCCTGCATTCAGATGTCCTGAGGAAAATAAAGTTTGGCGACGCTTTGACCTGGGGCATCTGATGTCCATGGGATGACACTGACGTCATCTGTCTCGCGCTCCTTGGTAGACATCCCGCGCTTGTCCCTTCTAAAAAACACCCTCTGAACAGTTCTGTTTGGAAAAGTGTCTCGCGACGCATCTAGAACGTTCCAGATGTTGGGTTCCTCAGCACTTATGCAGGTTTTTTTTAACCGATGGAGCTGCAGCCATGGTCGGTGCAACTCTGGCATCAACACGTGGAAAGTGGCAATCTTGAAATGTTCACACTCACCAAGCAATGGCAAGGTGTTCACCCTGCTGCACTGTGTGAGATAATAGTTAAACATTTAAAAACTCTCGAGGAGAAGTTGTCATTTTATTTCTCTTCAGTCTCCACTGAATGCCTTGACTGGGTTAGGGACCCTTAAAGCTTAGCATCAGTTGGTGGAAAGGACATGACTTTACAGGAGCAGGAGGAACTAACTGAACTGAGACAAAATCGTGGTTTCAAGCTAAGATTTGCTGATCTACCTTTGGACAGTTTTTGGTTGGATACTGCCAAGGAGTTCCCCCTTCTGGCAAACAAAGCTATTTTGACATTGCTCCCATTTTCCACTACATATCTGTGTGAGATGAGCTTTTCAAGCATGATTGCTATAAAAACTAAATACAGAGAGAGACTAAGAGCTGTTGACGAAGAGCTACGTGTGTGTCTTTCTTCGATTCCAGCCAGAATATCAGCTTTGTGTTCAGCCAAACAGGCCCAGGTTGCGCACTGAATAAAGTATTTTATAATTTTTCATATTTCTGTTTACTTACTATTTCATAATAAAGTAATTATAAAATACTTTCTTTGTGTTTATTTGATTCCTATTCAAGAGAATTACTTTATATATAGTCAATATAGGCACAGACTTACATTTTTTAACATTTTCTAATGGTGGTGTGCCTCGTGATTTTTTTCATGAAACAAGTGTGCCTTTGCCCAAAAAAGGTTGAAAAACACTGGTGTAGGTGATGGTAGTGTGTGGCTGTGGTCTTGGCTGTGGTCTTTCTATCTCTTGTTTGTATTCGTAAAGGGTTGTGGGTAATGTGTGTGTGTGTGTGTTATATAGAGGTGTAGGTGTGTGGTTGTGGTGGGTGAATGGGTATCAGGTGTGTGTAGTTTCAATTGTCCACTGGTGTGTTGTTTTGTATGTGTGTGTGTATTTTGAGAGCAGTGGTATGTACTGCCAATGGTTTACCGCCATTGAATGTCTGCCATGGTGATTTGTGGGTCATAATGTTGGGGGCCTAGTTCTGTTGGCGTAACGGTGTGGGTTTTGCTTCTGCCAGTTTATCACCGACCTTTGGGCTGGTGGACTTGTTTGTGTGGCTGTATAGTGACAGATTGCTATGTGTGTGTCATAATAGGGGTAGCGGTGATCCGCTGTGGCGGCGGTATGTTGGCGGCAGTCAGCATGGCGGTAAGCGGTACTTACCGCCAATGTCATAATGAGGGCCTATGTGGTTTGATACCAGGAAAGATTGATTACCACGGTAATTAGTGTTTGCATATTGATTTCACAGTTTTCCCCTAGTTCAACAGAATTTTCACCATTCAAATTTTATTAAGTTTCTTTCATGTGAATGTGAAGAGGATGTTGTTACCAGGTATGCAAGCTTTACCACAAATCTTTTAACACTTATTCAGGTGGAGTCTATACTGAAATTGAAACTGTATTGAAATTGCATTTATATAGCCCTTAGTACCTCCAATGAGGCATTTATTGAAGAGATTTACGGCAAATAGCAAGCTCTTCAAGATCCCAAACACAGTGGTCAATCCATGGTTATTGAAATTACACTCCTGCTCTCGAAGAAATGATTTCACATATTTACATTTACTCCTGTTTCTTTGTTGTACATTAAAGGTGACTTTTACAGGTGTAATTATTAGAGAGGCTTATGTGAGAATCAAACAGTTGGTAGAATGAATAGATATTGTTAGTTTGCAGGGATATGGTTTTAAAGAATAAGAGTTTAAGATAGGCATGGGATTTAGAGTAGTCCATATGTACAGGAGGCATGCCAAAGGTAGAAGGGAAGGAGAGGTACATTCACAATAAATATGGGAGGTACAAATGTGAACGTTTAAGTCAAGGTCAATTTTCATGCAGGATTTTATAGCAGGTGACTTGCTGCACTGCCCTGTGCCACAAAGCCCATAAATATGGGTCTCAGTTTATAGCAATCATGAGCGGGAGGGAACTGCTGTGAAAGAGGAGTTTTAACATTCATTTGAAAAGGCCAGCAAAGTCTATGAAATGAAAGGATGTTTGTAGGAGTAAGAAAGTGCTGATCTGCTCACTCGCAAAGTCAACCAATAACTTAGTGGAAATGTATTGTAAAATACTTAACGATGTGGCATCGTTGAGTTAGAAATTGGGTCTCTAGTTGGCAGAAGAATACACCCTGTCCAATTAGGGACCACAATCCTAGTCAGAGTAACTCAGATACACACCCTACATTAAACTGTGCTCAAACTCTGGTACTTTGCACAGACAGTCAGGCTTAACTTAAAGGGCAATGTGTAAAGTATTTGTGCAACACTTAATTACAGTAACACAGTGAAATACATCACTATAATACTCCACACCAGTTTAGAAATATAGATAATATTTATCTGAGTAAAACACAAGACCAAAAACAAAAATCTAATGAGTACATCTTGAGATATGCAATTTTAAAGATTTAGGTGAAAATAGTGCATAAAAGTGCAAAGCGCCAATTCTGGTTGTCTGGTCACATTGGACCAAGACAAAGTCAAGAGTTCAGGCTGACCACAATAAAGCACAGGGCTGATACAGGACCCACTGAGGCCCGCTGAACAGAGTAACTTAAATCCTGGTGCGCAATCAGCGCTGCATTGCTTTGCAAGGCTTTGCGGCAGTTCTGTTATAGACTACAATGGGGCAGAGCACCTTGGCCCACTTCCAAGGGCCCAGGACTGGGATGGTACCACTTGGCAGGGCAGAGTCAGGGATAGCAGTGCCTAGGTGCTGTAGCAGGTGAGTTGAAGGCAGTCTTTGATGTCTCTGAGACTGCAGGAGAACAGGGTGCAAGCCACAAGCAGTTGGAGAATCTTAGGTACAAGGCTGTATTGAACATGTCCAGTCCTTCTCACTCACTGGCAAGAAGCAGCAGGCAGCAGGCCAACACACCAATGCAAGTACTCAAGTGGCAGTCCTTCTACAGCACAACACACAGCAATCAGTAGGCCAACACAGCAATGCAGTTGGATAGTGATAGTCCATCCTGGTAGCACAGCAGTCCCTTTCCTGGCAGAATGTCCTTGATTTCAATAGAATTCTGATTAGGTGGGGTTTGAGTTCAGTAGTTATACACAAATGTCCATTTGAAGAGAAGAAGTCTTCTGAGAGGCCTTTGAAGATCACAAGGTCCCTGCCCTTCCGTCCCTGGCTCCAGACACTCTTCAGGGCGTTATGCAGCCCTAAGTGTGGGGTGAGGCACCGCCCTATTCAGGTGTAAGTGAGGCAGTGCTAAGCTTCGCCCCCCCATCAAGCCAGCTAATGATCCAGTAAGTCACACCTAAGCTCCCATTGTGTGTGACTGTCTAGAGGGAATAAACAAAGGTCAGCTATCACCAACCCCAAAGGTGTATTCCTAGATGGACAGAGGCACAGAATTGTTAAAGTAAAAAATGGCTACTTTCTAAAAGTGGCATTTTCAGACTTACAATTTAAAATCCAACTTCACCATAAGTTGTGGTTTTAAATTGTGAGTCCAGAGACACCAAGCTCCGAATTTCTATCTTTCCCCAATTGGAAGTTACACTTAAAATCTGCTTCAAGGTAACCCAAATGTTAACCTTTAGGAGAGATAGGCCTTGCAGTAGTGAAAAAACAATTTAATAGTTTTTAACTACAAGGACATGTTAAACTTAAAAGTACATGCTCAATGTTTTAAATACACTGCACCCTGCCCTTAGGGCTAACCAGAGCCCACCTTAGGGGTGACTTATATGTAATAAAAAGAAAGATTTGAGCTTGGCAAGCAGGTGCACTTAACAGATCAAATTGACAGTTTAAAACTGCACACACATCCTCTTAAGTGGCAGGCCTGAGATGTTTGAAAGGCTAGTGTAATGGGTGGCATTATCAGTGCTGTAGGCCCACTAGTAGCATTTAATTTACAGGCCCTGGGCACATGTAGTGCACTTTACTAAAGACTTACAAAATCAAATATGACAATTGTGAATATGCCAATATTATCACATTTTAAGGAGTGAGCACAAGCACCTTAGCCCTGGTTAGCAGTGGTAGAGTCCTAAAGCCAACGAAACAAGGTCTGAAAAAGAGGGGGTTTAAGGCAAAACATCTGGGGAGGACCCTGCAGAAAAGGCCATGTCCAACAGTTTGTTTCTGAATTTAAAGACTATCAGGAAGACAATGAAAAGTCCTCATGGCACATACATTTCAGTAAACCATAGCTTCATCACTTGGTAAATCCCCTGTCCTGATATGATAAAGTGTGTGATCATCAGCACCCCTCACCAGGTCGTCAAATGTATGTATAATGCAATTAAATCATAATCTAATTTATGTCCAGCAGCTGTGGAGTTAAGTTTGTTCATCGTTTTCATTTTACAGGTGTGCTGTTCAAAGGCACTACTAAAATTGCTAAACTTATAAATCCATTAAGCTGTGTTCTACTGAGATACGTATTCCGAGTGGGGTTGTGCTAAGGGTCCATTAATTGCGAAGCAATGACAGTTCATCCTTGTTTGTAAAGCGTGTTTCCATTCAGTACCTACTTCCCAGGGTAACATCTCTTGCCCTGTGAAACTTAGATAATATTGTTGGATTTAAATGTGATATACCCTTTAGTCTAGACAGTGATATTTTAGTTGCTAAAATCAAAGTATGGACTCAAAGTATCGATGTCACAGACCTTCACACTCTTGTCAATCGCAAGTGAATTATTTTTTAAAACACCTGGAAATCGTTATTGTGGGTCTGATCAGGGACTTACAGGAGCAAGGTTTTTAATGTTATGGTGTGTTTTGAATACATTAAGGTAACATATGTGCTTGAAATTACATGCAGAGCTTTTAATGAGGGTAGTATACAGTTGACATGTTATATTGTAGGGTGCAATACTACAAGCATTATTACAACAGTGAGCACATCAATTAATCACTGGTATTGCTGAAAATTACTTTAAGCAAACAAATGTATACTAGTAGTTGCAATTGAACAATTCAGTATTAATCAGTGTGCCAGTACCTGGAGTGTGAAGTGATCACAATAGCATTAAAAACCATTTAAAATACAAAATACAAAACAAAACACATGCTAGCCTTCTGGCTAGATTAAAATACAATCTAATTCCAGTATTCCTGTTTAGTAAGCGTAATGTAGCTGTGTTGCCTATTTAAACAATGTCTACTGTATACTGTGTTGATGACCAGGTATTACGGAGTCACTAAGGCGTAACACCCCCCTACCAAGTTGAGACCAAGGAACTTTTAAAGTGGGTCGAAACATAGTTAGTACTGTAAATTAAACCAAACCTCTTCAAGCCAGACTTGTGTCCCACAAATTCAGAAAGGTTGGTTAAAATATTGCTTTACACTGGTGTTCCAGGGCCTTGGATACTTGTGAGCTCCACATAGACATGTCACTTCTCCCGTTATAAGGTGACTTTCCAATGGTAGCTTGGACAAACATTTTCGGCTTTCTCTAGTATGTGAAAGTGGGTTTTGAATTCATTTACAGTACAAGACAGCAACTGTACATGAATAAATCAATGTCTAGGCCGCGTCATTAGGAACCATCATTTCTATTTTGGGGGGAAGATTTTCGGTTTGCTATTGTGACAGATTTCCCTCTTATGGAGAGGTGGTGATGGGAAATGGATCAAAAGTTGAGTGCCCTTTCTTGGCAGTAAAGGTTTCTCCGCTCAAGTGGCTGCATCCACCGCTTTCGCGAAATAAGATTTCTGAGGCAATTATGGGCTCAAAAGGAGCACAAGCCACGAGGGAACGAACTCAGTATAAATAAACAGTTCCTCAGTGCACCAAAGTTACCTCAACCAAAACAGTTTATAGGGATGATTACAATCTAGTCAGCAAATAGAGCACGGTTCTATGTTGGTACATGGACATCATTTAGGGGTCGCCAGGGATCCCAGTTGCGACCCCCGGCACTGCCTCTGCGACCCCTGGCTTCAGAGGTCGCAAAATCAGTGTTAGCAACACAGAGGAAGCTCGTCTTATGGACGTCTCTTGGGGCTCCACGTCCTTGCTTTCAATCAGATTTTTATTGCAGTGCTAGTGAATAATATATTATTCACTATTAGTGTAATAAAAAATTGACTACAGTTAGTTGGAATATGAACCTCCTTGGTAGCTGAGGTAAGTAAAAAACAGAATAACATTTTTTTTTTTTAAACGTATCTCTTTCCGTCACCTTCACCTCTTGCTGCCTCGCTCCTCATCTTCTTTTGTCCCAGCATTCACTGGGACTCCAGGACAGGCTCCCCAGCAATCCTGGTGCTGCTTTAATGCTAAGGCTAGCATGAATGCAGCATCAGGATTGGTCTGAGTGGCTTGGACTGCTGCTCAAACATTGCACTGGGGTCTTTGAAGTTTCTCCAGGCCGGCTGTTCAACACTGGCCTAAGACGACCTGCCAAACACATGCGCACTTGGGTGCACTCTCCCCTCCTCCCTCTACCCCCTAGTGTGGCCCAGCCCTGGCCCTCCCTTCACATGCTGCTGGCTGAGCCAGCAGCTGAAATAAAAACGAGAAAAAAATCTTGTTTTGTTTTTTTCAGCTCCTGGCTCAGCCAGGGGGGTGACGCTCCTTCGCCATTGCAAAAGAACCACCCTATGTGATTTAGAATAACTCAAGACGTAGTGTTTATGTCATCCACATGTGTAGGCTATGCAGTCACGTTGTGTATATCAAAATGTATCAATTATTTTTAATTATGCAAGTTACAGACAGATATTGATTACATAGCGTTGCTTGGTGCGTTGGGCATATGAAAGGCACAGGAGCAATCTCACATCTGTGTTTGTAGGCAGCACATAAATGACTGAATAGGTTTTGAGTTTTGTTATTTTTCTATTGGTCCACATGATGTGAAATAGTAACCTCCTATCGAAGGGCTCCTGAGGATATAACCCCGAAATGCACTGAGAATTTGAGCGTTAATTGTTGAAACCACTGTAAGAAAAATGTGACGACGTTCTGAGTGCCAACCTAACAACAACATAACAAATGGTGGACAATGAAAACGTTCAAACAAATCAACAAAAAGTGAAAATATTGTGTTTAAAATGAACATTTAGTTTAAAACCCATAAGGTAGTGCAACCAGGAAGGGCACAACAGCAGGGAGGGTGCGCTTTTATGTACATCGAGGCACCCAGTGATCAGGAGGTGACGCCCACGGTTGCACACTAAAAACTAAAACATTGGATTATATTTCATAAAGCAAACACAAACCAAGAGTACTAAAGATCCTTACATTCACTATATGGATTCACATTAAACAGCTCTGTTCCTCTCTTCATCAAGTATTCATAAACATTGTTCTAAGATGAAAGATGAAATCATTATCATCACACAGGAAGCGGGACATACCATTATTGCTAAATGTGATAACCTGCACATACAGTACTTACCTTACCATGGACCACCAACGTTCAATGTACAAATATATCCCAACCAAACTTCAGGTTTGACCTTGTTTTACAGAAGCAGTCAAGAGATATAGGGGCATATTATGGAAAAGTGTCCTATCATTCATGATGTGCCACTTTTCTAGCGCCCTATTGCATACCCTGACGACACCATGTGTGCGTCGTATTTACAGTACCGTGCACCATGTCAGTCATGTCCACATTAGCGTCATAATTTATGATGCTAATCTGGCGCTTTGCTGGATTAGCACCGAGAATTATGGCACTAATGCAGCAAAGCGTAGGGCAAAGCAAATTGTTTTCAATATGAGCGTCATAATGATTCTAGAAATGGCACAGTGAAATCTAGTAAATTTCACTGCACCATTTTTCTGGGCCTCCCTACATGGGAATGCTGCCCTTGCATACATTATGCCTGGTGCAGACATAATGTGGCGCAAGGGTTTACAAAGTGGCGCAGTGCAAGCATTGCGCCACTTTGTAATTATGGCACTTGGGAAATGCCACCTTAACCCACATTTGTGTAAAAAAAAGACGCAAATGTGGCACAAGGTGGCACTAGGGGCATTACAAATATAATCCCCATAGTGTCATGCCAGAAACACCTGTTGAGTTACCATTAACCAGAAATGGGGTATGCACGATCTAGAGGATGAAAAGCATTATCACCATACCAATGTGGGCTCTGTCTCGACAACATATATGTATTTGATCATGGATGTGGGCTGTATCATTCAGTGCTCGGTTCCCTAAATAACAGCCTCTTGTTCTAGATGTTAAAAATGAGGCAGCATTTGAAAGCTGGGAGTGTAGAGACATGCTTGGCTGTTTGGTGATTAATGTGAAATCTTCATGCCTGTGTACGAGGAGTGTGAATAATCAATGTGAGACTATAATAGATGTACATGAGTAACTCACTGGCTGTCCCTGGCCTAATTCACCACAGTAAATGTTTGCCTATAAATAATTTTACTGTTGCTAAGGTGAAGAAAAATGTAATAAAAAAGGGGCAAATGTTTAGTGATCAGCTGGTACAACCTATCCCATAATGTCACGTTTATTCTTGTACAGAGAGATAAAGGGCCAGATGTAGCAAGCATTTTGCATGGTGCAAACCGCGAAAATCGCAGTTTGCGCCTTGCAAAATGCCCATCGCGATGCACATTCACAATTTGCGAGTCGGTACCGACTCGCAAATTGTGAATGCGACTCGCAAATAGGAAGGGGAGTCCCCTTCCTATTTGCAACTCGCATCGCCATGCTAAATTGCTTTGTGACCGCGAATGCAGTCGCAAAGCAATTCGCAGTTACCACCAGTGTCACACTGGTGGTAACCCATTCGCAAAAGGGAAGGGGTCCTCATGGGACCCCTTCCGCTTTGTAAGTGTTGCCCAAAATGTTTTTTCAGAGCAGGCAGTAGTCCAATGGACCACTGCCTACTCTGAAAAAACTAAACCAAAGGGTTTCGGTATTTTTTTTATTTTGCAACTCGTTTTCCTTTAAAGAAAACGGGCTGCAAAATAAAAATAAAAACTGCTTTATTTAAAAAGCAGTCACAGACATGGAGGTCTGCTGTCTTCAGCAGGCCACCATCCCTGTGAGTGCAGGGACTCGCTATGGGGTCGCAAAATGTGACCCACCTCATTAATATTAATGAGGTGGGTCTTTGCGACCCCATAGCGAATCGCAGACGGTGTCTGAGACACCGTTCTGCATCTGATTTTGCGAATCGGAAATTGCAAGTCGCACCGACTCGCAATTTTCGATTCGCAAAATCAGAACTACCTACATCTGGCCCAAAGAGTACTATACGGAACCCCAATCTATGCTAAACCTGGACTATGAATTTTTTTTGCAGGTTCTCACTTGAGTGTGCCCCCACTTGCAGACTCTGGTCCACCCCGATCAAAATGCGTTTAGTCCCACACGAAACACGTTCATCAGCATTAGAAGTCTTTTAGACTCATGGATGAGGCCCATCCAGAGCGCTACCCTAAATCTATTGCCTTGTCGATTAACTTGCAAAAAGCATCCAATACAGTGCAATGGGACTACTTCTGCTCATTGATGTGTCACATGGCCCTAAGAGCAGGATGAGTAAAATGGGTGTCACTCCTCTATGGGAAAGCGCAAGCCAGAGTTCAACGAACAGCTGCATCTTGGATTCCTTCAGAGTTCACAGGTGAATGAGACATTGATGCCCGCTATACCTTATATTATTTGCATTGACACTACAGCCCTTTGCCAGTGTGATACGAACGGAAGGGAGCGGTCAGTGAATCTGATTATGAGAAGGCAAACACTGCACATTTCTCTACGTTGATGACGTGTTACTATATCTATGGAAGACAGACACAGGCATACAGTGGTGATTGGGCCTCTTGGTCAACCTGAGTAAAGTCCCGGACCTATGCACACACAGGGTCAATCCTGCGCATTCCTGCTCAACCTGTCTTCAGCACATCCCATCAGAGGTCCTCCAAGTGGGGTTCAAATGGGAACCATTCATTTTGAAATATCTATATATCTAGGGCAATAAATATACCATAAGAAGGCAAACATTTGAGATAGGAATCTGTGGAACACGCCGACCACCCTCAAGAACAATGTAGACTTCTGGCGCCTCTTAGAGTGGCAGATAATGGCGACATCACCTAATTCAAAATGGTAATGCTCCGTGCATGCTCTATCACAATGCAAAGCTCCCCATCTAGATCCATGCAACTGGTTCAGAACAACAGATATAATATTGAGGGACTGTATTCGGAACGGAGACAGACAGAGAGAATCGCTAACCATCTTACAACACTCCACTGAGATGGGTGGCCTTGGGGCCCCTGACTTTGAGTTATATTACCTTGGAGCCCAATTGCAGTGGGTAGCCAGATAGTTGGATGGGAATGCCCTTTTCTCATTGGGACCTTTGGATGACAGATACTGGGAGGGTACACTAGTCGCCATGCTATTGGGAGCCATGTTGCAAGAACCCAAGCCTACTAAACTGGTGGCCATTACCATCTACTGGTGGTGGAGAACACTGCAACAGATTGCGTCACCCCTTATCTACATCCTGATGATGCCCTTAGTGGGCCTCCCTACAGTGGGAGGAGGTTCTTTGATGGGCCAACATATTCATGGATGGATGGCTGTGAAAGTCACCACTGTGGGAGACTGTTATCCAGAGGGGTGTTTCAAAAACATGTGCTCCTTTACTGGCGAGGATGACCTTCCAGAGTCACAATTCCTGGTGTACAGAACATTGGTGCACAAATAGGAGATGCTGTGGCAGGATGCCCAACCAGAACCCCGCACTCATGAAACCCTAGAGATATTATTCACTTTTGGTAGCGGCCACAAAGTTTTATCCAGGCTTTATAAATAGCTGTAGATGCTGACAACAGCTCCACTAACGAAACAGAGATCATACTGGGAGGGCCTAATAGGTTGAGAACTGCAAGATAAAGGGTGGAGCTGTATACTGGCTCATCCTCACAGGGTATCTAGGAACATCAGATTCCTTTACAGGGAGTCTCATTACTTACACTTCACATACCGCACATCCCACCGACTGAACAGACAATCCCCTGATGCAGTGCGGTGAAAGTGGACTTTCTCAATATGATGTGATCGTGCCACTCCGCAGCCAGATTCTGGTGGGAGATCATGACATACCTAGCGAGGGTGCTGGGAGAAGCACACTCATTGACCATGCAGATGTGCTTGCTGGGCCTATATCCCTCCCACGGCCATGGAAAGTGCATAATAAGTTTGTGGACTTAGTCCTAGTCATGGCCCATCACACAATAGCGATGCACTGGAAATCCACAGAGGGACCCACACACCCAATTGTCCTATTGTTAGTGGAGAGTGGAGGTAGGCAGATGGGTAGAGGAGAAAAGAACTGTCCTCCAGATTGAGGAGAGAGTCAAACTCTGTAAACACCCAATAAAAGATGCCTGAAACAAAATAGGGGTCTCATTCGAGGAAATGGAAACATGACCTCAGAATAATAACATTAGGTCGGGTAAGACACGGTTCATCATGCATACTGACCACACACTACTACATCGAACCAGGTCACAGGACAAACATCCACCGGTGAGGGTTGTTTACTTGCAGCCTAATGTAATGCAGAGTCAAATGATGTTGGGTGGGGCAATCATTACTGTTATTTGATGTACTTGCTTAAGTTCAGTATGTAATTATTATTGCTGTGCCTGAATATGACCTTCATCAAACCCGTGATCATCACAACTGAGACCGTCAAGTGGCAAAAGGGACCAGTTCTGGCCTATATGTAATGTATATGACTACAATGCATTTTATGCTATATGTGAATGTTACTTACTTGACTTTATTCATAAAAAATAATAAACATACTGGAAAGAAGAGTACTATAGGGAGTGCGCATTAGATACTCAGCAACAGTGCTACATGAGTGATGTCCTTAGCCTTCAAAAACCATCAGACGTAGGTACATCACCAAACGTTATACCGTTTCTACCTCTTAAGTAGGACTGTGTATCAGGTCAACATAAACTTTAGGATATAGGGACTTAGCCTATCTATACCATCAGGAAATGTTGACATAATTCCTAGCTAGCTTACAGTGCCCCATCTGAACCCCTAATTGGAGTGTCAGATGGTGTCAGTAACCTTGAACATGAGCTCTCTGATTCCCAAGAAAAATAATTGAAACAAATCTACCCTTTTATTGTTACTTTACATGCCCAAGGTAAGACACAAGAAAAATATGAAAAAAAAATGTCAAACATTATTATGCAGCTGAAACAAAGCATTGTAACAAGCATTATAAGAATGGTAAAAAAATATAAACAATTGAACCATGTTAATGTTACTACGTTGCTACACTCCTATCTTATCCTACCAACATTATTGGGGGCATTCTGGGAGTATACGTACATAAGGACCTAAAATGTGACACAGATGCCTTATGGGGTGCTGAAGCGCAAGTTCATTTCTTGAGCCCTGCCTCATGACTTGACTTTTGTATACAGTCTTTACCCCATTGTCTTTACCCTGCAGGACTTTATCTTGCAGGTAAGTGCATCATATTTAAATACCATGCATGTAAATGCCATGCATGTAAGTACCATTCAGGCCTTTTTTGGTGCCTTACCATACAAGTAAGTAGTTTTTAAATGTCATAATTAATGTCATTTACAAAGGGGATTTTGAGGGTTGAACAATGGGGAAAGGGAAGGGTGGTAAGGGTTTATATGTGTTTTAGGGTTCAGGGGTGGGTTAAACTGCAGACTAGTAAGGACTGTAAAGGGGTTTGTAAGGTTCAGGAGAGGTTATGGGGCAGTAAGAGTTTTAAAGGTGTTTCCTAGTTCAAGGGTGTGTAGTGGTAAAGGGTGATAAGGGGTTTTTAAGGCCTGGGAGGAGTGTGCGGAGTCTTGCTACGCAGAACTCTGAAAAGTGTCCAACAAACTCTGCCACGCTATGCAGAGTTCCGCTAGTGGGAAGAGTTCTCAGTTGTGCCCATTTGCATTGCATTTGATGTCAAATACAATGCGAAGCATGTACTGGTGTTCACAATTGCGCACAAACAGCCCCATGTGGTCCACATTGGCACAGCCATCTTGTTTTTCACTCTGTTTATGGTGCTAGGCCTTCAACTTCAATCTGCCCCCAATCTTTGTAGTCCTACACCCTACACTTGATCTACCCCTATTTTTTTATTTATTGTATTAGTTTGCCTTTTATGTGTCTCATTCTTTTTACATTTAAAAAAAAAGAATTGTGATGTTTTGTATTTTTGTTCATTTTTCCTTTATTTCTTGCTTCCTTTTAATTCTTGTTTCTTTTCTCCTACCCCAGTACCCTACCCAGAACCATGGCAGAGCAGCGGGACAACAGCCGTCACCTGCCTTGTGGAAGGCGCTGCCATCAAGGGGTGGTGCCTCAACTGATCGTCAGAGAGGAGGAGGTGGCAGCATTGTTTTTTTATGTGCAGCGCCACCTCCCCGCCATGCTGGCAGCAGGCGGCAGGCCTGGAAGCGGTTACCCCATGCAGGAGCGTCGGCAACACTGGGCTAGGGTGCACTGGTTGGTCAGGGCTTCTACTCAAGTCCAGCACACCACCCAGCAGCTGACGCACCACTGGGCGGATATCATCGTCCATGAGCAGGACGTGCTCCACCTGCTAGGTGTCGAGATCCCAGGGCTTGGTAAGTATTATATTTTTAGTTTGTTTGTGTTCTACAATGCTAACTTTTTTTCTGAATAGCATGGAGCTTCCACTCAGTTTATGTTAAGAATATTATTTATTATGTGATCCAGTTAGAGCTAGGCAAGTGCTTGGTGCTACATCATTGTGCTCATATGTAGGAACTCGCTTTGGCTGATTATTGAAGAAGCCACTGCAACGCAGGCTCCTCTGTCCTCCTGTCTGCATAGTGAATTAGTGATATCAGTTATTTAGCATTCTCTATGACTTTATGTAGCTCGTAGAGTCCCAAGCTATTTCACAGGGATGCAAGTATGCATGCATTTCAGAAAAAGGAGACTGAGTTGGTCCATCAAGGGGCTTGAGAAATGAGAATAGAATGAAAATCATTAATTGCAAATGCATTAGTTCCAAATGTAGTTTTTGTTAAGGAAATTTGGAATAGGGATTTTAGGAGTATGGCTAACTCCACGATAGTTGATCATACTGGTACAGTACCATAGGTGATCTGATTTAAATACAATGTTATTGCATTTGCCTGTTATATAATCATTTTGTGGAGATTAACAGTACCATTAATGTATTGTTTTAATCTTATTTCTAATCTTACATCAACACCCAAGGGCAAGAAGAGGGGCACTGAACTGGAAGTCCGGCAGGAGCTGGGGAGGCGCGGACCACCAGCACCAAGGCTGATGGCTCTGCTCATCCCATTAAGTTATGTTATGTTATGTGATGAAGATTTATAGAGCGCATGGCTGCCCAAAGGCCTCCCAGCACTATTTAATATTATTATTGTTATTCCTCTAACGTTTACCTCTCCCCACTTTTATACTACTTTTAATTTTGCCTTATTTACTTTTTTATACTGTCTCCCTTTTTCCAGCTCCCCATCCAAGTTTTGTTTAATTCCTGTTATCCCTGCATTATCTTTTTTTCTGTCTTTCATTGACTATTTCATATTCCACCCCTTCATTGCTCTTCAATGACTCCGAGTCATCATCACTCATAGGCTATAGCACTGCCCCTCTATTAAACAAAGCTTTTGGTTGGCTTGACTACTTGGCTTTTCTAACATTCCAACAAAATGCCCAGAGTGATATTTCTGACAGAAGATACTGCAGTGCTAACTAAACTGTAATGACTGCGACTGCATTTTTTTGATTAAAAAATTAAGAATGGGACCTGCCATCTAAAATCTGTCAACTGTTTCTTTATAGCCACACAAACCAGTGGAGTCGGCTCAAGTTCGACCGCTGCAGGAGCAGATGAAGGGGGGAACGTGACTGCATGTATGGGCGCTGGTAAGTCACATTGCTTACTGATTGACAATTACTCTTACTCACTAGCTGCAAGGGCGTTGTTGTGATCAGATTCATGAACCCCCAGCATTACAGCTACAGCAGTGGTTGGGTTACTTATGGCCTCTTCTATCTGCAACTTAGCATAAGCACACAAAATGTACACTAAAATGATGGCTTGATAGAAACCTGAAAAAATGGAAGGTTAAAAGAAAGGATGGGTAAAAGAAGTGAAAGAAAGGGGTGCATGGGTGGATGAAAAAGAATGTGTGGCTGTGTATTGGTATTGGGTAAATGGACGGGTGGGTGAAAGGATGATTGAAAGAAAGGGTGGATAATTTAGGTGAAAGTAAAGCTTAATTCAGGGTGGCTCTGAGTGTATATAGGTGAAGGATGAAAGGATAATTGAATAATTGCTTGGATGAATAAAGAAGGGAGCTCTTCTTCTGTAAAGAGATCAGTGCACCCCTCTATTCTTCTATAGCAAAAGCTCTACCTACCTGCCTAATCCATCTGCCTTACTCTGCATTAGAGTAAGTCAAGCTTCTTTACTTTCCTTAGTGCCTAGAAAATCAAGTTGTTGGAAAGAATTTATGATGGTGGGTGAGGCCAGTGAGTAAAGTGGAACTAGTAAGTTCCTGATTTGATTTTTCATTTGGCGTAAGGGATACTCTGTGACGAACGTGCTAAATGCAAACTGTATATCATTACTTTCCCTTTAATCCAGTGCATTATTTCCCCCCCCTGTCTAATTATGGCAGACGGGATAAAATATATCCAGATTTTTTACGTGACATGTGTGACATATATTTATTCATCTGCCTTTTGGGAGTCAGGGTAGAAACTAAACTAAGTGAAAGGCATGTGGGGAAGAGCAGGGACATCGGAATTTAAGATAGATAATTGTCAGCTATAGCTGCCCGAGCTGCAGATGGTAGTAACGTACTTGAAGCACTGGCTAGCATGCCGAAAATTATTTGGCACAACTTGTACTCCATAGTACATAATGTAGATTTTCCTAGTAATTTATGACGGAAAGTCTTAATTTTATTAAAGACACGGAGGCGAGTATTATGCTTCTCTTACTTGCTTTAATTTTAATAGCAGCAGTCAAGAACTACAACTCCCAAAAGGCTTAGAATAAAGAAGCCAATGGGAGCGAAAAACGTAAGTAAAAATTGCACCAATCAGAACAATGGAAGCTACATATCCACTAAGCTTGACTGCGACCAGCCCTCTTTCTTGATGCGAGAAGGCTAGTAATTAGGAGAAAACAACGGTAAAATGGCCAAGACTATGGCAACTGCTAGAGACAAAGAACAAAAGTCCTGGATCAGATCCAAACATAAACGAAGTGAGGAAGATATCCGGTAGGGCGTAACGGAACTGCATCGGAGAGGATCCGGCCGTCCAGACAATATGTTGTTGCTTGACAAAGCCACCTTCTGATCAGGTAGAGGTTGGAGTTGGAGCGGAGGTTGCTGCAGGGAGGGAAAAAACAAGAGAAAAATCAGAAGCATCTCCTTGTTGAGGCGGAATAATACTCGCCTCCGTGTCTTTAATAAAATTAAGACTTTCTGTCATAAATTACTAGGAAAATCTACACTTTATGTCAAGAACGGAGGCTCATATTATGCTATTTTAAAGCATATTAATCGCAATTGATGTAGCAGTATGAAGTGGCTTACAGTAAAACGTCCTGAAAACATTATCATTGGACTAATCAGCAGATCTCAGAATGTCCTCTAACCTAGATCCAACCCAAAAGGCCTTGGAAGCCATGGCCCCTCTAGCTGAGTGAGCACCAAAAATGGAGGTATCAATATCCGCCAGGGACATTACCCAACGAACCCATCTGGCCAGAGTCGCAGCAGACACAGGATTGTGTGGTTTTCTGAAAGAAATTAACAACTGGGAAACAGAGGACTTTCTGAGATTAGCTGTACATTCTTCGTAACACTTGAGACATTGTCCTACACATAGCTTAGGTTGATCAGGAAAATATGGGTAAAAAACTGTGCGTAAATTAGTTTTAGTACGTTTCGTAATGGAAAATAGTACTCCCGTAGGGGCGAACTGTCGGGAGGTAATGTCAAGTGCTTTAACATCTGATAAACTCTTAATGGACACTAAACAAAGCAGCATAGTAAGTTTTGCTGAAAGCATTTTTAAAGATAGGTCAGAATTATCCTGCCAAGAAAGAAACAAATTCAAAACAACATTTACATCCCATAACTTTGAATATTTAGGTAGAGAAGAAATTGAAAATGTTACTCCCTTTAACAGTCGGCAAAGAAGAGGGTGTTCACCCACCGGTTTTCCGTTGACATAGGAGTGATGCATGGAAATAGCAGACCTATATAAATTAATTGTCCTATAAGACTTACCTTCGCTAGCTTGTGCAGCCAGAAAGTTAATTACATAATTTACATCTGTTGAAACGGGATCGAGGTCCCTTGCCATGCACCAGCTAGACCAAAGAGACCAGGCGGAAGAATATGCCTTCCTGGTGCCGGGAGCCCAGGCTTTATTGATGAAGTCGGTAGCTTCGTCCGAAATTGGGATGGGAGATGGGGAAGGCCTGATACCTTCCAGCCTGAAAGGACGAGAGTTTCGTTGAGAACCAAGGGATGAGGATTCCCTAATCGGTCTAGGAGAAGGGATGGAAAGGAGGGGAGCAGAAAGGGAAAATCGATTGTCAATTCCAAGAGAGGAGGAAACCAAATCTGAGATTGCCAAAATGGTACCACCAAGACCAGGGTTGCCTTCTGACGTCTGACCTGGGCCAGAACTCTGGAGATCATAATAAAAGGAGGGAAAGAATAGTTGACCGTTTGTGACCAATCCTGCAGAAACGCATCGGAGGCCAAAGCCGAAGGATCCGGACGCCAACTGAAAAAGTGGGGAAGTTGAGCGTTGAGGCGAGAGGCGAAGAGGTCGATACTGAAGGGGCCCCATCTGTGGAGGATAGACTTGAAGACTGAGGGGTGAAGTCTCCAGTCGCTGTAATCTCTGAGGAAATGAGAATGTCAGTCTGCTGTTTGGTTGAGGGAGCTGGGGAGATATTCCGCCGTGAGGGAAATCCCGTTGTCTAAACAATATTCCCAGAGGCTTTTTGCCAGGTCTGCTAACGGCTTCGATCTGGTTCCTCCTAGATGGTTTATGTATCGGACAGCCGAAACATTGTCCATACGGAGGAGGATGGTACACTGAACCTTGCCTTTTGCCAGGCTCTTTATTGCAAAGGAGCCTGCAAGCATCTCTAAATAGTTGATGTGCAATCTGGACTCCGTTAGTGACCATGTACCGCCAGTCGAGATTGGTCCACAACGGGCGCCCCAACCCGTCAGGCTTGCATCGGACTCTAACACAAGATCTGGGGCTGACGGAAAAATGGTTCTGCCATTCCAGGCGTCTAAATGGTCTATCCACCATTGAAGTTCAAGGCGAGATTCTTGATCTAGAACAATCAGGTCCGAATAGGCTAGACCTTTTCTGAGGTGACGGATTTTTAATCTTTGAAGGGCTCGATAGTGCAAAGGGCCGGGGAATATGGCCTGAATCGAAGAGGACAAGAGGCCTACAATCCAGGCCAAAGATCTCAGAGAGATGTGGGTTTTTCGAAGTGTTCTTCGGATTTCCGATTTGATGGAATTTACTTTTTGTAAGGGAAGGTGAAGAGAGGAAGAAGAGGAGTCTTTTTCGAATCCCAGGAACTGAATTCGTTGAGAAGGGACCATGCTTGATTTTTCTTTGTTGACTAGGAAACCCAAATGGGAGAGAAGAGAACAAGTTAATTGTAGATGGGAAAGAAGGGTCTCGCGATTCTGATGCAAGATAAGGATATCGTCGAGATAAATCAGCAGTCTGATGCCCAAAGCTCTGAGATGCACCGCTATTGGCTTCATCAGCTTTGTGAAGCACCATGGTGCTGACGACAGACCGAACGGAAGGGAGGAAAACTGGTAAGTTTGCCCGAGCCAATGAAACTGAAGATATTTTCGGTGGTCCCGATGAATGGGAACTGAAAGGTACGCATCCTGAAGATCTAGACGTACCATGAAGTCTAGAGGGAGGAGTATATCCCGTAAATGGAGAATTGTTTCCATCTTGAAATGTCGATATATGACAAACTGGTTGAAAATTTGTAAGTTTATGACTGGCCTGAACTTTTTGTTCTTCTTTTGAACCAAGAATAGTGAACTGAGGAACCCGGAGGGATCTGGCGTCGAAATTTGAATGGCGTTTTTGGAAAGGAGAGAATTCACTTCTTCTGAGATGAGAAGAGACATTTCTTTTGAAAAGATCAGCGGCGGGGGAAGATAAACTTGGCGAGGTTGGGAATAGAATTCTATTTGGTATCCCAGAACGGTATTCAGAACCCATGGATCGGAAGTTAAAGAGCGCCATTTTTGAATGAAGTAACTTAGCCTTCCCCCCACTGGAGGAAGGCCAGAGGTAAGGCTTACCTTGAGTTTTGTTGGCTCTGAAACCGCGTTGTCCACGGCCCCTGTAGCCCTTTCCTCTCTGAGGGTAAAACTGGGGTTTGTAGGCTTGATATCCGTAATTGGAGTATGCGAATGAGGAGCCTCTGAATCCTTGAGGATGAGTGAAACGGCCGGTAGAGCGGCTCCTGCCTGTACCGGCCCTGGCGAAAACCCGTTGGTTAAACACCTTTTTAATATTCTGCTGTGCCTTGTCAATTGAGGAAAAAGTAGCTACGAACTTTCCAAGGTCTTTAACAAATGAGTCCCCGAAGAGATGACCCCCAGCTTTCACTCCAGGATCCATGGAAGCCAGATTGGATAGTTTGGGATCCAATTTGAGAAGCAGGCCCTTCCTTCTCTCATGAGTGATGGCCGCGTTGGCGTTGCCTAACAAGCAAAATGCCCTTTGGGTCCAGAGGAAAAGTTCGGAAGGGTCAATGTCGGTATTATCTGTTTTGGCTGCTTCAGCCAAGTCCACGGAGTTGTGGTAATATTAGAAGAGAGGGAACGTCTGGGACATTCTGATCGCATTTTAGCTCTCGTTTGCTTATCCAGGGGAAGCCTTAACCTGGACACTATGGCCCTCATTCCAACCCTGGCGGTCTCTGACCGCCAGGGCGGAGGGCAGCGGAAGCACCGCCAACAGGCTGGCGGTGCTTCTAGGGCTATTCTGACCGCGGTGGTAAAGCCGCGGTCAGAAAAGGGGAACCGGCGGTTTCCCGCCGGTTTTCCCCTGGCCCAGGGAATCCTCCATGGCGGCGCTGCTTGCAGCGCCGCCATGGGGATTCCGACCCCCTTCCCGCCAGCCTGTTTCTGGCGGTTTTCACCGCCAGAACCAGGATGGCGGGAACGGGTGTCGTGGGGCCCCTGGGGGCCCCTGCACTGCCCATGCCACTGGCATGGGCAGTGCAGGGGCCCCCTAACAGGGCCCCATACAGATTTTCACTGTCTGCTTTGCAGACAGTGAAAATCGCGACGGGTGCCACTGCACCAGTCGCACCCCTGCAACTCCGCCGGCTCCATTCGGAGCCGGCTTCCTCGTTGCAGGGGCTTTCCCGCTGGGCCGGCGGGCGATCGTCTGGCGATCGCCCGCCGGCCCAGCGGGAAAGTCAAAATGACCCCGCGGTCTTATGACCGCGGTGCGGTCTTTCGGCGGTTTCCGACCGGCGGGCGGCACCCGCCGCCCGCTGAATTTGGAATGAGGGCCAATGTATTGACCCACATGGGCCGCGGGAGACCACTCCGTGGAGTTGGGATGGTGGAGATAGGAAGGGGCAAACATGGGATTACCTTCTGAATCTAGGACAATTTTTGCGGAAAAAGGGGTAGAAACTTCCAATTTAGGCTTTTTAGGAGGGGAAGCCTGAGAGAGCGATCCCCACACATCGGAATCATCGTCCAAATCATCCATATCGCCGACATCATCGTCGGTATCCGAAATATGTGAAATTACAACTTGTTTAGGCACTGCTAAAGTATTTTTTGTTTTGGATTTACGTTTACCAGATACTTGATCAGAATTCCCCTCCTGTGAAGGAGGCCCGGGAGGCATTTCGTCCTCAGTCATGGGTAAAGAGACATCACCAGTCAGCAAAGCGCCATCATTTTGTCGTGACAAATCCTTGTTTTTACTCTTTCTGCTATCCCCCGCAGAATGGGCCATGAAGGATTTGAAGAACATGTTCTGAACAGAACTCTCAATGTTTTTTGACATCTTAGACATAGTGGCTGCCATAGCCTTTGTCATAGCCTCATTAATAAAGGCTCCAAAATCTTTATTGCCTGAAATTTCAGAAAAGGGATTTTGACCTTCCATACTAGCTACTAACCACCAGGGGGCGAAAGGGAAAACAAAATATAGCAGGCGAGGAAAAAAACCTGAGAGGAAACAGTTAATAATGTAGGCAGGCTGAAAAAATCAATAAACACGCCCTAGGAGGCGTGGCCGAACCACCAAGCACCGAGGGAAAGGAGACCGGAGAGTTGTGAACCTCGTCGGACGAGGTGTGGAGCTGAGCGCGATGGCCCGGCACACTCAGGCGTCGAGAGACTGCAGTACGAGGCCATCTAAGGTAGGGAAGCCGTGGAGGAAGCAGGTGAGGAAACCAACGGACGCGTTCAAGACGAATGCGACCGTTAGAACGTTCGAGGCAGCAACGCTGCCTGGAACACGCGCGAGCGCTCTACAGCTTAAACGGGTCGAATTCCGAGCCGTATAAGCAGAAAGAAACCAGAGTAACCGTAGTTACATTAAAAACAAACGCGCAGACTTAAATACTATAAAAGTAAATACAATACATATGTTATAAGAAATAAACGTAGGAAAGAAAAAGTATGTGACTTATCTTGACTGCGAGCAGCAAGAAAGAGGGCTGGTCGCAGTCAAGCTTAGTGGAGATGTAGCTTCCATTGTTCTGATTGGTGCAATTTTTACCTACGTTTTTCGCTCCCATTGGCTTCTTTATTCTAAGCCTTTTGGGAGTTGTAGTTCTTGACTGCTGCTATTAAAATTAAAGCAAATAAGAGAAGCATAATATGAGCCTCCGTTCTTGACATAAAATGCCTTACTCATCATAAGGAGAGGTAATTATTTTTTTATTTTTCCTCTAAATGTATCAGTTTAGTTACTAGAAAAGCCTTTAACCCTTCTGTGCCGAGGACGTAGTGGTTACTTCCTTCGGCACAGTGCTGCTGTGCCGAGGACGTAACCACTACGTCCTCGGCACACAGCCCAGAGGGAGCGCTCTCGCTCCCTCTGTGTGCTTCCCCCCAACCCCCTCAAAGTCAGGGATTGAAGGGGAAGCCCTTCCCCTTCCACCCCCGAACCCCCCACCCCCCGTGACATCAGCGCGCAAGCACGCACTGATTAGTCACAGGGTCTCCCCCATAGCGCGATTGAAAGAGAAATGCTCAGCATTTCTCTTTCAATCACGTGGGGGAGGCCCGGAGAGGCTTCAAAGGGAAGGAAATGTATTTCCTTCCCTTTGAAGTCTCTCCCAGGGTTTCAAAAGCCGGATTGCTTGCAATCCGGCTTTTGAAACCCCACTAGACACCAGGGATTTTTAATTTTTTGGGAAATTGACATAAGGGAGCGACACCTTGGGCAAGGGGGGGCATTTTTTTGGGAAGGCCTTTTCTGCCCCCCCTGGGGGCAGATCGGCCTATTATTAGGCTGATCTGCCCCCATGGGGGGCAGAAACCTCTAGGCACCAGGGATCATTTTTTTTTCTTCTTTTTGTCTTCTTTTTTTTTCTTTGGTTTTAGGTGGGGAGCGACCCCTTAAGCAAGGGTCGCTCCCCTAGGGGGCAAATTATATGTAGGCCATTTCTGCCCCCCTTGGGGGCAGATTGGCCTATTTTGATGAGGCCAATCTGACCCCAAGGGGGGCAGAAACCACTAGACACCAGGGATTTATTTATTTTTTTGAAATGTACATAAGGGAGCCCCAGGGATATATATATTTTTTTCTTTTGTTTTTGTTTATGTTTTTGATTTAGGTGTGGGGAGTGACCCCTTAGGCAAGGGTCACTCCCCTAGGGGGCAAATTATATTTAGGCCATTAGATTGGCCTATTTGTATGAGGCCAATCTGCCCCCAAGGGGGACAGAAACCACTAGACACCAGGGAGTTTTTTTTTACGTGAATTTCACGCAAGGGTAGCGACCCCTTCGGCAAGGGTCGCTCCCTGGGGGGGGGGTTATTTTAGGCCATTTCTGCCCCCCTGGGGGGTAGATCAGCCTATTTTGATTAGGCTGATCTGCCTCCAAGGGGGGCAGAAACCACTAGGCACCAGGGATTTTTTGTTTTTTTTGTTTTACAGATGGGGAGCGACCCCTTGGACAAGGGTCGCTCCCCTGGAGGGGAACATTTTATTTAGGCCATTTCTGCCCCCTTTGGCAAGGGTCGCTCCCGGGGGGGGATTTATTTTAGGCCATTTCTGCCCCCCCTGGGGCAGATCGGCCTATTGTTATTAGGCCGATCTGCCCCCAGGGGGGGCAGAAACCTCTAGGCGCAGGGCAAATTTTTTTGTTTGTTTGTTTTTTCTGAGATGGGGAGCGACCCATTAGGCAAGGGTCGCTCCCCTGGGGGGCAAATTGTATTTAGACCATTTCTGCCCCCCCTTGGGGGCAGATTGGCCGATTTTAGGACAATCTGCCCCCAAGGGGGCAGAAACCACTAGGCACGGGGATTTTTTTTTTGGCGCCAATGTCACGCAGGGGGAGTGACCCCGTAGACAAGGGTCGCTCCCAGGTGGGTTGGGGGGGAGGGGTGATTTATTTTAGGCCATTTCTGCCCCCCCTGGGGGCAGATCGGCCTATTGTTATTAGGCTGATCTGCCCCCGGGGGGGCAGAAACCTCTAAGCGCAAGGGCAAAAAAAAAAATTGTGTTTTTTTTTGTTTTTTTTGTTTTTTCAGAGATGGGCAGCGACCCATTAGGCAAGGGTCGCTCCCCTGGGGGGCAAATTGTATTTAAGTCACCCCATCTTGGATTCCCCTAGGTCTCTAGTTTTCAAAAATGCACAGGTTTGGTAGGTTTCCCTAGGTGCCGGCTGAGCTAGAGGCGAAAACCTACAGGTAGGCACTTTGCAAAAAACACCTCTGTTTTCTTTAAAAAAATGTGATGTGTCCACGTTGCGTTTTGGGGCATTTCCTGTCGTGGGCGCTAGGCCTACCCACACAAGTGAGGTACCATTTTTATCGGGAGACTTGGGGGAACGCTGGGTGGAAGGAAATTTGTGGCTCCTCTCTGATTCCAGAACTTTCTGTCAACAAATGTTGAGGAAAATGTGTTTTTTTAGCCAAAGTTTGAGGTTTGCAAAGGATTCTGGGTAACAGAACCTGGTCAGAGCCCCACAAGTCACCCCATCTTGGATTCCCCTAGGCCTCTAGTTTTCAAAATGCACAGGTTTGGTTGGTTTCCCTAGGTGCCGGCTGAGCTAAAGGCCAAAATCTACAGGTAGGCACTTTGCAAAAAACACCTCTGTTTTGTTAAAAAAAATGTGATGTGTCCACGTTGCGTTTTGGGGCGTTTCCTGTCGTGGGCGCTAGGCCTACCCACACAAGTGAGGTATCATTTTTATCGGGAGACTTGGGGGAACATAGATTAGCAAAACAAGTGTTATTGCCCCTTGTCTTTCTCTACATTTTTTCCTTCCAAATATAAGAGAGTGTGTAAAAAAGACATCTATTTGAGAAATGCCCTGTAATTCACATGCTAGTATGGTCACCCCGGAATTCAGAGATGTGCAAAGAACCACTGCTCCTCAACACCTTATCTTGTGCCCTTCCAGGAAATACAAAGATTTTCTTGATAGCTATTTTTCACTCTTTATATTTCAGCAAATGAATTGCTGTATACCCGGTATAGAGTGAAAACGCACAGCAGGGTGCAGCTCATTTATTGGCTCTGGGTACCTAGGGTTCTTGATGAACCTACAAGCCCTATATATCCCCGCAACCAGAGGAGTCCAGCAGAAGTAACGGTATATTGCTTTCGAAAATCTGACATTGCAGGAAAAAGTTACAGAGTAAAACGTAGAGAAAAATTGCTGTTTTTTTCACCTCAATTTCAATATTTTTCTTTTTCAGTTGTTATTTTCTGTAGGAAACCCTTGTAGGATCTACACAAATGACCCCTTGCTGAATTCAGAATTTTGTCTACATTTCAGAAATGTTTAGGTTTCTGGGATCCAGCATTGGTTTCATGCCCATTTCTGTCACTGACTGGAAGAAGGCTGAACGCACAACATTTTTTAAAAATGGGGCATGTCCCAGTAAAATGCCAAATTTGTGTTGACAAATTGGGTTTTATGATTCAAGTCTGCCTGTTCCTGAAAGCTGGTAAGCTGGTGATTTTAGCACCGCAAACCCTTTGTTGATGCCATTTTCAGGGAAAAACCACAAGCATTCTTCTGCAGCCACTTTTTCCCATTTAAAAAAAAAATGACATTTTCACTGTATTTTGGCTAATTTCTTGGCCTCCTTCAAGGGAACCCACAAAGTCTGGGTACCTCTAGAATCCCTAGGATGTTGGAAAAAAAGGACACAAATTTGGCTTGGCTAGCTTATGTGGACAAAAAGTTATGAGGGCCTAAACGCAAACTGCCCCAAATAGCCAAAAAAAGGCTTGGCACAGGAGGGGGAAAAGGCCTGGCAGCGAAGGGGTTAAAAGAAAAAAATGAAAACACAGTTTTTTTAATCAGGTATTAGTCTGCCTTAACTTTTTTCTACCAGACAGTTAGTGCTTCTTATGTGAGGTATGTGTAAGTAAAAAAATCAAATATTGCCTAGGTGACTTTCCTAATCATAGATAATCACATCAAATTCTAACGTCCCTAGGGGACCAGCAATGTAGTGCCCCCCACTATCTATCATTGGAAGAAGTATTCAGAGGATTGTTTACAATTTGTCTTTTGTTATTCTTCTTTTTCTCAATATAGCTACTCCTGCCCGACGACCACCACCAACAAGGCAGGAGATAGCGGGCCCATCTGTGGTAGCTGAGGATGTCGAACACTCAGGCAGAATACCAGCGCCTGGTGATTCTGGAGGAGGAAGAGGCTGAGACAGCTGCCTCAGACCCAGGATCCAGCAGAGCAGCAAGCCAGCCCCCAGCCTCCCAGCTAATACATCGCCTGCGCAGCCACCAGCATTCAGGATCCCTGACTGCACCTGCTGCTCAACCCGCCCCCCCACCAGGGCATTGCTCCAATGCATCCTGATGCCGATGGACCAGATGAAGAGCCAGGTCGTCAGCATTGAGCAGAATCTCGACCAGCTCTGGACCCATATTGACAGTGCCCTTTTTTAAGCCCTTTTTTCTTTTTTTTTTCTTTTGGTGGAAGGACTTGTTGTGGTGGAGAGGTTGAGGAGGGACTTGGGCTGGACTTAGGACTTTTTGTTAGACTTTTTGGGGATGGGCTATTTGCTCAGTGAGAGAGGTGGGACTGTTGTGGGTGGAGAGGAAGGGTTTTCTATTTGTAAATAATAAAAGTGTTTTTTTTTTACTTCGTTTGCATCTCAAATCTTTATTTTGGTGTTTTAGACTTTTAATTTGCAGTGCTGTCTTTTAGAGCAGCCTGTTACTTTTAACCATGTAAAAAAAGTGTGTGTCATTTACTTAGACCGTTGCTCTATTGCCCTCAGCAACTATTATTGTCCACTAGGGGATGATTGTCCTTGTCTATTTTGCCTACAAAAATCCAGTACACACAGACAACATCTTCTTCAATAGGAATTAAATACTAAATAAACAAGTTCACTTCAATCCATAGTTCTTCTCTTACCTGAATAAATGAAGCAAGGGAGTCTTCTTACTGCAGGGGTTCCCAAGATGGCATCTTAAGGGGGTGGTAGATAGGTAGTAGCAGTAGCAGGCTAGCAGGCTAACAAGGAAAAATTTCACAGAAGGTTCCACTCCCATGTGAACTCCAACTACAGGATTCATCAAAGTGTTATCTATCGCTGTTAACTCGATTGAAAGAAAACAGAGAGCTAGTGGGTCATCATCGTATTATCATAACATTAGAAAGACTGAGACCAGACTACCACAATGACAGTATTTGACACACAGCAAAGATCTGATATGATAATAGAATCTAGCAATATCAATTTCTCACGAGCAATGGTGGGGAGGTACAGTGTAAAACTAAACTTAGGAAATTAAATCATTTGGAGAAGTGGACTCAGACTCAAGAGTTTTTGGACCAGGTTAAGCATTTATGAAACACACACACAGGCATAAATGAAGATGTTTATGGGACCGGTATGGATTATTGCTCAGATAATAGAAGGTCATGTAGTGACTTGGTGTTGCTTTCACCACATCCGTCCCAACAAGCGTAGGATTCATTTATGGTGTAAAATTAGGATACACCTCAATAAATCACACAGCTGGGGGAAGAGGATTAGGGGCTCAATAAATGGATGGGGAAGGTGTGGCAAGGACAAAACCTACACAAAAGAATCCACAACAATATTCTTGGGGTGCTAAGCAGCACACCATCATCAATCTGTTGTGGAAGGAAATGAAGGGATAAGTAAGCATGACACAGTTCAGCAAATTCATTGATAACAGCCCTTTTGCTCCAGAGAGACCCCAGCTAGTATATCCAAAGTGTTCTGTCTTCTAGTTTTTAAATATTGAAGAAAGAATGCAACCCACCCAGTTGTAGACATTATGATTGTTAAAAGGAAAATGATACTGTATTGCTAAATTGGGTGCTGCAGCTCCATTTTTCTTGGAATGTCCATCACTCTGGTGCCTGTCTGAACCTGTCTGGTAGGTAAGCTGAAGTCTTGAGCTTTCAAAGTTTTGTTTGTGCAGGAGAGGTCTAGAAGAAAGCCTGTGTATTGAAATAAACAGTAGCTGTATTACAAAGAAAAGGAAAAGGACAAAAGAAAGCAAGGTAAGCTTCATGAGGAGTCAGGAGTATACCAAGAAGACTCAGAGGCAGAGCAAGAACATCAGAAGAGTTTCACGTCTGAGTTAGCATTGCAGCAGACACATACTCAGCAGCATTTGCAAATCAACGCACCTGTCCTCAGTTCACTGAGCTGTGAGAGAACTAGGCCTTAGAGTCTTCGCCATCATCATAGGTTCTCTTTGAAGTCTAAAACTTTCTCCTTACTAGCTGTTGATGTAGTCTCACCCTGAGTCCTTTCATCTTCCTCCTTCAGATTCTAACTAACTCCACCCCAGTCCCAAATCAAGCAAGGTAGACCTGTGAAGTGCACTCTTGTTGAAGAGCAAATAGTGAAACAGAACTGGAGTACTTTTTGTGTAGATTTGTGTTTGGTAACTAAAGTGGCTGTTTTTTATGAGGAACCAAAAAAAGGAGTAGACCCTATGGGTAAATGCCACTACGTTTGAAATGCCAATCACTTTCATGACAAAATGATCACCCATCAGCCCCCAAAACATTGCAAATCATCGGAAACAAGTTTACAAATCTGTTGGACTCCCTCCCTTACTTTCAGCCACCACATTCATCAGTCATCACTCACAAATTCATAATCAATCAATATATCACCAGTCATTGGTGCAATAGTTACTTGGTTACCTCTTCCAATCTAAGCACGGTGGTTGAACAAAATACCTCCTATTTGATGGTATCCACAGATTGGAATTAGGCACTGGCACTGGTAGTCTCAATGATCTTCTAGGGCTGCCATGCTAGATGATGTAAAAAGGATAGGCAATGGCATGTGAGACAGGCATCAGCTCCAATGTCCAAACACTGGTGGTTCTCCCAGAAGTCGGTCAGCTAACACACTTGATTCTGACCAATCATCCTCTTCCTCCTCCTGTAGTGTTTCGGGAATGGTGTAATCAGGAACTTTAACATTCTGGTTCATTTTGATCATGATCAATCTCTCCATGTTTTGAGGCTAGAGACTGGTCCTTTTCACTGTACCAACTGCACCAGCTACACTGAACACATGTACAGCAGACACACTGGCCTCAGGACAAGCCAGAAACTTTATTGCCAGCCTGCTGAGCTCCTGCCATTGGCGCATCTTCCCACACCAATACACCAATGGGTTTTGATGCACATACACCTCTTTTGGGTCAGCCAGATACTCCTGGAACACACTCTGAATGGTGATTGGTGCTGCCACCTGCTCGACCACTTTTTCCTTCACCTCTACACTGGAGTTAAGACCTGCCACTTGAAACCAAGTCCATGCAGAGGTTGCGTCTGAGTCTTCTGTTGCCGCTGGTTTTCTTGTTGGTGGAGTTGGCAGATGTGAGACAAGACTTCCCTCTCTGGAAGTTGAAGGCGCACCCCACAACTGCAGACTGAAATTCTAACTTCTAGCCGTTCTTCTTCCTGTTCTCCTGCTTGCTCAACAATCCACCTCTTGTATTGTGAAACATCCCTTTCAGAAAAAGGAATGATAGTGGAAAGAATTTTTTTGTAGCGTTGATCAAGAAGGCTGGCACAGATATACTCTTTGGATGAAATAATGTCATTTTGCAGCATTGCATTACAAGTCAAGTGATAGCTTAGGCTATTAACCAAGGCATGTGCTTCTGCGTTTTTGTTCACACCCAAAAATGGGAACTTTCAGACACCTTCTTTAGCTGCTCCAGTAGCAGATGTAATAACGGGTTACCTTGGCCCTTTGTACTGTCCTCCTTGTTAACTTCCCACGTGAAAACCTCAAAAGGGAGCAGCATCTGTGTAGGCATTGGCTCAAGCCCCATTTGTCTGCATCCATGGTCATAGCTTTCCTAACTGCATCAACTTCTCTTTGAATGACATAGTCATTGATCTGGTTATACTGCTCAAACAGCCGTTGCAACATATAATAGGTTGAGTTCCAACATGTTAACACCTCCTGTATCAGGGCTTTAACTGGTACTCTGTTATCAAGCTGAATAATCTGCAGGTGTTTCCAGATTTTAAAAGAATGGCTGAAATGAGTGCAGATGCATCTGCAGGTGGTCAGTATGTTTCTGACTATATCTTCTTTTTTAAGAAAGTCTTGCACAACCAGGTTGATTCAGCGCGCCAAACATACACCCTGAGACCATCTGCCATGGCTGTGATTATGTTATTGCCATTGTCCATGCTAACAAATCCAACATGAAGACCTCTGGGTCACAGACATTCAGACACCTTGCTATAAAATTCCTCCCAGTTGTTTGCAGCTGTGAGTGATTTTTCCATGGCAAACCTGGCTATTGTTGAATGCCTCTGAACGCCCTTAAGAATTTCTTCAGGGACAATGTGTGAGAGCTCGACCACTCACCTGAAAAGCAGGTCATCTGCAGGGGCGATGACAGTTTGTCCGTCCTCCCAGGACACCTCTTGGCACTGTTGATCTTAACACGGGAGTCCCGGCAGGTGTCCCCAAAGAGAGGGGGATTTGGATGACACAGAGAGAGAGAGAGAGAGAGATACTGCCACTGCTGCCTGGTTCAGCTGGGCCCTACTTTTGAGGGTGCAGGTGGTCGGTGTCACTGCATTGTAGGTTCTATATGGGAAAGAAACAGGTATGAGTGATGTGCTGTCCACTAAGCAACTAACGCTCATGTACTCACTCAGACCCCCAGATAATCCGCCTGTCACTCAACTTGCTGCCTTGTACTTTCTTTCCACTCCATAGAGCTGGCAGGATTGCGCCACTATTGCCTTGGACTTCTCTCTGGCCCATATTGTTTTAAGTAATCACTCTTGATGTTGTTGTTGTTTGTGTTTTTTTTATAGGCGGCACACAAACATTAATGAGGATAATATTCTTAGAACACGGTTTTAGGTGTGTCACTTCCTTTCACAGGTCACAAGTTAAAGACAACAAGCAATTGGATAAGAGTAATAGTAAAAATAATCAAGGCTAAACAGTCTTTCAGGCATTCTTGCTAACAGCCTTGAATGTCTCTCTTTCTGAAATGAAAGTCACCAAAGTTTTTTTTTTAAATACACAAAAGGTTGGTTCAAAATCATTCAAAAGCATTCACACTACTATGAGTGCCTTTTATTTTGTCACTTAGCTTTACTGGAAGAAGCCCTGGATCCTGGTTGCCGAGCAACAGTGAGAAATCCCTAAAGAATTCTATAGGTGGGCTGGCTCTCGAACTCAGCTTAGTCTTTTCCCTGGTTGCCTGGCAACAGTGAAGAAGCTTAGAGGAGTTGGCTGACCCTCTTGACCTAGCTCAGCACAAACAGGAAACAAAGCCAAGCACTGCCTGACCTGTGGAGGCTATTTATAGTCTCTCTTGGAAGAAGTCACACATGGCAAATAGAAGAGCAGGAGGGTGTTGCCTAGGAACCAGGACAGCAGCTATCTAGAAACATGCAGAGGCTCAGGTGTTTACAAGCCGGTCTTGTGGGAGCAAAACACAGCAGAATGAACAAGCCTTGGCAATGGCAACAACAACAACAACAAGTAAAACGCCTTGATTAAAACCAGCAATGGCAATTCAATGCAGTTGACCACTTTTATTATTTAATGTAACATGATTGAGTCAGCACCCTTGGGGCAGCTGGCTGCACACAACACAAGAACTAGACATAGATGAGGGAATCACAACAGAAGACCTGTAGATAGCTTTTGCTTTACCCACACCCCACAAAAAGAGATTGAGTGTGCAGTGATGCACTGGTCCACATGCCTTTTGTCAGGTGAATAGAGTGGAGAATACTTTGCTGCAAAACTTGTCCAAAAAATTCCACCACATTGTGATGCAGCGCTGGAACAGCAACTCGGGCAAAATAGGTCTAAACTGGAATCTTACATTTCAGGCGGAGGGCTGCCACAAACTCTAAAAAAAAACATTCATTCCACAAAAGAAAAAGGGAGCTGGTCCAGTGCTAATATTTTGCCAGCTTCCCATTGTACAAACATGCCATTGGGTGGTAGTGGTCGTAGGGCCCCTCCTGCCTCAACATGCCTGTAATTGTAGCCTGGATTTTCTTCTTTTGTGGGGCCACTGACCCAGCCAACCTTTGAGAATTAGGTAGTGGTAGACTCAATGCGCAACGTGGTGGTGCTGTCACCATATGACTCTGAGTCTTCCTGTGCCATCGTGAGTTCACTGATGTGGGTGATTCAGGTGCACTGCTAGTGACAGGGCTGCTTTGCATGAGGGGTTTAACTGTCTTCTTCCTCACCTTTCACCTTGATTTGACCATTTGTAACTGACGCTTCCTGGCTCTCCTCACCTTCACCACTGCAACCACGTTGAGCCTCCTCCCACAGGATTGCATGATGTTTTTTCATATGGGTCATCTGGCTTCAAGTACCATAAATGTGAACCAATATTACCTTGACGAACACTCGTGTGGCTAATAGAGTATATGGCAATGTTCTCCTCCTGTTTGCTAATCATGAAAAAAGTCCCAAATTCAAGAGGAGTACTTTCCTATTTGGCCACTGCAAGTGCCTGAAGAAGTGCTGGATATAAGTGGGTGTGTTGATTGTCTCTATGCAGTGCATACTTCTACTGAGATACAGGTTGGTGCAGGTCTCTGCTGGGACCTTACAAATATGGGAGCTGGCAGTGCTGCCTACACCACATCCCTCGGAGTAGGTTGGATAGTAATGTTGGACTCCTCTAGGCCAGATTCCACAATGACTGGCTCGTTATCATCATCCTCCTCAACATCATTCCCTTCCATGACTATAAGGCTTTCTGGAACTTTTCTTTTCCCTTGCCTCTCCTTGCGTCTGGGGGTGGGGCTATTGAGGCAGGATTGCTGCTCCCAAGTTCCTCCCCGGAGGCCGGTGTGCAGGCAAATGTCCCCCAAAAAAGGTTGTTGTGGTTTGCACGCCACTGGTGGAAAGCTGCTTCTTCTCACTGGCCACTTTCTTGGGAGCAACTTTCTTTGGGCCATCCTAAGCTCTAGGTTGGCAGTGGCACTAAGATGCACAAGGGAAAGAGTTTGGTGCCTATGGCCCAAGGAAACTGTAAGGCCTTCTCTTTGGCAGTACTGTGGGTGATGTATGGGCCTCTTCTCTTGTGCTTCTAAAAACAACCAAGCAAGCAAAACTTGTAGTTAGTGAAAAGTGGCATTGCTGCAGGTTGAATTGAAAATTGTACAGAGAAATGCAATATTAGTGTGGTTGGGTACTTATATAAAATATCTATTTAATCAAACATTGTAAAGACAAACCACACCACACCATAAAACAATTACATTTCAAATCAGATTTAGCTCTTTGCTTTATCTCCATTTGTTTTAAAGGGGACACTTGGGGTAGACAGAGAGAGGTGCATGGGTAAATTGAATAATCCTTTAAATAACCTATGGTGGCAAGATGGTCCAGGAGAAATGGAATAATCATTAAAAAAATGAATTATGCTATTGATTTGTCTGCCGTCCTCAGCAGGCAGGGTGTCCTGGAGGAAATGGAATTACACCTAAGGAACTGAATGCTGTAGTGCGGCTGTGCGTCTTTGGTAGGTGGATGGAGGAATGGAATAGATCAGATGGATAGAGCAAAAAACAAAAGTAAAACAATATTAAAAAATAAAAAATAAATATATAAAAAATTAAATATAAAGAAGAAATGAAAAATAGACATAAAAATAAAAAAAAAAAAAAAAAAAATATATATATAAATAATTGTTTTTAAAACTGCAAAAACATTCAAATTAAAAATAAAAATGTCAAAATTAAATTAAAAACATTTGTTTTAAAAAATAAAAAATAAAAAAACAAATGATCAATAATTACAATGTTTGTATTTAAGCCTATGTCAAAGATACACTGGTTGCATGCACACAACAACAAGGAGCAAGCAGGAGGCATGGAGAACAAAGAACACATGCAAGCCTTTGGCAAAATACACTGGCTGGATGGACAATATGGCTGCCAGCCAGCCACATAATCAAACAACAAGGAGCAATGAGGCATTGCAAAAAAAGAACACATGCAAGCCTATGGCAAAGGCGGGGGCACTGGCTGCATGCACACAAGGCTGCCAGACGTATGATCAAACAACAACAACAAGGAAAAAGGAGGCATGGCAAACAAACACATGCAATCCTATGGCAAAGGGACGTTGGTTGTGTGCACAAAATGGCTGCCAGCCACATGGTCAAACAAGGAGCAAAGGAGAACAAAGAAGAACACATGAAGCCTATGTCAAAGGGATACAGGCTACATGCACAATATGGCTGCCAGCCACATAGTCACAAAACATCCTCCTATGCCATCAAATATTTTTACCCCACAACATATACACTTTTTGGAAAAAAATGAAATGCAAACAATAGCCAACATTTTACATTTAATCCAATGCCATCCCTGCCCTAAATTAAGTTTTAAAAATATATACCACTTAAAATTAGATTTCATCCACTGATGACTATGAGTACTGGGCTGACTAGCTAAATGGCCCTTTGGAAATCTAGGCCACATATAAAAATGATATTGAAAATGTTACAAACATAAAGAGAAAAGGTATTCATATGTGTAACAATTTTCCCATACAAAAGGTCAAAAATCAATTAAATGCAATATAAGTAACTAGGCCAATCCTTAAACCCCCGCCCACCCAACATTATGAAATTTAACATCAAATATCAAATTAAAGTAAAAAGAAATACTGGTACCTGCCCAAGCAAATAAACACAACACCCTTATGCAATAGTTTTTGAACTTACTTGTGTGATTCAACAAAAACAAAGGGCCTCATTATGAGTTCAGTGGACTTCTGATGGGGAGGTTGTCGCCATGTTGGCTACCTTCCCACCGGACCCATTACAACTTTCCTGTTGGGCTGGCAGGAGGAAATCAAGGTTTCTGCCCATCAGGACAGTGCGAAAGTGGCAGCAGCATTGTCACTGGCTCTTAATAGAGCCGGCGGCAACTTTACCACCTGCAGACAGTGAGCATTGCCAGGGTGCTGGACAGGGGGATCCCTGCCCATGCCAAGTGCATGGGCAGTGCAGGGGCCACCCCGTGGCCCCCTGCGCCTGGTCTCTCCACCATCATTTTCATGACAGTGATACTGCCATGAAAAGGCTGGAGGAGAACAAGGTTGTAGTTATCAGGGCGGCACGGCATGCAGCGATGTCTTAGCTGATTCTGACCTCTGGCACCATCAGCCCATTGGGATTACCGATCCCGGTGGTGACAGCGGTACCCTGGAGGTCTGACCACCATGGTCATAATGTGATGGTAGGACTGCCACAGCAATGGCGGTCCTGATCACCACCATGAGGCTGGCTGTCTCAAGACCACCAGCCTCATAATCAGGCCCAAAGTTCTTATAAAAAGGTATATCCAGGAGACAAAGAAAATTATCCTTTTACCTTGAAATCCAAGTGAAAAGTGACCAGGAGATGGTCAAGCACTGGGAGGAGCCTGCAGGACAGGAACAGGAAGTTGGAGTCTCAGGCACACTTCCTTCCTGTTTAAAAGAAACGGCTTCACAATCTAAAACACAAATTGCAGGTTCCATTGGAGAAGAAAATCTAGTCAAAATCTCTTTTTGACTAGATTTATTGGCTCTGGAGTAGTCAATCTACTTCAGAAGAGACTTGGCGCTCGCAAGTGACCCTGTTTTGGCCACCGGCATGGTTGGAAGCATTGTGAGAGAACGTGAAGTCTTGCACACGCTCGCTAGTGGCCTGGGAGAATCGCCATGCTCACAAGAGAGTGCTAAAACCGAATCTCGCAAGCACAAACAAACTCTCCTCCATGCCGGAGTGTGGAATTCGGGAACTTCGTACTACTTTGTGTAGCATGAAGTGCCAGAATTCTGCAGACTTCACCGGAAGAGCAGAGTTCTAGAACCTGCGTAGTTTTTTATGGACCCAGGGTGGGTAGAAGTTAAGCAGGGTAAGTGGTTTTTAGAGTTCAGGGATAGGTAGAGGTAATGGAAGGTTAGTGTTTTTTAGGGATTCAGGACAATTAGTGGTTAAAAGGTGATAAGCGACTTTTACTGTTCAGACGGACAGAGGTAAATAAGGTGAGGGGTTTAAAAAAAAGTGGGAGTTGGGGGGGTTATTCCCAAAACAGAAAAAGGAAAATAAAAATTTAAAAGAAGGTTTGGGGGTATTCACCTCAATAATATATATATATATATATATATATATATATATGAGAAACAAAAGGAACTGCACCGCACTCCATGAAGGCATATATTCCAATATTATTTCTTGTTCTTGTCAGTGCATACTCACTATGTGAGTATAAAAAGCAACAGAGTGAAAGGACTCACTAACTTTGACAAAGACCGCTTTGGTTGAAACACGTTGGTTTGTTGCACTGACAAGAACAATAAATAATATTGGAATATATGCCTTCACGGAGTGCAGTGCAGTTCTTTTTGTTTCACATTACAAACAGAGGGAACGGTCTACCCTCCGGCAGCAGCACCAGCCATTCGAGCACGTCATTTGGAATTGACTGCATTGTTTGAGAGATATATACATCCATTAACATTTCTCAAAAACTACTGAATGGATTTACACCAAATCACTAAAAGCATGCTTTGTGAGGAAAGATCTAGGGCTAGATGTACATAACTTGATGTTTGGAATTTCCTAATAGCGAATCTTTGAGATTCGTTATTAGGAAATCGCAAACAGTTATGTACAACAGTGAGTCTAACACTGTTTGCGATTCCCAAATGGGTCGCAAGAGACTTGCCTCATTAATATTTATGAGGCAGGTCACAATTTGCGATCCATTTGGGAATGGCCACAATCACAGGAATGATTGCCTGCTGGGGTCAGCAGACCACCATGTCTGTGACTGCTTTTTCAATAAAGCAAACTTTTTTTTGTAATGCAGCTCTTTTTCCTTAAAGGAAAACAAGCTGCATTACAAAAGAAAAATGAAAAGTTTTCTTTTCATTTTTTAAGAGTAGGCAGTAGTCCTTCCCGTTTGCAAATGGGTTACCAGCAACTTGAAGTAAGTCATAATATGTAAATGTTTTGCAACTGCATTCCCGGTCGCAAAACATTCCGACATACCAGTACGACTCGCTATTAGGAAGGGATACCCTTGGTATGCCCATTCCTAATGGCGAGTCACAAACCCTATTTTGGGAGTCAGTAATAGGTTAGTGACTCACAAAATATGGTTGGTACATACCAAAAAGCATTTTCGGCCCAATGGGCCGTTTGTGACTGGTAAAAGGCTTTGTACATCTGGCCCCAAGATTTCTCTCTTCTTTAAAACCTCGCCTCACCTCCCTACTCCTCCTTATCACATCTATCAGCATCATCCCCAAGGTTATAAACAAAAATTGCCATATATTTATATATATATATGTACATATATATATATATATACATGTATATATATATATATATATATATATATATATATATATGTACATATATATATATATCTATATCTATATCTATATATATAGATATACACATGTCTCGTTTCCACTGCTGCTGCCGCACCTCACTAAGTAGATGCTGAGTCTGTGAGGGTGGAACTCATGTCGCATCCATACTCCAAATCCTTGCTGTAACAAGAAGACTAGCACTTGCGGGACAATTTTCACCTTGCTTTTAATTGCTCAAAAAACACAACAGATGTGTTTCTGCACTTGGCATTCGTCAAGGACACTGATGAAGGGCAAGTGCCAAAACGAGTCTGTTGTGTTTTTTGAGTAATTAAAAGCACAATGAAAATTACCCGCGAGTGCAACACACACACACCAACATGGCCAAGGCTGAAAGTCCAGCTGAAATGTGTTGTCTTCCCATTGCTGTGAATAATTGCTGCACTCTTGCGCATTTCAAGGGTGCTGGTGCCCTCTGCGTGTGACAGCCTTGCCGCCGGCTCTATTCCGGTCAGCCCAGAGGGAAAGTCGTAATGGGGCCGGAAGGGAGGTCGCCAGCACCGTGGTGACCTTCCCGTCGGGAGTTTGGTAGACGGATGTTTCCGTCCACCAAACTCATAACGAGGCCCTTAGAATCTGTAACACCTTCAAACATCAAAAAATGAATGATAGAATGAAAAAGGATGAAGCCCACTACCTATGATGGGATAGGAACATGGGGGTAGTAGAGTAGGGGTGGAGTGACTACAAGAGGTTGGGCAAAAGACCCGGCCCTGTGGCCAGTCCCTTCTATGAATGGGCAAAGGCCATGCACAACAGGGTAGGGCACGGCAGTGGTAGGGTGCAGGGCCAGGCTTGACCTGGTGTGGCTGAGTTTTGCTGACTCGAGGACCCTTGAAAGTGTGCAAATCTGTAATAGGGTCCACAGACCCTACACAAAAAACAGCTTTTCTGGTTATCACTTTAGGGCTTCCTTTTGGGTATCTAGACACTAGACTAGGTGTCAAGGATGTTCTTCCTGCTCCCTTATCGTGTTTTTCATTTTTCTACATGACATGAAACAGACACCCAGTGCTTACAACTGTTTTTGATAGAAGTATACTTTTCTGGGCTTCTAGGATAGAACATTATGTTCAAGTTGTATGTGCATAGCCACAAACTTTTCAAGTTGTTTTTAACCTTTACAGTTTCAGCCTCCCAGGAATCCCCTTAATCACCCAGTGGCTGTAAGTACTTGAGTGTCCAAATGCCACTAGCAAAGGAAAAATTCCAATGTTCCAGATTCTCATTTTGTCCTCACAAATGTATATTATGTACACTAATTCAACTTAGGGGCCCAAAAAGATTAGTGACTATGCCCCAGTGTGAATTAAATTCCAGGAAGCTATTTGTTTCTTGCATCCTCCGCTCTCTTGGATGCACTCTGTTAGTCATCTAGAAGGCCAAAGCACAAATATAACTATTAACCTTGGGATTTAAGGTGACTTTGCAAAGAATATGGGCCAATATCACATGTGATCATTTCAACCAACTCTGGACTAAGAGTTTTCAGGTTTTTAGTTTAGCCATTGATTTCTGGGCCATACTCATGTCAAGGTTTCTTTGACTGGATCACACTTTTGAGGAACACCTGTTTGTTGTAGGTTTCTTGTAGTGCCATGAAGCCAGCCCCCTCCATTTATACCATTGGAATAGATAGCAATATCACATCTTGAGTATCCCACATGATTCTAGGATGGTATTAAGTTGTAAGTTCATACACCATCCCCTGCTGATAGTGCAAAGAGGTGTACAATGCTAGAAACTCAATTGTAGTGAATAGAGAGGGGACAAGAGTTTTGAGTAGAATCTCATAGAGAAAAGTGTGAAAAGGGATCAGCAGACAATTCACACCATCTCCCACTAAGATATTTGGCAATCATGAGAGATTCATTCCAATTTCTCCATTTGAGCCATACCCTCAAATTTCCTTTACGTTCTATATTGGTAACTCATGTTATGCATTTCTCCATGATCAAGAAACTCTCCCAATTTATCTGTTTTACAAATATAATCATGCAACACAACACTTCAAATGACTATGCCTTCTCAAATGCTCTGAGACAAACCTAGTTCATGTCAGATCTTTACAAAAAATACTTACAGTGACAAACCTTGCATGGATTCAACAATTGTAATAGGTAATGTAGCTGCAGAAGTCTAATTGAATGAAATTCATTGAGATGTTCTTGACATTAAACTTTCAGTTTTTAATAATTCTTTTTTTTATATTTAATCTTTTCTTCAGCATGTAAAACAAACCGGAACACATAGGAAATGAAATTAGAAAGAGAAAATGAGAAAGATATTTCAGGAGCAAATACAGTTCAATTCAACGAAGATACTAGAGTCATATGATGGAAGCTAAAACAAGCATAATATAAGGGGCACAGTGATGTAGGACAGAAAGACTCCCAAGTAGAGGGAAGCAGCAGCTTTGTGTTGTCCAAATGCTGCCTGAAAATGTACTTTTGATTGAGTGATGGCACAGTAAAAAGCCTGATGTGGCTCAGCAGGATGGCAGCTCCATATTCAGAATCTCTAAGAAAATGGGTTGTTAATTGGGGCAAATGTGAGTCCTACCCAAGTAATAGGTCCCAAAATCGTGACAGGTCGAACACACAGTTACACTATTTTAAACCTTGTCTCAACCCCCGTGTTGGAAACTGAATTACTAGGTGATGGGGATGAAACCCTATTCAAGCAGCAACCACAATTTCAGTTAGGGTGAAGTCACAAGCAACCGCAAATTCTCATTTATCTATATTTTTGTTGTATGGGTCAGGTTTGCTTTGGTCCATTTTCCATGGAAGTTTGTGCTTCTTTCACTTGCTGTAGCTGGCTGAGTTGGCTTACCAGCCAGCAATCAAAAGAACAACGAGGTTACCAGAGCGCACCTGGCCAGTGAAGATTCATACCACAGGGGCCCCAGGGCACATAGAGCCTGGGGGGGAAACACATAAAATGGGTGGAGGGGTACAGCTGGGTGGCAGTTATATGAGAAGGACAAGCAGAGCAGCACAGGATGAGACTTGGAGCTCAGAGAGGACAGGTGGACAAACAGCACCTGTGCCTGTCTTGCACAGATATGTGGGCATACCGCATTGGTGAGTGGCTGCATTCCCTCTCTAGTGCATGCAGACCACTATTTGCAGGAGAAAGCCGTGTGGGGGAACGCTGGGGTGAACTTCAGCTTTGGTGACAGTAAAGCACGGAGTGGGGGAGGAGTGTGGGGGCCTATGTTCCTCAGAAATCTTGGATTTCAGAAATTGTTTGTCTTTTCCTGAATGTAAATATGAACTTTCATTTAAAAATACAAATATTTGTCGGTGATGTTGCTTCCAAATCTCCTGGAACTTAGACAGCCTTGTCACTTGATAAACAGACCATGGAAGGTTCATGCTCCCAGCCAAGAGTTTTTATTTTTCATTTCTGGGATAGAGAGGATGAATGCCTCATATGTACTTTGTGAATATGAGATGCGCTTGACATTATGATTGTTGTTATGCAGAGCATCTGGCTCAAGTGCTAAACCTGATCACCACTACTTCTTTTAATGCTGAATGTCCTTATTTGTTTCTGGGATGCTTTTAAAAAAACAAAATTAAATCATCTGCTATGAATGGTGGGAAAATAAAGCACAAGTTCACTAAGGCCGAACTAAGCACTGTCTCTGCCACAACATGGTATCACTTGGGGACTCAATTATCCAGCACGAGAAGAATACACAAAAATGGCCTCAAGCTTTCTTGGTTCACTGGCATTCACCACGCACTGGTGAGCCAGCTGACAACCATCCAACCTTCACGGGAAGTCAGATATGGAAAACAGAGGTATAGATGCTCTGCAGGTAAATTAGATTCAGAATTTGTTTTATGGAATGGCGCAAGTGGAAGGCAGACAATCCTCTGTCGAGCATCTCTGGTGGGTGGAACTCCACAGAATCTCACAGAGGTTTTATGTGACTCCACAAAATTCTGCGTAGTAAAACTCCATGAGTTCCACCCACCCCTTCCTTAAATGATGGTTTGTGGAGCATTGCAAGATCCCAGTGATTCAGAAGAAGCAATGGGGTTGAGATGCAGATTCCTTCATCGTTTGCGAGTATGAGGCTTGCAATACAGAGGCCAGCATCGAGGATGCATCAAACAATGCGAGGTTCTGAGGAGACTGAGGGCTGCAATGCATAGTCTAGTATCGGGAATGCATCGTGCTGTGCTGTGGTGGTTCCGAAGTTGAGCTGTGAGGAAATGCATTGCGTGGCGTCGGTTCTGCCCACAGGACCACAGCTGGCCTGGCAGTGTACCTTCAGGTCCACTTCCCAGGGTCCAAAACTGGGAGGGCAACACTTGGGTGTAGGACACACAGAAGACAGAGTCCAGTTGCTGGGTTCAAGGTGATTTGAGCCTTTTCTATCCCTGAGGCTGTGTTCAGGAGGTCAGCCAACTAGCCCTTGGAATCACTCTGGTGGTTCTGGGTTCAAGATGCAGATCCAGTCTTTTTCACTCAGGCAGCACGACAGCAGGGCAACAGAGTATCAGTCCATCCTGAAGACTGGAACAGCAGTCCTTTTTAGTCTTCCACAGGTCTAGAGGTGTAATGAAGTGATGGGTCTGAGGGTCCATTATTTATACCTGATGCTGACTTTCAAGTAGGAGAAAGTTCTAGAGGTTTCCATCCTCATAGGTGTTTGGAATTTCCTGCTGCCCTGTCCCTAGTTTGTCTGGGGTCACAAAAAACGAGTGTCAAACCGTTTGTGAGTGTGCTGGGCAGAGCCTTTGTGATGTGGAAGTAGGGTAGATGATAGCTCTTCCCCTTCATCAAGTAAGAGATGGCTCATCCAGCCATCTACTATTTCCCTTTGTCTCACTGTCGGGGAGCAATACACAAAGGCCAACTGACAGATACATCTAATCATGTGATACTGACTGCAGGCACCAAATGGTTGGGACTAAAAAATAACAACTTTCTAAAAGTGACATTTTCAGACTTGTGGGAGGGTATTAAATTAAAATTCTTTAGGCACCAAACTCAATATTCCTACCTGCTCCCAATTGAAAGTTATTACATATTAAATGTAATAAGGAAACTAAATGTTATATTATGGAAGAAGTAGGCCTTGCAGTAGTGAAAAACTAATTTAAGAGTTTTCACTACTATGACATGTAATACTTAAAAGTACGTCTGACTTTTTAAATATGTTGCACACTTCCCAATTTGCTGTATAGGGCCTACCCTAGGGATAGCTTCTATGCATTAAAAAGGAAGATATAGGCTTGGCAAAAGGATTATTTTGCCAGGTGGAAATGGCAGCTTAAAACTGCACACACAGGCTGCAATGGCAAGCCCGAGATATGTTTAAAGGGCTACTTAAGTTGGTAGCACAATCAGGCCCACTAGTAGTATTTACATGTAGCACTACTTTAATAGTGACTTAGAAGTAAATTAAATGTGCCAATTGGAGGTAAGCTACTTTTAGCATGTTTAAAGGAGAGAGCATAAGCACTTTAGCACTGGTTAGTAGTGGTATAGTGTACAGAGTCTTAAAAGCCAACAAAAATGGGTTCAGAAAACAGGAGGGTGACAGCAAAAAGTTTGGAGATGACCCTGCAGAAAGGGCCAAATCCAACACCCTGGTAGCCATGGCACAGAGCAGATAGGTTTATCTTAGTAAAATGTTTAACATTTTTAGCAATGCTAAAACTGTCACAAAGTGAAAACACAACTCAAGAAAGAATGCCTCAACCAATTTCTAAAAATGAAGAAACATAATAAGAAAACATATACCAAACAATTAAAAACAATGAGAGGGGGCCAAGGATATGATTTTTTAAGTTTTACAAAGCAAAAACCTCATGAAAAACAAAGCATCGATCCAAAATCACTGTTAGTGTCTGTTTGGGACCTAGGCACAATTTCAGGCCAACTGCTATGGAGAGGAGTTTGAATCCATCAAGCAGGTCATCCAGTTAAAAGTTTTTACCTTCTGACTTATCTTTTTTATGGAAGTTTAAAACCTCCAGTGGAGCAAGGTTTAAGGTTGTATTCAGCAAGGTTCTTTCAATTTGTTCTTTGTGACAGTACACATATTAGTGAGTCAGATTTACTAGTCTAACCCCAGTCCAAAAAACACTGGTGAAAGTGTGTGCATTCGGGGTGCCTCAAATTTCCTATTCGAACTCCAACCTAACAAACATTGAGGAAGTTGCATGCATTTGGGGCTGGGGGGGTAAAATCTACTACCCTAACTCCAGTCTAACAAACATTTGGAAAAGTGCATGCATTGGGGAGGTTAGATTTACTGTTCTAACTCCAGCCTAAAAACATTGGAAAAGTGCATATATTGGGAGTAGTGAAAGGGTGTCATATTTAATATTTTAACTCATGTCCAACACCCATTGGGAAAAGGTCATAGACTGAGGAGCATATTTACGATTCTCACTCGAGTCTAACAAACATTGGGAAAAGCAAATTACATTGGAATGGTCAGATTTACTTTTTAACACTAGTCTAATAAACATTGGGGAAAGCACATTCATAGTGGTGGGCGGCAGATTTATTTTGTTAACCCATATCTAACAAACACTGGGGAAAGTGCATTTGCTGGGGGTTCAGAGGTACCATTTACACTCTAACAAACACTGGGGAATGGGCATTCATGATGGGTGAGGGGGCAGATTTGCTATTTTAGTTCCAGTCTCTCAAACATTGGGGAAAGTACATTCATTTGGGGACAGGGGGAAGATTTACTATTCTCATTGTAATAGTAAAAACATTGTGGAGACTGTATACATTGGGCTATAGGGTCAAATTTACTACTCTAACCTCAACCTAGCAACTGGTGAGGAAAGTGCCTAAATTGGGGTGAGTGGGTCAGGGTCAAATTTAATATTCACAAATATTAAAGACAATGTCAGACTTGTTATTGTGACTTCAGTTTGGAAAGTCCATACATTGAAGGGACGGCTAAAATACAAAACATTCAAATAAAATAAATGAACATTAAAAATCATTATATAATAGTAAATAAATAGCTAAAAAATCCTAAATATAGTGAAGGAGTAACATAACTCTTTATCAAATTAAAAATATATTAGAATTGCACAAAATTATGCATTTTCATAAATAAATAATAATTGCAATAAATTACAATAAATAGTAGGATTCCACAACCTTTCTTAAACTTAACACAGAAACGTGAAACAAAAGCAATACAATGTTGTTGGAAAAAATACTTCAATTGTTATTTAATTTCATTTTAACTATTCCTAAATAATAACACTAACCATACATTCCCCAATATCCCACATCCTGAAAAATATAAACAAAAATTATTGTTTAAAAACTGTAAGTTTGCAAATTATTAAACAAGGAACATTAATTGATATTAACTTCAAATATAACAATACCAAATCAAGTCCCAATACACTAAATGATCCATAACAATGCAGAAAATAATAATTTACTAAAATAATTATGAACACATTTTTCTGAACAAAAAATTAAACACATGTTGAAAAACAGAAAATACATAAGAAGCATAATTAATATATTAATCAATTAATAGCAATTAAAATATATTGTAATCGTACACTACACACCTAATCCTCTAAAAAGCCCACAACCCAAAATTAAAATGCATTAAATAATTTAAAATGTTAACAAACATGTTAGCAAAAAAACTAACATTTATAAAAAAACTAGCCAATTAACATTACCCCCAGGTCCCTCTAGTCCTCGTCCCATTCATCACTAAGTGGAGATAACTATCTCTACGACAGAAAAAGAAAGAACATGAGGGATGCTGGGACATCCCGCCACCCCTTCCCTCTGGTAGTAAATAATCTGTACTCACCCAGCATTCTGCCTGTTCTTTTTTTCGGTCTTCCAACGGGAGGAGGGTGCTGTTCCTGCTGGGCTTAAATAGCTGGCTGTTCCAGTTGCGCTTCTCCCAGTCTGCAGGGCTCTCTGGGGAACCAATGATGTGTGTCTCAGTGTGGCTGCTGGTTAGGCCATTTTACCTGCATTTGCAAGGCAGTGTTTTACTTGTTTGCCCCTTTCCTGGCCGGCTGGGCTGCTGGGAGAAGCGTAGAGTAAACAGGAAGCCCAGGCTTGCCTAACTTCCTCTTTGGGATAGGGTCAGTTCTGTGAACGAGCGGGAGGCACCTCTCAGCCCGGCTACTGGTGTTGTTCTTCAGATGGTGCTCCTAGTGTATTTAAGTGACAAAGCCTCAAGGGTAAGTACTGCTTGGCGGATTTGGTTGTGTTGCTGGTGATTTCGTGGGATGTACTGCAGTGTTTGATTGCTATGGGAAGCATTCATACCTGAAGGTGAAGGTGTCTTCCTTGTCTTCTTCCTCTACTTCTCCACCTGGGTCTCATTCTCCTTCCAGGCTGGACTGACATAGGGAAGAAAACAAGAAAGTTATCTGTGGCTCTTATAGTTGGGGGTAATGAATTCCATAGTTTGGCTGCTTGAACTGAGAAGGATGTACCACCTATAGGTGGTCATTACAACCCTGGCGGTCGGTGTTAAAGCGGCGGTAAAACCGCCAACAGGCCATATGTAAAAAAAATGGAATCACGACCGTGGCGGAAACCACCAACTTAGACAGCCACTTTAACACTCCGACCGCCACGGCGGTACAAACAAACACTGCAGCGGTAACCGCCAACAGACAGGTGGAACACAATGTACCGCCCACTGTATTACAAGAGGTCAATCCGCCACCTTTTCCGCGGCGGATTCACCGCGAACAAAAACACGGCAGAAACAGGACTTGGAAAGGAAAACGCTCACCTCTACACACACCACGAGGAACCAGGACGCCATGGAACCCGAGCTCCAGATACTCCCAGTCTATATCTTCCTGCTCCTCTACCAGGAACAACAAAGACGGCGGCAAAGACCACGGTGAGTACTGCACCTATGACACAGGGGAGGGGGGAAGGGAAAAAAGAGTGACATACACACACAACACGCAACACTCCCACCCCCACCCTCACCCACTACAACACACACACAAGTACATGTAGATACATTGCATTTACAACCCCCCCTGGAAGAATGCAAGGACAAAAGGAAATGAGTTGAATGTTTGTACACTATTCAAATACAGTAATCAAATATATATATATATATATATATATATATATATATAATATATATATAAATATTTACACTATAAACAAATATATTCACCAAGAATACAAGTCCAAGGTATTCCACCATCATAGTCCGTGGACCACTGGGCCCAAAATGCATGGGTGAGGCCCACACTCAATACCCACACTCAATACCCGATCAAAACGGAGAGAACACTGCTGGGGCATCAGATAGAAATACAGGCAGCCCAGGGAGAATGGAAGGGGGGCACCTCAGCCGGATGAGTGCACGACGCCAGATCCACGAGGAGGCTCCATGCCCACTGCTGTATCCTGGGGAGTGGTTCTGGAGGGGGCGTTGTGCCCAGAGTGCTTCATCCTGCCAAGGACAGAGGTAGTGGATGGGATACTCCACTGGTTCTGGAGGGGGCTTTGTGCCCAGAGTGCTTCATACTGCCAAGGACTGAGGTAGTGGATGCCTTTCACCACTGGTTCTGGAGGGGGCTTTGTGCCCAGAGTGCTTCATCCTGCCAAGGACTGAGGTAGTGGATGGGATACCCCACTGGTTCTGGAGGGGGCTATGTGCCCAGAGTGCTTCATCCTGCCAAGGACTGAGGTAGTGGATGGGATACTACACTGTTTGTGGAGGGGGCCTTGTGCCCAGAGTGATTCATCCTGCTTGTGGCGGCCTCAGTAGCATCAGAAGCTTTGGCGCTCATTGGCCTGCGGTGCTGGTGGCGGCGGTGTCCTGTTCAGCGGTGCTTGTGGCGGCGGTGTCCTTGGCAGCGTTGCTGGTGGTGGCGGTGTCCTTGGCAGCGGTGCTGGTGGCGGCGGTGTCCTTGGCAGCGGTGCTGGTGGCGGTCTTGTCCGCCGTGCAGGTTTTCGCCGGCTTGCTTATTTTTCTGTGCCCCTTCCCCACCTTGGATGGTGGCGCAGCTGTCTTCCCACTCCCAACTGTACCCCTGGGAGAGGCTTTGGTGGTAGATGTTTTGCCTCTCTCCCACCGGGCACTGGCCAACTTTTTGTGCTTTTGAGGTGGGGGACTGTCCGTGGTCTGGCTCCTTGGCACACTGGCTGGCCTGCTGTTTGGCGCACTCCAGAAGCCGGTTACTACTGGCACCACTGTTCCAGTAGATGTTGTGGCTGAGGTGCCGGGTTGGGACCTGGAAAGGCGGGCCCTAGGAGACTGAAGAGGTGGGGGAGGTGAGGGGAAGAGGTCAAGGTTGGACAGGAAAAGTTTTTTGGACACACTGGAACGGGTAGATGGAGGGGGTTTGGGAGTGGAGGAAGAGGTAGTGGTTGTAGGAGGTGTACGTTTGCTGACTTTGGGTGAAGGTGCATGGGCTGGACGCTGTTGTGAGGTGGATGGCTGTTGGGTGGGTGTGTGGCTGCGTTTGTGTACCTTGGGAGGTGGGCTTACAGACACACTGGGAGAGGACACAGGGGATGTGTGAATGGTAGTTGGGGTGGTGACTGCACGTGAGCGGGGTGTGGTGGTGGGTGTGCTGGTGATGGAGGTAATGGCTGAAGATGTAGTGCATGCAGGTGTGAGTGGAGACGGCACTGGAAGGGAGGAGGGAGACGACGAGGAGGGGGACACAGTGGAGGCAGTGGATGTTGGTATGGCTGCATGTGTATGATGCTTGCGTGAGTGCCTGTGGGATGTGTGGTGCTTATGTTTACCTTGAGCTTCCCTTGTGTGTTGACGTGTGTGCATGCTGGTCTGATGGTGTGCTTGGGATAGGCTGAGGTACAGGCGTTTGGGTCTGGGTGGAGGAAGTTGGAGGGGGAGGCTAGAGACAGGGACAATGGCTGCCATCAGTCCTGAGGCCCAATCCTGAAAAGCTCGCTGTTGGGCTGCCTGACCAGAATGAATGCCCTCCAGGTATGCATTGGTCTGTTGCAACTACCTCTCTACACCCTGGATGGCATTCAAAATGGTAGACTGCCCAGCAGTGAGGGACCTGAGGAGGTCAATGGCCTCCTCACTGAGGGCAGCAGGGCTGACTGGGGCATGGCCTGAGGTGCCTGGGGCGAAGGAGATCCCCACCCTCCTGGGTGAGCGGCCACGGGGCACACACTGAGGGGCTGCTGGGAGAGCGGTGCTGGTATGGGGGGGTGGCGGCTGTACCTGTAGATGCAGTGGGCACAGAGGAGCCCACCACCACAAGGGAGCTCCCATCAGAGGACGAGTCTGTGTCGGTGGTCTCAGCTCCTGTCCCCCGCCGTGTAGCTCCCTCGCCCTCCGTCCCACTGATGGCTTCTGACTCCGTTGTGTCGCCCTCCAGGGTCATGTGGGATGCGGCTCCCTCCTGCTCCACTGGCACTGCTCCTCCACCTGATGATGCTAATGCACCCAAGAACAGGGAGACCACAAAAAGGGGGGGGGAGACAGAAGAAAGACATGTTGAGTGCATCCAATACCGCTACTGTTGGCGGACACTACAGACACAGAAGCCCCCTGGACTACGCCGTGCACTTAGGGTTCCATAATTAATCACAGGTACATGGGTTGCAAGGCCTATGCCCGATTGCTGCACACATGGAAGTCACAGGAGCCTGACTAGGTGTAGTTGCCTCGGAACACAGGTGGGGTGGGGTACCACAGGGCCTGCCTTAAGAAGGGACCTTGCCTGCTAAACTCGCCCTGGCCTAGGGGAACCCACAGCCCACCTCCCCCACCCAGACACCTACAATGCACGCTGAATCAGCAGAATGAGAGTGTACTCACCCCCTTGTGGCTGCTCTGATGCCCTCAAGCGCCCATCCAACTCCGGATACGCCACCTCCAGGATCTGGAACATCAGGGGGGTCATGGTGCGACGGGCACCCCTCCCACGTTGGGGGGCCATACCCAGTTGGGCCTCCGCTGTCTTCTTGCTCCAGCGGCGAATGTCTTCCCATCTTTTCCGGCAGTGGGTGCTCCGTCTGTGGTGGACCTCCAGGGTCCGGACTTCCTTGGCGATGGCACGCCAAGTAACCTTCTTCTGGTGGGCGCTGACCTACACGAATAGTACAGGGGAATAGGAGAAGATATAACTGTCCGCACCGTCACAGTCATTTGCCCGCATCCCTACCCTTGCCATGACGCACATGCACTCACCGTCGTATCATGCACGCCTCATTCTCCTTCCCCCCTGTCTTTCATCAACACCACTCCACACAGGCATTGCCCATTCGGCATGCTCACAGTGTACTTACCTGTTTGTCTGGAGGACCGTAGAGTAGTGTGTACTGGGGGAGGACCCCATCCACTAGTTTCTCCAACTCCTCCGTGCTGAAGGCAGAGGCCCTTTCCTCAGACACATGAGCCATTGTCTCTTCCAGACTGAGGTCACAGCAGCAATTGCAGTGTAGGTCCTCTTCTGTCGCAGATCAGGTATCAAGTGATTGAACTGAGAGAAAATGGCAGTCACATCCACGGCGGTGCGTACCGTCACCGCCGGCGTACATCGTCATTGGCTCCTGGGACCCATAGGATCCAATGTTAACCAAAACAGGATTGCGCCCCGGTCTTCGACCGCCTACCGCAACGGTGTACAACGCCAGCACAGTTACCTCATATCCCCTTGTCCCACATTACAGGTCAGGCAGCCGCCATTTCAGGGGGCCACATGGCATTAATTTTGACTGCGTCACACATATCTAGGCCTTACTTAAACACTAATACAGCCATATATCGATCTTCAAACATTTTGCTATAAAGTTGTGTTTACGTACCTCAGTGTTGGTTGACACTATGCTCGCTGTTCTCCTCCATAGAGCATGTCCGCTGGGGCAGGTGAGGAGATGGCGGCATCCTCCGGTGTACAGACCGCTGGTGAACCTGTCGACAATGGAGGAGCGACATGTAATTGTCACATACAGACTTGATCGTACCACAATCCTGGAACTGTGTGCCCAGACCTGATGTCAGCTATCCGCCATCCCACAGGAATCCCCCTCTAGTGCAGGTCCTGTCAGCACTCCATTTCCTAGTAAGTGGGTCTTTTCAAACAACAGTGGCTATTGCATCAGGGATGTCCCAGCCTATGTTCGCCAACGTGTTGTCCAGAGTGTTGTCTGCCCTGCTGAAACACATGAGTAGCTTCATCGTTTTCCCTCAGGTGGAGGATTTGCCTACAGTGAAAGGTGACTTCTATGCCCTGGGACATATCCCCAACATCATAGGTGCCACTTATGGGACACATGTTGCCTTGGTCCCCCCCGCAGGAGTGAACAGGTGTACAGAAACCGGAAGAGTCACCATTCTATGAATGTGCAGATGGTGTGTTTGGCCGACCAGTACATCTCCCATGTAAATGCCAAGTTTCCTGGCTCAGTGCATGACGCTTACATTCTGTGGAATAGCAGCATCCCTTATGTGATGGGGCAACTCCAGAGGCACCGTGTGTGGCTATTAGGTGAGGACATGGACCCAATACAGTGTGACTAGGTGTCTGGGTCTGGGGATGTCCCTAAGAGTTAGTGTGTGTCTAACAGGTGTCCCTCGCCATTTGCAGGTGACTCTGGTTACCCCAACCTGTCATGGCTACTGACCCCAGTGAGGAATCCCAGGACAAGGGCAGAGGAATGCTACAATGAGGCCCATGGGCGAACTAGGAGGATTATACAGAGGACCTTCGGCCTCCTGAAGGCCAGGGTCTGGTGCCTCCATATGACAGGTGGCTCCCTATTCTACTCACCAAAGAAGTTGTGCCAGATCATCATGGCCTGCTTTATGCTTCACAACTTGGCTTTGCGATGACAGGTGCCTTTTCTGCAGGAGGATAGTCCGGATGGAGGTGTTGTGGCAGCTGTGGAGTCTGTGGACAGTGAAGAAGAGGAAGCAGAAGAAGAGGACATAGACAACAGGAACACGGTGATCCAGCAATACTTACAGTGAGACACAGGTAAGAAGACAACACTGCCTGCTACATGTGATTTAATTCTTCTACCTCTCATCTGTCTGTCATTTTCACCCAGTATATGGACACTGAGTTGTCACTTTCCCTTTCGATTTCACAGATGTGGGTCCTACTGTGTGACCTCTGCTTTGTTTCTGCATGGACTAGAGCTGTGTGACATAGGTATGTTGACATTACATTGGATTAATAATTTTTCCACAGGTATTGCAAATACACATTTTCGAAAGCACAGACTGACTCCAAATTGTTTTGTGACTTAAGGGTGTTTATTTAAGTGCTAAATAGTGGAGGGGGTTGTAAAATGGTCAGGGGTGATGGTGGAGGAATGTCCATTGCAGAGTCCAGTCTATTAGTCCCACAGGTGCATTGTCCAAAGGGGCATAGGAAGTGGAGCTAGGGCAGTTTACGTATGGACTGGGTGACAAAGTGAGACAGAAGGATGACAATCAGGGTGGTCTCATTTCTTGGCGGGGTCTTGGCATTGTTCTCTGTCTTTGTACTGGATCTCAGGGACCGCTTGCAGGGTGGTTCTCCATCTGCAGGGGGTGGGGTGCTGGTGTGTGGGCCTCTGGCGGTGCCTCCTGTCCACGAGTGCCGGCAGAGGTGGTGGGCAGTTCATCGTCCAGGCTAGTGTCAGGGGCCCCTTGTTGTGCCACAGTGTCCCTCCTGGTGTTGACGAGTTCCTTCAGCACCCCTACAATGGTGCCCAGGGTGGAATTGATGGATTTGAGTTCCTCCCTGACCCCCAAATACTGTTCCTCCTGCAGCCGCTGGGTCTCCTGAAACTTGGCCACTACCGTTGCCATTGTCTCCTGGGAATGGTGGTAGGCTCCCATTATGTTGGAGAGAGCCTCGTGGAGAGTGGGTTCCCTGGGCCTGTCCTCCCCCTGTCGCACAACAGCCCTCCCAGTTCCCCTGTGTTCCTGGGCCTCTGTCCCCTGAACCGTGTGCCCATTACCACTGCCCCCAGGTCCCTGGTGTTGTTGGGGTGGTGGGTTAGCCTGGGTTCCCTGTAGTGGTGGACACACTGCTGCTTGACGTGTCCTAGGGACAGAGGTATGGGCCTGCTGGGTGGGTGCTGTGCTGGTGTTTCCAGAGGGGGGAAGCTCTGTAGTGCCCTGTGCCAGTGTGAGTTGAACCGACTGTCCTGAGGTCCCAGATGGGCCAGGCTGATCATCTTGATCCAGTTGGACAGAGCTGCTGTCATCACAGTGGGCCTCTTCTGTGGGTGGAGTGGACATGTCTGGACCCTCCTGTCCGGTGATGTTGGGTAGGGGTCCTGTAGGGGTGTAAAGGCATGATTATTTCATCTATGTGTGCCATGGTGTGCAATGGGTTGGTGACAATGTACCCCAGTGCTTGCATTCTTGTGTGGGACCTTCAGTGATAATGGTTTAGGGGGTTGTATGGGTATGTGCAGTGGACATGCTTTGGTGATGGGTGTCCATGCTTTGGTGTTGCATGCAGGGCTTGGGTTTGGGATGTGTAGTTTGTGATAGTGGGACATGTGTGAGGAGTTGGAGTGATGGGGGTGAGGGCGAGGGTGGGGGTATGTGATAGCATGCAGGTAGGGTGGGGGATATGGTAGTTAAAGGTTTGACTTACCAGAGTCCATTCCTCCAGCTACTGCTGCGAGGCCCTCAGGATGCAGTATAGCCAAGACCTGCTCCTCCCATGTTGTTAGTTCTGGGGGAGGAGGTGGGGGTCTGCCGCTTGTCTTCTGAACCGCTATCTGGTGTCTTGAGACCACGGAACGCAGCTTCCCCCGTAGGTCGTTCCAGCTCTTCCTGATGTCATCCCTAGTTCTTGGGTGCTGTCCCACTGCGTTGACCCTGTCCACGATTCTGCACCATAGCTCCATCTTCCTAGCTATGGTGGTGTGCTGCACCTGTGATCCGAATAGCTGTGGCTCTACTCAGTTGATTTCCTCCACCATGACCCTGAGCTCCTCCTCAGAAAACCTGGGGTGTCTTTGCGGTGCCATGGGGTGGTGTGGGTGATGTGTGGGGTGGTGTGTGTTGTGATGTGTGGGGTGATATTTAGAGGTGTGTTGTGTGAGGTGCGTGGATGTTGTGTGAGTGATGGTGTTGAGTGTCTGTGGATGATAGTGTTGTTTCTGGTGGTGTCTCTCTCTGGCCTTCTGTCCAAATTGTTGTCGTAGGGGTTTATGGGGGATGTGGGTGTGTGTTTTATATTGTATTGAGTGTGTGGGAGTGGTGTGTGTATGTGTATCAGGTGTGTGTATTTCAAATTGTCCAATGTGTAGTGTTTTGTAAATGTGTGTATTTTGAGCGCGGCAGTGTGTACCGCCAATGGAATACCGTGGTTGAAAGACCGCCGCGTGGATTCGTGGGTCGTGATAGTGTGAGCATATTCCTGTTGGCGTGACGGTGGAAGTTTTGTTAATGCCAGTTTATCACTGACCTTTGGTGTGGCGGACTTGTGTGGGTGTCTAGATTTTGGCGGATTCCGAGCTGTGGGTCATAATAGCTGTGGCGGAATTCCACCACCGCGGCGGTGTGTTGGCGGTCTTCTGCACGGCGGTAAGCGGCTTTTACCGCCAATGTTGTAATGACCCTCTTAGTCTTTTTCTTTTATGGTGGTGTTCTAAGACGGGGTGCCAATCTTGAGGGGAGGTTTCTTTGTTGAATGTATTTGGTTATTTTGTTTCTGATAGAAAGTGGTCCTGTTCCATGTATAGCTTTGTGGGTGATACAAAGCAGCTTGAAAGTGCATCTTCTGGCAACGGTTAACCATTGTAGTGCTCTCAAGGCAGGGGAGATGTGGGCTTGTGGCTTTACATGTAATTGTAGCCTGGCTGCGGAGTTCTGAATACATTGTAGTTTTTTCATAATAGATAGAGATGATCAATGGTAGAGGCCATTGGCATAATCCAGTTTGGATAGTACAAGCAAGATAGTAGCTTTCACCTTGTATGGAAATCCGAGGTGGGGAAGATGTGTCGTAGAATCTTCAAGATGATGAAGCTTGTTCGTGCTAATTTGTCCACTTGGGCATTCATAGTTAATTTGGAGTCCATGGTGATTCCAAGGTTTTTAACTTTCTTGGATAATTGAGGAGGTGGTCCGAGATCGTCAGGCCAGGTGCACAGTGGGTCATAACTTTTCCAGTCACCACATATGAGTATTTCTGTTTTGGAGGTATTTAGTTTGAGATGGCTCCAGGTCATCCACTGATCAGCAGCTCTGAGGCAACTGAAGATTTCTGAGTTTTCAATGTTTTTGGGGCATTCTAATTTAAGTAGTATTTGTGTGTCATCTGCATAGTTGTAGCATGTGAGTTGAAAATCATTGATCAGTTGTGGTAATGATATTATGTAGATGTTGAAAAGCAAAGGCGAGATGATTGATCCTAGGGGGACCCCTGCTTTTGTGAGCCAGGGTTTGGACAAGACGGGGGGCGAATAGATGATATTAGATCTTTTTTGAAGATAGGATGTAATCCAGTCAAGAGCAGTCCCTTCTATGCCAGCTTCGGGGAGTCTTTGACCTAGGGTGTCATGGTCAACCGTATCAAAGGCAGCCGAGAGGTCCAAGAGAAGCAGTGCAGCAACTCCATTGCGGTCGACTGTGTTTTTAAGATCATCCCAGATTGCTATGAGTGCAGATTCAGTGCCTCTTCCTGGGCAGAATCCAGTTTGGAAGTCTGAAAGTATAGAATTGTCTTCCATGAATTGTGACATCTGGGCGAATGCTGCTCTTTCTATCAGTTTGCCCAGGAAAGGTCCATTTGTGATTGGTCTGTAGTTGTTGGGATCCTGCAGGTCTAGGTATGTTTTCTTTAATAACGGTCGAAAGTATGCCTTTTTCAGGTCTACAGGAAAAGTTCCTGTAGTTAAAAGGTTGTTGATGATTCTTCTTACAGGAAGAAGTAGATAAAAGAATGTTCTTGAAGATTTGTGGTGGACAAGGGTCTGAAAAGCAACCGGAAGGCCTGCTTGCTTTGACCAAATCCATAAATTCACCTTAGGATATTTGTTGGAAGGACTATAGAGGCTGGATTGGTTTATTCTTAGAGGGTATTTTAGGAAAGGGGTTGGTGCTGATGGTTTTCTTATATTTTTAATAGGAGTCCAATGTGTCTGCCTTGGTTGTGTAATGAGTTGCCAGTTGTTTGTGAAATCTTGAGTAGTGGGATGACTTCCTTCCATGCATGTAGGTTTTCAAAATTCATTGAGAATTTTATAAAATTCCTTGGTTCTAGATTTAGCATTTTGAATTCTGTCTGAGTAGTACATTTTTTTAGCTTTTTTGATTGATGATTTGTATATTCTGTTAAGTTTGTGTAGCTGCAGTTTGTCTTGACTGTTGTTTGTTTTGAGCCAGGTCCACTGCAACTTTCTGATTTGTTGCTTTATCTTTTTAAAGTTCTGTGTTTCTCCAAGGTGTTGGTTTTCTTTTGTTGTGCTTAGTTTTTTTGAGTGGTATTAGGATATCAAAAGCTTCCTGTAGCCACTCATAATGTTTTGGAAAATAATTAATTGTATCTAGATCTGTGTTGGCTGTTAGTTGTATTTCTAAGTCATCAAAATTGAGTTTGCTCCATGGTCGATAGGTGCATGTATGTAAGGAGCTGTGGGGTGTGTTGATTTGTGGAGTTTTATGTCGGAAAGTAATCACATGGTGGTCTGACCATGTGATTGGCGTGATGCATTGAACGGTAACTAGTTCAAGCTTAGCAAAAATGACATCTAGGATGTGTCCAGTGATGTGTGTGGGATTGTGTACAATCTGATGTAGGTTCAATACTACTAGACCAGTGGTGATAGCTTTTGGATGGGGCATATTGGGTTTGTCATACCAAATGTTTAGGTCCCCAAGAATGCATAGGTTGGAGTATAGTGTAATAGGGTTTGAGACTGTATCTAGAAAAGCATCTGGGAATGTTGAGTTGTTAGGTGGAGGTCTGTAAAGGAGGAGAAAGTTGCAGGAGGAAGTTGGAGTAGGGTGGTATCTGGTGAGGAGGGCTTCACAATCTTGTATGGAAATGTCTGTTTTACTGAGATTTACTGCCTGTTCGAATATAATAGCTAGTCCACCTCCTCTCTTGCCTATATGGTTTTGTGTGATGGTTTGACAGCCTGGAAGAAGGGCTTCGTGAAACACTGGGGCCATGTCATCTCCCAACAATGATTGTGTTATGAATAGTAAGTCAGGTTGTGTGTCTGTAAGCAGGTTGTAGATGTGGTGTTTGTTTTTTGAGAGGGATTGAGCATTTATGAGCTGGCAGTTTAGAAAAGGTGTGTTAGTGGCAGTGTTGTTTTGTTTAGGAGAAGGGTAAGCAGTACAATTTGAGCTTGAAGCAGATGTGCTGTTAGTTGTGATAACTGTGTGAGGCTCACAATAGTCTTGTTTTTCAATATAGTGTTCCTCTTCCAGCAGGTTAAGACGGCATTTTGTTGGGACTGTGTGTGTGGGTGGTGGACTTGGTGGCTGAGAGAGACATGAAGAGTGTACTGTTTTTTGTAGGTGTGACCGGTCGGGGTCAAGGATGACATGAAGAGATAGGGATGGTTGGTTTCAGGTGTATTTTATTGGCTTCAAGAATATCTGGCATGACATATAAGTGTCTTTCTTGTGCTGTTTCCTTTTTAGTTTCCTTCTCCTGGCTTTTCACGTCTTCTTTGGTTTTCTCTCTTGCAGGGCTCTCAGGAAGTGCATGTGAGAAAAGAACAAGAGAACATATCAGTAAGTTCCTTTTCTTTTATCTTGTGGCTCTTTTCTTTCCCTACCCTGCTTTTCTTGCTTCTTGGTCTTACTGTAGGGATTTTCTCTCTCTCTGGTCTCTCTAATGTATTTTTTCTTCCTTTTATTTTTCCCTGATACTTCTTCTATCAAGAGTTATGTATTGCTATATCTCCCTCTTATTTCCTGGAAGCACTTTCTATTTTAGGATCCTTTTCTTGCTTCTTCTCCTCCACTGACTCTTCTTTGTACTTCTTTTGCGCCTCTCTGTCTTTGTAACTTCTGTCGTGCTTCCCTCCTCTTTCTTCTTTTTTTTGTACCCTTCTGCCCTTTTTAGCTGGTTATTTTGCCTTAATTAGTAGCAATCCTGCGTCTTCTTTCCTGCCCTTGGTTTTCCTACTACTGGGTATATCTCTGTCTTGTTGTTTTCTCCGTCCCTTGTACTCTTCTGTGTATGTTTTCCCCGTTTTCTTCCCCTTCTTTCCCTGTCTTCCCAGTCCCCCTTGCTTCTCGTTCCCTTCTCCCCACCCAACCACCCTTGCACCCCTTGCTTGCTCCCGGAACGCACCTGAGGTTGCCACGCTTCTCCTGAAGCGCGGCTGGTAGGTTCGTTTTACGCCTCCTGGGTCGCTGAGGTTTCTGTTCCGCCGTCCGACTCCTCTTCTACTCCTGGCTTTCGTCAGTTGTCGTTGACCTGTCTTCCAGCGCTGCTGCTCCTCACTCCTCCGTTGCGCGCCTCTCTCGTCCCGTCTGCCGGCTTTTCAGGTCCTCTTGGCCCCGTGCAGCAACCTCCTGGCCCATCCTCCGCTGCCGGAAGAGATTCCGGATTTACTGCTTCTTCGTGAAGAACTGGGGCATTTTGGGCAGCGCCATCACAAGTCGGATTTGTGGACGGGCCGCATCATGCCGGCCTGTCACAGTAGGGTAGTCTTATTATGTAATAGACAAGAGGGATGCGAGGTTGTTAAGAGTGGCATGTTGTTTATTTTGTTTGTGTCTGTTTAGTGTGGATGGAGTATGGGTTAGGGGTGGTGGAGGAGCATGTGGATCATGATGTAAGGCTCTAAATTGTGCAATGGAGGAGAGGCGAGTGAATGAAAGTTGCTGGGTTGGGGTGCTTGGGGTAGGTGTATGTGAAGAGTGAGAATGTAGGGGTAAAGATAGGACAGGACTTGTATTCTTTGTGTGGTCCTGAGGGTGGGAGTGGGTGTGACGATAAGTAGAATGAAAGTTTGTGTTGATTTGATGTGCTGATGGGTGTGGTCTGTATTGTTTTTGTGGAATAGTGAGAGGGGATATTGATGTAGTTGTTTTCGGTGAGAGATTTGTATGTGAGTAAGTGCTGGTGAGTGGAATTAGAGTGTTACAGGGGGTGTTGATGTGTTTTGGAGATGAATGTATGAGGTGTGTAAGAGGGGGTGGATGTGTGTCAGGGGCGTTTGTGTTAGTTGTGATGACTGGAAGAGGTAATATATGTAGTGGAGTGGAGTGTGGGGATTGTATGGTTGTGTGTAATTGGTGAAGAGAGGGGAAGGGTTTTTGTAGATGGTGTGTTGGAAGGCTGGGTTTGGGCATTGTTATGATGAAAGGTGGTCTGTGTGGAGCAAACAGAGGATAGTGTTGTTGGTTTGTATGAATAGGGAGTGTGTATCTGGAAGGCTGAAAGAAATGTATAGTGTGGTTTTGTGTTGTGTGGGTGATGGCAGGTTGTGTTAGTGGGAGTGGACAGAGTAGTGTTTGTTGTGAGAATGCAGGTGTTTCACTGTTGTAGTTGTGGAGGATATGTGTATATGTGTTGTATAATGGGTATTGTATTGGATGATGGGACATTGCAATCTGTCTGCGGTCAGTTTGTGATGCATGAGTTGGATGTCTTTGCAGATAATGTGTTTGCATTTGGATGGATGTGTAGGGAGTGAAATCATTTCTGGTCAATTGAGCTTTGGGCAGCATGTCTGACTCTAGGCCCTAGGCCCTACCAGTCCCGAACAGGCCCAAACAGGAACTGCCCTTGTCCTCGCTGCCCTTTGCCTCGACGCCCAGCCTGAGACGCCCTGAGTCCTAGGCTTAAATAGCCCTATAGCCAATAGAAACCTAGTCCTAACTCTAACCAATCAGATTTACAACCCTGATTCAAACAACTAACGGGAGGCCCAGCCCTAATCACCATTCATACCCCTAATCCTGACAACCAATCACAACCCCAGCCCTAAAACCAGCAACCAATCAGAATCTCAGCCCTATCCACCAATCACAGCCCCAGCCCTAGAACCAGCAACCAATCAGATTCTCAGCCCTAACCACCAATCACAGCCCCAGCCCTAGAACCAGCAACCAATCAGATTCTCAGCCCTAACCACCAATCACAGCCCCAGCCCTAGAACCAGCAACCGATCAGATTCTTAGCCCTAGCCACCAATCACAGCCCTAGCCCCAGAACCAGCAACCAATCAGATTCTCAGCCCTAACCACCAATCACAGCCCAAGCCCTAGAACCAGCAACCAATAGAAAGACCAGCCCCCAACAACCTATCACAAAAACATATGCAACAACCATTAGGAACTTATATAAGGGGCAAGTTAACTGAAGTCCAGTCCCTGTGGGCAGGGAGGAGGTAGCTGCTGCTCTATTCAGAATCTCCTTGGATACAGACAGGCTGAATCCACACTTCCAAGCTAGCGGAGTCTACTTTCTAGGTAAGGGAGAGATTGCTTAAAAACAAACACTGAAATACTGCTTGTGTTTCACTGTTGTAGTTGTGGAGGATATGTGTATATGTGTTGTATAATGGGTATTGTATTGGATGATGGGACATTGCAATCTGTCTGCGGTCAGTTTGTGATGCATGAGTTGGATGTCTTTGCAGATAATGTGTTTGCATTTGGATGGATGTGTAGGGAGTGAAATCATTTCTGGTCAATTGAGCTTTGGGCAGCATGTCTGACTCTAGGCCCTAGGCCCTACCAGTCCGAACAGGCCCAAACAGGCAACTGCCCTTGTCCTCGCTGCCCTTTGCCTCGACGCCCGGCCTGAGACGCCCTGAGTCCTAGGCTTAAATAGCCCTATAGCCAATAGAAACCTAGTCCTAACTCTAACCAATCAGATTTGCAACCCTGATTCAAACAACTAATGGGAGGCCCAGCCCTAATCACCATTCATACCCCTAATCCTGACAACCAATCACAACCCCAGCCCTAAAACCAGCAACCAATCAGAATCTCAGCCCTATCTACCAATCACAGCCCCAGCCCTAGAACCAGCAACCAATCAGATTCTCAGCCCTAACCACCAATCACAGCCCCAGCCCTAGAACCAGCAACCAATCAGATTCTCAGCCCTAACCACCAATCACAGCCCCAGCCCTAGAACCAGCAAACGATCAGATTCTTAGCCCTAGCCACCAATCACAGCCCTAGCCCCAGAACCAGCAACCAATCAGATTCTCAGACCTAACCACCAATCACAGCCCAAGCCCTAGAACCAGCAACCAATAGAAAGACCATCCCCCAACAACCTATCACAAAAACATATGCAACAACCAATAGGAACTTATATAAGGGGCAAGTTAACTGACGTCCAGTCCCTGTGGGCAGGGAAGAGGTAGCTGCTGCTCTATTCAGAATCTCCTTGGATACAGACAGGCTGAATCCACACTTCCAAGCTAGCGGAGTCTACTTTCTAGGTAAGGGAGAGATTGCTTAAAAACAAACACTGAAATACTGCTTGTCGTGCACTCTGAAATGTGGCTTTTTTAAGGCAAAAAACAGGGGAAGCAGGCAGTTTCTAAACACAATTTAAATCACAGAAACAGATTAAGCAGTCTCCTAAACACACTCTGCAAGATGTATGTAGCCTTTGTACTTAGAAAAGGGGGAGGGGGTTATGAAGTCTTGTGCCACAAACTAGAAAGGAAATTCACACAGTCACGGCAAAAAAAAAACACCACTTTAAAAGGTCAAGCTGCCTGAAACACAGAGAGTCTACAGTAAAACAGGCACGGGTAGCTGAAAAAAAGACCTTTAAACAAATAATACTATTTCCCAGAAAAGGCTGGTGTCAACACCAGGGCAGTGCGCGCTCTATTGGCGACTAATAAGCACTCTCAAAACAATGTAATTTATGCATTGTGCTGATATGTTGTTGTTTAACCTTTTGCATTGCAGAGTTCAATCCTAAAGACTTATTTTTAATGTGCTTACAAATGCTGTTCATTTGCAATGTATTGCTGCAGGCTTTCAGAGTGTGTTAGGGTGTGGTCCCTTTCCAGGGCCTTCTAGAGACTTTCCCTGCAATATGCCTGGGTGTGGTTGTGGGCTGGACCAGCCCAGCTCCAAGTGCTCACTATTCAGAGCTCCCGGTGCAGAGCAGCAGCTACTTCCTGAGCTACTGTCCCGGTGGCCTATTTGATCTTCCAGACATCTGACTTTCATTCTTCATTTGGAGATCCTTGTTCTGGGCGGTAAGATGGTGGTTGGGCTGGCCTCCCGACGCCGTTATCGAGAACTCTCATGTTCTTGGGCCTAATTCTTTTATGATTTGACAGAGTACTTTGCGTGTGTGAAATATGCGCTTGAGTGTTTGTGACATTTGCAGGGTGACTTGCGAATCGGCAAGACGCGCGATTCGTTTCATGATAATTTAAGCTTGTTATTCATTGCATGCTACCATTTCTTGACATTTGCATGGTGGCTTAAGAATCGGCAAGACGCGCGATTCGTTTTATGGTGTTTTAACTTTGTTGTTCATTGCGCGCTACCATTTCTTGACATTTACTTGGTGGCTTAAGAATCGGCAAAAGACGCGCAATTCATTTCATTGTACTTTGATCTTGTTATTCATTGTGAGCTGTTACTTCTTGGCATTTACATTGTAGTTTATGAATCGGCAAGACGCGCGATTCGTTTAATGATGATTTGACTTTGATATTCATTGTATACTACCATTTCTTGGCATTTTACATGGTGACACTCGAATCGGCAAGACGCACGTTTCTCTCCTCGTGTTTAATTCATGTTGTTTATTGTATGCCACTATTCTAAGATATTTATCATGTAATATTCGAGTTGACAAGTGATTTGGTTTGTTTTTCCTGAATCCATATTGTGTTATTCATGGTGCACAATCCTTTTATGGTGTTTACTATATGTATATATATATATATATATATATATATAAATCTACAATATGCGCAATTTGTGTTGAAACATTTTAAGAGTACACAGAAGATCAGAGTTTCTAGATGCAATATTGTATGGTCCTACTATGTATTCTCAAAAAAGGATTTATATGACTGGTTTAAAATGTAGTCAGAATGTTTTTCGGATTCTCATATAAAGGAAAGTACTTGAATAAGAAAGTTTTCATTTAATCCATCTTGATTCCCTTACAGGTATCCGTCCATCTTGAAACTTAGTCATTTTAAACTTAATTCTTAGATTGTTCATGTTTTCAGAATGACTATGCTTAGAATCATCGTCTAGTATTGATTTCAGGAGATATAATTTTCATATTGTGTGTTCTAACATTTTTCTTACGACAGGTCTCCTTCCCAGCTGTTTCCCTTCCTAATCCCCTCTTCTCCTTCTTGAACTCTCTTAGCCTCTGTGATTTATCTATCAAAGTCTTGGAGCTGTTTAGTGGTGGACGTGTTGGGAACGTGCGCAGACCCGAGGATCTGGTGACTCTGACAGAATAGTGAGCCCACTAATTATTGTCCTCCTGGTTTGTGTATGTTCTCATCATGGCCACGCTGGACGAGTTAGTCACGGCTATCACCCAGCTCCAGGCAGAGGTGGTATCATCCAAAGAACTGACAACTAGCTTAGCTGAGAGAGTGAGTCAGTTGCAAGATAAGGTAGAGAAGAAGGAACAAAGTCCCAGAGGTGTGTCCTGGCCAGGTACTTCTTCTCAGGCTTCTGGAAGTAATCCGACAAACATTTCCCTAAATGTTCCTTCCGCAATTCCTTTACCTCCCCCAGAATGTTTCTCAGGTGACCCTTTGAAAGCGCAATCTTTCCTGGTTCAAGTGGGACTACACTTCACCTGCAGACCACATACTTTCCCCGATGCCCAGTCCAAAGTAGCTTTCTTGTTATTATATTTGGCTGGGGATGCAGCTACTTGGGCAATTCTTCTTGTGCGTAAAAATAGTCCCTTGTTGTACAACTGGAGAATTTTTTTTGTGAGTTTGAGAGAGTTTTTGATCGTAGAACTGTAACACAGTCAGTAGATCATGAACTATTAGATTTACGCCAAGGGAATCAAGACCTAGTGTCGTATTTAGCCAACTTTAACCGGCTGGTTGCTGAGACATCCTGGCCTGAAGAAAAACAAGCAGTCTTGTTTTACAAGGAACTCAAAGAGGAACTAAAAGATATCTTAGCGCAAATCGACCCACAACCTACAGACTGTCAAAAATTAATAAACCTTGTCTTGAGGCTTGATCATCGTTTAGCAGAACGTAAAGGAACGCGCAACAAGATTGAAAAATATTCATGGCGTGTTCATGATAACAGAGACTCAAGAACTCCGAAAGAGAGAACGCCGGAACCGATGGAAATTGGAACCATCAGAAGACCTTTGACCAAAGATGAAAAGGACATACGCAGAAAAAATGGACAATGTCTTTATTGTGGGCGGAAGGGTCATTTTGCCAAAGATTGTCCAATCAAACCAAAGAACAAGCAAGGTCCAGTTCAGAAGGTAGCAGCCAATGCACCAGTCGAGTTGGAAAACTAAAACACCGAAGATCCAGAGAAGGGTTGCTCTTGGGTGTCACCGTGGACCCTTCACAATCTAAACATCTTAAACTGGAAATAAGAGTTCAGGTCAAGAAAAAGATCTATTTCAAAAAAGCTCTAGTCGATTCTGGGGCTACTGGGAACTTTGTTGATGTCCAATTGGTTCGTGCATGGGGGATCCCATGTATTGAAAATAAGACCCCAGAAATCATCCAGGCAGTCAATGGAAAACTCTTGACTGGAGGTCCCGTAACTCTTCAGACTATCCCCTTGTCGATGATTTGTGAAGATAAGAATCAAAGAAAGAAACATAAAGAGAAAATCATTCTTGACGTGATCCATGCTCCCCAATATGGGATTATCCTTAGCTTGCCATGGTTAACTCATCACAATCCAGAGATCAATTGGGCAGAACAAAAAATGGTGTTCTCATCTGCGTTATGTAACGAACAATGTCTCTAAAAGATTCAAGTACCAAAAGTTTGTGACTCTTACATAGCTACTGCTGCGGAGAAAGAAATTCAGCTGCCCAAACAGTATTCATCTTACAAAGATGTATTTGATGAGAAAGGAGCAGAGACTTTACCTCCTCATAGATCTTATGACTGTCAAATTGATCTAGCCCCAGGTGCGATACTTCCCAACTGTCGTGTATATGCCCTGTCAGAACATGAAAATCAACAGTTATGAAAATACCTAGATCAATTTTTGGAGAATGGCCTTTGTTTTTTGGTCCAAAAGCTAATGGAGAACTTCGAGCTTGCATCGACTATAGGGGTTTGAACAAAGTCACCATCAAGAATAAATATCCTTTACCCCTAATTCCGGTATTATTGGAACAAGTAAAGAGAGCAAAAATCTACACGAAGCTTGACCTTCGAGGTGCTTATCATTTGGTCAGAATGAGAGAGGGTGACGAATGGAAAACAGCGCTCAAGACAAGATATGGCCTTTTTTAATACACCGTCATGCCTTTTGGTCTGTGTAATGCTCCAGCAGCATTTCAATTTTTCTTGAATTACGTTCTTAGAGAGCACCTCGACATATTTGCCATAGTCTACATCGATGACATTTTGATCTACTCTGACAATGAAAATGAACATGTCCAACATGTCAAGAAAATTCTTGCAGCCCTTCGAAAGCACCATTTATATTGCAAACTAACCAAGTGTGAGTTTCATGTTACCACAGTTGAGTTTTTAGGGGTTATTCTTACCCCTCAAGGTATGGCAGAAAAGAAAGTAAAAGCCATATCTGATTGGCCCACCCCAAAGACTGTTTGTGATGTACAATGTTTCCTGGGGTTTGCAAATTTTTACCGGAGAGTCATAAATCATTTCTCCCAGACAGTGGCTCCAATTACTAAGCTACTAAGAAAGAAAGAAAAGTTTGTATGGTCCTCAGAAGCTGATCAAGCCTTCTCGACTTTGAAGAAAGCTTTCTCCACTGCCCCAGTCTTGACTCATCCTGATGCAAATCGACCTTTCATAGTGGAAGCTGATGCTTCAGATGTAGCAATAGGAGCAGTCTTATCACAACGAAATAAAGACACTGGTCAACTTCATCCTGTAGCTTATATGTCTCGGAAGTTGAACGAAGCCGAACAGAACTATGTCATTGCTGAAAAAGAGCTTCTGGCGATTCGTGACGCCTTTAAAGAATGGAGACATCATTTGTTGGGTGCCAAATACACTGTCACAGTATATACTGATCATCGTAATCTTCAATTCATGAGTTCTGCCAGACTTTAGACCCCTTGGCAATTACGCTGGATGCTGTTTTTTGCCAAATTTGATTTTGTAGTAACCTTCCGGCCTGGTAAAGATAATCGCAAAGCTGACGCCTTGTACCGTCAAGAGTCTACCTCGTTGCCTGCATTTCAAGCCTCCAGAGCTATCATTGCTCCTGACAAGGTTCTATGTATCATAAAACTGAAGATTTCTTTGAAGAAATTCGCAACTCCTTCACTGTTGAAAAATGGCAAACATGGGCCCAAGCAGATCCCAAAAGGTCAATCAAGCAAGGACTACCCTTTCATGACGCTCGTTTGCTCGTACCCACTACCAAACTTCGCAAGATAGTGTTTCATTGGTTGCATGTTATACCGACGGCAGGTCACCCAGGTACTCCTAAAACTCTTGAACGGATCCAACGCTATTTTTGGTGGCCTACCCTAACAAAAGATGTAAAAGCAATGGTAAACAACTGCAAAGTTTGTGCTCGCATTAAAACAAGTCATTCAAAACCAAAAGGGTTGTTACATCCACTTCCAACCCCAAGTCGTCCATGGGAGCACATTTCTTTAGACATTATTACCGGTCTACCAGTGGTTCAACAGCATTCAGTAATTCTGGTGGTAGTAGATAGTCTCATGAAATATGGACATTGATTGCCTGTAAAAAATTGCCCACTTCTAGTGAACTGGCAACTATTTTACTGAACAGAGTGGTTCGTTATCATGGACTGCCAAAAGTTATCCTCTCCGATCGGGGGTCGCAATTTGACTCCAATTTTTGGAAGACATGGTGTAAAACACTCCAAGTGACATCTACGCTATCTACTAGTCACCATCCTCAAACAGATGGTCAAACGGAGAGGCTAAATCAGACTTTGAAACAATACCTACATGCCTACGCTGAAAAGGCACTTCATTCTTGGACATCTATGCTCTGGTTAGCTGAGTTAGCTTACAATAAGTCATTCCACACTTCTATTGGCGTTACACCCTATTTTGGTTTATTTGGCTATCATCCTGACACCCTGCCCATCACAATTCCTCAAGAAAGTTCTCTTACTCCAGCTGTGTCAGAAACCTTTCAGCATTTGCATCAAACTCAGAAACTGATTCAACAGCATTTAGAAAAAGCCAAACAAAAATACAAAAGGCATTATGACAAGAAACAGTGTGAGGGACCGCAATATCAGCCATGTGGCAAAGTGTGGCTTTCCACAAAACATATAGGGGGTCATTCTAACCCTGGCGGTCCAAGACCGCCAGGGCTAAAATGACGGGGGCACCGCCAACAGGCTGGCGGTGCCACGCTGGGCATTCTGACCGCGGCGGTTTGACCGCGGTCAGAAGTGGAAAACCGGCGGTCTCCCGCCGGTTTTCCGCTGCCCATTTGAATCCTCCATGGCGCCATCCTGTTCCTGGCGGTTCGCCCGCCAGGAACAGGATGGCGGTATGGGTTGTCGTGGGGCCCCTGGGGGCCCCTGCAGTGCCCATGCAAATGGCATGGGCACTGCAGGGGCCCCCATAAGAGGGCCCCACACAGAATTTCACTGTCTGCATTGCAGACAGTGAAATTCGCGACGGGTGCCACTGCACCCGTCGCACCTTCCCACTCCGCCGGCTCCATTCGGAGCCGGCGTCCTCGTGGGAAGGTAATTTTGCACTGGGCTGGCGGGCGGCCTTTTGGCGGTCGCCCACCAGCCCAGTGCAAAACCCAGAATACCCTCAGCGGTCTTCCGACCGCGGAGCGGTATTTTGGAGGGGGAAGTCTGGCGGGCGGCCTCCGCCGCCCGCCAGACTTAGAATCACCCCCAAAGACTTCAAGAGGAAGCACATGTTTAATCCCAAATTTATAGCTCCTTACACAGTCCTTCAGCAAATCAATCCGGTAACCTATAAACTACAATTGCCCAGATCCTTACGGATTCATCCAGTGTTTCACACTTCCCTATTGAAAAGGGCAGTCCAAAAGGTCCACCCGCATCCAGCTCCTGTTCTAGTACAGGGAGAAGAAGAATATGAAGTTAAGAAAGTGTTGGATTCTAAACTACGAGGGCGTAATCTATATTACTTAATCTCATGGAAAGGTTATGGTCCTGAAAGTAACTCATGGGTTTCCGCATCTGATGTTCATGCTCCAGTACTTGTGAGACGCTTTCATCGTCTTAATCCAGGCAAACCAGGCCCTAGAGCGCGTCTGGGAGAGGGGAGTACTGTCAACACCAGGGCAGTGCGTGCTCTATTGTCGACTAGAATGCAAAAACCCTGCAAACTCAAAACAACGTAATTTATGCATTGTGCTGATATGTTGTTGTTTAACCTTTTTCATTGCAGAGTTCAATCCTGAAGACTTATTCTTAATGTGCTTACAAATGCTGTTCATTTGCAATGTATTGCTACAGGCTTTCAGAGTGTGTTAGGGTGTGGTCCCTTTCCAGGGCCTTCTAGAGACTTTCCCTGCAACATGACTGGGTGTGGTTGTGGACTGGGCCAAGACTCTATAAAAAGGAGCCAGCCCAGCTCCAAGTGCTCACTATTCAGAGGTACCGGTGCAGAGCAGCAGCTACTTCCTGAGCTCCTGTCCCGGTGGCCTATTTGATCTTCCAGACATCTGACTTTCATTCTTCATTTGGAGATCCTTGTTCTGGGCGGTAAGATGGTGGTTGGGCTGGCCTCCCGACGCCGTTATCGAGAACTCTCATGTTCTTGGGCTTAATGCTTTTATGATTTGACAGAGTACTTTGCGCGTGTGAAATATGCGCTTGAGTGTTTGTGACATTTGCAGGGTGACTTGTGAATCGGCAAGACGCGCGATTCGTTTCATGATAATTTAATCTTGTTATTCATTGCACACTACCATTTCTTGACATTTGCATGGTGGCTTAAGAATCGGCAAGACGGGCGATTCGTTTTATGGTGTTTTAACTTTGTTGTTCATTATGCGCTACCATTTCTTGACATTTACATGGTGGCTTAAGAATCGGCAAAAGACGCGCGATTCGTTTCATTGTACTTTGATCTTGTTATTCATTGTGAGCTGTTATTTCTTGGCATTTACATCGTGGTTTATGAATCGGCAAGACGCGCGATTCGTTTAATGATGATTTGACTTTGATATTCATTGCGTACTACCATTTCTTGGCATTTTACATAGTGACACTCGAATCGGCAAGACGCACAATTCTCTCCTCGAGTTTAATTCATGTTGTTTATTGTATGCCACTATTCTAAGATATTTATCATGTAATATTCGAGTTGACAAGTGATGTGATTTGTTTTTCCTGAATCCATATTGTGTTATTCATGGTGCACAATCCTTTTATGGTGTTTACTATACATAAATATATATATATATATATATATATATATATATATATAAATCTACAATATGCGCAATTTGTGTTGAAACATTTTAAGAGTACACAGAAGATCAGAGTTCCTAGATGCAATATTGTATGATCCTAGTATGCATTCTCAAAAAAGGATTTATATGACTGGTTTAAAATTTAGTCAGAATGTTTTTCTGATTCTCATGTAAAGGAAAGTACTTGAATAAGAAAGTTTTCATTTAATCCATCTTGATTCCCTTACAGGTATCCGGCCATCTTGAAACTTAGTCATTTTAAACTTAATTCTTAGATTGTTCATGTTTTCAGAATGACTATACTTAGAATCATAGTCTAGTATTGATTTCAGGAGATATAATTTTCATATTGTGTGTTCTAACCTTTTTCTTACTACAGGTCTCCTTCCCAGCTGTTTCCCTTCCTAATCGCCTCTTCCCCTCTTGAACTCTCTTAGCCTCTGTGATTTATCTATCAGAGTCTTGGAGCTGTTCAGTGGTGGACGTGTTGGGAACGTGCGCAGACCCAGAGGATCTGGTGACTCTGACATCTGGGGCTCCTTACCTAGGTCTTTTAGAAATTATCTACTGCCAGAGGGAGGGGGGTGTCCCAGCATTCCTCATGTTCTTTTTTCTGTCGTGGGGATAGTTATCTCCACTTAGTGATGAATGGGAGGAGGACAACAGGACCAGGAGTAATGAAGATTACCAATAAGTAATAGAACATTAATAAATAATTACAAAAATTCTACATTATCAAAACCTGAACATACTCCACAACCCAAAATGTAACGTTATTAAACAATTTAAAAATGTATTAAACATGAATACAAATAAACATGAAATAAAAATGATTTAATGAATTAAATAATAAGAAATGATACACTACTAAATTACATAAAAATAATTTTTTTTAAAAACATTTAGTAATAATGAGCATAATCAAATGAAACATAATACAATAAGGCAACAGAACAAAAACAATGTTATAGTGAACTATATTTTAGACTTCGAAATTATTCTTTGAAAGTTTAACAAATATATACTTACCTTCAATATGTTGGTTTACAATATTTTTCTTGCAATATATTAGGGATGCCATTATGATCAAAACACATTTTTGAGTTGATACTTAGGGGTAACCCCACCCTCCCTCCGACCCGTGCAGATCCTCATAAAAATGTGTGCAATTTGTAAAAGCACACAAGCTAAAGGGTGCTCTCATAACCTCTCTCAAATGACTGGCAGGTCATTTGCACAGAACCACAGAGCAACAGATGAACTGTCACTTCATATGTTGTGCTAACTGTAGTACACCTGCTAACTCACTGTTTTATCATGTTTGCTAGAGATAGTGTTTTTATTATCAGTGCCACTGGCTGATCTGTGCCGAATGTACTCATTAAGGGTGAATCAGGGTCATGTCATGTACCTGATCAGTAATTCAGATCAAAATGTCTTCCTGTCTTTACTTTTACACATCTGTACACTGATTGTTTTTAATTATTTTTTTTTAGAATCATTTTAGTGTTCTGCTCAATAAAGCTAAATTGCAACATACCCAAAAACATGCTAAATTAATCTAGTGTGTGCAACTGAAACAGAACCTAAAATGCCCACAATTACAGTGGTATTGTAGAAAAGCTTCAGTTGGAACCCAGTAGGCCAGCAGCTCCCATGCCTAGATCTCATCCCTGATCAGCCCATACAAACTAATTCTAGAGAGGGCTGTTTTACATGAATTCCACTGCTACAAATGTTACTGAAGTAGGAAGTTATTTAAAACTAAGCAAATGGTGTCATGGTCCTCGTGAAGTGAATGTGAGGTTGCCAATCGTGTTTTCAGGAAAGAACCTTCATAAGAGACATCAAAACAACAAAGATAGACAAACATACTAACTGATAATTTCGGCAGACAGACCATCATTGTATGGACATCTTAATAGACTATCTTTTCCGTTATTGTGGCTTTTCTTGGCTGAATGTCCCTGCATCGTACAGAGGATTAGAGTGGTAGTTGCAGGGATATTTCACCAAAGAAACTTGCCACACAGTCATGAACAGGTCATTTAGTAATTATGTTTGGACCAATCTGATTGAGTACTATATTGCAGATTTTTGGTAAATCACATTGACTGAAACCTTCCAATGGCTATTGATCAATGGCACTGATGTAAAAGCACAAAGCTCTGCATGCCAGTCCAGTGTTCTGTGTAAAATCTTTAAAGTATTCGGTACAAAATCTTTGAAAAATCTTAAATTTGCCCCTAATCGTCTTTTTTTTTAAATAGTATGAACCACTGGAAGGAGAAAGAAAACCTCTTACAGAATGTCCCCGTGTAAGGCGATCTCTCATGGCGAAGGATGAGATAAACTGGTAGGTGTAAGCATCTAAGTTTACATCATACATGTCACCTGATCTGTGATTGTATACAAAGGTCTTCAGTTTCCAATCAGTTAATTCTGAAAAGTTGACAATCATTATATCTACACAGAGTGAAACAGGCTCTCCAGAGGGCTCTGCTGCTTGCAAAAAAGAACTCATCTGATCTCACAATTCACAACATGTATGCAGAATGCACTGCTCAAAAGACTTTACCACATCGGCATCCAAGGGGGCGCACCAGATTGATTACCTCCTTACTCACAAGAAGAATCCAGAAGATTCACCTACCACCTTTCACCTCCAAACCAACAGACATCACCTGCAGGGTCCCCAAGCATCATCCCTCAGCCCCTTGCTTTTTAATACACATATGACCCCGCAAGCCAACTTCTTCAGATCCCACTGCCTCAACATAATATCCTACACAGATGACACCCAATTCATCCTCTCACTCACCGATGACCCCACCACCACCAAAATCAAATTCTACAGATGCATTACAAGCGTCGCAGACTGGCTGAAAAAAAACTGCCTGCAACTAAACATAGACAAGACTGCATTTCTGATCTTTGGAAAAGGCAGCATCACATGGAACGACTCCTGGTGGGCTTCCGAACTAGGATCTGCACCCACTTCCTCCGAACATGCCAGAAACCTTGGAATCACCATTGACAACAGGCTCACCATGGAATCATAGATTAACATCATCTCCTCCGTCAGCTTTTTCACTCTGCGCATGCTATGGAAGATCTTCAAGTGGCTTCCCCTGCACACAAGATGCACCATGACACAGACCCTCATCAACAGTCAAGTAGATTACTGCAACACCCTCTATGTAGGAATCACCACATAACTGCTACAAATACTTCAGACCATACAGAATGCCACAGCCAGACTCCTGCTCGACCATCCCCGATTATTCCACATCACACTACACCTCAGGCAACTCCATTACACAGGGGGAAATGGTATTGAGCATAAACATTTGGTAAGGTAAATGATCTATACTTCCTATAATGAATATCCATGTTCCAGTCTCTAGTTGGGTAACTCAACGCTGCACGACAGGTGTTCTGGTTTACTAACACCGGAAAACACAATCCTGGCATGGCTACGCTTCTTTAAGAGTGCCGCTCTTCGTTAAGCACCACCTAAGCAATATTCTCTAAATAGAAACGTGAAATGCAAATATTTGCCCCCCTCCCCCCACCACGACTATAAAATGGAGATCTCTCTCTTAAATGCTCTAGCGCAAGATTTAGTAATAGTTTTTATTGGTTGGTTTTATATGTGTAATTGTTTGGTAGAGTTTAAATCATAACAATGGATATTAGTGCAATATATTAAATACTTATGGGTATGTTGCGCCTTCTGTTATATTATAAAATCCATCTATTCTGGTTGATGGGTTTTAACCTCACGCAGAATACTTTAAACTCCATTTGGACTTGTGCCTACAATCACCTTAGCAAAGTCTCTTAAGTAACTGCGCACAGCCTAATTAGTATGCATTATCAATTAACAAACTTAATAGCCGGCAGATTGATTAGATCCTCTGTTGCAGGGGCAGAGCTGAAGCGAAACAGAATGAAAAATCATTGCACGCGCGCACTGCAGCTTTGTTATTTTCAGAGCGCCCCTTCCCCTCCTCCACATTCCTTTAATTAATGCGTACATATGGTACGGAATATCTTGTAAACCGGAGCCTACTCAACACTGCTTCATATAAACTCACTCCTGACTGAGAGCCTCCCCACAGCTTGCGTTTACGTCATCCTTAGAGCATTACAAATGTTCAAAACAAAATGATACAAAAATCGCTCCTGGGCAGATGTTTTCGCCGCTTTGTACATTACTGATGCCAAGCAAGTATGAAGGCCTTTGAGCCGGCTCGACGCTTCCACTGCACGTGGCTTAATGGCGTCATTGTCCCAGCCCCTGTGTGTCGAGAAGGGCACGGCGTTTCTTTGAATGTTTTTGTGCCTTTTTCTCTGGGATAAAAGTTGCGAAATTGACTAGTGGAGCGCCCCATTGGCAGCAATCAAAATACACAGCCTTAAATACAGAGCTTGTGACACAGATCGCCACATGCTGAATTTCCAAAACAGTGCCACAAAGACAGCAACCAAATCTAAGCAGAAAATGTCCTGAGGAAGCAATCACGTGTGAGCCCTGGTCGGTCTGGGACAGAAAATAGGCCTGGCCGCCAAAATGAAGGCGGCCCCCATTAGTGAATTAAATACGTGGCCCATGTTTGCACATTGGGCAGTTTTGTACTTGTAAAAAGACACAAATCTTTTGCAAAGTATGGAAGACTGTATGGAAGGTTACTCAACAGTAAAAACTAGCGCAGCGGACCCTTAAGATATTCCCAAGAACAACCCAAAAACAAGCATTTGCAATGCATTGGGTCTCGTGTTTTAACGAGCTAGAGCAATAAGCATTGTAAGCTCCTAACCGGACTTTTCTTGCCACATAAATTGAAAATGAAAAGTAAAACAGTTTCACATAACTAACTGGACTTTTCTTGCCATATAAACTGAAAAGTAAAAGTTTCACATAAGCGAGCTGACAGCCGCCATCAGCGCAAAGCAGACACACAAAGGGAAATAAAAGTTCACTTGCAGTGAAACCTATCGGCAAAAGTGCAATTATCCATATAACCGGCAAAAGTGCAATTACCTATGTAGCAGGATCGATGTCATGCAAAGCGCTTGACTTCTGCCTCTGCGAAAAAAGAGAAAAAGTAGTCCAGAAACCGGAGGGAAAACACGGAGCCTCGAATGTTTTCAGTACTTGGTCGCTGCTCTCGAGAAGGGCTAAACATCTGAAAAGCCATGACATATGCATGCCTTTTACTAATGAAAGTAAGCAGATTTTAAAAGGCAAGCCCACAAACCAATGAAAAGAGATTGACGTGACATGGGCATGGTTTGAAGCCCAAAGAGAGATTACAACACGGGACAGAGCACATTGCGCTCGCCCCCAACAACCCACACACTAACCTGTCAGACCAGCCCATTGGGCACGGCTTGAGTGCCCTGTAGGCCAGTCCAACTCTGAGTGTGATGAACATTCAGGAAACAAAACAACAAAACAACTTGTTCTGCAGTGCTGAAGCCACCTATGATGTGGCTATCGTATTTTTTTTTGTGGGTAGATTGATGCTACTGCACTTTGGTCCCACCTCCGCCACTGACTGCGTTGCCTCCTAAATTGATCCTTCAATACAGTGCTACCAGAGTTACACCAAGGTCACTCTGATGGTGGATTACATCTGAGCCTTCCCCTTTTAAAACCCTTTTAATTGTATTTTGAAAGAGAAGACATTTAACATGAAATCAGTTTTAATTTCAAATGTATGTATTAAAAGTTGTGGGTGAAAAGAAAAAGAGATATTCAGAATAAGGTGGGTTGTGGAAGTTACCCACTCTGGGATGCACAAGGGGTGAAGGAAAAGAATGGTTCAGTGAAATGGTGAAATGGTTCAGAGGCAGAGTCACCTGTATACCATCTTTATTGTTCTTTTAAATAGTATTGATGTGGTCTCGTTCCAAGTTCTGTTGTGTGTCCTGATTATTGTGACTACAAACACATTTAAAACTCTTCTGGTGATACGTTTATTTTTTATTTGATAACTGCTGGTGTCAGGACTGGGATTAGTAGTTCTTTTACGGTCTGAAATTTTAGAATGTTAAGACATAGATTGCTGTAGAATGAATATAGTCTGATTCATTCAACAAGCATTGTTTGTGGTTTTCTCTGATTAGGAGTGCAGACATTATGGCCCCTAAAATCAAAAGGTATGCCATTCCAAAGGGTTATATAAATATGCTTTTCCCCCCCAAGTCTAAGTGGGGGACATGCGGTCAGGTAAAAAATGTTGAGGGTGCACATACCCTCACGCACCTGTGTGACGATTCATCATGGGTTTTTCTCCTAGTTGGGAAGGCAACAGTGTGTGTCCCAACAAGCTCCAATGTGGGAGCTCTTGATGGCGATATTTTAGAACGTTTTTTGAAGATTTTCTGAAAAAATGCTACAACTTTGGGACCCACAGTAAGTAAACTAAAATTACATTCATTTGCTTCACCCGAGTCTACAAATGATAAAAAGATTTGGGTGAACTCAAGTGTGAAGACAAGAAGCTTGTATGAAAGCTGTTTAGAATATTATCAGGTTATGAACCATTTCCACCTTTCTTATGATTAAGTAACGAAAGTCTAGCCATCACGGACCTTCAACCTTCAAAACATCCTTCAAGACACTTTCCACATTGTCCTGGGAGTCCTCGTCACCTGTTTGATTCCTGTTTGTCTCAGCACTGATGATTTAACCTTATTGAAGGTCCTCAATAGTACTCAAGATGACAGGACGAACACATGCTTTGTTTATCCTTCAATCATTGAAAGCTTAACCACCCATGCTAGTGTCCTGTTAGAGACTCATTGATAGTAAATGTAACATCAAAGAAGTAGAAATTCACACATCAATTCAATGGTCTCATCACTCCTTAAAATAACTTCACTGATGGAGGGAAACTAGGCACCACAGACAATGTTTCTTCTTAAAGAATAAATACAAAAGATGCATAGGGAAATTTTGTGTAACATGTATAACACAGATTTTGCCTGAGCGTAGATATTTTCCACTCATCAATCATGAAAAGATATCAGGCACAGCATTCACTCTGCTATTGAACTTCATCACTACACACCTTCTACTAAACATTTTCAAAGGTGCCAATAACTGGATAAACCCTGCCACTCCTCAGAGAGGAGGCGGCACCAGGCGGCATTAGGACCCTGTGGGACTCCCACGCAGCAGGAGCTGGGGGAGTCACCGGGTCTGTAGCGCTTATGGCGCATTCTTCTTTCCCGCCACGCAGGACAGAGAGGAGGCGGCACTAGGTGGCATTAGGACTCTGTGGGACTCCCACGCAGCAGGAGCTGGGGGAGTCACCCGGTCTCTAGCGCTTATAGCGCATTCTGTTTTCCCGCTGCGCAGGACGCGCCCGGGTGAAGCACGGGCCAAGGGCGGGCCTGTCTTGCGCCCGTCATCGACCATCAGAGGCTGGGCTGGGCCACCCCCCCCTTTAATCTTGCAGTGGATGGTGAGTTTTGTGTATATTATCTATTTTTATAAGTGACTGGAGACCTTTCTGCTTGAGAGACTTTGTTTTAAACTGTGTTTCCCGCTGCTGCACTTAGTGAGGTGCTACCGCTTGCTTAAATGGGGCGGAAAAAGGGCCAGCTATCTGGAGCAATGAGTGGTGGCGGTGGCAGGCAGGGTAGCGTAAATACTACATTGGACTCCTTTCTTGCTAGAGCTGTTGGGGTCGTGACTAAGGAAATTGATCTGGCGGAGAGGAGGCTATCTATGGAGATGGAGGATTGGCGTCATGTCTCAATAGTCAGTGATCCCTCAGTGGCCTTGGAGGAGGAGGAGGTGGTGGCCCATCCTGGAGGAGAGCTATGTGTTGTATCAGAGCGTGACCATGCTGAGAAATTAGGGGACTCTGGCAACCCAGGGCCTTCGAGAAGAAGTAAAAGGCTCTTGCTGTCTTCTCCTGTGGCCTGCTCTATGGATAAGTGCAGTCCTCCGCCGAGGAAGAAAAAGACACTGAAGAAAACAGTCCCCAAAACTAAAGCTTCTCTTGTGGGTAATTCCAAGGAGTTATATGGCTGTACTAAATCTAGCGAGCCAATGGGTTGTGATGCAACCAATTTATTGTCAAAGCTTAAGGAGATGATTGAGGGTATTCTGTCACCTGTGATGGCAAAACTATCGGTTATAGAAAAAGCAGTTTCTCGGCTAGGTGAATTAAGAAGCCAAGGGAGCCAATCTATGGGGGGTTGTGAGGCCCTGTGTTGTCTATCTCATCCTAGTGTGGAGGTGACTCTACAGGAGGAAGATGCTGGGTCCCTGGGAAATATGCCTCAGCAACTGGATAACCCGTCAAATTCTGGGGGGCAAGGTGCCTGTGCTCAGTCTGTGTTGGCTTCAACTACCGCCATACCAACGGGCAGGGGGGCCTTGAATGGAACCATCCTCGGAAGGCAACCTGACCGTGTTTCTGTGGTGACTGGGGGGGCTCGCCTACATCCGGTTGGGAAGTCTAATCAGAATCCGTTGAGTAAAAAGTCTTCGTTGGCCTGTCTGAATCTCCCCCTGGCATGTGTCCCTTATGTGGTAGTGCTGACAAATGTCCCTGCTTTGGCCCCTGGGGTAACAGAATCTATGGCTCAATTAAAAAATAAAACTGGTTATTGGTTGAGCAAAAACTGCAATTTCTCATGTAAGGATCTCAAAGACGTTTTGTTTGTTCGAAGAATTGACTGGGTTGGGCCGAAGAAAAAAGAGGGGAATGAGGATTGTGTTATTATAAATGTTAGATACCCGGGCCTGGCTCAACGGTTTCTCTTCTCATATAGTCATGCTTTTTCAAGGGCAGAAACAATTGGTATGGCCCCCCTGGGATATTTCTACAATCATATGCGACTGGGTGCTGATCCCTCTCCTGACCTTGGCAGGATCCCCCCCTTAGGCCAGAATGCCCTGCGGTCAATCTGCAGGAGAACAGATTACAATATAAACTCTGACTTGGCAGGGGTGGATTGACAATGCACCAAGACTGTGACTGCGTTGGAGGGGGTGGGCTCGAAGTGTGATCATATTTCCTGGAATATTGCGGGGTCTGATGCCAAGTTATCTGACCAGGCTTGGGTTAGGTGTGTGGCTGACTATGATATTATTATGCTACAGGAAACATGGTCTGATGGGCTGGCTGCTTGGGATGGTTATGATAGATTTGCTATCCCAGCTGTTCAGTCCCTTGGAGGTCGTTCGAAAGGGGGTCTGGTTACCTTAATCCATTTTTCCAAGATAATGGCTGCTTTTCAAATCAATTGTAACCACCAGGGTATATTGCCTGTATGGGTAATTTTTTCTAATAATTTTAGGGGCATATTTATACTCTGTTTGCGCCGGAATTGCGTCTTTTTTTTTGACGCAATTCTGACGCAAAACTAACTCCATATTTATACTTTGGCATTAGACGCGTCTAGCGCCAAAGTCCATGGAGTTTGCGTCATTTTTGAGCGTGGACACCTACTTTGCGTTAATGATATGCAAGGTAGGCGTTCCCGTCTAAAAAAGTGACTCCGAGGCATGTGCGCCGTATTTACACTCCCGGGCAAAAATCACGCCCGGGATTGGGCGGGTCAAAAAAAATGACGTCCAGCCGCTTTTGCGTCGTGTTTTAGCGCCTGGTCAGGGCAGGCGTTAAGGGACCTGTGGGCTCGGAAGGAGCCCAGAGGTGCCCTCCCATGCCCCCAGGGACCCCCCCTGTCACCCTTGCCCACCCCAGGAGGACGCCTAAGGATGGTGGGACCCATCCCAGGGAACATAATGTAAGTTCAGGTAAGTATTATAATTTTTGTTTTTGTGGCATAGGGGGGCCTGATTTGTGCCCCCCTACATGCCACTATGCCCAATGACCATGCCCAGGGGACAGAAGTCCCCTGGGCATGGCCATTGGGCAAGGGGGCATGACTCCTGTCTTTGCTAAGACAGGAGTCATTTCAATGGGGGTTGGGAGTAAAAAAAAATGGCGCAAATCGGGTTGAGGCGATATTTTTGCCTCAGCCTGACTTGCCCCATTTTTTGGCGCCCAAGCTCCATATTCCCCTACGCCGGCGCTGCCTGGTGTACGTCATTTTTTTTGACGCACACCAGGCAGCGCCGCCGGCTAACGCCGGCTAACGTCATTGAATAAATACGGCGCCCGCATGGTGCTTCAGAATGGCGTTAGCCGTCGTTAGATTTTTTGACGCACAACTGCGTTGGCGCAGTTGTGCGTCGAAAAGTATAAACATGGCCCTTAATGTTTTGTTGGTTAATTTTTATAATGCTGTCTGGGATGGGGGGTGTCAAATTGGGATTCTCTTCTCCATTCTTCAGGTGTTGAAACATAGAATGGAGGAGGTGGGGTTGGAATTCTGTGCCATTGTATCGGGAGATTTTAATGCCAAGCTGGGTCGACTCAGTACAGTGGTAAATCCCTTCGAGTGTGGACTACTCAGCGGATGACATTCAGGATGCTAGAGGCAGGGATCTGATTAAGCAACTTAGGAAGTTGGGCCTTTTGAACTTCTGGGACACTGAAGTAGTAGATTTGCATCAGCACCCAACATTTGTGGGTAGAGGGTCTGGCACCACAATTGACTACATTTTCGTGTCTCCGTTACTGAAAGATTTGATAACTGGAGGAGAGGTGCTTGGAGAATGTATAAGTGACCATAACCCCCTCACAGTGTGCTTTAAACTTCCAGGGGCTCCAAGTAAATCAGGGCGGGGTGGACCCGCAATAGTGAAGATAAGAGACCAGGGTAGGCGACTTGGCTGGAACCAGGTAGATGCCCAACAAGTTATAGAAAGGGTGGTGGGGGGTAACCTACCCTTGTTTATGGATATACTTTTGAGAGAGACTCCGAGCCATAAGGAAGTGATGGATGCAATAGCTGAAGTAAACATAGTAGTTAGAGAATGTTTATTCTCAATAGACAGTCGTCCCAACAAGTGCAGAGGTGGGTGGTTTGATAAGGCCTGTTACAATGCTAGGGCAAATATGAAAACGGCCCTCAAGTAATATCCCAGAGATAGGCCCGCGGTGAAAGCAGCAAGTATTAAGTATAAAAGGGCTCTGAGGGAAAGTAAGGAAAAATTTAAAGCAAAGGCCTGGGCAGGGTTGGAGCGCGCCACAGTCCTGAAGGATCCTGGTCTGTTTTGGAAGGTGGTAAATAGAGGTTCTTTTGCAACAGAGACATCTGAGGGTTTGGGCTGTAATATTGCCCCAGAGGCTTGGGTAAATTATTTCTGTAGAATCTTTGAGGGAATCCCCCTAAGAAATAATTGGGAAAAAGAGTGTGTTGTGGTTCCCAATCTAGCGATTAGGTTTTCGCTCCAGGAAGTTATTGATGCACTCCAGGGTAGCGCTAGTAACAAAGCCCCGGGCCCGGATTCCATCCCCATGGATTTGTACAAATCTTGTCCTCAGTTATGGGCACCTGTTCTCTTAAATGTTCTTGATGCGGCAGTTACCGTGGGAATTCCTGCCTCTTGGAGAAGGGCTTGTATTATCCCAGTTTTTAAAAAGGGAGATCGGAATGACCCTAAGTCCTATCGCCCTATTTCCCTACTTGACTCTTCTGGGAAGATTTTGGGACGGATCATCTTAAGGTGTATTGAGGCTTGGGTGGCAGAAAATGAAATTTTGAGCCGGGACCAGTATGGTTTTAGGGAAGGTCTTGGCACACGTGAAAAGTGCCTTAATCTTCTGATGATGATTGGGAAATATACGGAAGCCAGGAAGGGCACCCTTTATCTTGCCTTTATGGACCTTAGTTGTGCCTTTGATAAGGTAAATCGGTCCATACTGTGGGAAAGGTTAAGTCAGTTAGGGATGGATCCAGATATTGTGGAGCTGCTCCGGTACAACCACTCAGGATCGGTTGCTAATCTGAGGGTGGGGACAAATGGGGAATGTTCAGAGGCTTTTAAGCACACCAAGGGCGTTCGCCAGGGGTGTGTGTTGGCCCCTACTCTGTTCCTTTTATATACTAATGGATTGTCGGATTTCTTGGTGGAACACTGTAGGGATGTCTCTAAGGTGATTGACACTAATGTCCCAGTATTGACGTATGCGGACGATGCGGTCCTTACGGCCCACACCATGAACAGCCTCTGTAAAGTAGTTAGAGCCTACGCCTCTTACATGTCAGGCTTGGGTCTAGAGATCAATTATAAGAAATCGCATTTTATGGTATATGGTAAACCTTTGAGCAGGGTTGGGGAGCTAACTATTAGCAGGGTCAATTAATTCCCATATTTAGGGGTGATTTTTGATGATAAAGACTCATGGAAACCCTCTATTGCCAGAAGGAGTATGCTCTTCCATGCCTCAGTTTGTGCCACTTTTGATTTTGCTGTAAGAGTAGGAAGTAAACCTATTAAGCCTCTGCTTGAAATCTACAGGCGAAAATGTCTCCCTGTCCTGTTGTATGGTGCAGCACTCTGGGGGTATATGGACACCCGAGTGCCCATTATTGAAGAAAATCGTTTCTGTAGAAGGCTATTGGGTGTTGGCCAAAATACCTCTGGTTTTTGCTTGCATCTAGAACTAGATCTTGAGTGTGTGCAAGATACTATTCAGTTGGCTCCCCTTTTGTTATGGATTTCGATTTGGAGTAATGAATTTGCCATTTTTAATAGAGAGATCTTAAGGGACTGTTTAGCCTGTGATAATGTAAAATACATTCCCTGGCTGATGTATATAAGAAAGGTAGCACAGGATTTGGGGCTGCTGGACTTGTTTGACACTCCTGAGGGTCTGACTAGCCTGGATAAAATTGGGTGAAGGAGAATTTCTTAAAAATCCAGAGGGCTGAAAGAGAGGGAAAGGAACTAGGGAAACAATCGGTCAGGTATTTTGTTATGTTAAAGATGGGGGTGGGTCCTGAGCCCTATCTCCTAGCAATAAATGACCTGAGGGAAAGGACTCTTATTAATCGATTTCGTTTGGGGATCGTTAGAAATAATCTCTGTTTTCCGTTGGGTCAGTATGGTGAAAAATCTATCAGACCGTGTCCCTGTGACAGGGTGTCCCTGCAGACCTTGTCCCATTTTTCATTATTCTGTGTTTTTTATGCACCTTTTAGAAGTCGTTTTTTATTACCCCTGCTGAGACCAAAGGGTTTTGTGCAATTTCGTCCTGCTTTCATGTGGCTGCAAATGGCCTCAGATGCATTGGTATGGAGGGATTTGGGATTGTTTTTGAGGGGAGCCATTACATGGCGTAGTAACGTAGAGTTTTTTAAAGTTTTTTTTTTTTACTATTATCCTTGGTGACGAGGTTTTATCTGTTTTTAAAATTATGATTATTGTTATTTTACTGTTTTATTGATATTATGGTCTATTTAATGTTGTTTATGTAATTTAAGGGCTGAATTATTTCATACCGAATAATGTTTTTCTTCCTGCCACTCCTCAAAAACCCATTGTGGATCCCAATGACATTACACCCTTCCTAGTAACGAACTACAATTATTTGCAAAGGTCATTGCCAAAGCTCCCTTTAGCCAGTTTCATTACAAGACCAAGATCAAATGCAACGCTCATCTTTAGATCTACAAGTTCAGCGTCACAAAATGAAGCAGCTTAAAGAGTGCAAACATCCAAGTGGTGAACAAAGCCTGTCAAGCACAAGAAACAGCAGCACATGTTTTACTGTTCTTCTGGCCCTCTTTGTATCATTTGCCACATAACTGAAAATCCCTACTGAATACTCTACTACATTGACTGGACTCTGAAGGCATGATTCAGATACTACCCAAGAAACAGTCTAGTTGATCCAGATGACGTCTTTGAGATACTAGCTCATTCCTTTGATTTTATATATCCTTTTCACTCAGAGCCCAGGACCTGGACATCAGCATCCATTAGTATGTGACTAAAGAGCTGCCTCACAGCCTTTCAAGCCTAGATGCCAAGGGCTTAGGTCAAGTTAAATCCAATCAAGTTTGAATTTGTACTTATCACTAATGCCAGCAAGCAAATTCAGGTCAAGGGATGGATGGATGCAATTAACTCAGGGGACTACATTCTGTGTCAACAACCCATAACCCCTAATTTTCCATATCAATGGCAGCATCAGCTTCAAAAAGCACACTGCATGCAAAACCATTCTGGAATGAAACATAGGTATACCACAGACCATCAGCTATCTCTCCTCAGCAGTTTGAAACAATTCCTACTAGAAGAGGACTTCAGAAAGCACACCTTGACAGGAGCAATACACTCTTCACAGGCATGTCCAAACCCCCTTCAAACAAGCATAGTTCATGGATTGGTATGCCTCATAAACAGCCTAAAAATCTTGAAGGAATAACACCAATGTTTCCAGATTTTCACTGCCTCCCACAAGCTCCTCACATCATCTGCATCATCTGCTGCATCTCCTGCAAAACAGTCAATGAGAATAAGACATTTAAGGTCTGCACAAAAATACAACAGCAGCATCATGGCAATAGAGACTATGGGCCTGATTTAGATGTGGGCAGTAACGGTCCCACAGTCAACTTTTTGACTGGAAATCCACCCACTGCCACAATGTTGTGCCCGCTGTATTTAGATGTTGGTGGTCCCATAAATGAAAGACTGCATTTGAACCACCAACCGCAACGGTGGCAGGAATGGGAAAAGGGGATGCTGGTGGGACCGCTGCCAGCCTTTCTACCATGCAAATTTCAATGTGCCTTACCACCAAGGAAAAAGTGGCAGTCCAACCTCCACTTCTTAGTTGGCGGATTTTGGTGAAAGGGGGTGAAAACTCACTTTTTTTCACTCCCCCACCTTCGTCTTTGAATGGACATGAGTGGACAGGACCTGATATTGCTGCTGCCACTGACCCATGGAGAAAATATGAAACCCCCCATCAACAGACTACAAGGTAGGGACACCGCATTGCCATTGTACGTTGGACGAGCACTGCACGGGAGGTGGGGACCACTGCAGACACATACATGTCACAGTAATTTCTTTATCACTTTGACATACATATGTCAGGGACACGAGTGGGACAACATGGAAAGGGGCACACTGTACATAACACATAAACAACTGTCATGGTGCCAGCATTCATTGGCAAATAAATGCTGGCACCAAAATGATGGTACATTCTCACCTGCCAACTGTGTCCATGTGTGCACATTGTGTGCACACTGCCAGAGTCAGTACGTGTATGTGTGCATGTGATGCGATTTGGCTGGTTAAGGCTGGTTGAAGTTGGGGAGATGGTGTGGGTGAGTGTGTTTGCGTTCAGCGTTGTGTTGTTTGTTGTGGTTGTGTAGTATGTGGGTACAGTGTCAATGATGTGTGTATGTTGTGTCATGGATGTATGTCAATGTGTGTTTTTGGCATGTATGGGTTGTGTTGTCAAAATGGCAATGGGTAATTGTGTGCATGTGTTGTGTTGTGTAGTGTGTAGTGCCAGGGTACACCGATGGCTAAGGTAGAGGGTGTGTTTGTGTCACTTACCTCTCATCCATAGCCCCTGCCATTGAACAAAGTCCATAGAGTCTTGCTGTCAGAGAACCATTGCCAATCAGACCGCCAGCAGAACTGTAACATCTAAGTCCAGTGGTCGGAAGACCATCGCTGTGAAGTTATTTTATGGTCCACGCCCGACGCTGCTTGGCAGTGCGACTGCCAACATCTAAATCATACCCGAAGTAATGTATGAAGTAAAAGACAACATGTCAAGTCATCCCTTGATAAAACAGAAGGTATGGACAGCCGTCTTGGCTGGATTCTGCTATCCATCCTCCATTACAAAAAAAGTTCAAAATCCAGTTCAGCATGTGGCATCTCAACATAATTTAATATCCTTCTTTTTAAGCTACTAGAAAACTACCCATACCACTTCACCCCTTTTTAATGCCCTTGTCCACCCTACCCCACACATGTACATTTGACAGTTGCTCTCCCTATCCCTGTTTCTTCTACTAATCCACATCCTATATCCATATATATGTTGCTTGTGATGGTGGGATTTTGTGGTTCTTTGACTAGATCATAGTACATGTGTCACATTTATCCACACAGTTTAATATCTCCTCTTGTGGGGGGTTTCCCTTCTTCTCATAAAGTACCCCAAGAGCCTGTCAAGGTTTGCTGGCTCCTGGTATATAGTAATGTATGGTGGGTTTGTGTTCTTGTGGTGTTTTCTTTATAAGATTTATTAATTCTGTATTTATGTTATGTCTTTCCTTATACACAAATAGAATAGTTTGGGGAATTTAAACCTTTGGTATTCCATGATATGGTACTAATTACCATTCTTGAGTGTATAAATATAGTTCCTCAAATAAAATACCTCTGACTTGTTCCAATCACCCCCCAGGCTTAACCCCGCCTTGTAATGATATTAGTATAACACCATTCACCTAGACAACAAAAAACAGTGAACAATTTGATCACGGTATTAGAAATTCCCAACACCAAAGAAATGGTGTGAACATCTGGGCAAGTGAGGTGTTGTGGACTCAATTCTGCTAGGGAACACTATGGATTATCGGAGTGAGGCCTTGTTGTCTGGCCCTCAATGATATGGCCCCTATAGCAAGGGAACCAGGGTGTATGAAGAAGTTGGCACGTATAAGAAAAACTTTAACTTGTAGCTACCAAGCAGTATTGCCCTAGGCATGAATGAATTCACAGTGCTTATGCATCAAGCTCAATTGCTTAGATTTTCATAGCCCTGGGTAAATTATTGTCCCGCCATAAGATTTGGTGAGACATTGGGGAAGGCATTATGCCGGAGTCAAAGATCTTTTTTGATTGTTTCTCTTCCCTTTTCTCTGCATGTGCCATGCACCAACCACGGTCCAGACCCCATCAGCCCTTGAACCCACCCCACCACGCAAGACCAGTGTTGAATCGTCCTCAAGGGACAGGCCCAGCAAGGAGGCTGCCTCCCCAAGCTCTGTGAAGTGATGCAGTTTATTGTGGAGCTCAAAGGTAATGCTAAATGGGTAGGACCTGAGATATTTGATGTGGTCTTTTTGCAGGGCATCCGTTATAGGTCTGAATTGTAGCCATCTTCCTAGGGTGGCAGGTGCGATGTCTTGGAAAAGTGAGCATGTCGTTCCTTGAGAAGAGACAGGATCGCTCCTTCTAGCTGCCTGAAGGATTAGTTCCTTAGTTTTGAAGCAGAGGAGTTTAGCGAGAATGTCTCTGGGTCTTCTCCCACCTGCAGAGTTCTGTGGCCCGCTCTGTGCACTCTCTCGATCCACACCTGTGAGTGCTCCACGCCCAAGATCTCTGTGAAAATGACAGTGACAAAAACCTCCATGTCTGAGCCCTTGCATCCTTCTTCCAATCCCCGAATTCATGTGTTGTCTCTTCGAGTGTTATTCTCCAGATCTTCACATTTCAGTAATGCTGATTGTGGCTGCGATTGGAGATGCATCGTGGTTTGTTCAAGCAGCCCTAGGTGTTGTTCAAGGTCTTGATGTTGGAGTCTACATCTGTTTGAAGTGAGGCCAGGTGAATGCCAACATCAGACCTGAAGGCCTCAAACAAGGCAGCCATGTCTGCCTTGAGCTTCTGCCTGAGCTCCTTCTTAAATTCTCGCAAAGAGGTGCACAGGTCTTCTTTGGTGAGAGCCATGGTTGTCTCTTGGTTTCAGTAAGTGACTTGGTCGCAGGAATCCACTGGTACAAAGTAGTTGGACACTCTGTTGTTTTGGGTCCTCTTAGGCAGCATAGAGGTTAGGGTCATGTGATGGCACTGTCAGATTGCACAATAGCCAATGGTGCCTCTGCAGAGGAGAATAAGGACAATTTCTATGCTTCCAGAAACCACAGTCAGGGGGTGGGAGGAGAGCCAGTTCTAAATTTGTTTGCAGTCATAGGGCGTATCATAAACTGTGTCACAGAAACATGTCGCATTAGCAATCAGCACAACAACTCTTCTCCACAAGCAGGGGCCCCTGGATGAATCCCCACATTTATAATACCCAAGCCTCCTTTCTCTGCATCAGGCTGTGTCGGATTTGATCTCTAGGTGTCAGGGCCCCCTTGCCTGCGTAGCGGTGGAGCCTATCCACTTCGATCACTGTGGCAGGGGAAATGCAACACTTAAGTTCTCAATGCTGGTCCAGATAGTGGAAAGGACTTTGTCCCGCTTGTCAGCCTGTTCAGATTTGGGTGCAGATAGCAACTGGGCTGGATCCATGAGGAGAGAGCAGGAGGAAAGGCTGAGCCAGGCACATCACAGGTGCCATTTTAGAGTCAGGCAGTCTGGGCTGAGCTCGCTATATGGCAAATATTTGATGTTGCGGGCCTGTGCGCACAGTAAGTGCACAACTGCAGGTCTGTGACTTCTAATAAATCTCTTTGGAGGCATCTCATCGCTTCCTTAACTGGGGGCTCCATGAGTCCCACGGCCATCATTTCCATGCGGCTGCATTGCCTTTCCTTCCCAAAGGTTGATCTGGACGCTGTGCGCCCTTCCCCAGCTCCACCTGGCCCATGTCTGGATCACTCCCTCAATCTTCACTGCGTTTGTGGTCCAGCCCGGGTTATCTTTGTGAGTATTTGTGCACCGCTCCAGCCGTGCTCCACGTCCTGTGGGATGCGCTGCTGCATGCATCAAAGTTCTTCTTTTTTGCCCTGGGGGGAGTTTGTTAACGACAGATCTGTCCTGTGTTTCCCCTACTAATTATTGATCAGGAGACGGCTGAGAGGTGCCAGACATAGGTGACTACGCAGGTTTTCAAGTGGAGCCTCAGTGGATCCGATCCACTCGGCCATGCTTGGTCACACCCCTCTTCTTTTTTTTTGTTTACTTTTTTTCTGGGGCTCGGCTTCAGCCGAGTCCCAAGAGGGCTACCAACTCTTCCTGCTTAAAGTGTTGGCTGCCAATCAGATATCAGCACTGAGACAGTTGGATCCACAGAGGATCCACGTCCCGATATATCTATATTGTTTAAAATCTAATTTCTCCAAAACTACTGACCGTAGTTACACCAAATCACAAAAAGCGCGCTTTTGGGATCAAGATCTAGCTTTCTGTTAAATTTGGTGTATTTCCATTCAGTGGTTCGGGCTGTAGTCATGTTCAAAAAGGAGTTACAATTGTGCAGTAAGGTAAATCTCATTGAAGAGGTCCTGTGACCATTATGATTATTGGTTCCATGTGTAATGTAAATGTAAAACACAATCTGTGAGGCAGTAAACACTTTTTTCTTATGTAAATTTAATTTTACTATAGTAATAAACACAAATTTTACCTTTGCACTGTTGTTCTGAATAATATGATAAACAGCCATTTTCTTTTCGTGGCCCCATAGGAAAATTTGTCGAAAGATATAGCAAGACAACTGAAAGGATTTACACCAAAGGTTGTATGAAAGTAGAACTTTACTCAGAAATCCCACTTTTTTTGTTTGATGCAAATCTGTTCAGTAGATTAGATATGAGCACTTTAAAAATGTGCTGAGAGGGATTTCAAAGGTTAACTCTATGTCTGTGTCCATGCTCAACCCCCTCTGTGCACAGCTAAATACTGTAAGCAGCAGGGGTTAGGCAGCTATGAGTCAGGACAAAATGCCATAGGGTGTGGCCAAGTTTCATCCGCAGCAAGAGATGTATCACAGTGGTGGATTGAACAGGACTTGGCCATAGGCCCCACCCTGCGCCCAATGCCTGCTACACATAGCCTCTGGCGATGCGTAGAAGAGGTTTCATAATTAAGGAAATCATACAAAACCACTAAAATTCACTAAACAAGACACATTTAAAAACTGAGATGTTTTTGGCTCAAGCGTGTAAAACCACAACTATTCACCAGTTATATTTATGAACAGTCACAACATACAACATAACTCATGGTCAACCGCCATGCAAAAAACACCTTGGCTTCTCTCCTAGGGCAGTCTTACCACTCCCTGTTCCCTCTGGGGATTAGACATTTTTCCAATTGGTTGCTTGAGGGGACCCTCTTTGGCATCTATCAGAGTTTCTATCTGCCAAAGTGGGGTATTTTTGAGGGGCTTCCTTCTAACTCCTTATTGGATCAATGGAACAGGGGATCTCAATGGCCTATAGCTGCTGTCTTCTACTTAGCAGACTCTTTGGTTTGTTGCTGTTTGTAGTTGTTTTTTATTGTTTGAGTGGCCAACCATAGAGTTGTCAGGTCACTGGACTGTGTTCTCTTTACCTCACTTGCTGATCATATGGTGCTGATCAACCTGGGCTGATCTTCGTTTTTCTGCTGGGCTGGAGGCAGATGAGTAAGTAATGCTTTGATTGGTTACTGTTAAGGTTCATTATTCTAAGTCCTAGCCTTCCTCATCAGAGACCTGGCTTTCTTGCCCTCCCTGTCCTTCTTTGTGTTCAACCACAAGGGTAATGAGGTTGTTTGGTGATTCAAGACTTATTGAGGAGGGATTCCCTAATCATAGCTCCCAGGAGAAGTTAGACTTATTGGGTAACTCCATTTAGCTGAAAAATCTTTTTTTAGGGCTAGGACACAAAGCAAACAGCTCTTTCTGAGGCCTGGAACAAAGGTGACTGCGAAGAAAAACAATAGGTTAACTTAGTGCCTTTTGTGATTCACCCTGACAATGACTGTGGTTGTTGCTTCAGTAAGGTTTACACCCCCAATCAAAAATCACATTTCTTACACCAGTGTTTTTAAACTGTTTATTATCTGCATAGCCTTTCAGGCAGGTGTCGGGGTTAGATTCAATTGCTTTCTTTATCTGAACTAATGATGATGGTAAAGTGTTGTGTAGAACATTTGCTTTAGTTTTGGATGTCCTATTGTTTTTCTTCGCAGTCACCTTTGTTCCAGGCCTCAGAAAGAGCTGTTTGCTTTGTGTCCTAGCCCTAAAAAAAGATTTTTTAGCTAAATGGAGTTACCCAATAAGTCTAACTTCTCCTGGGAGCTATGATTAGGGAATCCCTCCTCAATAAGTCTTGAATCACCAAACAACCTCATTACCCTTGTGGTTGAACACAAAGAAGGACAGGGAGGGCAAGAAAGCCAGGTCTCTGATGAGGAAGGCTAGGACTTAGAATAATGAACCTTAACAGTAACCAATCAAAGCATTACTTACTCATCTGCCTCCAGCCCAGCAGAAAAACGAAGATCAGCCCAGGTTGATCAGCACCATATGATCAGCAAGTGAGGGAAAGAGAACACAGTCCAGTGACCTGACAACTCTATGGTTGGCCACTCAAACAATAAAAAACAACTACAAACAGCAACAAACCAAAGAGTCTGCTAAGTAGAAGACAGCAGCTATTGGCCATTGAGATCCCCTGTTCCATTGATCCAATAAGGAATTAGAAGGAAGCCCCTCAGAAATACCCCACTTTGGCAGATAGAAACTCTGATAGATGCCAAAGAGGGTCCCCTCAAGCAACCAATTGGAAAAATGTCTAATCCCCAGAGGGAACAGGGAGTGGTAAGACTGCCCTAGGAGAGAAGCCAAGGTGTTTTTTGCATGGCGGTTGACCATGAGTTATGTTGTGACTGTTCATAAATATAACTGGTGAATAGTTGTGGTTTTACACGCTTGAGCCAAAAACATAACTCAGTTTTTAAATGTGTCTTGTTTAGTGAATTTTAGTGGTTTTGTATGATTTCCTTAATTATGAAACCTCTTCTACGCATCGCCAGAGGCTATGTGTAGCAGGCATTGGGCGCAGGGTGGGGCCTATGGCCAAGTCCTGTTCAATCCACCACTGTGATACATCTCTTGCTGCGGATGAAACTTGGCCACACCCTATGGCATTTTGTCCTGACTCATAGCTGCCTAACCCCTGCTGCTTACAGTATTTAGCTGTGCACAGAGGGGGTTGAGCATGGACACAGACATAGAGTTAACCTTTGAAATCCCTCTCAGCACATTTTTAAAGTGCTCATATCTAATCTACTGAACAGATTTGCATCAAACAAAAAAAGTGGGATTTCTGAGTAAAGTTCTACTTTCATACAACCTTTGGTGTAAATCCTTTCAGTTGTCTTGCTATATCTTTCGACAAATTTTCCTATGGGGCCACGAAAAGAAAATGGCTGTTTATCATATTATTCAGAACAACAGTGCAAAGGTAAAATTTGTGCTTATTACTATAGTAAAATTAAATTTACATAAGAAAAAAGTGTTTACTGCCTCACAGATTGTGTTTTACATTTACATTACACATGGAACCAATAATCATAATGGTCACAGGACCTCTTCAATGAGATTTACCTTACTGCACAATTGTAACTCCTTTTTGAACATGACTACAGCCCGAACCACTGAATGGAAATACACCAAATTTGACAGAAAGCTAGATCTTGATCTCAAAAGCGCGCTTTTTGTGATTTGGTGTAACTACGTTCAGTAGTTTTGGAGAAATTAGATTTTAAACAATATAGATATATCGGGACGTGGATCCTCTGTGGATCCAACTGTCTCAGTGCTGATATCTGATTGGCTGCCAACACTTTAAGCAGGAAGAGTTGGTAGCCATCTTGGGACTCTGCTGAAGCCGAGCCCCAGAAAAAAAGTTTAAAAAAAAAAAGAAGAGGGGTGTGACCAACAAGCATGGCCGAGTGGATAGGATCCACTGAGGCTCCACTTGAAAACCTGCGTAGTCACCTATGTCTGGCACCTCTCAGCCGTCTCCTGATCAATAATTAATAGGGGAAACACAGGACAGATCTGTCGTTAACAAACTCCCCTCAGGGCAAAAAAGAAGAACTTTGCTGCATGCAGCGCCGCATCCCACAGGACGTGGAGCACGGCTGGAGCGGTGCACAAATACTCACAAAGATAACCCGGGCTGGACCACAAACGCAGTGAAGATTGAGGGAGTGATCCAGACATGGGCCAGGTGGAGCCGGGGAAGGGCGCACAGCGTCCAGATCAACCTTTGGGAAGGAAAGGCAATGCAGCCGCATGGAAATGATGGCCGTGGGACTCATGGAGCCCCCCGTCAAGGAAGCGATGAAAGGCCTCCAAAGAGATTTATTAGAAGTCACAGACCTGCAGTTGTGCATTTACTGTGCGCACAGGCCCGCAACATCAAATATTTGCCATATAGCGATCTCAGCCCAGACTGCCTGACTCTAAAATGGCACCTGTGATGTGCCTGGCTCAGCCTTTCCTCCTGCTCTCTCCTCATGGATCCAGCCCAGTTGCTATCTGCACCCAAATCTGAACAGGCTGACAAGCGGGACAACGTCCTTTCCACTATCTGGACCAGCAGTGAGAACTTAAGTGTTGCATTTCCCCTGCCACAGTGATCGAAGTGGATAGGCTCCACCGCTACGCAGGCAAGGGGGCCCTGACACCTAGAGATCAAATCCGACACAGCCTGATGCAGAGAAAGGAGGCTTGGGTATTATAAATGTGGGGATTCATCCAGGGGCCCCTGCTTGTGGAGAAAGTTGTTGTGCTGATTGCTAATGCGACATGTTTCTGTGACACAGTTTATGATACGCCCTATGACTGCAAACAAATTTAGAACTGGCTCTCCTCCCACCCCCTGACTGTGGTTTCTGGAAGCATAGAAATTGTCCTTATACTCCTCTGCAGAGGCACGATTGGCTATTGTGCAATCTGACCAGTGCCATCACATGACCCTAACCTCTATGCCGCCTAAGAGGACCCAAAACAACAGAGTGTCCTACTACTTTGTACCAGTGGATTCCTGCGACCAAGTCACTTACTGAAACCAAGAGACAACCATGGCTCTCACCAAAGAAGACCTGTGCACCTCCTTGCGAGAATTTAAGAAGGAGCTCAGGCAGAAGCTCAAGGCAGACATGTCTGCCTTGTTTGAGGCCTTCAGGTCTGATGTTGGCATTCACCTGGCCTCACTTCAAACAGATGTAGACTCCATCTGACCTCACTTCAAACAGATGTAGACTGCATCAGGGCCTGGGTGCTGGACTTAGACACCAAAAATCAAGACCTTGAACAACACCTAGGGCTGCTTGAACAAACCACGATGCATCTCCAATCGCAGCCACAATCAGCATTACTGAAATGTGAAGATCTGGAGAATAGCACTCGAAGAGACAACATATGAATTCGGGGATTGGAAGAAGGATGCAAGGGCTCAGACATGGAGGTTTTTGTCACTGTCATTTTCACAGAGATCTTGGGCGTGGAGCACTTGCAGGTGTGGATCGAGAGAGTGCACAGAGCGGGCCACAGAACTCTGCAGGTGGGAGAAGACCCAGAGACATTCTCGCCAAACTCCTCTGCTTCAAAATTAAGGAACTAATCCTTCAGGCAGCTAGAAGGAGCGATCCTGTCTCTTCTCAAGGAACGACATGCTCACTTTTCCAAGACATCGCACCTGCCACCCCAGCAAGATGGCTACAATTCAGACCTATAACGGATGCCCTGCAAAAAGACCACATCAAATATCTCAGGTCCTACCCATTTAGCATTACCTTTGAGCTCCACAATAAACTGCATCACTTCACAGAGCTTGGGGAGGCAGCCTCCTTGCTGGGCCTGTCCCTTGAGGACGATTCAACACTGGTCTTGCGTGGTGGGGTGGGTTCAAGGGCTGATGGGGTCTGGACCGTGGTTGATGCATGGCACATGCAGAGAAAAGGGAAAAGAAACAATCAAAAAAGATCTTTGACTCCGGCATAATGCCTTCCCCAATGTCTCACCAAATCTTATGGCAGGACAATAATTTACCCAGGGCTATGAAAATCTAAGCAATTGAGATTGATGCATAAGCACTGTGAATTCATTCATGCCTAGGGCAATACTGCTTGGTAGCTACAAGTTAAAGTTTTTCTTATACGTGCCAACTTCTTCATACACCCTGGTTCCCTTGCTATAGGGGCCATATCATTGAGGGCCAGACAACAAGGCCTCACTCCGATAATCCATAGTGTTCCCTAGCAGAATTGAGTCCACAACACCTCACTTGCCCAGATGTTCACACCATTTCTTTGGTGTTGGGAATTTCTAATACCGTGATCAAATTGTTCACTGTTTTTTGTTGTCTAGGAGAATGGTGTTATACTAATATCATTACAAGGCGGGGTTAAGCCGGGGGGGGGGTGATTGGAACAAGTCAGAGGTATTTTATTTGAGGAACTATATTTATACACTCAAGAATGGTAATTAGTACCATATCATGAAATACCAAAGGTTTAAATTCCCCGAACATATGCAAACAAATCTGGAAATATATCCTTGATAGATGCTATGATGTAGTAACTTTACAGGAAATGTACCAAGCATCACAGGTTGAAACATAAATCATATCCTCTCATCTATCAATCGTCAGCCGCCACCAAAACATAGTGGTGTTGCCCTTCTTTTTCATTCTTCCCTAAAATTTCAAATGGTGGGCAATAAATCAGACAAAGGGGGGAGACTGCTAATGGTTAAAGGCTAAATAAAGGGTCGCCTCTGTACCATAGCAACTATATATGCCCCCAATTCAGGAAGCCTGACTTCCTGTCAACCTCTCTCAAATTACTGGGTGGCTTTGTGAAAGGGGATATCATATTAATGGGAGACTTCAACCTTATCTGGGACCCCCACCATGGATAGCTATTGCACCCAAAGATCACAAGCAGGTATCTTCCATAAGAGTACAAAGTCAACATTGTGCCAGCTAGGTTTATTAGATGCATGGAGGGCTTTATAGCCCACAGCTAAAGATTATACCTTTCTCTCACACTCTCACCTAACCTATTCTAGACTGAACTACATAGTTGTTAATCAAACACTACTCCAAGCCATTGCAACAGCCAGTATCCACCCTATTGCCATTTCAGATCATGCTCCCATGGAGGTAGTGTTAGAGTGGGAGTATCCGAAACCTTCTTTTAGAAGCTGTTTTTTCCCTACTACACTCACCTGCGATAGTCTCTTTAGAGATAAGTTGCGCAAGTCCATTAAGGACTATTTCCAAATAATCAAACACCAAGACACCAAACCCACAAACACATGGGATGCTTTTAAAGTAGTGATGAGGGGAAAATGTTAAAAGTCTCAGGAACATCAAGCTCTAGAAGCTGAACTCCTTGCCGAATGAGCCCACAAGGCTTCAACAAGTCTAGCCCTTCAAAGAAATGTTACAGCACTTAGGGGGAAAATTAAAGTTATATATGCTAACAGGGTGGAATTGCAGTTACTGCCCCTCCAGAAAATCACATATGAGCAGGGAAACAAAGTAGCAGCAGCCTTAGTAAGACAATTAAGGGCTAAGCAGGAAAAGGAATACACTTTACAGATTAAAGAGGCAAAAGGGGAGACCCAGAACACGGAGGAGGGGAAAGATCAAGCATTCAGAGAATTCTACGAGCATCTCTATACCTCAGAACCAATCCTTGATAGTGAGCAACTGGCTTACTTGGAGAAGATCTCACTCCTGCAGGTTCCCACATCTCTTTTGGACTCTTTGGAATCCCTCATAATGATGGAAGAGGTACAAACCACCATAGACTTTCTTAAACCCCACAAATTGTCAGGTCCTGGCGGATTTACGGCAGAGTTCTACAAGACGTTTAGTGCTGGCTTAACACCCCACTTGACTGATCTCTTTAACCATGTCGGGCACACCCTAGTGGTTACCCCGTCTATGGGTGAAGCTTTGATCCCCGTGCTACCAAAACCAGGATCCCCTATTCTGTGCCTTCTACAGGCTGATTGCATTGCTTAATTTGGATGTCAAATTGTATACTAAAATCCTGGCCAACAGGCTAGAGGACATTCTGTCGTACTTGAGTCACCTGGATCAATCAGGCTTCAATAAGGGTCAGCAAACCCAGGATAACTTACAAAGGGTAATGTACTTGGTCGAAAAGGCAACCAAGAAGAACATACCTGTGGTATTATTGGCATTAGAGGCCGAGAAGGCCTTCGACTGAGTTGACTGGCCTTTCCTATCTCATACCCTTCGTAAATTTGGATATGGGGACTGATTTATGTATATGATATGAGCAAACTACTGGTGCCCATGCCATAGGGTGATGGTCAGTGAGTCGGCATCAGACTATTTTCACCTAGCATGGGGTACATGGCAGGGATGTCCCCTACCCCCACTACAATTTGCTATCAGCACTGAACCTTCAGCTGCCAAGATACAGGCAACACCTGCCATTCAAAGCCTGACTTTTGACTCAGAGGTACATATGTTTTCTCTGTTTGCTGATAACATTATGCTATTTCTTACCTCTCCACAAACCACACTACCGGCCCTCCAATCAGAACCGAAGCACTATGAGACAGTCGCAGGGTTCCAGGTCAATTTACACAAATCACTCCTTCTTAATCTGACAGTTCCCACCCATGATATGGAAAATATTGCAGTGGCCTCCCCCTTTCAGTGGGTGTGGAAAGAAATTATGTAATTGGGGATTAAAATTACCCCCGGAGTGACTGACCTTTATAAAGCTAATTTCCCCCTCTACTTAAGCAACTAAAGGCAGATTTTACAAATGGGCCCAGTTATATCTTTCCTGGATGGGCTATATCTCTTTCAGGGACTATCCATAGACTTGGAAAGGGAGTTTTTTTCTACTGCCAGATCAGCAATCACAAACTTTATTTGGCAGAACCGAAGGGCACGACTATCACACAAACTTTTGGGCTTGCCTTCCAACCTCACTCTTTATTATCAGGCTGCACAATAATGGGATAGGTCACTCAGAGACATGGACAAACACTGGATCCACATGGATAGAGCGGTAGTAGGTGGAGATGCCGTGGTAGGAAGACGCTAGACTGGACATTTGACCACCTAATAGGCAATATTCATGGTCAAAAATACCAAAAAAAGAGACACAGAACTGGGAGGTCAGCGACGAGATGGCTCAATACCTGCTCACTCTGTGCCTGATGCGCCCTCTGATCAGGGGATGGTGCACCCTACTCTTCAGGATGTATTGCAAGCTATTGCAGCCTCGAGAGAGGCCCTGGAGTTCAAAATTGATGCACTGATTATATACTTGGGCCTCTTACACGATGACCATCAGTGCCTAGCGGAGCAGGTCACCCCAAGAGGCTTGGTCATCAGCAGAATGCCATCCTAGACCGGGCCTGAGTGGGGAACCAGGCACCCAAAAATGAAGACCCAGCCACCACCCACGCCCCTGCTCGTTCCCCCACAGCAGCTGAGCTTTAGCATGAGCACTGGAGGGTAGTCGAAGTGGTTGCATCAATTATCAGAATGGCATTTGGAGAATGGACCCATTTGCAGCAGGAGAGGGAAGAAAAATCTGACACCGAGGATGACTTGTGAATCGGAATCATCCAGCATTAATTTGCCAATATTGACCCCCCGGACAGCTGATGAACTGATATGATCCTGGGAATGGCCTGAATGTCTGAATCTGGGGAAAACTCCTTCGATAAATATGATTTGTGCTAGGACCTGTTTGTAAGATACATAATCCTTTTCTCCCTGAGGTAGAGTCACTCAGATATACATGAAATACAGCACTGTGAAAGGAAAGTGGGGGCCAGGTTAACTCTGGAACTAGGCGCTGCTCCATGTCATCCCCCCAAAAGTTTTACTAATGAATAGAACTGGTTACTGGTATGTAGTTCAGATAGGTGGGGCTTTTCTCCCTGTCCTGGTGTATGAGAGTTAGGTTGAATTGTTACTAGTTGATGTTTGGGGATGTTGGGGTTACCCACTGAGTCGGCAAACATGAAGCTGCAAATTTTAAGGTACAGAGTGAAATAGCGGCCCCCTATTTACTCACAATATGGATGGCTGAACCTCCCGGTGGGTGCATAATGGTTTGCTTATGGCTCAGAGGCAATGTTATAAATTAATATCCTGGAATGTAAGGGGCATTCATACCATGACCAAGCAATGTAAAGTGTTTACGTACCTGCAAAGTAGGGGAGTCAGTATTGCTTTTCTACAAGAGACACACATGACCACTAAGGAGGGAGCAGCTCTACAATGGCGCTGGTGAGGACAACTATTTCATATGTCACAGGGGCATCTCCAGTCTTCTCCTTCTGCAGAAGAGGTACATGGCACCTGAGGGCCAGGTTGTGCAACATACATCATGCCACTACTATCTGGCAGACCTTCTCGGGTGAGTAGCACAGGGGTCCACCTATCAGATGGAGACACCTGAACCTGGCCTTCAAGAGGTCGAAGGTTCTTTCGATGACCCGTCTAATTCACCCATGTGTCTCATTATAAAGCTATTCCTCAGGACAAAGGCATCATGCACCGATCCAGGATACTTAGCATTGACGTGGGAGATGTACTGGTCTGCCAGGCACACCATCTGCACATTCATGGAGAGGAAACTTTTACGATTCCTGTACACCTGTTCATTCTGGCAGGGGGGACAAACGCAATATGTGTCCCGTCAATCGCCCCAATAATATTGGGAATATGTCCCATTGCATAGAATCCAGCCCTCACAGTGGCCAAATCTTGCACCTGGGGAAAGCTATGTAGCGGCACATGTGTTTTACCAGGGCAAACAACACTCTTGCCAGCACAATGGAGAACATTGGCTGTGACATTCCTGCTGCCAAGCCCACTGTCACTTGGAAAGAACCTGTCATCAGGAAATTGAGCACTGATAGCAGTTGCACTAGAGGGGGATTCCAGTCGGATGACGGATAGATGAGATCAGGTCTGGCTCCAAGTGGGCACGCAGCTCTGTGAATGTGGCCCTGTCCAGTCTATAGGTGAGTATGATGTGCCTGTCCTCTAGTGTAGTTAAGTCCATCAGGGGTCTGTACACGAAGGTATGTCTCCACCTCCTATTCATTCGCAGCTGCAGGTATCTAAGGGACACAATAGTGAATAGGCTGTCACAACTGGAACAACAAAACCACAACAGCAGTCCACATGGTGCACTTATGTATTGGGACAGTGTTAATGGTGAAGTGTGTGGCAATCTAATCTGTGACGCAGCAATTGTCGATATGCCTGCTACCCCACCCGAAATGGCGACCTCCTGTCCTGTATGTAGGGACAGGTGGAAGTGAGGTAACTCCGTCGACGATGGGCGTCGTGGCCTCAGTCAGCCTTGCACCGCTGTGCAATTCCTCATTGGATAATATGGGGCTCTATGGAGTACAGGGGCCAATGGGGATCTACGCCAGCGGTGATGTTGTACACCGCCGTGGACGTGACTGCCATTTTCTATTTCAATCCTCACTTGTTCAAGTATGGATCAACGACTGCGCCGACCGCCCTGCTCCACTCAGAAAACCCTCCAACAACCACATTAACAAAAAAGCCACCTGGTTCACCGACGACCTCCAAGCCTCCAAACGCCTCTGCCGAAAACTCAAGCAAATATGGCTACTCGAACTCACTCTAGACAACCACACAGCACTCAAGGATGCCACACGCAAACACCACCAACTCATCAGGCTAGCAAAAAGATCCTCCTTCAAAACCCGCCTAGAAAACAAAGCCCACGACTGTAAAGAACTTTTCAGCATCGTAAAAGAACTCTCCAACCCAAACGCCACTGTCAACGACATCACCCCCTCCCAAGAACTATGCGACGCCCTAGCAACCGCCTTCCACCAAAAAATCACGGTCATCCACGACAGCTTCAACTCCCCTCACACTCCTGACGCTCCTACCCCACCCACCACAAACTCCACCCACTCCAGCCGACTGACCTCCTGGACCAACATTAGCGACGACAATACCTGCAAGACCATGAACTCCATCCACTCCGGATCACCATCAGACCCCTGCCCACACCACATCTTCAACAAAGCAGACACAGCCATCGCACCACACCTACGGAAAGCCATCAACATCTCCTTTGAAACTGCAAGATTCCCGGAAAGCTGGAAACATGCCGAAATCAACGCCCTTCTCAAGAAACCAAAGGCAGACCCCAAGGACCTGAAAAACTTCCGGCCCATCTCTCTGCTCCCTTTCCCGGCGAAGGTCAACGAAAAAATCGTCAACACTCAGCTCACTCAGTACCTCGAAGACAAGAACATCCTCGACCCCTCCCAGCCCGGCTTCAGACGCAACCACAGCACCGAAACCGCCCTCCTCGCCACCACAGACGACATCAGAAGCCACCTCGACAATGGAGAGACATCAGCCCTCATCCTCCTAGACCTATCAGCCGCCTTTGACAATGTCTGTCACCACACCCTAAAATCCCGCCTCCACGCAGCAGGAATCCAGGACCAAGCCCTTGAATGGACGCATCCTTCCTCGCTGGCAGAACCCAAAGAGTCTGCCTTCCCCCGTACCAATCCAAAGCCTTCAACATCATCTGCGGCGTACCCCAGGGCTCAGCCCGACGCTGTTCAACATCTACATGGCCCCCCTCACACAAGTGGCCCGCCAGCACAACCTCAACATCATCTCCTACGCCGACGACACCCAACTCATCCTCTCCCTCACCAAGGACCCACACACCGCCAAAACCAACCTCCACGAGGGACTAAAAGCCATTGCTGACTGGATGAGAGACAGCCAGCTAAAACTGAACTCGGACAAAACATAGGTCCTCATCCTTGGGCGCACCCCCTCCGCCTGGGACAGCTCATGGTGGCCGTCCACACTGGGTCCCCTACCGACACCCACCAACAGCGCACGAAACCTCGGCTTCACCCTCGACTCCTCACTCTCCATGTCAAAGCAGGTCAGCGCCATCTCCTCCTCCTGCTACAACACCCTCTGCATGCTTCGCAGAGTCTGCAAATGGATCCCAACAGAAACAAGAAAAACAGTAACCCAGGCCCTCGTCAGCAGCAGACTCGACTACGGCAACGCCCTCTAAACCGGTATCTCATCCAAACTCCTCCAACGTCTCCAACGCATCCAAAACGCCTCCGCCCGACTCATCCTCAACATCCCTCGCCACTGCCACATAACCCCCCACCTAAGAGATCTTCACTGGCTCCCCGTCAACAAGAGGATCACCTTCAAGCTCCTCACCCACGCACACAAGGCACTCCACAACACCGGACCATCATACCTGAACAACAGACTCAGCTTCTACATCCCCACCCGGCATCTCTGCTCCGTTAACCTCACCCTCGCCTCCATCCCCCGCATCCAACGCAAATCTTCCGGCTGCAGATCATTCTCGTACCTCGCCGCCAAGACCTGGAACACCCTCCCGCTGGATCTACGACAGACCCAGGACCTTCTTTCCTTCAGAAAACTCCTCAAGACTTGGCTCTTTGAGCAGTAGCAGCAGCCTCCCCCCCCCCCAGCGCCTTGAAACCGTCATGGGTATGTAGCGCGCTTTACAAATTGATTGTTTGATTGATTTTTTCCTGACTTTCAAAAGCAGAAGGCCTACACTGCGTGTGCTGCTGTGACCTGTGTCTGGAACCTACCGTAGCCCGTGTGACCCAGGAAAGTGCCCCTACTTTCACTTCAGAGGAGTCGAAGCGACTGGTGGATGGGGTCCTATCCCAGTACGGACAGCTGTATGGGCCTCCAGACCAACAGGTGAGTACACTTTTGTCACAATGCATGTGTCTTGGATGCATGGAGATGTGTGTGCAAGCATTGTGTAAGGGTGGGTGGGCGTTGGGGTATTGTCTGTTGGCGGTGTATATGTTGTGCGCAGGGCTATGTGTGTCAATGGTGACGGTAACGGGTATGGTGGGCCATTTGTGTGACAGGCTGGACTGTTTGTTTAATGGTGTTCTCATGTCTGTATTGCCTCTGCAGGTCAGCACCAATCAAAAGAAGGGATTATGGCATGCCGCCGCAAAGGATGTGTGGACCCTGGGGGTCTATGGGAGGGGGAGCACCCACTGTTGGAAACGGTGGGAGGACCGGAGACGATGGGTACAGAAGACCACAGAGGCACACCTGGGGATGGCCTTCCAATGAGGAAGGAGTGCCCGTAGGACCATGACCCCCCTAATGGCCAGCATACTGGCGGTGACCTGCCCTGAGCTGGATGAGCGCTTGAGGGCATCACAGCAGCCATAAGGGGGTGAGTACAGTGGGTATCAATACATATTTTTTGCTAGTGGGGTGGTATCCAGGTGGTGGATGTGTGTTAGTGGATTCCCCTAAGGCCAGGCCAGACATTGCAGCATGGGTCATCTGAAGGGTAATAGGTGTATGGCAAATACAGGTGACCTAGCTTGTTAGCAGTCCATTTCAGGCGGGGCATCATGGGTCCCAGGAGTGCCGCAGTTGGCGGTGTGTTGTCCTCATCTTGCGTCAGTGACTAGCCATATCCCTGGTAGTGCAATACATAGTGCTGAAGCTTGTCCCCTGTGTGTGACGGTGCTGTGTACACCAACTGTGGTGTTGGTGCAGTCATTGACCCAGTGCATCCTTTGTCTCTCCCACCCCCTTTCTTGTTTTGTCATCCTGTCCTTGTGTGCATTAGCATCATCTGGCGGAGGAGCAGGGGCACCAGCGACAGAGGGACCTGCATCCCACATGACCCAGGAGGCAGAATCCACTGACGCCGAGGGAACCAGTGGGAGGGAGGGCGAGGGGAGTACCAAGGCGGAGACTGAAGGAGACAACACAGACTCAGATACCTCCTCCAATGGGAGCTCCCTGGTGGACACCTCTGTGATCACCCCAGCTGCAGGTACAGCTGCCACCCCGTACCAGCACTGCCCTCCCAGTAGCCACTCAGCGAGTTGCCTGTACCCGCTCACCCAGAAGGGTGGGAATCTACTTCGCCGCAGGCATCTCAGGCCCTGCCCCAGTGAGCCCTGCTGCCCTGAGTGAGGAGGTTATTGACCTCCTGAGATCCATCTCTGTAGTGCAGTTAACCATTGTGAATGCCATCCAGGGGCTGGCATCCCAGATGGAGGGCATCCACAGTGGATTGGTGGCCCAAAAGAGATTGATTCAGGCTCTGGCCTCCTCTCTGATGACAGCCATTGTCCCTGTTTCTACCGCCCCCCCTCCAACTCCCACTTCCCAGTCCCATTCTCCTTAACCCCAACCCATCCCAGGCGCACACACAGACGAGCATGCACAAGACAACACCCAAGAGTGTCACAGGCAAACACAAGCACCACACTTCATCCCACAAGCACTCATGCAAACACCATACAATTGCAGACACAACATCATCTACTGCCTCCACTGTCTCCCCTTCCTCCTTCTCATTCTCCACCACCTCCCTCCCAAGTAAGTCTACACTCACACCTGCATGCACTACATCAACATCCACTACCAGCATCACCACACCGAGCAGAACACACACCGCACTGGCAGACACGTCCACAGCAGCCATGCATCCACAATAGCCATGCACATGTCCTGTCTGTCGTCTCCCTGTCTGTTCCCCCCTCCTAAAGGACACAAACGCAAGCACTCAGACACCCAACAGCCATCCACCTCACATCAGCATAAAGCCCATGCACCTGCACCCAAGTCCAGCAGACATAAACCTCCAACAACCACTCCCTCTCCCTCCACTGCCATTACTCCTCCCTCCTCCTACCCCAACGTCCCTAAAAAGCTTTTCCTTTCCCAACTTGACCTCATCCCAAACCCCTCCCCCCGTCTTGCCCGTATGAGCAGGGTAGCAAGGTCACAGCCGAGCACCTCAGCCAAACAGTCCATGGGGACAGTGGTAGCACCACCTACTCATGGTGGTAAGGATACCGCAGCCCCATCGAAGAAGGGGAATGAGCCAGTACCACCAGGCAAGAAGGGGAAGGAGCCTGCACCACCAGGCAAGAAGGGGAAGGAGCCTGAACCACCAGGCAAGAAGGGGAAGGGGCCTGCACCACCAGGCAGGAAGGTGAAGAGCCCATCCACCCCTGCCAGGAAGGGTAAGAGATCCACACCCCATGTACTGGAGGAGACAAAGCCCTCTACTCCAGCTGAGGTTGTCAGGGTGACACCTCCACCACCACGAGCTGTCACGGGGCCCCTACCACCAGCTGATGAACTGCAGCCATCAAAAAGTGCAGAGGCTGCGCAGGAGGCTTCTTCATCCACCACCACACTGCAGCCATCAGAAATTGCAGAGGCTGCCCAGGAGGCTTCTCCATCCACCACCACACTGCAGCCATCACCGCCAGCAGACGCCATGTAGGCCACACTCCAGGGGCTGCTGTGCGAGTTGCCCCCTCCAGAACCAGTGGGCAAGTCACACACCTGAGAGACTATGGCCTTGCACTCACCCAGGACAGAGCAATGGGCATGTTGCCCCACCTGAGAGACTGTGGCCCTGCACTCCCCAGGACAGAGCAATGGGCATGTTACCACCTCCAGAACCACCAGTGGGAAAGTCACCCACCTGAGAGACTGTGTCCTTGCACTCCCCAGGACAGAGCAATGGGCATGTTGACCCCTCCAGAACCAGTGGGCAAGTCACCCACCTGAGAGACTGTGGCCTTGCACATCCCAGGACAGAGCAATGGGCATGTTGCCCCCTCCAGAACCAGTGGGAAAGTCACCCACCTGAGAGACCGTGGCCTTGCAATCACCAGGACAGAGCAATGGGCACGGAGCCCCCTCCAGAACCAGTGGGCTTGTTCCCTCATCCGGCTGAGGTGGCCTGCCTATTTGCAAACTGATGCCCCTTCAGTGTACTATCCGGATGTGGTCAGGATTCGAGTTGGGCCTTAGACTGTGCCCTGTGGCCATGTGGGCCCTTTGAACATTGGACTGGGCAGTGTCCCTTTGTGTACATTTGTACATTTCTGTTTCTTTGAAAAATTGAAGTATTAATTTTGAATTTGATCTGATTACAATCACTTTAGTCCATTCCTGTTGTCCTTGCATTATTCTGCCGTTTTTTGAGGACACATTGTTTTACCTGTGCAGCTGGTTGTGTGTATGGTGTGTGTGTGTGTCGGGTGTGTGTTGTGAGTGTGTGTGTCACTCTCTTTTCATCCTTCCCTCCCTTGTGTGCTAGGTGGCTGTACTCACCGTTGTCGTCTTCTTCGCCATTGGTGTTCCAGGTGGAGCATTACGTAGATCATCAGAAAGACTTGCAGTCCGGGTTCCATGGCAGCATTGTTCTTCCCTGTGTCTCTGATGGTGAGTCCTTTCTCTTCAGTGATGCGTTTCCGCCAGACTTTTGATGGTGTTGGTACCGCCCCGGAAAAGGTGATGGAGGAATGTGTCTTAATATGGTGGGTGGTACTTTGGGGGTTATTCTAACTTTGGAGGAGGTGTTAATCCGTCCCAAAAGTGACGGAAAAGTGACGGATTTACCACCAGCCGTATTATGAGTCCATTATATCCTATGGAACTCGTAATACGGCTGGTGGTATATCCGTCACTTTACCGTCACTTTTGGGACGGATTAACACTCCTCCAAAGTTAGAATAACCCCCTTTGTCTTCTGCCTGACTGCCGTTGGCTACCGCCGTGGTGACTGTTGTTTCCGCCCTGGTGGTTGCTGTAGTACATTGGCTGTCTATGAGAGTTATCACCGCCATGGTCATAATTTGGCGGTACTTACCGCCAGCCTGTTGGCAGTATTACCACCACTTTATCACTCATCGCCAGGGTCGTAATGAGGGCCTAAGCTTTTCCCTATTACGGAAAGGCAGGGCCCGAGTGTCCCCCTGGGATTTAAAAGTAGAGTCATGTTGTTTACCAAACCTAGGGGTAAAATCCATCACTCTACCACCCATATGTTTGATGGGAATTATGGGACAGCTCTACGAAGCTTGGAGTCGTTGATCGCCTTCTGGCAGGCTCTCCCCTATCGGTGGCAGGAAAAGTTGCCCTCCTCAAAATGGTGGTCTTACCTCGTCTGGTGTATCTTTTTGGAACCCTCCCATTATAGGTACCTCAATCCTTTTTCACTGACTTAAGACACTATGGCCCATATTTATACTCTGGTTGCACGGAATGTGCATCAAAAATTGTGACGCACATTCGGCGCAAACCATGCACCATATTTATAATTTGACGCCTGAGCCCGTGAACGCCCAAATTCCACTGTGTGTGTCATTCTCTGGATGCAGGAAACCACCTTGCGTTAATGGCATGCAAGGTAGGCGTTCCCATCCAAAAAATGACTTAAACACCTGTGCGCCATATTTATGCTACCGTGCAAAAATCCTGCACGGCCGGGAGGCGGAGTCGGAAAAAGACGCACAGCCCGATTTTCGTAAAAAAATAGTGCCTGGGTCAGGGCAGGCGTTAAAATGGGGTAAATACACCAGTACTTAAGGAAAACACACACAAGCACCAGCAGAGCTCCAAACGGAAGACATGCAGGTGCTTTTCATCCAGCATGCATGCCAACGCAGAGCACAGGACCAACAACAGCAGCTTCTACAACAACAGCAGGGACCCCAAAGGCAACGCAGAAGGCAGGAGAGGATATTCCGCACCAGGACAACCCTTCTGGGACTCCGGCAACAAGACATCATCCAGAGGTACAGGCTCAACTGGCAAGCCATTCAGCAGCTGCTGCGCAACATTGAGCCACAGTTGGCACCCAGCTTGCAGACACCCCACACCATTCCACCAGAAACCAAGCTGCTAGCTGTCCTCCACATGTTGGCAAATGGCTCCTTTCAAACCACTGGTGCCCTGGTTGCCGGGATCTCACAGCCCTCATTCTCTGCCTTCCTACCTAAGGTACTGGATGCCATCATCTCCCTCACACCCCACCACATCAGCTTCCCCAACACACAGCAGAAGCAGCAGGAGACCAAACAGGGCTTCTACCAAATCAGCGGCTTTCCATACGTGCTTGGTGCCATTGACTGCACACATATACGCCTTGTGCCACCTTCTGCAACCGAACATCTATACCGCAACAGGAAGCACAGACACTCCATCAATGTGCAGGCCATTGTCGATCACCCGGGATTGATCACCAACATCGTGGCAAAGTATCCTGAGAGTGTACATGATTCATTCATCTTCTGCCACTGCACCATCAATCAACACTTCCAGATATGGAAATGGCCTACTTGCGGGAAAGTACAGAAACCTACTTATATGCACACTGTACAACAACCCTCTAGGACAAACAACACATACACCACTACATTGACGCGTGGCCAGGAACACACTGAGGTTCTGACACCACTAGGCATGTTTGATATCCTCACCCATTTGGATACACACCTATGGACAAATGACAGATCCAAATAACAACAGATGCCACTCCACAGACAAAAGGGAACATTTTAAAACAACACAATGACAATGACATGGCCTTAACTGGCAGTACAAGTTGGAAGATTAATCTTTCAATATCACATCAATAACACTCAATCAAACACCCTTGCAAGCAATAAGTACTGTGTAAGGGGTGTGTAATGTGTTTTGCTTCAGGTCAAACACCATGACACACATAGCATGATGATGACTACAATGAAGGTGACATGGAATCATTGAGGCCGTACCAATATCTCACATCACTTCTGCTCTGACATTGCCCACTACCAATGAGCAAGTGGACTGTGCTAAGAACACATATTGATGTGACAATATTGAAAGTGCACATTCCTACACATACGGATTAAGACAATTTCACACACACCCAACAGATTGACAGGCATAGGGACCTTCTGACACTCAAAATGACAACCTCACAACCAAGTTAGCCAGCTGAACTAGAACATGTTCAGTAGTATAGGTGCACGTTTGAACCTGAGTCGACTTGGCAAGGGCAGAGAAATAGGTCTGCAGAGAATTTGTCACACATGAGATATTTGTGCATAGTCAATTGTCAACACGTCAGTGCTGACAACGTATGGAGATGTGTTGTACATTGTCACCTTGCCAAATCTAAGGGCCTCACTGATGTTTAACTAATTCTATTGCATATGTTAAATTGGATGGGATGTCCAGGCCATATAGATGCAATCGTGTTACCACCACTGTGGAATTGATTCTGTGTATGGAAGTATCATGTCCCCCCAGTTAAGACACATGGACACCTCTTTCACATGACATTATGCAAGGGATTACACAATGTACTGCAACTCTACAAAAATACCGCTGGGATCTGGTCAATCAGCCAAAAACCAGTTCAGATAAGGAAACAACCCAATGCTGATGGTACATTCTAGAAGCCAAGGATTCAACACAATAACACAAACACCGATACGTCACAGACAACACAAGAGAACAACTGCCATGCAAAGTGAGAATCATGGTGCAAGCAACATCAACATTTTCTCACTCATTTACTCTTTCAGCTGATCAGGGGTATGGGATCCAGCCATGGATCATGACCCCATTTGCAAACCCAAGCACAGCATCAGAGCGTGCCTATAATGAGGCACATCGGAGGACACGCACCATAGTCAAGAGGACCTTTGGCATCCTGAAGTCAAGATTCAAGTGCCTCGACATCACCGGAGGCAGCCTCCTATACTCACCTGAAATGGTGTGCAAAATCGTTTTGACCTGTGACATCCTGCACAACATATGTGTAAGGAGGAACATTCCCCTAGAGGAACCAGACCCACAAATGCCTGAAGGGGAGGATACTGTCCATCAACATGAGGGGGAACATCCAAACACAGCTGCAGGACTGCGTCGGCGACAACATATTGTCAATAATTTCTTTTAACTCTACTCAGCATCACCGCTGTCTTACCATATGTCAATAAACACCTATTCTAATCACTATATCATGGTTTGGGTCATCCTTTTTGCATAACATTATCCCTAAGAATCATAATCAGAGTGTAGCCTCATGGAGCATTGCAGAAATACAGATTAGGATACAGAAAAATCCACATCACATTTGATGGGTATGAATGTACACCCAACTTCACATACACAGTAAATTACATATATCCTGTCCATTTCACATTTGAAGGTCAATATCAGAGGAGCACAGCTATTTCACACATACATGTTGGCAACATGGTTCATTGCAGCATATGGCACACAACTAAGACACCATCATTCAATATGGACAAAAATACCTCATACATGAGGCAGTGGATGTGCTATTGCATTGGTAACAAGAAGGTATGGCCAAACCCTCGAGGTCAGTAAGTGTGACATCAGCTATCTTTGCAAAGAGTATGTGTGACAAGAATTCCATATAAGCAGCAAATGGATGGCACAAGTGCCCCAGGTATGACTAGCATTGCTCACAAGACATCCCCTGCACATGCCATCCCAGGTCATAAGTCCTGTCACTGCCATGTTCCCTGTCTCACCCCACCCTTCTTCAGAGTGCCCTGGAAATGGAATATTTGTACCCAGATAATCCCTCATCAACACACACCCAGACTCACATTCTTAATCCAGTGTGCTTCCCTCTTTACCTATAAACACAAAAGGTGATTTTTAAGGGAAAAAGAGCGCTCACTATATAATCACAAATTATCCTGTGGGCAGTGCAACCCAAGGTTGTTCCCCTAAATATCCTTCAATGGGATAAACAAACAAAATTCCTATGTAGTATGCAACAACGGGAGCACTCTAGTCCAAAATGAAGTATTGGTAGATGCCAAAATTAAAGTCTAACGTTCCACTCCATGTGTTTATATTGTTCTTTATTGTTTCTTTCACCAGCTACAGCCAAGCCAAAACGTGTTTCATCTGGGTTGACATCTACCCACAGACTTCATCAGGGCTTCTCATAACTGTTAATAACATATGGTGTCTGAATTAGTCCAAAATTCTGTTAAGTTTCACATACCAATACTTCATACTTCATTTTGCTTCCCTCTTTAGTATGGTATGCCATAGTCATTGTTCGTCTGTCTGCATGGACTTCTGGTTGAATAATGCACTGCCTTGTAGTCTGTAGGACCTGTAATCACCTGAACATTGCTTCCCATGTGAAAGGTACTGTTGACCCTTTGAACTTGATTCTCACGTACAGGACTAGTGAGAGACTGAAGCTGCACACACCTGTGAACACCTCCGTGCAGACCAGCCATTTGAAAATGCACTTCCCTTGCAGCTGCCTGGAACGGCATAGAAACTGCCATTATATTTATAAAACTGTTATGCATTGCCGTAAAAATAACTGGTGTAACACAGGCCTTGGGTTATTGTGTTACGTTCCAACATACAGGACAAGTACAGTTTTCATTTTCCACAGTGTTGTTCCAGCTTTGACCAGTCTCAGTCTGCTCACTGTGTATTTGCCTTGTTCTTTTTTGTTCCTGATTGACCCTGCATCCTGTTAGCCTGACTGGTTCCTGTCTTTGCGTCACCATAAAGGTTCCCTGTGGCTACATTTGTCTCATAGTTGCTTTCCATGCCCTCACTTTCCTCCTGGGGTATTGTGTCATGTAGGTCTACAATGAATACCCAAATACATTGTATAGCGTAATCAGTTTACTTAACATATCATGGGGTGGAACTTGTCTTCAAATAGCCTAATCATGGCCCATCCCTTGTCTGGGTTTCATGAATGCTTGAGTGACAAATAGTGACAGTGTACCATGGCTGTATGCATGGACTGGGTATGGTGCCTTCAGCACAACAAACAACATCAGATAATGTCCATGAAATGACAACACATGTTAGTACCCTGACAGTTCACACACTGATTCACATTGCCCCCAACATATTGACGGGGCTTGCGTGGTGAATAGATGTGAGATTAATCAGCACAGAGGCACTGATGTTCCCCGCTGCAGTGGGAATTTTAGAGGCCACCCTGTGTACAAATGTTGTGAGGAAACCTGCTGGTTTAAAATTCCTCATCCATTAACTTTGTCAGCACACCAAGGTTGCCCTGTTGTCAGTCTCATAACACGTCTGCAGTGCCATAGCTGGACTATCCCTATGTGTCATCTCAATTCCTCTTCGGGTTTCCTTCAATTCAGCTCTGAAGGATACTTTGTAAATGCAGTAAATGGCTCCCCAGACTCAGTACTAGACCTGCATGTAACTGTGACAACATGGACCCCAATAATGACTCAGGCTACACATGGTCCCACACACTTGAACTGGACACCTTTGTGTAATTAACCACTAGAAATATGTGCACATGTGCTGCTTGGTCTGCTGGTCCTCCACTGCCACAGGAGAAACATGGCTCCTTTATATGACTCAAACTGTGCCGTGACATGACATTTGTGGATTGTTTTTGGGACTCGGTGTCACAAACACCGTACACACATAGCATTTTCCAATTCCTGACTCATGGGTAGTATACAAACAAGTGCCTAGGAAGTGGTATCCAACATTCCAGGACATGTGATGGCTTAGTCTTGGAACATTGCCATGATCAACCATCTTCTATCTATCCTGGTGATGCTTATGTCCCAAAAAACCTTGGAAGTTCACACAGCATTTGTTGCTACGTGTATGACAAACACATTTCCTTTCTTATTTCCACACTGAATAGCATCTGATGGTTGGACACATTGACTACACATGCATACAAGCAGATTTGAGAAAATGCGTCTTGTGATGTTCACACAGCGGGACAACTACATTAGTAAGAGCCAATTCACACACATTGACACACTGGCATTGAGTTACAGTATTGAGTTGCATAGCCTTGCTATCCTTTATTGATGCAAAACATGCCCAAACTGGGTAATACCTATTTGTATTCCACACTTTTTGCCATCTATTGCGTTAGTGAAGAGTGGAAATCCGGTACAACAACTAGAGGATCATGGTCCACAGTAGTATGATCTGTCACATGTGCCCATACACCGGAATGCAAAATGTAGGTGAAAACAGCCTATTTCTGTATTGTCACACCTGTCATGTACTATTAAAAATGAGAAATTACCCAAACCCAGTCAAAGACAGGAATTTGGACACATACGCACACATGCATCAAAAAATTATGCATATGCGTCAAAAAATGATGCTCACTGCCATGATACATCCATTGGCCCAAGCGGTAATTCCCACACTGTACCCCATGAAATTGGTTAACTATGAAAAAGAATAGAAAATATGGATGTGGGGGAATTCCTAAGCATGTGCTTAAAAACAAAAATGACGCACAGACTGTAAGCGTTATAATATTTTGACGCTTAAGAATAAAAACGCACCACATTTGAGGCAGGAAATGATGTAATAGGATATCCTGTTTACAGAATTGGTACAGTGGGTGTACTTTCACTTTCACTTTGCAGTCTGTGATATTTCCTGACTGTGTGGCTGTGTTTTGACTTGTCTCTCTGTGCATTTTATGAATTTGTCTCTTGTGTGGTCTTTAAATTGTCTTTTGATGTTTCCTAAGTGCCTGTGGTATCCTGCGCCAGTGTATTTTTGTCATTTCTGGTGTCTTAATTTGTCTTTGTACTGTTGGGAGTCTGTTGTGGGTAGTGTTAGTTTTGGGATAGTTGGGCAGTTTTAGTGTTAATTTGTTTTCATTTCATTTCCCCCTCCTACTTTGCCTTCATTTTCCTCTGTACCCCTTTATTCCCTTTTTTTTCAAGCATGTTGGGTAGGCCTTGTCTTGGTAGGATGGGAGAGGAGGAGCTGGGGGGATTTATTTGGCTGGTGTGCCACTTTCTACCATTAATGATTGAAGCAGGTGGCCGTGTGATACAGGGGTATCACACAGAGGCAAGGAGGCTCCAGTTGGCAAAGGTCCTGTGCCATCTCCAAAGAATCTACAACACACCGCGCAACGACCACCAGCTGAAACACCGTTGGGCTGACCTGGTTGCCAGGGAGCAAGACCTGCTGGACCACCTGGGGATTGTGATTGGTGGCCCTGTTGGTGAGTACAAATCAGAGTAATGTGCACACTTAAATACTCTGTAGTGACAGTAGCAGATTTGTTCATATGCTGCAGTCAATGTTTTTGGACATGTGGAATGCAAGTTAAACATACAGTTGCCGTGAGTTATACAATAATTCCTACACATTACCGTCATTTGTTGACGCAACAGCTGCACTAACTTACAAAACACAACAGGAGCCTATAACTTAGTGCTGCCTTCATGTCAATAGATGATGCAAATGTGGCTCTAACATATGTTTTATGCATGGTCTGTGAGTGTACCAGGAAAGACATGTTTTTAAATCAGATATTTTCAAGAAATAATGTGTCCCTCAATTATTTCTGATACATGTCTGAACTGGATTCTGACAAATATGTAACAAGTTATAGCTGACCTCAGGTAACATCTTAGACTGATATTTGGACTTTGTTGTGCCACAATTAAATTAGGGATGGATGCCAAATGTAATGCACACGGGTTCATATCAAAATGTTTGGTGCAACTTACCATAGCTGTAGCACATAAAATGAAGCAAATGATACAAATTGAGGGGTAACAACTATCCCTGTTCCTATGTATATTGTACCTGTGTGTTTTACATTGGTCATAGTCACAATAGCTGGGTGACTGGTATTGCAGTCCTCCAGGAAAGTGGCTTTGCATGTCTCTCATGGATACACATGATGAGAGGAATACACTACATAAATGAGTCTGCAAACAAATGATGGAGCATGTTTGCCACCACATGATAGTTAGGGCCACTACATGTGTGCAGATATGTGTGTATCACTCACTGGAGTGCCCGGGTTTGTACATGTTTGCAGTGGTATGTCAGATGCAGTATCTTCATGTCTGAGAGGCTTGACTTTCTGATTTAATCTTACACACAGTAATTGTATTTGGAAGTGTTGTACAGTGCAGAGACATTGAGCACATTTCTCCCTTCCATGCTTTACAGGTGGGCCTGCCCCCTACACTATCGGAGAGGTGGATCGATTTGCGGACCCAGACATCTCCAGTAAGTGTTTATATTTCTGTTCTGTGTTGTGTTTTCTGCTGTTGTATGATTGACTCCTGTGTGTTGGACACATACCAAGGTATGATGCGCTGGTCAATGATCGGATGTGTTCCTTGAGTGGAGTATCATTTTTGTTACATCTTTGAGTTGGGCAATCATTAGCGTATAGTCATATTTTGGGATTGTAGGGCAGCCCTGTAGGCACTGCCATGTGACTAGGGTGACTTTTGTGGATACAACTTATATTAAGAAAATGTAGCAGAGGGCCATATTTGTGATTTAGTCAGCAAGTCAGACCCTGATTCTCACAGAATAGGGATGCCAAAGTCTTACCCACAGACTTGAGCGTCCCTATTCACTAATGAACATGTTTGACTGTATGTTTGACTTCCTAGCAGCCTGTAGCTCCACATGTTGTGCTACATGTATGAGGCACTTGAGTACAATGGCCTAGGTGTGCATGCAGCTCATGGCCAGATGTGTGCTTGCATCTATCTGCTTGTTGTCAGTCATGTGTTACTGGTAGGAAATTATGTTGATGATTGTCTGCATTTCCAAACATAAATGTGGATGGGATTGTCCAAGGTTTCGGTTTATCCTATTTGGACATCCTCCTTACCTGTGGTGGACTGCCCAAACCCATGTACAGCTGTCCAAAGCTTCCTGGGTGTCCTTGATGTTTGAAAGTATTTGTTGCTTCTCCATCCCCCCTCAGGCACAGGCGCAGGGTTAGGAAATGTGTACCTAGGACTGATGATCCAAGTTTAGTACACAGACATGTAAATCTATAAGTCACTCGTCCAAAAGTAGGATACTCACTCATGATTAGCAACTGCATTCTATCCTGGCAATTCCATTTACAACTCACAGATCTTGTGGCCCTTGATTGTCATCCAGAAGTTAGTCATTAGTTGGCCTGCCACATGTGGAGAACTTGCAGCATTTTTTAAAGTGACAAATGGCTGAACAATAATGCATAGGTCATTTAAGTTGTTACCCATCTTTTAGAGCATTGCTGTGCTGTTTGTTAGGACATGTGTAGGCTGTGTTGGCATGTACTTCCTCAGGGAAAATCAGTGATGTGTATGATGATATGGCCGGTTTCAGGTACATTAGACGTATTGTCTGATTTACTTCTGGAGCCATATCACACAATGAAGTACCTAATGTTTGGTTTAATATTTTTTTCAACAGATTCCTATATGAATCCTATCCAGATTCGGGAGTTTCAGCACAGGGCGATGCGTTATCGCCACATTCTGGATGTGGAGTCTGGGTTCCGCAACATGGCAAGGCGTTATCACCATTAAAGAGCCTCCGGAGTGTGGAGGGCTTTTGCCCAAGGGGGCCCTTCCGTGTCTGCCACAGCCACCACCACCAGCACCACCACTACCACCCAGGTGGCACCAACCATAGCAGGCACCTTTGCTGGAACACCAAACTCCACTGCTCCAGGACCTGTCACAGCACCACCTGCACCTCCTCCTACAGGCATGGCACCAACAAGGGGACATACATCTTCCACTGGCACCCAGACCACCCCTGCTGCAGTCATTGACCCAGCAGATTGTCAGTGGGTGCAACGGAACATTGACCGTATGTTGAAGAAAATGAACAGGCTGCAGCAGGAGGTGGCACAAGTGAATAGGAGGGTGCGTGCCATAAGGAAGACCCTGCGGAGGGCGAACTTGTAAGCACTTTACCCTCAGCCATGATTCCCTCCCCTCCCTCCTCTTTCCTGGTTCTTTTCATTAGTGGGTTTAGGGGGCTTAGTGTTAGGTTAGAATAGGCTGTTAGTTTAGTTAGTAGTATTGGGTGGGGGGGTGTTGGTATGATACTTTTAATATCTGTTTTTTATTATGTGTGTGGGTGGGTGGGTGGTGGATGATGTTGGGATTTTGGTGTATAAAAAAATATATATATAAAATATAAAAATACAAAAAAATACATATTTGTTTAGTATAAGATAGTATGTGTTTAGGTTAGTATATGTTGTCCTCCATGTGTCCCGTCTTATAAGGGTGGGGTGGGGGGTTGATGTTTAAAGTCTTTAGTTAAATGTGATAAGTAAGTTTAGCTTAGGTTAGTTGGGCCAGTTGCGGGTAATGTGTAGGTAGGATAGGTTAGGTTAGGTAAGGTGTTTCCCCTTGTTTTAGCTTATGTTTTTACTGTTAAATAAATATTAAGGTTACCCTTTAGAGTATGTGTCACATGTTTGGGGATCAGGGCCTTGGCATGGCTGAACAGTGTCTCTTTAGTATTAGCTTTTGTGTCCCATCCTGCAAATAAATCCCAATTGATCTGTTACATTGGCAGCTACACCAAAGCTACTTTGCTAAGATTCTGACATCCATTGCACCCACCACTCAAGGTTACTATGTATCCCAAAGTGTTGTTAATTTTTGATGTATGTTTTCAATCTCACATACTTTGTAACCAGAATTGGTTTTGAGGACACTGTGTTAAGTTTGCCTGCAGCCCGATGTACAAGCGAAGCCTTATAAGGTGAGTGGTAGTATGCTCTCATGTAGTATGGTATACATAACTCACACCTATCATTTGTTACAATGTTCAGCCAGGTTACATATTTGTACGTACACTCATACACATCCATTCATCCAGTATGGTGTGTGTTACGTAAAATGTGGGTCAAATGTCACAAACGTAAGTTTTAGCTTGAAGAAAACGTTGAAGGCAATAATTTTTGTCTTAGACATCACTTGAGGAAGTGTTATTCTGTCCAACACAGCATTATGGTGTATAGTTTCTATTTCCCTCAGAATTAACCTTCAGGAAGGGCAGATGATGGTACAATCCAACCACAGTTCATAGCTATCAGCCAACATTCTTTCAAGTCAGTTGTATTGACAATCTATAATCATTGACCTGAGGTAAACATCACTGATGGCCATCACGGTTGATATGTCACATTACACAGAGACAAAGTTGTTGTGTAAGTGCTATTTATTTGAAAGTGCTATACGTACATTGTCCATGATTGTGAGTCCATTAGTGTGGCACCTTCCATTGTAATCCTACACAAGTACAAAAGGACATGTCATTGGACATGCTGGGGTGAAGTGTCAGACAATGCAGAGGGACAGGATTTGCCAATGAGTTACTGAGAAACAATCAGAGGGCACGGTGACAAGATAAACAGTGGTCTTAAGAACAGTGCTTAAGTGCAGTTGTTGCGAGACTGGCATGTTACAAAGCACAAGACCTTTGTTGTAGGTGGCCATGTGGCAGGGACTAGTGCTACTAGGTACTCTTATGGGTGAAGGTGATCTGTTCCACATCTTCATCTTCTGAAGTGTGTGTAGTCTCCTCTGCCCTTGGTGGTGGTGGTTGTGAAGGGGCAACACACACCTCAGTGTTTGAAGACGTGGAGTCAGACATCCCAGTAGCTGCCAACTGTGGGGCTATTAAAGGCAGTATTGCAGCAAGGAGGAGCTGCTGGTTCTTAAGTATAGCAGCCACATCACTGTGGTAGGCAGGTCGCCCTGAGGGGGTCAATATTGCATTTGTGCATGCGTTGACAGGATTGTTGTTGTAGGTGTTGTGTCAACTCTCTTACAGCTGTGCTGATTTCCTTCAACCTTTATTCAAATTCCTGCAAGATTGATGTTCGCCCTTGCATGGCTGCTGCCTGTTCTGCAGTTGACATCCTGCACGAACGCTCCCCCTCTAGGCTGGCTGCCATATTTTGCATCCCCACCTGCACCTCCTTGGCCAGCTCCTGCTGTACTCCAACTACAGTTCTCTCAAAGCTGGTGCCAGTGTCGTCAGAGTCCTCAGCTGGGTTGGAGCTGGCAGGTCGTACAATTGGGGTGGTGGGTGGGTCCTCTGTGATGGCTGCCACTTCTGTGTTCCTCCTTGTGACTGAAGGTGGGGTCTGGAGGGTCCCAAGGACATCTTGGAAGGTCTGCTGGCTGATGTTTGTCAGCTCGTCATCCATGTCATCCATGTCATCAGGGAAGTCCAGGACAGGCATATCCGCAGGTGAGCCATCGTCCTCTGCAATAAGATATGGTACAATTAGTGTATCTGTGTTGTGGGATTTGTAATGTGACGTGCCTGCCTTCCTATTAGTTGCACATTGTGATCTTGGTTCCTGTTCATTGTTCCCATCTTTCATATTAGCATTCTCCCAGGCCTATGCTCCACCTGCATGTCACATGTATTGTGGTCAGTTTGGGGACTTGTCAGCATCACATCCTCTAGGTGTTGGTTCTGCCCAAATTGTGAAGTGCCACCTTCTTGTCCTACTCCACCCTCCGTCTACTTCCATTCTCATGGTGAGGCCTTTTACTGGCTGTCTGTGTTCTGATTGTACTAGCACCACACTTAGCATTCTGGAACTGACCCAGTCTCTGATATTTCACATCCACCTATATGTTGCTGAGACTTAGCATATACTATGTATTGCATTGGCATGGCACGATACGGGTGTCAGCATTGGTAGCGTGTACTGCTGATGTTGGGAAATGTGTGCTACATTGGAGTGTACTGATGGTCCTAGCAGTGTACCAGTTCCTCCTCTGACTGTGCAGGTGTATTTCACTTGCCAGTTACATGTGTCCTCCCCCTCAATGCTGATGTCTGAGCAGTATGACATTTGGGGTATTGCATGGAGTCATTGGAGCTATTGTGACATATGCAGCATGGGTATGACATTAGTGCTGTGTACCTCATAATGTTTATGACAATGGATGATGTTTGTAGCAACTATGGACAATCACATTTGACAGGATTGGAACATTTGTATTGATTTCAGGGGATTGATAACGGTGTCATCATGAACCCTCTAAATTGGGTGTGTTTGGTCCCTGGGGACGGTACTGCCATTAGCTACTTGACCTGCACACACAGCGGAGGTGGTAGTGGCAACTGTTGTCAATATTAAATTCCACTTGCAGCTATGGCCTGAGACTGTTAATTGAGTCCTAATTCATGTAGGAAGAATACCAGCTGACGTGTGACAGCAGGCCAGTTTAACCTTGTACCCTACCCTCCTGGCCTGACTTTACCTTTCCAACATCCTTGGTATGGCAGCATAAACCCATGCAAAGGTTGTTGGTGTAGTGTAGTACTGTGCCCCAGGTTTCCTCTGAATGGGCCATGCCCCCATGCCATCCCCCTTTACTCATGCCACTCCCTGAATATCATGACTTACAGGCATTGTGTAGTAGGTATGCCCCCCCCTTGCAGTTAACATTTGTGCATTTTAGTTTTCCAATGTGACTTACGCTGTGTTACCCTGTATCTGTGTTGTCTCCTGGTAGTCTGCACTGTCCTGTCCTTGAATCCCTGTGACGATCTCCTCAGGGATGACCGCTGCCACCATCTCCTCCATGTGGTCCAGGGCCTTCTGCGGTGCTGGACTGCCACCTCCAGTCTGCATTGCTGCCTTCCTGTTCCTGGCCATCTTTTCCTTAGTCCTGCGCTTGCAGTCATGCCAGCGTTTCTTGCACTCGATGACTGTTCTCCGTACTTCTGCCACACTGTTGATTTTGTCAACAATTTGTTTCCATATTGCCTCTCTCCTACTGATTGGCAACTTTGAGGTGACAAACAGTTGGTGCTGGTGTTCCGTCACCTCTTTCACCAGAATTTCCTGCTCCTCTGCACTGAAGCGACACTTTTTTTTCTTCTTCTCCCTGTCCTGGGTCTTGTGTGGGTCCTCCTGGCTGGTTCCTGCTCTGTTGTCATCTTCCTCGGGTCTGTGCAAGCATCTGGGATCCATTTGGGGTCTCCTTAGCACATTTTGCTGTGTTTGAGCCACTTTTTGACGCAATTGCGTCAAAAAAAGGCGTGTATCTGGCTTGCGACGTCATAAACCGGCTCACAGTCATTTTCGCCGCGTTAACCTGATGCATTGTTTTGAGTAAAAAAAAAAGACTCACACCAGTGGTTTGCGCTGCCGTGCGTCAAAGTATAAATTTGATGCCCGAGCGGTGCAAAGAAATGGCGTAAGCCGGCAGTAACATTTTTGACACAAAACTGCTTCTGCACAGTTTTGCGTCAAAAAGTATAAATATGGCCCTATTAGTGTAACCTTCATATGGGGATCCGGGCGGTTATGGGTGGCGCTCCCCACGCTTTTGATGCCCGGTGTGTCAGGGCGGCCTGGTTGTCCCGGACTTTGGGCTGTATTATCTGGGAGCTCAACTGCAATGGTTGACTAGATGGATGGCGAGTGGGCCCAATCCAGAAGGGCCCATTGACAGATTTATCCCCACTAAAGAAACGTTTCTTCAACTGATCCTACAAACAAACAGCTCTACTAGATTATTCATGCAAGCCCACAAAACCATGCAGAAGTGCTAGGCAAAAAATATGCGAAACTCTGGCATTAGAATGACCTATTTCCCGGAGTTGCCCATTACCATCCTCACCAAGCGGGAACAGATGGAGGGAGTGACAACCTGGGTTGCAGCAGGAATCACCAAGATGGACGATCTGTTTCGAGACAGTGCTTTGGTCCCTTTAGAGACACTAAGAGAGAAGTTTGGTTTACCAGACGGACGTTTCCTGTTCCATGGAGCGGCCTCTATAATTATCCGCCTTCATTGGGGAATGGGGGATGCAGAACCCTACTCCCATCCCTGTTGGTCCTGTGTCCTTCAGGAGGCAGGGACGTTCAAGGCGATCATCTGACTTTATTGTTAAAAGCAAACCGAGATGCTTCAGCCCATTGATGGAATGAGGATCAAGTGGAAGGGGGACATTTCCAGAAAGGGCATGGGAGGTCATAATGGAGATATTCCCCATGGTCTCCAGAAATGCAAGATTTAAACTTATTAGCTCTATATTATACATAGGGCATTTCTGACCTCAGAAAAGATTAAGAGATACTTTGATACAACGGAGGGGCATTTCCCCGGTGTAGGACTGTAGGGACTACCTTCTTACACATGATATGGTCATGCCCAGTCTTGACCCCACTCTGGACTGAGGTCACTGGTCTTCTGGCTTCAATTACGGGAAAATTGGTCCCCACCACCCAAGACCAATGCCTGCTGCATTGGTTTCCCCACACCTCCAAAAACAAGGTGACCAGTAAGGTTCAGGATCTGGGGAGAGGGACAAATGGAGATTGTGCAGTCATGGGAGCTAATCCTTGCCAGCCTTAAGGACCTGGATTTATAGGGGCGGGGCTATTGTTTCATAGCTGACTGAGGTTATAGCTGCTGCATGCAGAAGAAACTCCATCCACATGAACTGCTGTACCCTTTTTACCCTGCTGATATCATTGCTGTCAATCCACTGACTCTGGGGGGTGAAATGGGAGGAGGGAGGAGGTATGGTTAACGCCAAAGTTTGGACAATTGTCTCCTGGAATAGTCTGTTTATTAGGCCTAATTCACTTTATGTAAATATCATTGCCCTATTATCTTTCCATTTCACTATTGAAAGGCCATTGCTTGCATTGTTCATAAATGCAGTTGTATTTCTTGAAAATGTCAATAAAATAAAATGTTTACAAAAAAATGAGTTTCTGAGTGCATCTATCAGTGAATACATTAGTGTTGGAATGTGGCTGTGAATATTGTTTAGACAATATTTGCGAATTGGTCATGACGTTACACGGGGGCGTGCTGATGATCGCAACAAATTTGCGAGTATCGCACAGAGGAAAAAAATACTGGTTTCTTGAGATATTTGGTCCCTCAAAAACACCTATATGCCAACATACCCCTATTGATTTTAACCTTCAGCCCTGGGGACCCAGTCGCGCTACCTAAAATGACAGCCGCAATTTTCTGCACAGGTTGCGACCAGCCAATCACAGAATTCCTATTTGTGCCAGAATTCGCAAATTTGCTGAGACAATCATGAAAATGATTCGAAGGAACTGTGGCCCTAGATATACAAACTTATTTTCCCTTTAATATCTCAAAAAACTACTGAACAGATTTACAAAAAAAAACCTGCCATTCTGCCAAATTTAGTGTAATTCCGTCTGGCAGTTCGGGCTGAAGTCATGTTCAAATCTCCTACGGGAATTAAAATGGGAAACATAATTTTTTTAATCCTCCCCCCCCACTTTTTCTCGCCCCCCCCGCTTGACAGATCACTGAAAGTTTCCATGTGCAACAAGAATAACCGGCACGCTTTTACTATGGAAACATGGTCCTAACTATACCTAGCTATAATGACCGCCAGTAGGTACATATATATATATATATATATATTATATATATATATATATATATATATATATATATATATATATAGAGAGAGAGAGAGATATATATATATATATATATATATATATATATATATATATATATATATATATATACACATACACATACACACACACAACACACACACATCAAAAGTACATACTTTTAGGGTTAGAATGGCATATAAATTATGCAGAAAAAGAAAAGCAAACTCTTGGCACATCCCAGGTTTAGGTGGAGAGCAGCTCCAGTAAGCAGTACCATGCAACACCAGCTACACTCTAGATTTACTCACCTCAAATGTCTGTTTTTCTAGCAAGGTTTTTAACCATAGGATCAGCACAGTGCCATCCAAGTCCAGCTAGAAAGGGTCAAAGTATTTTGACATTTGTACAGCAAAATCTTTAAGCATAGGATTGGCACAGTGCCATCCCCTCCAAGCTGTGGAGTGACAAAAGACTTCCACCACTCCAGGCACAGGTTTACAGCTTTGGACCAGTCAAATATCATCCAAGCCAACTTGGAATGAGTAAAAGCAACCCTTGACAAATGTTTCACTAGCAATATAGCTCTTCAGAGAGGTTTACCTTTGTCCAGACACAAGGGAGCACCCAGTATAAGTCAAAAGAAAACCCTTTCAGGGCTATAGTGATGTATGAATTATGTAAAAAAGCTCTGGGTAGTTCCCAAGTTTAGGTGGAGTGCATCCACGTTGAGTTTAAAAAGGAGGAAGACTTTTGCAGTTTGTACAGCATTATCTTTAAGCATAATATTGGCACAGTTCCATCCTTTCTGTGCTGTAAAATGACAAAGGTCTTTCACCACTCCAATAAACATATATATATATTATCAAAACAAGTCCCTTTCAGGGTTAGAGTGACGCATAAATTATGCAAGAGAGAACTCTGGGTAGTTCCCAAATTTAGGTGGAGAGCAGCTCCAGTAAGGAGCGATACTCTAGATTTGCTCACCTCAAATATCTGTTTATATAGCAAAGTTTTTAAGCATAGGATCAGTACAGTGCTGTCCATGCTGAGCTAGATAGGGACAAAGGGGGTGATTCTAAGCTTGGCGGGCGGCGGTAGCCGCCCGCCAAGCGGGAACCGCCAGAAGACCGTACCGCGGTCAAAAGACCGCGGCGGTCATTCTGGGTTTCCCACTGGGCTGGCGGGCGACCGCCGAAAGTCCGCCCGCCAGCCCAGCGGGAAACACCCTTCCCACGAGGACGCCGGCTCAGAATGGAGCCGGCGGAGTGGGAAGGTGCGACGGGTGCAGTTGCACCCGTCGCGAATTTCAGTGTCTGCAAAGCAGACACTGAAATTCTTCGTGGGGCCCTCTTACGGGGGCCCCTGCAGTGCCCATGCCATTGGCATGGGCACTGCAGGGGCCCCCAGGGGCCTGCGGCAACCCCTACCGCCATCCTGTTCCTGGCGGGAGACCCGCCAGGAACAGGATGGCGGTAGGGGGTGTCAGAATCCCCATGGAGGCGGAGCGCGCTCCGCCGCCATGGAGGATTCTCAAGGGCAGCGGGAAGTCGGCGGTACACCGCCGACTTTCCGTTTCTGGCCGCGGCTGAACCGCCGCGGTCAGAATGCCCATCGGTGCACCGCCAGCCTGTTGGCGGTGCTACCGCCGACCTCCGCCATGGCGGTAATTACCGCCAGGGTCAGAATGACCCCCATAGTCTTTTGCCATTTATACAGCAAAATCTTTAAGCATAGGATTGACACAGTGTCATCCTCGCTAGTTTGGTGAGAAGCCACTTTGAAGATCCATGCACATCATGGCTTACACAACCCGGTTTTTGGAAATGCAACAAGTGCAAGGCTTGTGTGATTGGAATCAACAAAATGGAATATGTAACAAGAATGGGAAAAATCAAACAGATTAAGCAACACATAACATGCAGGGGCAGATTCGCTGTATACATCATAGGGTGCCCATGCGGACTCAAATATGTAGGGAATACAATTTGTGAGACAAGACATAGGATTCTGGAACATCATACGGGCAACAGTTAATTTGGACAGAAGCTAAGCAGTAGCAAAACATATGGAATTGGAACATCAGAGTGACTGGCAAGCATTGAAATATTTTACAATTGATCATATCCCAAAAATGGGCATGGTGGGGACCGTGAAAAACTGCTTCGACAAAAATAATCAAAATACATCATAGAGTTACAAACCCTGATGTCCCGGGGACTGAACTCCGATGAAGAATCACATGTACATTTATGATGGGCATAAAATATAATTGTGTAGGATTGTTTCCCTCTTTTTTGTGTTGTTTCTGAGATTTATAATTGTAGCGTAATGAAAAATGAGGGTTGTTTGGTTTTTAACAAAATAAAAGTTTGTCACATAATGATGCAGCAACAAATGCCAATATTCAAGCAATTTCAAATAGATTAACATCTGACAATGTGGGGTTAAAACAAATTAAAAAACAGAGAAGCCATACATGGTGTCTTTCAGTAAGAAAAGGGTTCTATTATGCCATAAAAAACTCATGAGACATAGAATAGCATGCAGAAACAATAAACAACATCATCCGGTGAGTTAAAAACATAAAAACATAGCACGTGAAATTTGTAGCTAATGTGGGTGCAGGGAATCATCTTCTCAGAGTGACAAAATGATATGCAATAGGAACGCAAAGCGTTCTCATAAAAGTAATTATGGATGTATGGCACTACATAACCCATAATGCACCACAAATAAACTGGAATATTGGAGAAGAGAATCAAGTAGATAAATGAAATATTAAGCTATGGAAAATACGAGAATAAAGCAAACATAAGGCAAACGTAATAATTAATATCAACAATGCACCACAAACAGACTGGAATATTGGGCAAAAGAACAAAGCTATTAAATGAAGGATAAAGTCATTGAAACCATAATATCAAATTGCTGCTTGACAATTTTGGGCATTTTAAAAGTTATCACTTTTTCCTACATTGATATTTTTTAGACAAGTAACACAAGATGTTTTTTTTTAAATATGGTAAATGTTTGTTTAAGTAATGGTAACGATATATAAACACTGGTGACGGACCGTGCAAATATGTTTGTGAACAAGGTGGGTGAGATTGAAACGCGTAGAGCTTTTTACTGCCAGAATGAGCAATTTTCTAAATAAATATATGCCAGCAGAGTGACCTCTGAGTGCGGTTTACGTCTTTTCTGGATAAGAAAGAAAAGGAAAGAATCTTTTGTGATATATATATATATATATATATATATATATATATATATATATATATATATATATGTATATATATATATATATATATATATATATATATATATATATATATATATATATATATATGTATATCCTTCAAACGTTGTCCAAACATCACAAGATCAGAACCCCGCGACGAAAAACAACGAGCCATGACTCCATGCAAAAGCGTGTTTTTACTTAAACAAAAGAAATCCTAATGCGTTTCGGAGCACTAGCTCCTTGTTCACAGGTCAAAGCAAATGTTCCGTTGTGCATAAATTCAAACTACAAGGAAAAAACATAAAGAAAGGACACTTTTGCATGTAGTCACGGCTCATTGTTTTTCATCGCAGGATTCTGATCTTGTGATGTTTGGACAACGTTTGAAGGATTTACGAGGGGTCGCCGCCCTGCCTGTGGCTCACCGTAGTAGTAGCTGGTGTGAAGGCGACCTTTGTTTGAATATATATATATATATATATATATATATATATATATATATATATATATATGCAAAAAAGAATAGAGAACTCTGGGTAGTTCCCAAGTTTAGGTGGAGAGCAGCTCTAGTAAGGAGCACCCTGCAACACCAGCAAAACTCTAGATTTGCTGCTTTTCTGCATAATTTATGTGGCACTGTAACCCTGAAAGGGATTTGTTTTGACCTATACTGGGGGCTCCCTTGTGCCTGGACAAAGCTAAACCTCTCTGATGAGCTCTAATGAGAGCGAAACATGTGTCAGGGGTTGCTTTTACTAATTCCCGGTTGGCTTGGACGGTATTTTACCAGTCCAAAGCTGTAATACTGTGCCTGGAGTAGTAAATGGCTTTTGTCATTTTACAGCTCAGCAAGGTTGACACTGTGTCAAACCTATGCTTAAAGACTTTGCGGTACAAATGCCAAAATACTTTGTCACTGTCTAGCACGGCATGGGTAGCACTGTGCTGATCCAATGCTCAAAAACTTTGCTAGATAAACAGACATTTGAGGCGAGCAAATCTAGAGTGTACTGGTGTTGCAGGGTGCTTCTTACTAGAGCTGCTCTCCACCTAAACTTGGGAACTACCCAGAGTTCTCTATTCTTTTTTGCATAATTTATGTGGCACTCTAACCCTGAAAGGGATTTGTTTTGACTTACACTGGGGGCTCCCTTGTGTCTGGAGAAAGCTAAACCTCTCTGATGAGCTCTAATGAGAGCAAAACAAGTGTCAGGGGTTGCTTTTACTCATTCCCGGTTGGCTTGGATGGTATTTTACCAGTCCAAAGCTGTAATACTGTGCCTGGAGTAGTAAATGGCTTTTGTCATTTTACAGCTCGGCAAGGTTGACACTGTGTCAAACCTATGCATAAAGACTTTGCTGTACAAATGGCAAAATACTTTGTCACTGTCTAGCTCGGCATGGATAGCACTGTGCTGATCCAATGCTCAAAAACTTTGCTAGATAAACAGACATTTGAGGCAAGCAAATCTAGAATGTCGCTGGTGTTGCAGGGTGCTCCTTACTAGAGCTGCTCTCCACCTAAACTTGGGAACTACCCAGAGTTCTCTATTCTTTTTTGCATAATTTATGCGGCACTCTAACCATGAAAGGGATTTGTTTTGATATATATATATATATATATATATATATATATATATATATATATATATATAATTTTTTTCAGACATATCACCTTTCAAAACTTAATTCCCGGTATGGAAGTTGTACATGAAGGGAAGAAGCAGGCACCAATAGGGTGAATTTTCACTGCCTTTGGACAGTACTTGCCACTGAATGTAATACTGATGTTAAGTTACATGCCCATTTATCATTTATTACCTGGCTTTGGTTACATTGATATTTACTTGTGATATATATATATGTGTGTGTATATATATATATATATATATAGTGTCTTTTACATATTGGGCCAAACATGCTAGCACCTATCTTGTATATTTAATTTGTTTTGGGATTAATTACATGAATATGGCTATACTGGTATGCACTGTTTGGAACACAAGAGAAAACCTAGAGGTTTAAGGATAATGCTACTTCCCACTTATGAAGACATGGATAACGACTTAACAGCTGAATCGTGTGAGAGTACTGAGGAATGTTCAGCTAAATTAATGAAAACACTGGTTAAGCATGCGAAGAGGAAGATGGAGTTAAAATCAGCTGAAAGTAATCTGCTTGTTAAGGATCTGGACAGTAGGGAAGAGTAGGTTGTGAAGGAACAGTTGGAGAAGATGGGGAACGCCTGCAGGAATATGAGGCAGAAATTAAGGTAAGGAAAACATAGACATTTACGAAGGATAAGATGGATTACCAGTATGGCAGAGTGTATACCTTTGCCATAATATTTGTCAATCTGTGGGCAGAAGACAGAATGGAAGTATCGACTAGTGGGACACCAGGTGATAGTGAATTTAACTCAGATCCAGGATCAAGTGCAGATGAATCCCATGGTGACAAGGGTGATTTTCAGAAGGAACTCCAGGACAAGGAGGGGCAATAGGAAAAGATAATCTAAAATAAAATTAGATAAAGATAAAATTACATAAATATCATTTAATGAAACCAAAGCGAATGACAATGGAAAAGGGTCTGGTTGTAGTTCCTTCAAAGTTGAAGATAGTTGACATACCTGAATACTGGATATCCAACATCTAGCGGATGTGGACTCTCATCCATAAGCAGAAGACTGTGGTTGTGATGTGGACGTGCAAGGAGTAGATACAGGGGGTAAGCCGGATAGTGAGTGTGTGGAAAAGGATGTCTTTGTATCCATGCCCCCATAAGGAGACCCTCAAGACAATGAGATTTGTGACGCATTGTGCAGTGGCTAGTGGATTGAAAACTAAATCTAAATTCTGTCAACAGCTACCACCCAGCAACAGGGTTGATATGTTTCACAGATTGGTGATTGATGAGTTGAGCGACATTCGGAGGAGGTGGCCAAATAGAAGGAAAAGAATGAAGAGGGGTAATTTTTCACAGAAAGATTGGAGGGATCTTATAGGACTAAAGAATAACCCCTCATTCATAATTAAACCATCAGACAAAGGGAGGAACATTGTTCTCATGGATCGAGAAGTATATCTCAAGGAGTCAAAAAGACAGTTAAATAATATGATGCATTCTAAATGTCTTGCTCGGAATCCCTCCAAAAAGATGGAAGTGGAATATCATCTTAAATTGAAACAATAGTATGAACATGACATCTTAGAGTGGGATGAGTACCAATATTTAAAAGTGGAGCATGCAAGGATGTCTAGTATCTATTTTCTCCCTAAAATCCACAAAAACATAGATGTGTCACCTGGTAGACCTATTGTGAGTTCGATCAGATCTCTCTAGAAAATACATCAAGGTATTTGGATTTACAGCTTAAACATTTTCTGACTGAACTACCTTCCTACGTAAAAGACTCTAATGACTTTTTATGGAAGGTGGACCAGATCCCAGGGAAGAATGAATATATCATGGTGACATTAGATGTTGAGTCTTTATATATATCGATACACCATGAGCATGGGATAAAGGCATGTGGTTATTTTCTCTGGGATAGACCTATAGAACACTTGGAGCATACGCAGATGATTATTGATGTGATTATTTATTGCATCGCACAGAATGTGTTTTTTAAAAGCAACTATTACCTGCAGCAACAGGGGACAGCCATGGACACCTCCTTCGCCCCACTTATGCTAATTTATTCATGGGGTGGTGCAAGAAGGAGGTGGCATGATCAATACATGGAAAAGGTGGCACTGTGAACAAGATTTACAGATGACCTGTTTATGTTGTGGGAAGGGAGTGAGGTTGAACTTATGAATTTCATAGAGCAATTGAATTGAAATAACTATAGCATCTGGCTCACTAGTACTTAAAGTAAATTTCATTGCAGTTTTTAGATGTTGAGCATAATGTATTGGATGGAAGATTGAACACTGAGATTCATAGAAAACCTACTGCAACCAACTCAATGTTGCATGCTAATAGTACCAAAAACATCCTCTTCTTACTGTTTTTTTATTTGAACTCCCCCTTCTGCTCATGCCCATGCGACCCTTATCTAGCAATTCCACTGGCTTACTTCTCATGTCTAATTATGGTACTGATTTTTCATCTTTCTATAAGAGTTATTTTTCAATGGAAAGCTCTGGCACTATCTTGGCATAGATTTGCATAGCACGCAAGAGTTATGTATACCATTTATGATGATGTTATGTTTCACCTGTGGAGTCAGTTCGAGTTTCAGGTTTCAAGTTTATTGATAAATAGAAATAAGTTATTCCATTGTCATACAATACAGCAATAATATAAAATATCAAAATAAAAAACATCAATATTATAATATACACATTCAACAACTAAAACTTTAAAATAGCCAACATTCCATATCAAAGTATTGTGTTAAAAGAGCATCTAAAATGCACTATATCTAATCACAGTTAAAAAGTTTAAAAGTTTAAAACGGCAAATTCTACTAATATATTGCACACACAAAACAGTAATCGCTGTAGCTCTGGCTGTTATTGATAAAAACAGTGACAAAATTAGAGCTTGTTCAGAGTCCCAAAGAAGAAAATTCATTGAATTACCAAGAGTTATTTCTTCTCTGCTTGTCCAAGCTGCAAATAAAAATTTAGAAACTGCAACCACTATCATTAATGAGGAATCACTTTTGCAAATTCTTATGGCAGTAACTCAGTCCATTATAGAGAGGTTCCTACATATGGGAGAAATACACCTATGCCTAGATGCAGCATTTTTAGGGCAAAAGAATAGTAGGTGCTCTTCTGTTTCATTGGCAGTGGTGCAGAATTTACAATTTTTTGATCCATCTGCTGAGGAAGCCCATTGAGCAGCAGCGCCTGCTAGTGACAAAGTGCTGAACCTAAAATGCTAAAACAGAATTTGAGCGCATGCTGGTCTGATGTGAGAGGATATCCTTTCCCAAAACTTTTGCTTCACCACTGGGGCTGTATTCTGTGGGATTACAGCTGGTGCATCCCAAACTACTTGAAGCCCTAACTCAACCTATGATTTCCTCAAGCTCCTTAGCCAATCGATCTTCTGTACTGCTGCGGTATAATGATGAGCCCTTTATGCATTGGAATGATACAAAGGCAATCCCCTGCCTCCTCCTCCTGATGCAGGGTGACTTGGGGCTTGTAGTCAGTCCCCAGGCTCCGGCTTCAAGCAACAGCCCGTGTGGAGTCAGTTGGTTTTTCAGCTAACTGATCTCCAGGATGGAAGTTGCTTGCTTCATGGGTTGGGTCCAATAAATGTTTTTCTTCAACAACTTCAAGTTTACTCCTGGACATAATACTGGGACAAGCACCTGAATGCTGGACCCACATCTACTCATGCAAACTCTATTCACAAAGTGCTAACATGGAGGGGCTCATACCAGAGCCCCTTACTGTATCTCTTTGAAGAAATGGGCCATTTCTAAGGAAGCGACATGACAAGCAAAAATATTGAGAGCTGGGATTAGAAAAAGCAGGGCTATTAGATTATTCTGTAGAAAAAACAGTCAACCACTAATCATCTGTGCCAACATCACCTCCTTTTTCTGCTGTCATAATAAAGCAGCTGCACTGTAGCATCTTGACATATATTCCCTTACTTTACCATGCAAGGTTATGTAAAGGCCAACTAATGAGACCACCTTTGTAGATTCCCACACCAAAGTTCCTTCATATGGGAAGAAGCATTGTTATTGTATCAAATGTCACATTTAAAGAAATACAGATCCTCCAGGGGTGAGTGACATTTCAATCTACTGCTTCAGCTTTGGATAATATTGACATGCTTCTAACAGGGAAGAAAAATTAGTAAGCTCCCATTTTCTATTTTTTAATGACTACCAGAACTTATATTCTTTAGTAATTGTCCTTTTTTTATCAACAATCATTCCATAAAAGGTAAACGTAACCTGAACATTATAATGCACATCAGTGCCCATTGTTAGCTGCATCTTGAATAGAACAGCTTCAGAAACCTTTTACAGAATGTGTCTTGTAGCAACACAAACTGTGTTTTGTTCTACAATTCTACATTCTTATCTATCTAATTAAATAGTGTTCTCTTCTTTTTTCACTACAGACAGCCAAACAGCTTAGACCAGTATTTCAGTATTTTACTTACTATTTTCAATAAATATTTCCCTGGTTTCCTATATTGCCATCTCAATGGTCTAGTGACAATTACAAAACACTGGGCCTTCACGCCTAACTATAATGTTACTTCAACCTTTGTTTTCTTCAGTAATTCCTAGGGGTATTTTTTAGCGTAAAGTAATATTTTCTCAGCATATGTAAAACCAACCCTGAGGTGCCTTCCCAGAAGGCATAGACTGTTCTATGGAAACCTGTCAAATTTACTTTCAATAAACATTTCCCTGGTTTCCTACATTGCCATTTCCATGCTCCGATGACAATTACAAAACACTGGGCCTTCACACTTAACTATAACGTTACTTCAACCTTTGCTTTCTTCAGTGAATTTCTAGGGGTCTTTTTTAACAGAAAATAATATTTTATTACCATATGTAAAGCCATCCCCCAGCAGTGCCCGTCCTAGCCTGTTTAGTAGAAATTTGTCCCAAAAGTTGTTAGCAATACAAAAAAATACATTCCCTGTGGAAACACTGACCTAACCGCCGTATAGTTACAGTTAGGGCCACTGCAATTTTGAGATTCTAGAACCATGGTATTTTTCTTATAGTTCTAGATCTGCTACACTTCTCAAATACTCCATCTATTTACCATAATTTGTATAGTTTAACCAAAAGAAATTACTAGCTGCTCTCAGACCAAGAGACAACAAGAAAGAGCCCACGTCTTGAACAGTCATTACAGAAGAGATTGCAGCTGATGGAGCATTTCAAGTATGCTCTAAACAAGGTTGACAAATCTTTTCACCCTAAGCAGAGGGTAGGAGCGGTTACCATCACAATTAGTCAACATTTAGTTTATAGTATGACCTTTCTGTCCACACGATGAAAATCCAAATCACAAATAAATGTAACCAGTTTTATTACAAATTAATAATCAGGTTAATGGAAACTATTCTCAAAAGCAGGCTATAAAGATACAGTATCATCATCAGGTGACCAAAACGTTGAAAGAATCAAAGTCTGAGGAACATGAGACAAACTAAACACTTGATGAATGCAGTACAGAACAGCAGACGCATTATCTGATGCTCCGAAAATAAACGCTTAACAACTCTTCCAAACATTTAAGTGAGTTAAGAATCACCTACGTAGTTAACTAAGCAAAGGGGGATTCCTCAAAGACAACAAGTCACTAATTGACATGTGCTGGGCTAAAAAACATGGGGATAAAAAGTAAAAAGGAAATTAAGGACAAAAAGAAGTTGGAAAAATGACGTCAGGGTCAAAATAAAGCTATCCAAGGTTGGAAAAAAGTATGTAAAAAGAGAAGGTGTCAGCATCCCAGAAGCTCAGTTAAGAGTCTTCTCCTGGGTCGAGAAAAATCTACGTCCTCTCAGCAAGCATTTGGGAAAGTGCAGGGCAAGGGCAAAGAGGTCTCTACCTCTCAAAGTCCAACCTCTGTGACTGAAACTGAAAATGATAAATTAAAGTCAAAGGTGAATGATGATTTGTCAATTGGCACCACCATATGGATCAAAGGATTTCATTGTTTAATCAAGACACATCATACGACAGGCATCTGCAACATCCAGGCAAGTTCCCATGGAAATCCATCCTTGCTCACCTGTAAAAATTTTCAACAATTATGAATAGAGCCAGTCTTCATGTTCTCTGTTTCTCCATGTACTGTCCTCAAGGTTAGTTTCTCAGGCACTCTATGAATAGGACAACAGCACATCTGTTTCCAAACTAACATTTCATGTGAATGAAATCTGAAAGAAATTACACATTAGCAAACAGAAGACAATTTCCCCACATTTGGTGAGGCTGGGGCCTAGCAGACCTTAACACAACAAACCAAACCAGAATTAAAATGGCACACCTTATTCATGTTAAACAAACACATGTAAACGTTTCAGTAATAAAATCGTCATTAATAAACCTTGTCTAATTTCTTGTTACGGTAAATTGCAAAGGTAAAATATCCTGTCAATGCATGTCAATAAGTGTGGTGGGGAACCACGTTTCTCAACATTAACCTATAACATTCAATACACATCCATCAAGAAATTAATTATTTTTTCAATGATAACTATTCTCTAACATCAAAAGGAAACATGAATGATTATATTTCAGTTAACATGACTATACAGCAGGCATTAAAATACTAACCTATAGCGAATGCACCGTAATATAGACTTTTAGTGCACCACTTTACAATTAGCTTGTTATTACTTGTCACGTTTAGTGCAACATTGTGACGTCAAAGTTGACAGCCAAAACTCAGCTGCACCAGTGCCAATAAATGAACAATGCATTACCTCCATCAAGGATTTCAGATTGTTTTCAAACATGCTATTTATGCTGCTCCCTCTAGGCCGAAGCAAATCTTGATCTGCTTCCCTGCCTGCATCACAGTGAGCAGGGAAACAGATCTCAAATCTGCTACTAGCCGTCGGGAGTATTTGTAAAGCTGACGAGTTTGGCTGTCAGACCGCCAGACTGACAAGTGGTGGTCCCAAAAAGACAGCTGCGCTGGTGGTCTCCAGGCTGCCATATTACAATGTATGTAGGTTTAATCGCCGACTGCCAAAACAATCATGCAGTGTGAACTATGTCGCCATCATGGCCGCATGGAACTGCTGAGCCCATTACAGAGTCAACGTGGTGGTCTCCTTGCATCGGGCGTCGCAGTACACATTCAGCAAAGCAAAAGACAGGTGCCTATTGGATGGATTCAAAAACACACAGCTGACATATATTGGGCCAGTGGACACACCTGCAAAACACACCCCTTCCCTGACCATGCTCCTTTGTCTCTCCACTGCAAGAAAGAGACCAGAGACCACCTTTTCTCACATCTTGACAGGTAAGGCATCCCTTTTTTCACCATCCCATTCAACACCTTTCACACACTTTTGTCCATTTGCTCCCTACTTCATTTTTTAAAGTCCCTGCCACCCACTTCATTTTACACCCATGTCACATTCCAAAAATCCCAATTGTTCTGTAGATGAGTTGTGGGCCATGGTGGAGGAAGGAGTAGAGCCACAATTGTTTGGAGCCCAAGTCCAGCATACTCCTCTCAGTAGGAAAATGGAAATGAGACAAAAGGACATTAGGAAGAAGTGGTATGACCTGAGGGGGAAGGTGTATTCCATGTCCTCCAGGCAACATGTGGAGGCCAATAAAACTGGTAGTTGTTGTCCCACTTTCCCATTACAACTATTTCTCTAGGAGGAGAAGGTCTTGGCCATCCTGCATTCTGAGGGCTTGACAGGAATAGCTGTGGGAGTGGAGTCTGGTAGATGACAACACAAAAACTGTCACAAATCTTCAATGTGATGCATTCTCACATCTCCATAGTTGCCACTGTTGTTCATGTACTTTTCTAATATGCAATACCCAACATGCAATACCCAGAGTTGCAGAGATGTAAGCTTGTCAATGTGCATTGTCATACACCCCATCACATGTATCAATCCCCATTATATGCCATATGTTGGAATTGGGTATGTAAGTATTTCAACATCAAAAGATCATCCCAGGACCTCTGGTATCTGTCAACAAGTAAATGTATGGGCCAACCTAACGGCAGTGTAGCAACAGATATGTAAGACAGAACAATTGTCAAGTGTTGGGAAGTACAGAGAGTGACATGACTCCAACTACCGGGAGACCCCTTTTCTGTACCTTTAACCACCAGGCCTTCCTGCACCTGTGTGCCATCTCTCAAATGATGCATCCTCCCCTGTGAGTTTATCATTTGTGTAGTGTAAGGGAGGCAGCAAGTGACATGACCACAACTACGAGGAGGTCCTGTTTCTGTACCTCAATCCACTAGCCCTTCCTGCACTTGTACAAATACACCTGTGTGCCATCTCTCAAATGATGTACCATCCCCTGTGAGTTTAGCATTTCTGTAGTGTATGAGGCAGTACGTGACATGACTACAACTACCAGGAGTCCCTGTTTGTAGGAAGCTGGCTCTGTATATTCTATATCAAAATGAGATATAGTGTGCACCCATCACCAGCAACACAGGGCCGGTCGGGTGCAGAGGTCAAAGTTGAGCAAAATTAAGGTGGGCTCCTTTGGAGACAGGAGGTACTCGGAATCCGGTCAGCCAGTAGGTAAGTACCCGCGACTCGGAGGGCAGACCAGGGCGGATTAGAAGAGCACTGGAGAGGCCACAAGTAGGCACCAAACAAACCCTCAGCGGCACAGGGGCGGACGGGTGCAGGGTGCCAACAGGACGTTCGGTTTCCAATGCTGGGCTATAAGGAGACCCCGGGGTCACTCAGAGGCTGCAGGCGAGGTCCGGGGGAGTGTCTCGGGCACACCACTGGTCAGACAGGGAGGAGGGCCACCTGCTGAATGATGAGGCACCGGGGTCGGTTTCTCCAAGGCCTGGGGGCTGCGGGTGCAGTGTGTTCTTTAGGCATCGGATATCTTCGTCCGGAACTCATGGTCAGAGGGATTCCCTCTGCAGGCGTCATCGTGGACGGGTAGAGAGGTCAACCCAGGGTGGGCGCTTGCTCGTAATTGCCTGGGGAGCCTCTCTTGCTGGGTGGACCACCTGGACACAGGTCGAAGGTGTGGGGTGCCCAGGGTTCGAGACTCAGGCATCCGGAGTGAGGTGTGAGTCCTTGGTTGTAGGTTTCTTCAGACGGAGCTGCTGCCCTCTGGAGTTCTTGGTCTTTTTCGGTGCAGGACAGTTCTATGGAGTTGTCAGAGGTCACTGGGCCAGCTCAATGCTTTGCTGGTCTTTGTGCAGGTTCTTTGAAGCAGGAGACAGGCTGATATAGCTGGGGCCAAAACAGTTGTTGTCTTCCTTCTTCTCTGCTGATGGTTTCAGCTTAGCAGTCCTTCTTCTTCTTGTAAGTCACCAGGGATCTGGTGAGTTGGGTTCAGGGAAGCCCTTAAATACAAGGTTTTGGGCATTTCAGGGGTCAGAGGGCAGTAGCCAATGACTACTGTCCCTGAGGTTGGCTACACCCTCCTTGTGTCCACTCCCTTTGCGGAGGGGGGCACATTCCTATCCCTACTGGTCCTTGCCCTCCAAACCAAGATGGAGGATTCTGCAGGGAGGGGGTCACTTCAGCTCTGGACACCTTAGGGGTGGTCCCAGCTGAAGTTGTCACTTCTCCTTGTTTTTCTTAAGTTTCCCGCCGAACTGGCCGCCAAAAGTGGGGGCTTGTCCAGGGGGTGGGCATTTCCACTAGCTGGAGCGCCCTGGAGCACTGTAACATGAGTCCTGAGCCTTTGAGGCTCACTGCCAGGTGTTACAGTTCCTGCAGGGGGAGGTGTGAAGCACCTCCATCCAGAGCAGGCTTTGTTTCTGGCCTCAGAGAGCATAAAGGCCCTCACCCCATGGGGTCAGAAACTCGTCTGCTAGTGGCAGGCTGGGACAGACCAGTCAGTCCTACACTAGAGGATTGGGTAAAATATAGGGGGCATCTCTAAGATGCCCTCTGTGTGCAATTTTTTAAATAAATCCCACACTGGCATCAGGGGGGGGTTATTGTGCTGAAAAGGTTTATACCAAACTTCCCAGTATTCAGTGTAGCTATTATGGAACTGTGGAGTTTGGTTTGACAAACTCCCAGACCATATACTTAATATGGCCACACTGCACTTACAATGTCTATGAATGGACTTAGACACTGTAGGGGCATATTGCTCATGCAGCTATGTCTTCACCTGTGGTATAGTGCACCCTGCCTTAGGACTGTAAGTCCTGCTAGAGGGGTGACTTACCTATGCCACAGGCAGTATTTTGTGGGCATGGCACTCTGAGGGGGATGCCATGTCGACTTTGCCTTTCTCTCCCCACCAACGCATACAATCTGCAATGGCAGTGTGCATGTGTTAGGTGAGGGGCCCTTTAGAGTGACAAAACACATGCTGCAGCCCCTAGGGACCCGCCCTGTTCACAGGGCCCTTGGTACCACTGGTACCTTTTACAAGGGACTTATCTGTGTGCCAGAGGTGTGCCAATTGTGGAAACAATGGTACATTTTTAAGGAAAGAACACTGGTGCTGGGGCCTGGTTAGCAGAATCCCAGCACACTTCCAGTCAAGACAACATCAATATCAGACTAAGGCCCTCATTCTGACCCTGGCGGTCTTTGACCGCCAGGGCGGAGGACCGCGGGAGCACCGCCGACAAGCCGGCGGTGCTCCAATGGGGATTCCGACCGCGGCGGTAAAGCCGCGGTCGGACCGGCACCACTGGCGGGGTCCCGCCAGTGTACCGCGGCCCCATTGAATCCTCCGCGGCGGCGCAGCTTGCTGCACCGCCGCGGGGATTCCGACCCCCCCTACCGCCATCCAGATCCCGGCGGTCGGACCGCCGAGATCCGGATGGCGGTAGGGGGGGTCGCGGGGCCCCTGGGGGCCCCTGCAGTGCCCATGCCACTGGCATGGGCATTGCAGGGGCCCCCGTAAGAGGGCCCCTACATGTATTTCACTGTCTGCTACGCAGACAGTGAAATACGCGACGGGTGCAACTGCACCCGTCGCACAGCTTCCACTCCGCCGGCTCGATTCCGAGCCGGCTTCATCGTGGAAGCCTCTTTCCCGCTGGGCTGGCTGGCGGTCTGAAGGAGACCGCCCGCCAGCCCAGCGGGAAAGTCAGAATTACCGCCGCGGTCTTTCGACCGCGGAACGGTAACCTGACGGCGGGACTTTGGCGGGCGGCCTCCGCCGCCCGCCAAGGTCAGAATGAGGGCCTAAATGTGGGGGGGTAACTGCAACAAGTGCCAGTTTCCTACACTATTCTGTACCTCTAACCACAAGGCCTTCCTGCACTTGTCCAAATACAACTGTGTGCCATCTCTCAAATGATGTACCCTCCCCTGGGAGTTAGTAATCTACATATCATGCTCAACTCAGACATGTGTCTGTCTACCTAGCTTGCTCTTGTCCTGGTATCCCAAAATTAAATTATTGAAGACAGAGTTGACACCTTACTAAGTGTGTACTTCATGTATTCCTAAGGCATTAAGCAGCGATATGATGGCTACAACTACATATACCACAAAGTTGTGTGTTCACCTGTATCTCACACAATTAGGCCTCGGAAAGGTCAAATGCACATGTCTCCTCACCACTGTGCTGGTTTAACTGCTTCTTAGATGTCATCTTCATTCCCTCTTCTAAAGTACAATGGATCACAACATCTAATGAGCAGATGGAGTCTAATAGTTTCTGCAAGCTTCACACATGTCATGTCAACAACTTCAATATCATGGTGACATAGCACAATCATTAAGCCTACTACTTAAGAGTGTCCAAGGTCTCTAATTACATTCACACAAAACCTTTGGGTGTAGATTCCACACTTCAACCAATAACATTGTACTCTATTTCTCAACAGGTCACAGCACCTGGAAAGACATCTTTCATCAACCAGACTCCCAGCCCACCTGTGGATGAAGCCCTCAGTGATGACGAAACTCCTGGACATGTGGACATGGGTGATAGTCATGGCCCATCTGGGCAGCGTGCTAAGATGGCAACAATGAGTCTCACTGTGTTCCCCCCACAACACCTCCCACCCAAGTTGCTTCAACATCACAGACAACAGCGTGGCCCTCAACCTGCGTTCCTAGCACAGTAGCTACCATCTTGTGCCCCCCAGTCCTGGATCCTGAGGTGCAAACCAACAATCCTGACACTGAGGGTGCAGGATTCAGTTGAAGAGGGCACCCTGTGCCAAGAGCATAGGCTAATGGAGATAGGGTCCGTGGGAAGAATGCTGTGGGTTGCTAGAGCAAGGCCACTGGGGCCACTCATGCCCAAGATACAGCCACATCCTGGGGGTCTATCATGAGTGATGGGCCAGGTGCTAGCCTGGAGCTGCAGAGGGACATGAACATATGGAGGCCCGTAACTCCAACATGGGCACCCTAACAGAAGTGCCGAGGGACATCCATATAACCCTGAGCAGGGTTTTTTCCTCAACATCTATCCCTTCCTGTGGGCCAAATACGTCAAGCCCCAGTACATCTGTGGCAGACACAGTAAGTGAGGCCCTGCCAGAGGACCAACCACCCTCAGACACCCCTGCCTCTGCAGCAGCTGAACCCCCCCATCCTCGCAACCGGGGACATTCATGTACAAATCCAGGAGGTGCGGATGGCAAGACACCCACCACTGCCAGCAAGAAACCTCATCCATAATGTACTTTCTTTGTGTGTCACACATTCACTCTGTGGACTGATCCTCAACCCCATTCTATTTCTGATTGGAGGAGTACTACGGACTTTGGACTTCCAATTGTGTGGCATCTACTCCTATGATTTCATTCACCATGACTGGCCTCTTCACTTTTCATTTATTTTACTTTTTGCCACAAGTTTGTTTTCACCCTTAGCACTGTAATAAATTCACAAGTCACAAACTCATTGTCTGCTGTGTTAGATTTCACAATTAGCAATGTAGATATGTGAGAACATGTGAACCATACAATGGAAAAACAAGCTACTTGTGGAAGCAGGCATATGTTGCATATACAGTGTCCAGCTCAGAATCACAACTATTCCACACAAACACATACATACATGTGTCTTGTCAAAGAAGAAAATGTATAACATTGTTCAGCTCATAGGCTGTCAGTATGTCTGAAACTTAGCAAATCACACATGAATGAATCATCTTGGATAAATGATCAAATTTACAGGTACATACCTTGGAAGAAAGGGATGTATCAGACATTATCCTATAGAATAGGCAAATATGAAATTGGTTGATGTCATCAGGAGGAGCCACATCGCCTACCTCACAAAACAAATCCAACATCATATAATGTAGGAGTCAGACAGTTAGCAGTTGCGGGCCAATGACTGTGACGGTGCGGATGGTAATATCTTCTCCTTTTCCCCTGTACTATTCCTGTAGGTCAGCACCCACCAGAAGAAGAACAGTTTCTGATCACAGGGTCATTGCAATCCAGTGCTTCTGCATGTGGTGGTATGACACAAACAAATGTCAGTGATGTGCCACAGGCACATTGGCCTAAAATGATGAAACAAATCAGCAGCTACATACAAAAATAGTGTTTAGCCAATGTGAAGGGAAACTAACATGAATTCAGCCTAGCACTACATATTTTCTGACCACATGATGACACACTTGCTGTATGAGGGCCACCACACGACAAGGAACAAGCCCAATGGAGTTTTCCAAACTTCCCTCCTATCACTGTGCAAGCTGTCTTGGCACAGGTGTGAAATACCCAAAGTCTCTGAACTCCATTCCCAGGAACAATCCATGTCCACTTTGTATGTCAGAACAGCATCATATACCTGTCAAAGTCACAACTCGGAAATATCCTACTGAAGATGTTATGGTGAAGGTACCTGAACAAACACAAAAGCAAGAAGTATAGATATGAAAGCATACATATGACACAATTCACATAGCAAACATCTTGAGAACGCAGTCCATTTTATAAATCTCACACAAAGTGTTGCATAGGTTCTCATTTTCCTAATGAGGCTACTGGATTTGGGCACTAGATTCACCTGGTTTGTAGGGTACTGTGTACAATCCCAAACCATGTAATACCTATTGGCCTAATCTGGGTTTTCCAGCTAACTAGAAGCGCGTCATCTCTGCCCAAGAGCAGGAATGATTGTGGCAACCGGGCGCGTGACAAGAAAGACTCCTCAGGGGAATCGTGATCGATCAGATCTCACCCCTTTCTCTCAGTTACATTAGTCTCACACTGGCTAAGACAAACAGAGGCAGAATATAGTTCAATGAGATTTTATTGAAGTAACTTCATCTTAGATAAAATGCCATCACTGCAATAACTAGGATGATAAAACACAATAGAAGCAAAGTTGTGACAAGGAGAGTGAAACACAAAAAACAGTCACACAGAGACACAGGCCCTCATTCGGACCTTGGCGGGCGGCGGAGGCCGCCCGCCAAAGTCCCGCCGTCAAAATACCGTACCGCGGTCGCAAGACCACGGCGGGTATTTTGACTTTTCCCCTGGGCTGGCGGGCGGCCGCCGAAAGGCCGCCCGCCAGCCCAGGGGAAAACGACCTTCCCACCATGAAGCCGGCTCGTAATCGAGCCGGCGGAGTGGGAAGGTGCGACGGGTGCTACTGCACCCGTCGCGTATTTCACTGTCTGCAATGCAGACAGTGAAATACAAGCGGGGCCCTCTTACGGGGCCCCTGCAGTGCCCATGCCATTGGCATGGGCACTACAGGGGCCCCCAGGGGCCCCGCGACACCCCCTACCGCCATCCTGTTCCTGGCGGGCGAACCGCCAGGAACAGGATGGCGGTAGGGGGTGTCAGAATCCCCAAGGCGGCGCAGCAAGCTGCGCCGCCTTGGAGGATTCCAACGGGCAGCGGAAAACCGGCGGGAGACCGCCGGTTTTCCTGCACTGACCGCGGCCAAAGCGCCGCGGTCAGAATGCCCTGCGGGGCACCACCGGGCTGTCGGCGGTGCTCCCGCCAACCGCGAGCCTGGCAGTCACAGACCGCCAGGCTCGTAATGAGGGCCACAGTGTGATAAGCCTAAGCTGCCCTTCAGGTTTCCCCCCTAGGAAGACATCATCCCCCATCCCTGAGCAAGGAAGCCTGTTGTCTAAAGAGACACCATTCTCATGCAGGCCAGGGATTCGGCAGTCTAAGCAAGCAGCTGTAACAAAGACGTTCAGCAATCAGCATGCAGTCGTGGTCGTCTGGCTGGAATCTCCCTCTAACGTGCATGGGACAGAGTGGGGTTTTATAATTAAACAACTGATGTTCTGAGAAAATGTCCCCACATAAGGATGTGTATGTTTCTGTGAATGTTGGAGACACAACGTACCACTTTTGTCGGCAATCCTATTTGGCTGCAGCCTTGATGAAAGCACAGAGCGCAATGCTGAGAACATGATGGTTTCCTAGGCAAAGGAACAACTAGATAGAGAAAATAAAACAACAGCACAAATATGTCTATTGCTAGAAAAATAAAGCAATGCTGAATAAAATGTAACTAGGCTAAAGTGCCCAGCAGCAGGCCTAGTTTGCTAAAATACTGTGTCTAAAATATGGCTAAAATAGCTATACAACAAAAGCGACATCTAAATGTTATTCTGTCAAAAGCTTCCTCATCATACACACTATGCCACTTTTTGCCAGAGCTACAGCTTCAGAACTGTTCCAACAAATACACTCCTCACATCATCACAAGAGTTAATTTTACAGTCAAAGTCATAACATCTTATGAAATACTTACGTTCATGAGAAGAAGCTGTTGATGATATCTTGTCAGAAGTCAGCTCCTTTCTCTTCACCACTATCATTTTCATTTGGCAATTCTGGATTCTCACTGGTGGCACCGCAGAGTCCCCCTCCCCTGGGCAGGACGATGTTATGGAGCATGCAGCACACCACTGTGATTTGACACACCTTCCTGGGTGAGATGAGGAGGGCTTCCCCAGTCTTGCCCAGACATCAAAATATGGCCTTCAGGAGCCCAAAAGCCCACTCAACTGACCATGGGGTTCTTCCATGGGCCTCATTGAAGCAAACTTCCCCTGGCGTAGTTGGTTTCCTCAGCAGTGTTAACAATCAAGGACGGTTGGGATATGTTGAATCTCCTGTTTTGTAATGAGACATAAGTGCCACAATGAGCCACACACTTTCTGATTCTGGCACCTGACATTGCACGCACACACAAAATCACAACAGATGTAACTTACCAACAAGCCAGGCCCTCTCAAGTTGCAGTTGTGACATCAACAGGGATTCGATCCTGTTCTGCATTAAAAAGGAATCAAGGGCTGAACCAGGGAAGCTCTTGAAATGTACAGATCTGACAAGCAGACAACTTGCACGATGATCGAATGGAAGTGTTTTCTGTTGCAATAGACTTGCTTACTGGAATTCTGTGGCACAAATGCAATAAAGGGGCAATCAATGGCCCCCACAACATGTGGGTGGCGACCAAATCCATATAAGTCAACCTTCACATTGACTAAATCTTCACATCTGGGAAACCTGATATAGCTGTCAATGTGTTTAATCATTGCTGATAGGACATCTCTTAAAACACCTCTGAACATAGGTTGTGACATACCACCAGATATAGCCACTGTATATTGAAATGACCCTGTGGCCAGTTAATGTAATACTGCCATGAGTCTCACAATGGGTGGTATACATGTTAGTGTTTTGACTCATGAGATCTGGCTCTAACTGACAAGATAGATCTTAGATTGTTTGACTATTCAGATGGAACTGCTTTATTATATCATGTTCCTCCATAGCCTGGAGGTCAGGAAATGGATGATAGACTAAAGGTTGCCACATTCTCCCTCTCCCACTGCACCGATTTGTGGAATGAAATGAGTTGGAGCATTAGTCACTGTGTCTAGACCAACATATCTGATGGTTAAGACAAAAGTCACCTGACAAAACATTATTGACTTGAACTATATTATGGGGGTCATTACAACATTGGCGGTAAAAGCTGCTTACCGCCGTGCAGAAGACCGCCAACACACCACCGTGGAATTCTGCCACCGTCATTATGACCCACAGCTCGGAAGACACCAACACAAGTCTGCCACACCAAAGGTCAGTCAGAAACTGGCGATAACAAAACCAACACTGTCAAGCCAACAGGAATAAGCCCACACTATCACGACCCACGAATCCACGCAGCGGTCTTTCAACCGCGGTATTCCATTGGTGGTACATACTGCCGCGCTCAAAATACACACACACTTACAAAACACTCCCATATTGGACAATTACAAATACACACACCTGATACACATACACACACCACTCCCACACACCCAATACAATATAAAATACACACCCACATCACCCACAAACCCTTACATCAACAATTGTGACTGAAGGCCAGAGAGAGACACCACATCTACAAACTAGCATCCACAGGCACACAACACCATCACTCACACAACATCCAAGCACCTCACACAACACACCTCTAAATATCATCCCACACATCACAACACACACCACACCACACATCACCCACGCCACCCCATGGCCCCGCAAAGACACCCCAGGTTCTCTGAGGAGGAGCTCAGGGTCATGGTGGAGGAAATCATCCGGGTAGAGCCACAGCTATTCGGATCACAGGTGCAGCACACCACCATAACGAGGAAGATGAAGCTATGGTGAAGAATCGTGGACAGGGTCAACGCAGTGGGACAGCACCCAAGAACACGGGATGACATCAGGATGAGGTGGAATGACCTACAGGGGAAGGTGCGTTCCGTGGTCTCAAGACACCACCTTGCGGTTCAGAGGACTGGCGGGGGGACCCCACCTCCTCCCCCAGAACTCACTACATGGGAGGAGCAGGTCTTGACTATACTGCATCCTGAGGGCCTCGCAGGAGTAGCTGGAGGAATGGACTCTGGTAAGTCAAATCTGTAACTACTTCATCCCCCACCCTACCTGCATGCTATCACATACCCCCACCCTCGTCCTCACCCCCATCACTCCAACTCCTCACGTATGTCCCAATATCACAAACCACACATCCCAAACCCAAGCCCTGCATGTAACACCAAAGCATGGACACCCATCACCAAAGCATGGCCACTGCACATACCCATACACCCCCTAAACCATTATCACACAAGGTCCTACACAAGAATGCAAGCACTGGGGTACACGGTCACCCACCCATTGCACACCATGGCACACACAGATGCAATAATCATGCCTTTACACCCCTGCAGGACCCCTACCCAACGTCACCGGACAGGAAGGTCCAGATATGTCCACTCCACCCACAGAAGGGGCCCACAGTGATGACAGCAGCTCTGTCCAACTGGATCAAGATGACCAGCCCGGCCCATCTGGGACCTCGGGACAGTCAGTTCCCCTCACACTGGCACAGGCCACTACAGAGCTTCCCCCCTCTGGAAACACCAGCACAGCACCCACCCAGCGGGCCCATACCTCTGTCCCCAGGACACATCAATCAGCAGTGTGTCCAACACTACAGGGAACCCAGGCTAACCCACCACCCCAACAACACCAGGGACCTGGGGGCAGTGGTAGTGGGCACACGGTTCAGGGGACAGAGGCCCAGGAACACAGGGGAACTGGGAGGGCTGCTGTGCGACAGGGGGAGTACAGGCCCAGGAAACCCACTCTCCACGAGGCCCTCTCCAACATCATGGGAGCCTACCACCATTCCCAGGAGACGATGGCAACTGTACTGGCCAAGTTTCAGGATACCCAGCGGCTGCAGGAGGAACAGTATTTGGGCTTCAGAGAGGAACTCAAATCCATCAATTCCACCCTGGGCACCATTGTAGGGGTGCTGAAGGAACTCATCAACACCAGGAGGGACACTGTGCCACAACAAGGGGTCCCTGACACTAGCCTGGACAATAAACTGCCCACCACCTCCGCCAGCGCTAGTGGACAGGAGGCACCACCACAGGACCACCACACCAGCACTCCACCCCCTGCAGATGGAGAACCACCCCACAAGCGGTCCCTGAGATCCAGGACAAAGACAGAGAACAATGCCAAGACCCCGCCAAGAAATGAGACCACCCTGATTGTCATCCTTCTGTCCCACTTTGTCACCCTGTCCATACTTAAACGCCCTAGCTCCACTTCCTATGCTCCTTTGGACAATGCACTTGTGAGACTAATAGACTGGACTCTGCCATGGACATTCCTCGACCATCACCTCTTACCATTTTACAACCCCCTCCACTATTGAGCACTTAAACAAACACCATTAAATCACAAAACAATCAGGAGTCTGTCTGTGCTTTCGAAAATGTGTATTAGCAATAACAGTGGCAAAATGCTATATCAAATATAATGTCAACATACCTATGTCACACAGCTCTAGTCCATGTGGAAACAAAGCAGATGTCACACAGTGGGACCCACATCTGTGAAATCGTAAGGGAAAGTGACAACTCAGTGACCATACACTTTGTGAAAATGACAGACAGATCAGAGGTAGTAGAATTAAATCAGATGTAGCAGGCAATGTTGTCTTCTTACCTGTGTCTCACTGGAAGTATTGCAGGATCACTGTGTTTCTGTTGTCTAGGTCCTCTTCTCCTGCTTCCTCGTCTTCACTGTCCACGGGCTCCACAGCTGCCACAACATCCATCTGGACCATCCTCCTGCAGAAAGGGCACCTGTCGTCGCAAAGCCAAATTGTGAAGCATACAGCAGGCCATGATGATCTGGCACACCTTCTTTGGTGAGTAGAATATGGAACCTGTCATATGGAGGCACTGGAACCTGGCCTTCAGGAGGCCGAAGGTCCGCTCTATAACCCTCCTAGTTCGCCCATGTGCCTCATTGTAGCGTTCCTCTGCCCTTGTCCTGGGATTCCTCACTGGGGTCATTAGCCATGACAGGTTGGGGTAACCAGAGTCACCTGCAAATGTCGAGGGACAACTGTTAGACACACACTAACTCATAGGGACATCCCCAGACCCAGACACCTAGTCACACTGTATTGGGTCCATGTCCTCACCTAATAGCCACACACGGTGCCTCTGGAGTTGCCCCATCACATAAGGGATGCTGCTATTCCGTAGAATATAAGCGTCATGCACTGAGCCAGGAAATTTGGCATTCACATGGGAGATGTACTGGTCTGCCAAACACACCATCTGCACATTCATAGAATGGTAACTCTTCCGGTTTCTGTACACCTGTTCACTCCTGGGGGGGGGACCAAGGCCACATGTGTCCCATCAATGGCACCTATGATGTTGGGGATATGTCCCAGGGCATAGAAATCACCTTTCACTGTAGGCAAATCCTCTACCTGAGGGAAAACGATGTAGCTCCGCATGTGTTTCAGCAGGGCAGACAACACTCTGGACAACACGTTGGAAAACATAGGCTGGGACATTCCTGATGCTATGGCCACTGTAGTTTGAAAAGACCCACTTGCTAGGAAATGGAGTACTGACAGCACCTGCACTTGAGGGGAGATTCCTGTGGGATGGCTGATAGCTGACATCAGGTCTGGCTCCAACTGGGCACACAGTTCCAGGATTGTGGTACGATCAAGTCTGTAGCTGATGATCACATGTCGCTCCTCCATTGTCAACAGGTCCACCAGCGGTTTGTACACCAGAGGATGCCGCTATCTCCTCACATGCCCCAGCGGACGGTGCCTATGGAGGAGAACAGCAAGCAGAGAGTCAACCAACTCTGAGGTACGTGAACACAGCTTAATCGGAAAATATTAGCAAATCGACATATGCCTGTATTAGTGTTTATGCAAGGCCTAGATATGTGTGACGCAGTCCAAAATAATGCCATGTGGGCCCCTGACATGGCGGCTGCCTGACCTGTAAAGTGGGACAAGGGGATATGAGGTAACTGCGCTGGTATTGTACACTGTCACGGTAAGCGGTCAAAGACCGCCGCGCTATCCTGCGTTGGTTAACATTGGACCCAATGGGTCCCAGGAGCTAATGACGATGTATGCCGGCAGTGACGGTACGCACCGCCGCGGACATGACCGCCATTTTCTCTCTGTTCAATCACTTGATATCTGATCTTCGACAGGAGAGGACCTACACTGCAAGTGCTACTGTGACCTCAGTCTGGAAGAGACAATGGCTCGTGTGTCTGGGGAAAGAGCCCCTGCCTTCAGCATGGAGGAGTTGGAGAAACTAGTGGATGGGGTCCTCCCCCAGTACACGCTACTCTACGGTCCTCCAGACAAACAGGTAAGTACAATGCAAGCATGCTGTATGGGCAATGCCTGTGTGGAGTGGTGTGGACGAAAGATAGGGGGGGTAAGAATGAGGCGTGCATGAAACGACGCTGAGTGCATGTGCGTCATGGCAAGGGTAGGGATGCGGGCCAATGACTGTGACGGTGTGGATGGTAATATCTTCTCCTTTTCCCCTGTACTATTCCTGTAGGTCAGCACCCACCAGAAGAAGGACATTTGGCGTGCCATCGCCAAGGAAGTCCAGACCCTGGGGTCTACCTTAGACGGAGCACCCACTGCCGGAATTGATGGGAGGACATTCGCCGCTGGAGCAAGAAGACGGCGGAGGCCCACCTGGGGATGGCCTCCCAACGTGGGAGGGGTGCCCATCGCACCATGACCCCCCTGATGTTCAGGATCCTGGCGGTGGCGTACCCAGAGTTGGATGGGTGCTTCAGGGCATCACAGCAGCCACAAGGGAGTGAGCACACTCTCATTCTGCTGATTCAGCGCGCATTGTAGCTGTCTGGGTGGGGGAGGTGGGCTGTGGGTTACCCTAGGCCAGGGCGAGTTTAGTAGGCAAGGTCCCTTCTTAAGGCAGGCCCTGTGGCACCCCACCCCACCTGTGTACAGTGACAACTACACCTAGTCAGGCTCCTGTGACATCCAAGTGTGCAGGAATCGGGCATAGCCTTGTAACCCATGTCCCTGGGATTGATTAGGGAACTCCAAGTGCACGGCGTAGTGCAGGGGGCTTCTGTAGTGTCCGCCAACTGTAGCGGTATTGCATGCACTCAACATGTCTTTCTTCTGTCTTCCCCTCCTTTTTGTGGTCTCCCTGTTCTTGTGTTCATTAGTATCATCAGGCGGAGGAGCAGTGGCACCGGAGCAGGAGGGAGCTGCATCCCACATGGCCCTGGAGGGCGACACAACTGAGTCTGAATTCACCAGTGGGACGGAGGGCAAGGGGTGCTCCACAGCGGGGACAGGAGATGATACCAGCGATACGGACTCCTCCTCTGATGGGAGCTCCCTTGTGGTGGCGGGCCTATCTGTGCCCCCGCATCTACAGGTGCAGCGGCCACCCCTCTTCCACAACCGCCCTCCCAGCAGCCCCTCAGCGTGTGTCCTGTGCCCGCTCACTCAGGAGGGTGGGCATCTCCTTCGCCCCAGGCACCTCAACCTCTGCCCCTGTCACCCCTGCTGCCCTCAGTGAGGAGGCCATTGACTTCCTCATGTCCCTCACTGTTGGGCAGTCTACCATTTTGAATGCCATCCAGGGTGTAGAGAGGCAGTTGCAACAAACCAATGCATACTTGGAGGGCATTCATTCTGGTCAGGCAGCCCTTCAGCGAGCTTTTCAGTCTCTGGCCTCAGCACTGATGGCAGCCATTGTCCCTGTCTATAGTCTCCCCCCTCCAATTTCCTCCACCCAGACCCAAACCCCTGTATCTCAGCCTATCCCAAGCACACCATCAGACCAGCATGCACACACGTCAACACACAAGGGAAGCTCTGGCAAACATAAGCACCACACATCCCACAGGTACTCACGCAAGCATCATACACATGCAGACACACCAACATCCACTGCCTCCACTGTGTCCCCCTCCTCCTAGTCTCCCTCCTCCCTCCCTGTCTCGTCTCCACTCACACCTGCATGCACTACATCCTCAGCCACTACGTCCATCACCAGCACACCCACCACCACACCCCGCTCACTTGCAGTCACCACCCCAATACCATTCACACATCCACTGTGTCCTCGAACCCGTGTGTCTGTGAGCCCACCTCCCAAGGTACACAAACGCAGCCACACACCCACCCAACAGCCATCCACCTCACGACAGCCTCCAGCCTATGCACCTTCCCCCAAAGTCAACAAACGTACACCTCCTACAACCACTACCTCTTCCTCCACTCCCAAACCCCCTCCATCTACCCATCCCAGTGTGCCCAAAAAACTTTTCCTGTCCAACCTTGACCTCTTCCCCTCACCTCCCCCACCCCTTCAGTCTCCTAGGGCCCGCCTCTCCAGGTCCCAACCCAGCACCTCAGCAACAACATCTGCGGGACCAGTGGTGCCAGTAGTAACCGGTTTCTGGAGTGCGCCAGGCAGCAGGGCAGCCAGTGTGGCAAGGAGCCAGAGCACGGACAGTCCCCCACCTGTAGAGCACAAAAAGTTGGCCAGTGTCCGGCGGGCGAGAAGAAAGAAATCAGCCACCAAAGCCGCTCCCAGGGGTAAATTTGGGAGTGTGGAGACAGCTGCGCCACCATCCAAGGAGGGGAAGGGGCACAGTAAAACCGGCAAGTCTGGGAAAATCTGCACGGCGGACAAGACCGCCACCAGCCCTGTTTCCCAGGACACTGCTGCTGCCAGCACCGCTGCCCAGGACACGACGCCACCAGCACCGCTGCCCAGGACACCGCCGCCACCAGCAGCGCTGCCCAGGACACCACCGCCACCAGCACCACTGCCCAGAACACCGCCGCCACCAGCACCGCTGCCCAGGACACCGCCGCAACAAGCACCGCAGGCCACTGAGCACCAAAGATTCCGATGCTACTGAGGACGCCACGAGCAGGATGGAGCACTCTGGGAACCAAACTCCCTCCAGAACCAGTGGAGTATCCCATCCACTACCTCTGTCCTTGGCAGGATGAAGCACTCTGAGCACAAAGCCCCCTCCAGAACCAGTGGAGTATCCCATCCACTACCTCAGTCCTTGGCAGGATGAAGCACTCTGGGCACCAGGCCCCCTCCAGAACCAGTGGAGTATCCCATCCACTACCTCTGTCCTTGGCAGGATGAAGCACTCTGGGCACCAAGCCCCAACCCGAACCAGTAGAGAAAGGCATCCACTACCTCTGTCCTTGGCAGGATGAAGAACTCTGGGCACAAAGCCCCCTCCAGAACCAGTGGAGTATCCCATCCACTACCTCTGTCCTTGACAGGATGAAGTACTCTGGGCACCAGGCCCCCTCCAGAACCAGGGGAGAAAGGCATCCACTATCTCTGTCCTTGGCAGGATGAAGCACTCTGGGCACAAAGCCCCCTCCAGAACCAGTGGAGTATCCCATCCACTACCTCTGTCCTTGGCAGGATGAAGCACTCTGTGCCCCAAGCCCCCTCCAGAACAAGTGGAGAAAGGCATCCACTTCCTCTGTCCTTGCAGGATGAAGCACTCAGGGCACAAAGCCCCCTCCAGAACCAGTGGAGCATGTTATCCACTTGAGAGACTGTGGCTTTGCACTCCCCAGGATTAAGCAGTGGGCAAACCACCCACTGTAGAGACTTGAGAGACTGTGGCTTTGCACTCCCCAGGATTGAACAGTGGGCAAACCACCCACTGTAAGGACTTGAGAGACTGTGGCTTTGCACTCCCCAGGATTGAACAGTAGGCAAACCACCCACTGTGGAGACTTGAGAGACTGTGGCTTTGCACTCCCCAGGATTGAACAGTGGGCATGGAGCCCCCTCGTGGATCTGGCGTCGTGCACTCATCCGGCTGAGGTGCCCCCCCCTTCCTTACCCCTGAGGTGCCTGTTTTTTTCTATCTGATGCCCCAGCAGTGTTCTCTCTGTCTTGTTCGGGTACTGAGTGTGGGCCTCGCCCATGCCTTTTGGGCCCAGCGGTCCACGGACTATGATAGTGGAATACCTTGGACTTGTATTCTTGGTGTATATATTTGTTTATAGTGTACATATCTTTATATATGTATACATTTTTGATTACTGTATTTGAATATATTACAATCATTTGACTCATTTTCTTTTATCCTTGCATTCTTCCAGGGGGGCTGGGGGGTGTAAATGTAATGTATCAGGATGTATTAGTGTGTGTGTTGTAGTGGGTGAGGGTGGGGGTGAGAGTGTTGTGTGTTTGTGTCACTGTTTTTTCCCTCCCCCCTCCCCTGTGTCGTAGGTGCAGTACTCACCGTGGTCTTCGCCGCCGGCGTTCGTGCTCCTGGTAGAGGAGCAGGAAGATAAAGGCTGGAAGAATCTGGAGCTCGGGTTCCATGGCGTCCTGGTTCTTCATGGGGTGTGTAGAGGTGAGCGTTTCCCCTTCCAAGTCCTGTTTCTGCCGTGTTTTTGTTCCCAGTGAATCCACCCCGGAAAAGGTGGCGGTTGGACTGTTGTAATTCTGTGGGCGGTACATTGTCCTCCGCCTGTCTGTTGGCGGTTACCGCTGCGGTGTTTGTTTGTACCGCCTTGGCGTTCGGAGTGTTAAAGTGGCTGTCTATGTTGGCGGTTTCCGCCACGGTCGTAATTCCATTTTTTTCCGCCGGCCTGGTGGTGGTTTTACCGCCGCTTTAACACCGACCGCCAGGGTTGTAATGACCACCTATATCTATTACACATCAAAACTGTCTACGACTTAAGATCCACCTATGACTTCCATGGATTTCTAGACATGTGTTTTCTACATATATGTGCACATAACACACCTGTCTTCTCCTCTCTTGCCCCTTGATATTGTGAAGTACGTTCCGACCACCAAAAATACTGTTACCAGTAGGGTACAGTGCACTGCGGTTCTATGGCATCTGTGAGCAGCAACGCACTACACTGATGACTGTGTAGAAAGTTCCACATAGGAAAGGCGCTTTGCATCTGTTGGGATGTTATTCCACATTATAGATGTTGTGATGTATTTAAACTTCAAAAATACTGCAGTTTCAACTGCCAAAACGGCGGATGTATGACCTCGTTCATTGGACTTAAGGAACCTCCAACCACCGGTGAAAGTCGATGCGCGGTGGGCTGATCCAACCACAGTGGACAAAGCCATAGGCTAACGCTGTTGACTGTGACTGTCGTGGCCCGGTGGCTGTGCCCGTCGACGGTTATAACCGTGTACGTGCAGTACATGTACACCAGTTTGGAAAATAACTCACTTGCCTCCTGACACTGCTGCCATCAACACCTCTTCAGCTGCTGTGTACCGCCTCTGGGAGCAATCATGCCAGGCCACGCAGGTGAAATGGCCCCTTCTCCCCAGAGGAGCTGGAGAAACTTGTTGAAGAGGTCCTTCCCCTATATGGTCAGCTCTATGGCTCACCAGAGGAACAGGTAACTGTCTCACATACATATGTAACTATTTTTGAAACCATCCTTTCCGTTCTCACAGGTTAAAATGTGCCTCTGAGTCCCAGTTAGTCACTTGGGTGCCTATTGTTACAATCTGTGGCCCATACATAGGATGTACAGGTTGTGGATTGTGGAGTCCTGAAATCTGAGTATTTCAGATGACCATAGTGTTTTGTGATGTGTGGTAAGCCCTAGACCCTCCTTCTGTTGCCTTCAAATATCAAGTAAACTTCACAGCCAAACAATGATTTGTTTGATGATCTGGTGATGCTGAATTATACAGTACATGTATTTGCATTACAGTATGAGCTGTGTAGGTATATTGTTTGAGTCAATTGAGGATGTTGTTAGCAGAGTATAACGTCCTGGAAATCACTCAGCCCAGATCAGGCCTTGGCAAACTGTTGTATGAAACAAACGTAAAACTCACTGAGCCCTTCAGAGTAGGCCTGGGCGGAGTTTGTGGAGTCCTGCTACGCAGAACTCCGCGAAGTGCTGAATAAACTCCACTGCGCTATGTGGAGTCCAGCAAGCAGTGGAGTTTGGGTAAGGTGTGCTGTTCGCATTGATTTTCAGCATAGGAGTTTCTCCTGCACTGTAAAATCAGAGTGAACAGCATCAATCAGAGCACCAGAGGGCTCTAACTTCTTTTTGCCGCTCAAGTAGATTTTCTATTTGAGCAGCAGCTTCCTCAACGCAAGTGGCAGCTTTCTTATCGTGAGTGGTCGCGGCCTACCACAACCGCTCACGTTTAGGAATCACACGTGCACATGCAAACTTATTGATTTCTCTCGATCGTGCTCAACAACTTAACGTGTGTGAGCGAGAGTGAGAGAAAATAGTTGCTCCGTGTCACTTCGCAGAGTTTTTCAGAACTTCGCGCAGAGTGGGGAAAACTCCACAAACTCCGCCGGCAGTGCCACACAACCCTGAACTCACATATAGGGTGGCCACAGGATGTACTGTCATGCATGGAAGTGATGGTAATGTGATGTTCATGTAGGTTCTGTATGCTCAGCCTGCAGAGAGCAAACCTGCTCAAAGCCTTTTCACAGTATGGGACATAGGCCCTCATTATGACGGTAAATCCTACCTACCACCACGCTGACAGCTGCCAACTTACCGCCGCGGTACCGGATATCCGTTCACCATATTATGACACACACACATCAATCCGACAGAATACAGCCACAGACACAAAACCGCCAGCCCAAAGGTCAGTAATAAAGTGGCCGTATCAAAACCCACACCGTTATGCCAACAGAACAACGCCCACCACATTATGACCCACAAATCACCATGATGGACATTCAACGGTGGTAAACCATTGGCGGTACATACCGCCACACTCACAATGGACATTCACAGACAAAACAACACCACATTGGACAATTCAAACAACACACACCTGACACCCATACACACACCCACACCACTATAAAACACACACACACATTACCCACAACCCGTTGCGATTACAAATCATTGCCACCAGACTGACATCAAGACCATTGCCACAACTACATACACACACCACATACACCCATACATCCCTCACACACCCCACTTCACACACCCCAGCCCATTACCAAAAACATCCTCACCAACACACATCTCATGGCACCACAAAGGCACCCCGGTTTCACTGAGGAGGAGTTAAGGGTCATGGTGGAGGAAATTGTCAGGGTAGAGCCACAGCTATTTGGAGCATAGGTGCAGCAGATATCAATAGCCAGGAAGGTGGAGCTATGGCGGAGAATCGTGGACAGGGTCAACTCCTTAGGACAGCACCCCACAACAAGGGACGGCATCAGGTAGAGGTGAAACGACCTACGGGGAAGGTAAGTAGCGTAGCAGCAAGACATCAGCTTGCTATACAGAGGACTGGTGGTGGACCCCTACCTCCTCCCCCACAACTCACAGCATGGGAGAAGCAAGTCTTTGGAATACTGCATCCTGAGGGCCTGGCCGGAGTTGGAGGAGGACTGGACTCTGGTAAGTCAACTTTCAACAATTATCACCCCCCTACCTGCATGCCATCACATACCCTCACCCTCACTCCCATCATTCCACTACATCCCACACACTCCACCATCACATCTCTATAATCACAATGCCAAGCCCTGTATGCTGTACCAATGCATGGACACCAATCACAGCCCTGCACAGACACTCTTCACTAAAGCATGCACAGCATAGGGAAACTAACAATCTCACCATACACCAACATACACAAGTAAAAGATGGCAGGGCAACACCAACCATAGAGGGGAAGCCAGGGATGTGCAATATGTCACACACATGAAGCATAATACATCAGTTACATCCCCACAGGTACCCCAGCCAATGTCACTGTAGAGGAGGTGCCAACACTATCCAGTCCCCCAACTGAAGAGGCCCACAGTGATGACAGCAACTCCGGGCTTCAGTATCTGGTTGATTTACCTGCCCCTTTAGGGACCACTGGACAGCCGGTTACTCATGCCCAGTCACAGACCACCACAGAGCCTCCCCCATCACGAAACATCCCAACAGCACCTACCTAGCGTACCCAAACCTATGTCCCCAGGACACGTCAATCAGGAGTGTGCCCACCTGTACAGGGACCCCAGGCCACACCTCACACACAAGACAATCACGGGCCTGGGGTCACTGGCAGAGGGCACACTGTTCAGGAGACAGAGGCACAGCCCAACAGGGACACTGGGAGGACTTCTGTGCACCAGGGGGAGGATAGGACCGGGGAACCGACTGTCCAGGAGGCGCTCTCAGAGATTCTGGGAGCCTATCAACATCCCCAGGACACGATGGGCCAGATCCTAGGCAACGTGAAGGAGAACAGGCAGTTGCAGGAGGGACAGTATCAGGGGATCAAGGACAACTTGCAGGCCATTAACAACACCCTGATCTCCATAGCAGGGGTGCTGGCAGACATGGCCAACATTATGAGGGAGGCAGTGTCACACTAGCGGGCCCCTGCCACTAGCCACTCATCTGAACAGCCTTCCACTTCCGCTGCCGCTAGTGGCCAGGAGGCCCAGCCACAGGACTCACAGGCCACTAGCACCTCACCCCCTGCTGAAGGTGAACCACCCCGCAAATGTTTCCTGCAATCCAGACAGAAGCCAGATACACTTGCCAAGATCCCCGCCAGGAAATGAGACTCTCTTGAGTGTCCCCCTTGTGTCCCACTCAGTCACTCTGTCCACCTTGAACTGCCATTGCTCCCCTTCCTATGTCCCCTTGGACAATGCACCTGTGCTACATACAGACTGGAACAATACCCTGGAAATTCCTCCATTATCACCCCATCCCATTGCACTTCCCCCTCTATTTATTAGCACTACAATAAACACCCTTTGAGATAAATCGATTTCAAGTATGTCATGTATTTCAAATATGTATAGATTGAAACAGGTACAACCAGTGCAAATAAACTGTACATAGAACGAGCATAGAATCAATGACCTGTAGCTGGCAGTTGTGATCACACCAGGAGTATTTGTCAAGTCACCAACATCTGCAAAATGAATGGCCAGAGGTAACAGTAAGTGGGCATAGAAGTGGGAAATACCAACATGCCAATGCCACACAGAATACAACCAAAGTCATTGAAATGTAAAGTTGCACTGTCTCAACTGTGTGTCATTGGCAGTACTGCCGGATTACAGACGTTCTGTTGTCCACATCCTCATCCTCTGCCTCCTCATCCTCACTATCCACTGCTGACACAGGGGCATCTGCAGTCGCCTTCTCTTGCAGAAAAGGGACATGGTGTCTGAGGGCCAGGTTGTGCAACATGCAGCATGCCACCACTATCTGGCAGACCTTCTTGGGTGAGTAGCACAGGCATCCACCTGTTAGATGGTGGCACCGGAACCTGGCCTTTGGGAGGGCAAAGGTCCTTTCAATTATCCTTCTGGTTCGCCCATGTGCCTCATTATAACGTTCTTCTGCCCTTAACCTGGCATTCCTCACAGGGGTCAGCAGCCATGATAGGTTTAGGTAACCAGAGTCACCTGCAAATATTGAGGGACAACATTTAGCCACACACTATCCCATATGGTCAACACCATAGGCATACACCAACATATACTGGATGGGAACCAGGGCTCACCTATTAGCCACACCCTGTGCCTCTGTAGTTGGCCCATCACATTTGGGATGCTGCTATTCCTCAGGACAAAGGCATCATGCACCGACCCAGGATACTTAGCATTGACGTGGGAGATATGCTGGTCCGCCAAGCACACCATCTGCACATTGCACATTCATAGAGTGGAAACTCTTATGATTCCGGAACTCCTGTTCATTCTGGCGGGGTGGAACAAATGCAATATGTGTTCCATCGATCGCCCCAATTATATTGGAGATATGTCCCATTGCGTAAAATCCGGCCTTCATAGTGGCCCAATCCTCACCCTGAGGTAATGCAATGTAGCTGCCCACGTGTTTTATCAGGGCAGACAACACTCTTGTCAGCAAGATTGAGAACTTTGGCTGTGACATTCCTGCTGCCAAGCCCACTGTCACTTGGAAAGAACCAGTTGCCAGGGAATGAAGCACTGATAGCACTTGCACAAAAGGGGGTATCCCAGTGGGCTGACGGATAGCAGATATCAGGTCAGGCTCCAATTGGGCACACAGCTCTGGCTTTGTGGCCGTGTCCAGTCTATAGGTGAGGATAATGTGCCTTGCCTCCAGTGTAGCTAAGTCCACCAGTAGTCTGTACACAGGGTATAGTATCCATCTCCTTTTCATCTGCAGCGCTAGGTATCTAAGGGACAAAAGAGTGAGGAGGCTGTCACAAACTGAACAATGGAGCCACAACAGTAGTCCGCAATCTGTAGACATGCCATGGGACAGTGTAATTTGTCAAGTATATGCCTATTTATACAGTAACGCAGCATTATTCCATAGGTCTGCCCCCCCCCCCTTGAAATGGCATCCGCCTGTCCTGTGTGGAGGGACAGGTGGAAGTGAGGTAATGCCACTGACGTTGTGCGCCACGGTGGAAGGCGGTCGGGAAGCTCCGTGCAATTCCTCATTGGTTATAATTGGGCCCTATGGGATACAGTTGCCTATGGTAAGCCACGCCGGCGGTGATGGTATGCACCACCGCGGACGTAACCGCCATTTTCTATCTGATTCCTCACTTGTTTCCTTGATAGAAGAGGACCTACACTGCATGTGCTGCTGTGACCTGTGTCTGGAACCTGCCATAGTCTGTGTGACCGGGCAAAGGGCCCCAGCCTTCACTTCAGAGGAACTGGAGTGACTGGTGGATGGGGTCCTACCCCAGTACGGACTGCTGTATGGGCCTCCAGACCAACAGGTGAGTACACTGTGGGCACGATGCATGTGGCATGAATGCATGGAGGTGTGTGTGAAGACATAATTTAAGGGGGAAGGGATGTCCTCTTGGCTGGGTACAAGTTGAGTGCTGGGCTATGCGTGTGCCAATAGTAATGGAAACGGGTATGGTGGGCCATTCGTATTACTGGCAGGACTGTTTGTCTGATGGTGTTCTCCTATCTGTATTGCCTCTGCAGGTCAGCGCCCTCCAAAGAAGGGTATATGGCGTGCCATCGCCAAGGAGGTGTGGACCCTGGGGATCTATGGCAGGCGGAGCACCCACTGTTGCAAACGGTGGGAGGAACTGAGACGCTGGGCATGGAAGACCGCAGAGGCCCAGCTGGGGATGCTAGGGATGGCCTCCCAATGAGGAAGGGGTGCCTGTCGGATCCCGATCCCCCTGAGGGCCCGCATACTGGTAGTGGCCTATCCAAAGCTGGATGGGCGCTTGAGGGCATCACAGCAGCCACAATGTGGGGAGTACAGTGGCCATCTTTGAAGGAAACGGCTGGGAGGGTGGTATCCGGGTGGTATTTGTGTGTCAGTGGGTGACCATGGGCCAAGCCAGACATAGCAGCATAGGTCCTCTGGTGGCTAAGGGTCTGAAGGGGAAATACTGCCTACCTAGCTTGTTAGCATCCACTACTGGTCAGGGCTGCGTGGATCCCAGGTGAGCTGCAGATTGAGGTGTATGCTCCTCCTCATGCCTTTGCGGCTAGCAATATCACTGGTAGTGCAATGCATAGTGGGTAGGCCTGTTCCCTGTGTGCGAGGGTGCTGTGTACGCCAACGGTGGTGTTGGTGCAGTCATTGACCCAGTGTATCCTTTGTCTCTCTCCACCTCTTACTTGTTTTGTCATCCTGTCCGTATGTGCATTAGCATAATCTGGCGCAGGAGCAGAGGCACTGGCGATGGAGGGAGCTGCTTCCCACAGGACCCAGGAAGCAGAGTCCACCGACGCTGCGGGCACCAGTGGGACGGAGGATGAGGGGAGCACCATGGCAGAGACTGGAGGGGACAATACAGACTCAGATACCTCCCCTTATGGGAGCTCCCTGGTGGTGGTGAACACTTCTGTGACCACCCCAGCTGCAGGTACAGCCGACACCCCCATACCAGCACCGCTCTCCCAGCAGCCCCTCAGCGAGTTGCTCGTGTCCGCTCACCCAGAAGGGTGGGCATCTCCTTCGCCCCAGGCACCTCAGGCCCTGCCCCAGTGAACCCTGCTGCCCTGAGTGAGAAGGCTATTGACCTCCTGAGATCTATCTCTGTAGGGCAATCAACCATTGTGAATGCCATCCAGGGGCTGGCAGCCCAGATGCATCAATCTAAGGCATTCCTGGAGGGCATTCACAGTGGATTGGCGGCCGAACAGAGATCGATCCAGGCTCTGGCATCCTCTCTGATGGCAGCCATTGTCCCTGTTTCAAACGTCCCCCCTCCAACTTCCACTTCCCAGTCCCATTATCCTCAACCACAACCTATCCTAAGCACACAGCCAGATGAGCATGTAAACAAGACAACACCAAAGAGTGTCACAGGCAAACACAAGCACCACACTTCATCCCACAGGCACTCACACAAACACCATTCAGTTGCAGACACAACAACATCCACTATTCCCACTGTCTCCCCCTCCTCCTCCTCCACTTCCCACCCAGTTACGTCCACACTCACACCTGCATGCACTACATCATCATCCACTACCAGAATCATCATCACACCAAGCAGAACACACACCTCACTGGCAGACACCTCCACAACACCCATGCACACGTCCCCTGGGTCCTCTCCTACCATGTCTCTCCCCACTCCTAAAATACACAAACGCAAGCACTCAGACACCCAACAGCCATCCACCTCACAACACCATACAACACCTCCACCAACCACTCCCTCATCCTCCACTCCCATTACATCTCCCTGTTCCCACCCCAATGTCCCTAAAAAGCTTTTCATTTCCCAAATTGACCTCTTCCCTACCCCTCCCCCCGTCCTGCACGTATGGCCAGGGTATTAAGGACCCAGCCAAGCACCTCAGCCAAGCAGTCCACGGGCCCAGTTTCAGCAGCACCTACTCGTGGTGGAAAGGATTCCAGGCCACAAATACTGAAGGGGAAGGAGCCTGCACCAGCCAGCAAGAAGGGGAAGGAGCCTGCACCAGCAGCTGTCACAGAGACCACACTGCCAGCCGTGGTTGTGTAGCTGTCAGAGGATACAGGGGCTGAGCAGGAGCCTCCTCAAACCACCACCACAATGCAGCCATCGGAAGGTGCAGGGGCTGAGCAGGAGCATCCCACGACCACCACCACATTACAGCCATCGGAGGGTGCAGGGGCTAAGCAGGAGCCTCGCACGACCACCACAACAGTGCAGCCATTCAAGGGTGCAGGGGCTGAGCAGGAGCCTCCCACAACCACCACCACAGTGCAGCCGTCACCGCCGGCGGATGCCATATGATCCAGCCTCCATGGGCTGCTGTGCCGCCTGCCCCCACCAGAACCAGTGGGTTATTCATCCACCTGAGAGACTGTAGCCTTGCACTCCCCAGGACCAAGCACAGGGCATGTTGCCCACTCCAGAACCAGTGAAACATTTACCCACTCAAGAGACTGTGGCCTTGCACTCCCCAGGACCAGGCAAAGGGCATGTTGCCCCCTCCAGAACCAGTGGGAAAAACACACACTTGAGAGACTGTGGCCTTGCACTCCCCAGGACCAAGCACAGGGCATGTTGCCCCCTCCAGAACCAGTGGGGTATTCACCCACTCGAGAGACTGTGGTCTTATGCTCCCCAGGACCAAGCACAGGGCATGTTGCCCCCTCCAGAACCAGTGGGGTATTCACCCACTCGAGAGACTGTGGCCTTGCACTCCCCAGGACCAGGCACAGGGCATGTTGCCCCCTCCAGAACCAGTGGGAAAGACACCAAATCGAAAGACTGTGGCCTTGCACTCCCCAGGACCAGGCACAGGACATGTTGCCCCCTCCAGAACCACTGGGAAAGACACCTACTCAAGAGACTGTGGCCTGGCACTCCCCACGACCAAACACAGTGCATGTTGCCCCTTCCAGAACCAGTGGGGTATTCACCGACTCAAGAGACTGTGGCCTTGCACTCCCCAGGACCAGGCACAGGGAATGTTGCCCCGTCCAGAACCAGTGGGAAAGACACCCACTCGAGAGACTGTGGCCTTGCACTCCCCAGAACGAAGCACAGGGCATGTTGCCCCCTCCAGAACCAGTGAGAAAGACACCCACTTGAGAGAATGTGGCCTTGCACTCCCCAGGACCAAGCACAGGGCATGTTGCCCCCTCCAGAACCATTGGTCCTGTTTCCGCATCCAGCTAAGGTGCCCCCCTCCCTCTCCCTGAGGTGCCTGCCTATTTGCTAAGTAATGCCCCTGCACTGTTCTCTCCTTATTGGTGAAGAGATCGAGTGGGGCGTTGGACTTTGCCCTGTGGCCCTTGTGAACTGTGGACTGGGCAGTGTCCCTTTTTTGTACATTTGTACATATCTGTTGCATTGCCACATCGACTTCTTATTTTTGATGTTGATCTTATTACAATCACTTTCGTCAATTCCTAATGCCCTTGCATTATTCAGCCAATTATCGGGTACAAATTGTTTTCTTGTGCAGCTGGTTGTGTGTATGGCGTGTGTGTGTGGTGTGTGCTGTGCGTGTGTGTGTCACTGTTGTTTTCCTCCCCCCACTCCCTTGTGTGCTAGGCGGCTGTACTCACCGTCTTCTTCAACGGCGTTGGTGTTCGTGGTGGAGCATGACGTAGAAGATCATCGGAAAACCTTGCAGTTCTGGTTCCATGGCAGCGTGGTTCTTCCCTGTGTCTCCAATGGTGAGTCCTTTGACTTTTGTTGCTCTGTTTCCGCCAGGCTTTTGATGGCGTTGGTACCGCCCCGGAAAAGGTGGCGGTTTGCTATGTCATAACATGGTGGGCGGAACTTTGTCTTCCCCGGGCTGTAGGCGGCTACCGCCGTTGTGGCTGTTGTTTCCGCCCTGGTGGTCGGTGTGGTACATTGGCTGTCTTTCGGAGATATCACCGCCATGGTCATAATTTGGCAGTACTTACCGCCAGCCTGTTAACGATATTACAGCCACTTTATCACCAACCGCCAGGGTCGTAATGAGGGCCATAGACCAGACTGGTGCACAGTAACTGTGGTTATGTATCTGAGGCACGGGGGCGTGGCCAAGATGGCGGCCGGAGCGGATGCTTAATTGAAGAGCTCCGCTCTCGGCCCACCAACGAACTAAAATCCTGTGCCCTGCTGTGCCCCAACGTGCGTTGGTTTGCAGCAGAAACATTGCCTAACACCGGCGGACACCTCGGGAGAGCTGCGTCCGGGAGGGCGCGGCACATTGGAAGGAATCGGAAAAGAGGAGAAGGAACTGCCGCCATTACCCGGGGCCGCAACCTCCGCCTGAACGTGGCGCACATCGAACTGAGGCAGGAACGGGTGGGCGCCCGGTCCTCCGGGCCCTCCACTGACGCTCCTCGACCTGATGCGGAGGCTGCGGCGTGGGGGACGCCCCTCATCCTGGCGAGGGCACACCGTCCCAGCTGAGCCCGATCGAGCGGCCCGGATGGGCTTGTGATGACGGCGGGTGCCCGTGCGTGACGTTCGGGGCCCGCCCGCTGCCCTCGCGGGACGGATCTCTATCTCCCCTACCGCGCACACGGAGGAGACCTGGCCCCGGCACCCATCGAGGGTCCAGGGACGTGGAGGAGGAGGCGCCATTGCGACCCAGCTGCGGTGCCACGGCCCCTACCTGACCGGGCCGCACGAGTTCGACGCGGACCCCCCCCAGCCCTCCTGTTCCACCCCTGGAACCCACATGGTCCACAGCTGCAGGACTTCTAAGGGCCCTGAAACACAGGGGGCCCCTACTGGAGAAGAACACGACACGGCCTATCTGGCCCAATCGGGTCCTGCTTGTCGGTCTGGGCGACGGCTGCCACGCGACGAGAGGCACCGGTGAACCAGACGGGGCCCACGCCTGCAGGAGCGGAGCAAGGCTGGAGGATCTAAATGGTCACAAACATCAGACCGGGATGCAGACCCCCACCTGATCTTTAAGCCAGGTGAAGCAGGGGACGTACTGGGAGGAAACCGGTGGTAAGGGTGGTCAGCATAAATCCAGTGACTAATTCTAGCAGAACGATCAGGGTAAAACAAATAGGAAAACATGGTCAAACCGAAACACTTCAAAACGGGGTCTATGGGTGATGGAGATCCTCCCCTGCCAACTGCCCATGCCAACATGCAATCGACCACACTTCTCCAGCTGAATGAAACGCTACGTACGCACTCCCTCCAGTTTGATAAAATCATGCAAGCAATAATGGATACTAAATCTTCGATGGAAGGGAAAATTGATGCCGCAGTATTGGAAGTCTCATTGCTCAGTGCTTACCACCCGCAAATTAACAGAAAGGGTACATGACACTGAAACAACACTGAAAATGGTCCAGCCAGAAGTAGTAGATATGAGAACGAAAATACAACAAATGGAACTGGACATAGCTCAACTACAAAGTAGGGCTGAAGATGCTGAAGGACGCTCCAGACGCAACAACATTAGATTCCTCGGAATCCCTGAGCGAATTGAATCCCCTAATGCAGAGACGTTCTTAGAGACCTGGCTGAAAAACACACTTAAAGAACAGGACCCTAGCTCAACTCCAGTGATCGAAAGGGCACACAGAATCCCGAGCAGACCGCCTCGCCCTGGAGCGCCACCCTGACCGTTAATAGCACGCTTCCTAAATTATAGAGACAGAGACTTGGTCCTCCAACACTTTAGAACATCTAACCAGATTACGCTGGAAAACAGCAGGGTAACGGCCTACCCTGACTACACACTGGAGGTACAGCGCAGGAGAAGCGCGTATATCAAGATCAAGCAATTGCTACGAGAAAAGGGCATCACTTACTCCCTCATGTTTCCAGCACGCTTACGCATCGTCATGGATGAAAAAATCCTAATGTTCCCCACACCTGAAGATGCATGGACATGGATCCATGCTAAAGGATTGGTCGACCCGGTTAAGGAAGATGCATTATCCGAAGAATGGACTACCGCTAGCTCCAGAAAGAAGAAAAAAACTAAAACATCCTCCCGCCCCACAAAGGCACAAATAGCGATGGACCAAGCACAAATATTAAAGACACTAATTCATTTGCTCGAGCGTTGCTGGACACCAGGAGCGAAACGGACACTAACGACACCGCCTCACATGGGGGAGACTCAAGCCTATCCCCCTCCCCGTTGCTGGTGGGACCGGATCTCACGCCACGATCGGCGGCCGAACTTTAAAGGAGAAGGATTGGCGCCCGTGGCCCCGCCTCCGGTGGCCGCAGCGGCTGAGACGTAGCATGCCCTCATCATCGGGGCTCTCTTCCCGAGATCTTCAGTGGATAACCGCCATTAACATTGGAAGCAATGACTGAATCCTCGAAAACTGAACCAGCGCGCATGGGACTGCAGAGGCAAAGATACATCCTGAAGGTGGGCCACTCAAGGGCCCGACCTCGATTAATCCACTCCCCCCTACACCTGCACGGTACCCGAATGGAACTGACTTCCCTGGATGTCACTTTAGGCACCGGTTATGACACTTTGTTTAACAGACGGTCACTGCCAGCAATATCCTTTTGCTTGTTATATTTTCCTTTTTTCTTCCTATTTCTAACCCACTATGGGCTTTCTCTTTTCTCTTCGGTGCCCGGAGGGCTGGTGGGCGGGTGGGGGTGGTGCCCGGGGGGGCTGGCGGGCCCGTGACGGGGGGAGGGCGCGGGGAATGGGACTGGCGGAATGGGAGCCGCTCAGATGGCACTATATGGCACTGCACAACATAAAGAATTAAGGAACCCATATATAATATAATAACTTGGAATGTGAAGGGTATGGCCGGAACTAATAAACGCCATAGAATACATGCACACTTAAAACGCCACCATATACATATAGCAATACTACAGGAAACACACATTATACCTGCAGAGGCTGCTCGGGTGGAAAAGTGCTGGGCGGGTTCAATACATAGCGCTGGTGACTCGTCCTTTGCCAGAGGGGTGCTGATCTGGATAGCCCGGGTGTCCCTTACACAGTACAACACAGCATAAAAGACAAGGATGGTAGATTTATTCAACTAAAGGGGCTGTTGGACGGGGAGGAGCTTGTGATAAACAGATTATATGCCCCGAACGTTAAACAAGGTGAATTCTTACAAACAAAGGTATCGCAATTAACCAATGACCTAACTACACCTTGCATATGGGGTGGGGACATCAACTGTGTCCCACATGCAGATAAGGATAGATCACACCCCCGCTTGTTGCCGCCCCAACAATGAAAAATTCCCGGATGCTGAGCACATGGATGGAAGAGCGACGCCTTACCGACATATGGAGGCACATGCATCCACATGAAAGAGAATATTCCTATTATTCCCCAGTGCATCTCCTACATACCCGAATTGACCTCATCCTCACCTCACGGAACCTAACACATAAAATAATGAGTGTAGAGTATTCCGCCAAGGTAATCTCAGATCACTGCCCACTTATAGCACAAATAAGATGGGGCAGGCCCCACTCCTGTATTCCAACCTGGGGACTGCAAACACAATTATTACAAGACCCCCCTTTTAGGGAAGATATAGCCACGCACATCTCAACAAATTTCACGCTGAATGCTGGGACAACTAGCGCCAGGGCTATTGAATGGGATTCACACAAGACAGTTATAAGGGGGGGTATGTATATCTACCACAGTAGGAGTACGTCAAACACTAGTGCGCAAACTCCGTGTACTAGAACGAGAACTCCACTCCTCCGAACGCGAATTCGCCAAAGGCACTATAACACAAGCGAAACTCACTACTACACGCTCTAAATGGACCGAGACAGATAGCCGGCTCAGGCACTTCGACTACCGACACTACATGGCCCGCACACACGCAGAAGGCGACAGATCCGGTAAATTATTAGCATGGCTCACAAATAATGAACGCCGGAAGCTCTCCATAGGCGCTATTCGTCTGGAAACAGGGCGGATAGTCAACACACAGGCGGAGATAAATAATGCTTTCAGAGAGTGCTATAGCTCTCTGTACCAGGCACAGCCTCCGCCCACTAACACCCAACTAAATGACTTCTTCAGCGGCATCACTCTGAGTCGCCTTACTGCCTCTCAGGTGACAGAGCTGTATAGACCGATAGAGATAGTTGAAATCCAACGAGCACTGCAGCAGCTAACACATGGTAAAGCACCCGGCAGTGATGGATTACCTATTGAATATTATACCACGTTTCAATCCCAGATCTCAGCCCCATATCTAGTAATGCTAAAGGAAGCTTTAGAATGGGGCCAGCTCTCTGATACATGCCGTGAGGCGTTGATAGCAGTATTACCGAAGGTAGGTCGCGACCCATTGGATGTTCGCTCATATAGGCCATTATCACTGCTAAACACAGATTGTAAATTACTCGGCAAAATACTAGCCAACCGCCTGCTCCCATGTGTATCAGAGCTGGTTCATCAAGATGAGGCAACCTTCATACCTGGTCGCAACACGTTTAGCAACATCAGGAACTTAATACGCCTGATGGGAATTTCTCCCGTAGACGGAAGGCTGCAGGTGGCAGTCTCATTAGACATAGAAAAAGCGTTCGATACGCTGGGATGGCCGTTCCTAACAGAAACACTTAATCGTATGGGCTTTGGGCAAACTTACATTGGCTGGGTGAGAGCATTATATACTGGCCCAACGGCTAGGGTTAAGACGGGGGACACGATCTCCGAAAAATTTAACATCGGAAGAGGCACCAGACAGAGATGCCCGCTATCCCCACTTTTATTTGCATTAGCCATCGAACCACTGGCCGCCCGTCTCCATATAATGGCCCCAAATGGGGCGTCTTAGATGGCCAAACATACCGGATAGTTTCCTTATATGCAGATGATGCGCTGATTTTTCTTCATGATCATGCTGTGGCCCTCCCGGCCTATTGGATCTCTTACAAAAATGTAGTTTGGTGGCCGGGTTAACGGTGAATTGGGCAAAATCCTGCATATTTCCTATGCGCCCGGTTCCCGAAGCACTCAGAACGCTATCAAGTCCGGGTGGCCTGAAATGGTGCTACACCACATTTAAATATCTGGGTGTAAACATATACCATGATAGTCAAGACTTAAGAGATGGCAACCTCGGCCAAGTGGTTAGATCAACAAGGGGCTCCCTGCCCTTCTGGTGCTCACTCCCACTGTCCCCTATGGGCAGAGTGGCCATTGCAAAGATGATAGTACTACCACGCCTCCTCTATTATTTCATGGCACTGCCGCTGGTATTGCCGGGCTCCTTCTTCAAACTATTGAATAGCTTATTAACAGACCTAATATGGGGTAGTGGCCGCAGACGTGTCGCATTAACTAAAGTGCTCCAACCGCTTAAACTGTGGGGGCTGGGGGCCCCCAAATTCGAAGCTTATTATGCAGCTGCTTAGATACAATGGATATCTACTTGGATTGGAAACCCCACCGGTGCGGAAGCACAGAGGATATTGTTGGATCTCGGCGGTACGGGGTTCTGCAATATGTAATATGCTGCTATCCACTGCACACTGGGCATGGGGCCGGTACGCACTGCTACGCGATAAAAAACCACAGTACTCCCCGAGGATTCCACTGTTGGCTCAACCGACATTGGCGAAAATAGCGGCCAGAGTGGGCCTGAACACCTGGGGTAGCAGAGGCATACACACATTTGGGGACATCCACCAAGATGGGCAACTCCAAACTTATGAAGCATTAGCTGACAAACATGCGCTGGGCCGGGGGGGATTCATTGCCCATGGTGCAATCCGACAGGCAATGCGAGCATGGTGGAAAAGTGGCAATTCGGAACCTGATGCCTCCCCTTTGCTTCACGAGCTGCTGGGGAGCACTAATGTCCCATCAAGCATATTGAATATATACAACATCCTCGCTGCCCAGACTGAACATAAACAGGAACGGGCAAAAAATCAATGGGATCGCGTTCTACCGGAACCATTAACACTAAACTCATAGGAACAGGCGATGAAAATGACTCATGAGGTCTCGCGTAACCCCCGCTTCCGTTACATGCAGTTTAACTATGTGCATCAGACTTATTTATCACCACACCGCATAACGCGTATGTTCCCCGGAGCACAACAGACATGCCCCAGATGCGACACAGAAGAGGCCACTTTCTACCATATGACATGAGAATGTCTCCCGATCCGGAACACATGGATAGACATAATAACGCTGCTCGCTGACTGGACAAACACTACACTATCCCCCACCCCTGAATTATGCTTATTGTGCATACCACCTCGCCCTAAAAAAACGCAAACAAACATATCAGTGCATCGCCCTGGCACTGGTGCTATACAGATGCCTTATAGCCATGCACTGGAAATCCCCGGGCGCTCCCAGCGTTGCCCAGTGGCGGAGGAGGTAATACATTGGGCCAAAGCAGAAACCCAGACTCTACAGAACTTATTGGATAAAGGTATCCTAGTTAAAGGCCTAGACACATGCAATTTATTTGTGATAGCTGCAGAAAACAAAGATGACGAACGCCCTCCCTAGATTAACAAGAAAGAGATCTTTGCCGTCACTTCAATAACAAATTCTAAACACTATTAGAGAGGCTGACTGACACGCATGGGATAAGAGGTAACTAATATAAATACTGTAATATCCCTTGTGGAAATCCCACAAATGCATCGTTGGAGGGCTGAAATGCGCAGACACGTGAGGGGTCTGGTAGATATGGAGCCCCGCTGTTTCTTCCTCTTTTGGACCGCTGTCCCCGCACCGTTACCCTAATCTTGCAAGCAGACTGGACTCCTGCTTTCCCGGGACAATCCAGTTGAGTGCGGGAGCGGCGGCGTCACTGGACCGGGAGCGCAGACATGGCGCGCGGCTTTTTGCGGGGGCCGCTCTCACCCCCGGCGCCTGGCTCTCCCTGCCCCTCCCTCTTCCCCCCCCATACCTGTGCTCGCCGGAACCGCTCTAACCTTTTTCTTTAGTTTTTCCTGTTATTTCTCTTTTGTTTCTTCAATAACTTTGCACATGCCGAACCTATAGCGTACTGTAAAAATAAACTCTGTAATATTTCAGCTGGGTAATGGGGGACTTGCATGGGACTCGAAGTCCAAACAAAATAATCACTATGAATAATGCATACTGAAACATAATGTAATTTCTTGTAACTCACTCGAATGTTGCCAATTGGCCGATAAAACAATAAAAACATATTTAAAAAAAAAAAAAACTTCTGATCCTTGGATGTGGCCAAAATGAGTCTTCGTAAGCAAGATTTGGCCTACATACTTTTACACTGACTATATTAGGAATGGGGACTGAGGTAACCACCTGACCTGGTACTTATTTCCATTGACCCTCATTGGCAATGTGTGTCATTGCCTAATGACAGGCCCCTTACTCCCACAGGTCTTTTGTAACCTTTCCAGAAGTCATGTTTGTACAGTACAGGCTTATTGCACAAGTGAAAAACCCAAAGTGCAAATAGTTGATTGATGCAGTGGAGATCATGACATGTGAAACACTAGCTTTGTTACATGCAACCAAACATACCTTGGTATGTTGAATGTCATCTCTGTAGAAGTGTTACATATTGTAAGAGGTGTTTCCTGTAATACATACCACACAAACCCACTCAGATTTGGGATACGATTCCATTATGTAGACTAGAATTTCCACATATCCACAGAGAAGAAACTTTCATTGACACCCATGCCAGCCCCTTCATTGTCACCTATGTCTTAAAGTGTAGTCTGTACCATGGTAGTTGCCTGTATGGACCATAAACAGCAAGTTAATGTGCCTGAATGTAAAGGTGTCTGTACAGTCATGTGCAAGTAGCTTACCCTTCTGAAGGTCACAATGCTGTGTTGTGTTTCCTAGTGGCTCACATCATAGTACATGTTGCCTGGCCCTGGGCTACAACATGTCAGAGGGCTTGCTTAGTCAGTGTAAGCCATGACCAGGTTTGTGGATAGTCAGCAGATGACTGCAAAAGTGTGGATTTATGTCCATGTACTTATCACTATGTGTGCTTTACACATGTTGTGTGTTGACAATTACAAAATGCTTGTGCTAGGTATTTTAAAAATGTGTGTTACTCAACCAGATACCCTAAAAAAGTGCAATTGTGGCCTCTTCATTTGTCTATTGCATTAATACAGGTCAACACCCATCAGAAGCAAGCCATTTTGAGAGCCATCACCCAGAAGGTGCGGACCCTGTGGGTCTATCTCCGGTGCAGCGTCCACTGTCAAACAAGGTGGGAGGACCTGAGACCATAGGCCCACAAGATCGTAGAGGTCCCACCAACGTGGGCGGGGTACACACCGGACCCTGAACCCCCTGATGGCAAACACACTGCTGGTGGCCTACCCTGAGCTTCATGGGCGTTCGAGGTGAGCACAGCTGCTAAAAAGGGGTGAGTCCTGGGCAGATTCATACCTGTTACATTGCCAGGTTGATGTCTTAGAGGCCACCATCTCTGCATGAATATTGGAGATGGCTAATGTGCAATACACAAAATGATTAATTGTTTGTGTAGGTGTGGTAGTTGGTGCATGGTGATGTGCCTTGGCTCTTGTCCTAGTGACCAGGGAAACAACAGAGTACAGTCCACTAACATCATACTCTCTTGAACAGCCACATGGCTGAGTGCAGTGGTCAAGCAACCATCTCATGTTATTTCCTGTAATGGGTGTCATTTGTACCCAACAGTCCACTTGTCTTCAGTGCGCGAGCCCCAACATCAAACAGCATGAGGTAACAGATCATTGTTCTCAGCCGTGTGTCTGGTCAAGAGGTTATATTAGCATCTATACCCAACAGGCCACTTGTCTTCAGTGTGTCAAGGGTGCTGGTGCCTCACCACTGCCTACCATGTGGTGGTGACCATCATACATGACATAGCAGACATTGTCCTTTGTGTGCAGTCACTGAGCAATACTTTCCCCTGGTAAGTAGGCAATATAAAGTTGAATGGTTTGTGTAACATCACTGTTGGCATCAGTATGTATGCCTACATGTTAGCATGTGTATGTTGTACTTTTGTAGTATCATTTCCTCCAGTGTTTCATACATGAGCTACTTGTCTTTATGGGATGATATCTAATTCTATCACATATATGTGCGTGGCAAAATATCTTGTTGAATAGTTTCATATAATGGGTCTACAGTTCATGTGTTACCACATACAGGAATGTGTTTGCTGGGTCACACATACCCTAATCAATTGCTCCATGTCATTTACCATGAACAATTGCAGCAGCAATTAAGGATATGACAGGTAGACCTGCAGTACTTACTTGCTCACAGTGTGTCATTGATGTTGAATCATTTGCTTTGCACATGTCAATTGTTGAAGGTTCAATACCTGACTGTTGACATGCTTCAGGGAGTGACATGAAGAAATGTTGGAATCATATGTGAGTGTTTACACTCAGTAATCCAATGGAATCTGTGTTTGAATGACATAAAGGTACAGAGATTTGCCTCCCATTGAGAAACATGTTGAAGGTCATCATCAGATTTTGGAGATTCCCTGAGCCACAACAATATTCAATGGACTATTGTCTTTTACTCATGCAATATTAGAAGGGTGTTCTCAGCTTACCAATCAAAACAGATGAATTCCCTAGGCCTAGCTGATTCATTGTGCTGTGGATATTTGTCGACAAATCTCTCAGATATTTTGGCCAGATTGTCTCCAGTGTACTTTTCTGTGCAAGATGTGATATCTATCAAAGCAACTTCAGTACAACTTCCGGTACACTAGTTTGACAATGTACATATTATGAAGTTACCATTGGTGAATTTTTACAGTGTGAGATGTGATTTTCCATGTCACCTTCTTTGGGCTACTGTACTCCTTACTGCAACATGGCTGTTTTTTTTGCCCATCGTTTCATCCTGATATGGTATTGTGTATATGAACATTTGCTGACTGCAGGACCTTGTGTGGAATCTATGAGAATGTCCTTGGCTTTGCCATTATATTGGATGCCAACAGGTTAGTAAGAAGTGCTACAAGAGCCACACCATTCAAGGTGACAAGGTCTCCTACTTGATCCATGGATATTGTGATGGGACAACTTCACTCATACAACTGAACTTGTCTGTGATACTGATTTTCCTGTGTGCAAATGTTTATAGTTCATGTAGCTTGTACACATGTAGTGTTGCAAATGTTGGAGGCACTTTGGAGGACCTTGTGGCTATTGGCTACTGTACATTATGGTGATGGTTTGTAATCAAAGCTGTTGCTCAAGTCTGTTCCCACACATGGACTAACTCAATTGTCTTTGTCATGTCCGCATCATCACAGGCAAGAGGAGGAGACAGGGCTGACATCACTGGGGAAGCAACTGGCCACTGTACCTCCAGCCATGTGACATCCAATACAGAGGGACCCATTGGCCCAGAGGGTGAGTGGAGTGCCACGGAGGAGACCGGATCCACATTATCTTCTTCGGAGTTGATCTCCAATGACACTACCTAGTGGTGGTGGAACACTCAGGGCCTGCACCTGTTCAACCCTTGTTAGCCACACCCAGTTCCATCTTCACCCTCCCTATTGCTCCCCACCCAGTTCGCCGGACCCACTCCCCCAAGAGGGTAGACATCTCCTTTGCACCAGACAACTCACCCGCTTCCCGGATTACTGCTGCTGTCCTGAATGAGGCTATTGTCCTCCTGAACAGCATCTCTGTGAGTAAAACCGCCATTCTGAATGCCATTCAGGTGCAGGGCACCCAGCTCCAACAGAGAGTTGTGTACCTGGAAGGCATTCACAGTGCTATGTCTGCCCTAAAAAGATAATTTCTGGCTCTAGCCTCCTTCCTCACATCAGCCTTCCACCCCTTACAATTGACCCCCACCACCTTCCTCCTTCCCATCCAATTTCTCTATTTCCATCCCTGTCAAAAGCACACTCACACATATGCACACACACACACACCTCAACAGCTACAAGCAGCACACTTAAACACAAACACCACAAGACACACAAGCATGCAGGCAGTCAACAATCACTCTCCCCTCTCACAACAATCACCACATCCACCATACCACCCCAACACACACATACACAACCACCATATCCACCATACCCCCAGACATCACCCAATACCCCCAGAGACAGCCACCACATCCACCTACCCCAGACACCACCCAAACACCCACAGACACAACCACAACATTCACCACACCACCAGACACCACCCCAACACCCACAAACACATCCATCACATCTGCCTTCACCCTAGACAGCACACCAACAACCACAGACACCACATGTACCATACCTCCAGATACTAACCCCACCCACACAGACACATCCACCACTCCCACATACCCATCACATCCACATCACAGCATGCTAAGAGATGCAAATACCAACACACATACACACACACACACACACCAACTAAACACAAACATACTTCAGACACACACACCTGCACCAACAACACCCAAAGTCACACCTGACACAGGCACTTCCTCAACCTCCCAACCTCTAATCCCTCCTGTATACCCTCCCCATTTTCCCAAAGAAAGGTTTATGTTTGCTCTTGCCCTTACACCTTTGGAACCCAGCCCCCTCCAAAGCAAAAAGGACCCAGACCACTCCCCAACCCATCCCTTCCACGTCCAAGTCCTCCCCTTTGGAACCTGCTCCCCCGGACCCTGCCATACCAAACTCAAACCCAAGAAGAAACTGACCACTCCAAAATGGAGCCCAATCCTCCCAAGACCAAACCCACCTATCCTAAACCCAATCCCACCCCACCCAAGGGTGATCACTGAGGTGTCTGGAATGATTACTAAATGCCCCTTCCTGTGGAGGTCTTTGTGGAAGTGGTCTGTAAAGCACGTTGTGGGGCCTAGCAGTGTGCTCAGCACACCTTTCACCAAGGACTGGCAATTGGCCTCTTCTCCATTTTGGAAGCTTGTAAATAAAATTCAGTTGTTTGCTTTGCTATACATTAGTCCTGCCATTAGCTGTCTGCCTTTTTGATGTTCATGATTAATATGTGAGGCATGACTACAGTTGTGTTTGTTTCACCCCGGTTGATGATCCATTTACTAAGGGTGGTAATATCTGACTTTGGAACCAGTGCTAGAGTCATCCAGGACAAAGGGGAAATGTTCTCTGGATGGATGTGTGGTATGGGATCCAATTGGGTTGGAATTACATTGGGTGCTGTTTCATATGGTAAGTATTTCTTACTGGCTTGGCCACTGTCAACATCTATTGGGTTGCATTTTTCCCCCTGATGTAGACTGGACATTTGTTTAATGTGTGAAAGCTAGAGATTTGTTTGTCCAAACATGGAGGGTGCTCAATTGTATTACCTTCCTATACAATTGAGTTGACATGTGTCCGTTTTTATGTGTAAATTTTGTGCCTACTTTATTTAATGTGTGACCCCTGCTGTTACTGATGTATTTGCTTTCTAGACTTTCTCTTACACATTTGCCACATGGGCATGACACTTGGTTATGCTATTGGTTGTCCCCAACATTCATCAGACCACAGTTTCTTTGTCCCATGCAAATAGTGTTTTGGGGCATGTGCAAAGGAAAATGTGTCCCAGGGCAGCAACCTTCATAGGGTCCTCCTGATGCCATCATACCTATTTAGCAGGGATTGTTTCCATTGTGTGCTTTGGATGTTTGTCACATAAATTATTCTGCATCCCAAATACATTACCTTCTCTTGCAATGTGTGTGATATGTGTGAGTCTATTACAAGGATTTTCAGGGAAGGCGTGTTTAGGTTCAATTACATATCCATAGAGATGTATGTGTTCTGACATGACAGACCATGACATGTGTACAACGTGAGGGAGTCACTTCAATTTGCAGGTGTGATATTGATGTGGATTTGCTGTTGAGTGACACAATGTTATGCACACATCCCGATCCCTGGAACAGGTTTTGTAGTGTGTGGCGATGCAGTTTCAGTAACCTTGCCAACGGGGGGCAGCATGAGGCTGTGTTGTGCTATACGTTGTGTACTACTCTGAACCTGGGCACAGGAAATATATTTGGGGCACAGAGCACAGCCCATATGCCAGGTCAATTATGTGTGCCATCGAGCAGCACTAGCATTGGCAGGACATGTAGGATTTGCTCGATGGTGGCACTGGATGTATGAAACTGCCTTCAAGTGGGCTTCGGCCTTATAGTCCCCTTTTTCTGCTAGCTCAAATGTGGTGGAAGGACCCCACAGTCATGCCAGGGGAAAGCATTGGGACGGCAGCTGCACTGGTGGTCCGCACTCTGATAGAAGCATTGGCTTATCTCGCCAGCACTGTGGTCTAGATTTGCTGGCAGTGTGGGCGGACAGCCAAAGTTGTAATCAGGTCCTTAGTATTTGCTCCCATTTGTCAGGAGCTTTAACAATGCTCCTGTCAAGTGGGAGCAAACACATGTTTCCCTGCTTGTGCCAGTGTCGGCAGGTAAACGTCTGTCCTGGGGGAAGCTCACCAGGACACAGCAAGTGAGCCGGCCCCAGGGATGGGGTCTCTTGACCATTAAAGTCTCAGGGAGGGGGATCATATGGCCACCCTTCTTTTTTCAAAAAGCCACAGCCCTGGGGGATGAGGTACCCAGGGCTTTTTAGAGGCTCGGGGATTGGAGGCTGCACAGCCTTCCCTTATAGAATACTGTGGGCTCTACGGGATGGGGTCCCCGGGCCTAAAACAGTCCAGGGATGTTGGCTGCTTGCTTCTTTCTCTAATTATTTGAATGGTGCACCAGGGGATGGGGTCCCCAGGGCCGAAAGCGACTTGCGGAGGGGGGCCTGCAGCCCACCTCTCTTTATTAAATAAATTGGACTCTTGGGTATGCAGTCCCTGGGGTCAAAAGCAACAGGGGGTGCGCACCCTCTGCCCTTTTAAAAATTAAAGAAAGAGGCCCCGGGCAGCCATTTTTGTGTTTCTTTTTGTTGGAAATGGCCCTGTCTACAGGGTCACCCCCAACATCTTTTCCTTCCTCCTCCTAGTTTTTGCTGGATTTTTGCTTGCTGGACCTTAGGACTCTGTGCACTTTACCACTGCTAGCCAGTGCTAAAGTGATTGTACTCGCTCCCCTAAAATGTGGATTGATTGGCATTTACCTGATTGGCATAGTTAACTCACACGTAAGTCCCTTGTAGAGTGGTATACCATATACCCAGGGCCTGTTAATTAAATGCTATCAGTGGGACTGCAGAACTTCTTTTACCACCCAATTAAGTAGCACCTTAAAACATGCCCAGGCCTGCCATTGTAGCCTGAAGGCAGTGTCCCACTGCCATGTCGACCTGGAATTAAAAACCCCTTGCCAAGCCTTAAATTCCACTTTTATTACTTAAAGGTCACCCCTAAGATAGGCCCTAGGTAGCCCATAGGACAGGATGCAGTGTAATTAAAAGGTAGAACACATACTTTTTAGTTTTACATGTCCTAGTAGTGAAAAACTCCCAAATTTGTGTTTTCACTACTGTGAAGCCTACCCCTTTCTTAGAATAACATTGGGGTTTCCTACTAGATTTAATAAACTGTCATTCCTAAACCAGAGATGTTAGATGTCTCATGTTTGGTATCTACGTACTTATAATGATAAACACTCTTTAATAGTAAAGTCAAACTTATCATTACAAGTTTGAAAATGCCATTTGTATAAAGTTGGCATGTTCCTGCCCTTAAGCGTCTGTGCCTGCAGCATGCCCTGGGCCACATGACTGACAGTTGAGACTTTGTCTATCTGACAGTTTAGACTTTGTGAATTCACCCGAGACAGTCACACAATAGTGGATATAGCAGGGCCTGAATGGGACATTAACTGACTTGATGGGGGGGGGACTGAGCTAAGCACAGCCCCACTTGCAGATGAATATGCTGAGCTCTGCCTCCACACAATAGGCTTAACCACCCTGCATTTTCAGTGCAGCCGGCTAGGAGGCACGGCAGGGAAGGCAGGAAGTTTGGAGAATCCTTCTGGAAACTTCACCCAACCTCTTGGAACAGGGCACCCTGGTATAAAAATAGGGCTCACAGACCTGCTCCTCAGTTTGCTATTGGACCTACAAAAGGACTCTCAGAAGACTGCCTGCTGCTGTGACCTGCTGTGCACTCTGCCAGCTGCTTCTGTACCTGGAAGGACTGCTTTGCTGCCTGGATACTGCTTGGAACTTTCAGAAGCCAGCCCTGCTGTACAGCCCTTCATCAATACCTGCACCCAAGATTTCATAAGAGACTCCAATGGCTAGTTTAGCTGGTCTCTTGTTTTGAGTCACAGGGACATAACAGACTCCCACCATAGTAAACCTGCACATGGAGGCAGCCTGAGTAAGTCTTGAACCCCCGCCCCCATGAGGTCTCCATCCATTTCTGGACCCTTGGTTGTGGTGCTGAAGGTGCCCAGGTGGCCATTTTCTTAAGCTGAGGGCTTGCTGATTTGGAACTTTTGAAAATGAATATCTCTGGTTCTACTAATTGGAGATTGATGGTGGTTTTGGTGTCAAATAATGTATTAAAAAATTGGTTTGGATTTTTATTGTGCTGTGTTTTCACTGTAATACCATTTGAGCACTGTGTAAATACTTAAGACATTACCTTTAGGTTTACCCTGACTGCTTTTTGTAAACTGTTACCCAGGGTTAAGAATGGGTTAATTTAGTGACTTTTTGTGGTTCACCCTGCAGGGGGTTGTGGCTGTTGCTTCACTAGGGCTCACACCCCAGTCAACGAACATCCCAATTTCTCACACTTTTCGATCCTGGAGGAGTCCCACAAGATTGCTGTAACAATTGCTGATTTATTTTTCAATTATGGCCCGGGAGGGTCCCTTGGTGTGTCCCCTAGGGCAAAGTATCCCTGCTCTGCCCCCTTATATTATTTTTTATAACTTAACTAAGTCCCCAAGTCCTGTAATGGCTCTCAGCAAATTGTTACACGTGTTGTTAGCAGCCAATCAGAACGCTCAGTCCTGCGGAAGTCTGACTCCCGAGGAGTGAGATGACCTAAGGAAAAAAAGCTCCTTGACCAATGAGTGTGCTTTATTTTCAAACAATGGGTTTAAGGGACTCTTGTGTGAGTCCCTTAGAGCCAACCATCCAGATATACAAATCTTAATTTCTCAAAAACTAATGAACAGATGCACACCAAATCACAAAAAGAACAATCTGCAGTCCAAGATCTAGCTTTCTGCCAAATTTGGTGTAATTATATTCAGTGTTTTTTGCCATAGGGCTTCTTAAATAAGTCTATGGAAACCACTTTAGGAAGGGCTACTTGAGAATTTTCTGTTTTGGAACATCCCTTTTCTCTAGGACTTGCGCTTGACGTCTCATTCCGAAATTTTCCATGGACAAAATAGGCAGAAAAGAACATTTTTTGGGAAAGTTTCATGGAGATTCATCAAATGGTGCCAAAATTAATGGCAACACAAAAAAACAATGACCTAGCTGTAACTACCCAGTGGTGACCTCCACTGGGTAATATATACATTGATTACTGTGGATGCAACCGTGTAGCTGTAATTAGGGTCCCCAGCATTATGAGATTCTGTGATTGTGGCAATTTTCTCATAGCCATAGACTGCTGCACTTTTCACATAATCATTCACTTTGTGCATAATTTGTATAGTTTAACCAAAAAATGTTTCTAGCTGAAATGGATCAAAAGTTACAAAAAATGGTACCACACGTTTTGCCCCGCTATGGCATGACAGCTTACCTTTCTTTTTCTGATTGTGGTATTTAGGTGTTAAAATGAAACTAATGGGTCCAACCCCTGCCCAGACAGTGTTAACACTGTACAATTGTCTAGATAATGAAGTATTACTGCCACGAAATATGCCTGTTCTTGCAGTGAAATATATTTAACCCTGCTGCATAATTTGGTTCTCCCCCAGCACATAATTCCAATGGCCCTGGTTATAGTTATGTCAGAGTTTCCAGAGGATAGCATTTTTTGTTTCGCTAATAACTTTGGTGCCCTTTTAAAATTTGCACAAAACTTTCCAAAAGAAAGTTCCTCCACTGTGGCCCTTTTATGGAATGTTCTGCACTGCTCTGTCAAGCACGGGCCACCAAAAGGGGGTTCCAAAGTTGCAATTTCTCATGTTACTTCCCTTTGGAGACTGTTCTCACCGATACATAGAAAATGGCCAAATGAAATTACACAAAATTTTGCAAAAGGTTATGTGCCAGGCCCTGTGCCTACGTCTCCAACCCTATGCAGCACTCCCATTGTTCAGACTTCAACTCTGCACAGCAAAGGTTGACCAAAGGGTCAAAGGGTCAAACCTAGATGAGTACAGCCATTGATCTAGGGTACTGTATTACTCCTTACTGTGTGATTACGAGGACTCAACATTTTCCACTAAATTATGGATTAGCCACAATTTCCACATAGTCCATCATCTGCTGCATAATCTACAGATTTTAGCAAAAAATAAGTTTGTTCCAAATGGGTCAAAGTTATTAAAATCGCTGTAGCCCTTGTTGTGGCACAGTGGAAGTCCCTATTCAAAAATTGACTGGTCATCTTTAAGTTTCTTATTAATGTATTTGAATGTTAACCTGGTACTAATAAAGATAAAAATTTGCCTAGGTAGTAAATTATAAAAATTATGTAGTAATACTATCACAAAATATACTGCATTAGGCTGCATAATTTGCATTTTCTTGCCACATAATTTAGCCAATCCTGCCACATAATTTGGTCCTCCCCTGCCACGTAATTCCAATGGCCCTGAATATATTCAGTGATGTCATCAATTATGTCATGTAGCATGCCAAGAGTGATATAATATGTGAGGTCAGAAGCAGTGCATGAACTGAAGGTTGTGCATATTAGAGTTGGTTCACTAAACTATTACTGGCGGTTTTCAGTATTTTGGGGGTTTTCTCACATCACGGTGCATCTCATTCCAACACCTAACTAAAACATCACTTTAAGCTTTGTTTTTTCAGTGAAAAAAATAATATATATATATCTATATATATATATATATATATATATGTATACATAATAAATATATATACACATATAACATATAATACCATAAGCCCTATTCACCACCTGTAGGTCCATAAATGCATAAATGCTACATTTTAGCTGCATTGTTACATTTTGAACAGGGAACTCATAAAAGCATTCTACCAACGGTAAAGCTTCTTTGTTAAAGAATCAAGGGAGCCATACATCGTTTATAACATCATCTGCCTGAGATATAAAATCATTGTTAAAATTGGGGACAGTCTTGACAAAGGTGAGCATACGCATGCAAAATAACAAAGGCCCTAAATAGAGCCCTAGTGAGCACCAAATTGAACTTGAACAGGAGCAGAGGAACAATTGTCAAGTAGGATAAATTGATGAAACTGCAATAAATTTACGCTGAAGCAATCAGGGTGCTCCTGATAGACATCTCCACTGGCTGTCAAACTGGTATTGAAGGGCTCATTATTTTGCTGTTCAGATATGCAGGAGAACTGAGCAGCAGCCGTGTGTACCAGATCAGCCATTGCCATTGAAATAACGGGTACATTTAGTTCAATCAAAGGATATCAATTACTTTTGAGATCTCGTGGAAGCTGAAGAAACTCGAATTGAAAAACAAATATCAACATGAACTGCTGCCTTGCAGGGTTTAGGTAGGGGATGCTACACAGTCACGATAACTCCCAGCTGCTCCGTTTTAATCTTTCTGGAGCTGATACTGTGAGGTATATTTTAAAATACTTAAGTGAAGCAACTTGCAACTTTTCAGAAATACCAAAGAACACATAAACCTGGGTAAAAATCACAAAACAGACAGTGACCCAAATGAAAAAATAAATAACTTATCTATTTATTCTTCATCCATTGGAAGAAATGAAGCAAAGTGTTTTGTTTAGTGTGGAGACACGGACCAAATTAAATTTGCTCAATATTCAGCAAACATTTGTATGCACAGTGGGATGGACATCTTGCACTTAGAAAAGAAGCTGCAAAAAGTCTATAAATAGAAATGAAAGAAAGAAGAATGTTTTAAGCCCTTTTCTAAAATTTAGGCCCAGATTTAAGAAAACTGGCGCTTCACATTGTGAAGCCCCACTTTTCTTGTGCACCCCCCCACGGCACACCTCTACTGCCACCATGTGTGTGTTATATTTAAAATATGGTGCACTATGGCATTATTAGGAACAATAGCATCAACCTTTTTGATGCTATTGTGGTGCTTTGCTCCACTAGCTTCAAAAATTCTGACACTAGTGGAGCAAAGTGCAAGGAGGCCCATTGATTCCAAAGGGTGTGTCCTTTTAACACCTGCCTTCAGCAGGCATTACAAATGACGCCAAAAATGGCGCAATGAAATCTTGTAGATTTCATTCTGCCATTTTTGCAGTCCCTCTTACGCTGGAACACGCCCTTTGCATACATTATGCATGGTGCATACATAATGTGGCGCAAAGGGTCACAAAGTGGCTCAATGCAGAATTGGGCCACTTGGTAGATATGGTGCTGCATTTTTGGCAATCTAGCGCCACATTAGTGTCAGAAAAATGGCGCTAATGTGGCATTAGATGGCAGGAAGCCATCCTTAAATTTGCCCCTTAATGTTGTGTAGTCTTTGCAGCTTGTGTAGAGCAGTAGCAAGAAGGGGATATTACATCATTCTACTAGAGAGTCAAGACAGAACGCAGAAACCAGGTGTGTTTGAAAACTAGTTTTGAGTGATTGTATTGGAGAGAGGGGTGTTAATTCCAAATCAAAGATTATCCTAAGAGCCTTGATTTTTAGTATGTGTCCAGCAACTGTGAATACTGAATGTAATTGCAGTATCCATACTCAACAAAGAACTAGAAACGGTATTTCATTCGCTGGAAAAGGTGATACAGGCATCGTGGGATGTTGGTTTGGCTCCTAATATCTATTTCCAGATTGCAAGCATCTGAACGCAGCTATGTACATCTTAAACTAGAGGTGGTGGAGTTTGCTTACTAGAGCTAACGGGCATATTTTCTGTAGACTACCAGCAATTAAGGAGAGAAGACAGGCGGTGCACTGCATGACACCAAATGACTTCCTCAATCTTTAAGGCATATTCAGCTGACTGATACTGGGAAAAAAAGTTTAAGTTAGTCCAAGGCAGAACATGAGACTGTCATCACTGGCAAGCCTGTGATACGTACCATCAGTGTTTTTAGTAGACTGTACGGAGAACCCAAAGAATCTGCCTTGTGCTTTTAAATAGGGTTGATCAGGACACAAACCAATAGCACTAATAAATCCTGCAAAACCAACAATTTTGTATTGCTCCTTACAATGTATTAACTTCATGCTTAGGGTCTATCTGTGTGCCCAGAAAATCATGTTAAAATGTACTTAATTCCAGGAAGAATCTATTAAAATAGCTCTTTCAAAGTTAAAAATCCTCCAGGCCGTACCTTCATATTCAAAAGCTCTTCAGACATTTTAACTGTCTCAAAATTCATGGGTGGTTAGCAAATCCTTTCAGGTCCAAGCCTCACCTACATGAAAGGACCTCCCTCAGCAAAGTGGAAACTTGGATAACCACATTAGACTTATTGTTTCAGTAGCTAAAACAGATAGCTAAGCTACAACATTCTGTGTTGGTTATCTGAGAGTCTAAAACATTAAGAAACCCTGAAGAGCAAATACATATGATAAGGCTTTTTACCACAGCGTAAGATCGCATCACATATGACGTGGCAAAAGGTGAGTACTTACTTACTTATGTCTACTATTCCTCCTGGAGTATAAGTCATCAACCACGATTCTCCACCCATCTGTTTCCTGTGCTTTTCTTTCCATTTGACTCCAGGTGAAACCCATCTATTTGCAGCCAGCCTCGAGCCCTCTGCGCCAGGTGTTTCTTGGCCTTCTTGTTTTCCTTTTTCCTTGAGGTTTCCAGATGAGGGCTTTCCTCATGGTGTTTGATGTGGGCTTGCAAAGGGTGGTACCTATGCAGCCCCAGCATATTTTCATGATTTCTTCAATGGCAGGAAGTTTAGAAGTCTGCTGCCATAGGTCATTGTTGCTGATGGTGGTTGGTAAGTGAATTTGAAGGATGTTCCTTACACAGGTAATGATGAAGTTCTGGACTGCTAGTGTCCTCCAACTTTCTGCTCCATACAGAAGGGCCAGTTTTGCATGGGTGTTAAAAACCCTGATTTTGGTTTACCTTGGTGCTCCAGATCTTCTTTGATCTGCTTTGCATATTCTTGCCTGGATGCCTGTGTCTGTGCCACCCCGCTTGTCTATGACAATGCCCAAGTACATTAATGCCTTAACCTCTTCCAGTGCATTGCCTGCAAGAGTGCCTGAAGTTGTGTTGGCTGTGTTAACCTTCAGGATCTTGTTTTTTTCCCTGCGGATGTTGAGCCCAAGTTGTGCTGATGTGGCTGCCACATTGTCGATATTCTCTTGCTTCTTCAAATGTGTATGGAACCACATTATCGATCTTCTCTTGCTTCTTCAGATGGGTATGGAAGAGTAGGACCAAGTCGTCTGCGAAGTCCAGATCGTCGAGCTGCATCCAAAGTGTCCAATGGATCCCATTTCTTGTCCTTGCTATGAATGTCTTGATGGACCAATCTGTGGCCAGCATGAAGGGAAAAGGCTAGAGGAAACAACAGATGCAGCCTCTGGTCCTCACTTGGAAGGCTTCAATGATTTGTCCTCCATGGACTATCGTGCAGGTCCTTCCCTCTTAAGAGTTTCTGATGATTCTTATGAGTTTATCTGGAGTGGAGATCTCCATACAGAAACATAGAAGAAGCAGAGGTGGAGATCTTCTGTTGGAAGTTAGTACATTGCATTGCATTTTGGAGTACGAAAAGTAGTATTACTTTACACACTCCAAAATGTTTTTTGTGAATAGTGTCCTTAATTTTCACAGCTTAGAGTTTAATGCCTCTTACACCCTGAGCCTTATTAGCCTCTGGTGTCCCCATTCCCTAGGGTCCTTTGTTATTAAAGGGTATGGGGGACATGGCCCCCCAAGCCTTATTAGGCCCTGGGGACCTTATCTCCAAGAATCACTTCTTAAAATAAAGGGGAAGAGGCGCGCAGCCCCCTTTCCGGAGCCTTGTTTAGCCCAGGGGACCCCATTCCCCAGGGCTAATTTTTTTAATTAATGGGGAAGAGGGCTGCAAGCCCCAACTCTACCCAGGCCTTGTTAGGCCCTAGGGTCCCCTTCACCCAGTCCTATTTCTTTTAACTAAAGGGGAGTGCCACGTGGCCCACCTACCTGAGCCTTTTGGGCTGTGGGGACCCCATCCTCCAGGGCCATTACTAAAAAATAAAGGGGAGGAGGGACGTACGGCCCCCCTCTCCCACATCCATTATTGCCCAGGCACCCCATCTCCCAGGGCCATCATTACTTGTAAGTGGGTGCCCTGGTGCCCACCCAGGGCACCCACTATATACTCTTTGGGGACAGCGGGGTAGATCCAAGAAACCCGCAGCCCCAGCCGACTCCCCGCATGCAGTGGGAGCCAGCATTGCTCCTGCCCAGACGGAGCAACTACTAATGCTGCTCCCTCCCGGTGAGAGCAATATTTTGATCTGTTTTCCTACTAACATCAGTGCGGCAAGAGAAACAGATCAAACGTCTGTTTCTAGCCGGTTGGAGCATTTTCAAAGCTCCCACCGGCTGGGAGCAGACTTTCTGTTTGCTCCATCATGCCATCATGGCTGGAGTTTTAAAAATGCTCTTGCCAAGTGGGAGAAGACAAAGGTTTCTCAGCCTGTGCCAGTGTGGACAACGAACTGCTGTGTCCCGGGGGCCTCCCAGGACAAAGCAAATTAGCTACTGAGCCGGCCCTGGGGGATGGGGTCCCTTGGGCCACTAATGACTCAGGGAGGGGGGCCATGTACCGCTTTCCTTTCCTAAAGCTTAGCGGTCCCGGGTGATGGGGTCTCCAGGGCTGAAAACAGCCGGGGGAGGACTGCATGCCCCCTCCCTCTGAAGAATATGTCAGGCCCTAAGAATGGGGTCCCTCTGAAATCGGCATGGGAAGGGGGGCCACATGCTCCTCTCCCCCTAAAAAAGATAATGGGCCCGAGGATCGGGTCCTCTGGACAAAAATCAGTCCAGGGAGACGGGACATGTGTCCCCCTCCCCTAAAAAAGACACAGACACAGGGTATGGGTTCCCAGGGTCTACATCGGTCTCTCCCAAAAATTAAATGCCTTGTCCCCCAGGCCCTGGCTCACCCCAAACACTTTTAAAAAACACGAAAGGGAGTCTGCGCTTGTTTTATTCCCAAATATTTTGCTGCAGATCCTCCGCAAATTTGTGGCAAAATGTAAATAAATAACATTTTTGGCCTCAAGCAGAGTCCCTCTGGGCCCCCACCACCAGATCTAGAGGGTCAGGGTCTCCCTACCCCAGACCTTTCTCATTTTGTTTGCTTTTTTTAAAACTTTTGACTTAGTTCTGAATCCTAAGATGGCTGCCACCCCTTCCTTGATGTGGTGACAGCCAATCAAATCTCTGCAGGAGATCTGTCAGATCCACAGAGGCTCCGCGTCCCTAGATATATAACGGTGTTGAGCATCAATTGCCCAAAAACTACTGAACAGATTTACACCAAAAAGCTAAAAGCAGTCTTTGTGGATGGAGATGTAGCTTTCAACCAAATATGGTGCAAATCCGTTCAGCGGTGTAGGCTGTAGCTGTGTCTAAAGTGCCTATGGAAAATTAACAATAGTGACCCTAGGGGGAGCCCAAACCATATACTAAAAAATGGAATGTGAACACAGGAACCCCCTAGGTAGTGGAATGTATAGAGGGGAACTGGAGGTACTAGGAAACCCTGAAGGTAAGGAACACAGTGCCTCCAGGCGACCAGGAGAAACAAAGTAAATGGCTAGATTTTCCCCCGAACCACCAGAAAGGAAGAAAATGAAAAAAATGCAAAACTCAGACAAGACTGCGAGAAACCAGCAGTGGATTCCTGAAGAGGAAGAACTGTGGAAGAAGAGGACCAAGCCCAGAAGTCACAGAAGAGTCCAGGGGGAGCAGGAGCTACTACTCTTCCAGCTGTGGATGCAAGAGTTGGTCGACGGTAGGATAAAGATGGTCAGGAATGCAGCCCTGGAGCAGGTAAAGAGTTCCTGGAGGATGCAGTCAACGTCCCACACTGGATGGATGATTGTAGTCGGTCAGTGGCGTGGAAAAGCCACCAACAAGCCTTAGCAAAGGCAGAAGTCGCGGTGAAGTGAAAGTGGAGCTGCAGGGGTCCAGCAGGGTCCAGGAGGACTCAACCCATTGTGGGAGTCCTAGGGGGACCCTCAGCAAGGCAGAGAGTCCAAAGAAGAAGAGGCAGCACCCACAGGAGACCCACTGGACAAGGAACCAGAAGTGGCAGAGGAGCCCATGCAGCACAACTGGAGTAGGGTCACACGCTGCTGGAGAAGCACGCAGAGGGCTGTGCATCTCAGAAAAGAGTGCTGGGGGCTGGGGCTACACAAAGCCTGAAGATCCTTTGGAGGAGATGCCAACAAGCCTTGAGAGCTGCAAGAGACGCGGCGCCTGGGGGTACTGTCCTGCATGAGAAGGCAAGGGCTTACCTCCACCAAAGTTGGACAGCTGGAGAGAGGACCAAGAGGACTACTCCAGACAACCACCCATGAAGCAGGATCCACGCAGCTCAGGATGACAGAAGATCCACGCAGCCGGTCGTCGTTACAGTTGGTGCCTGCGGATTCAGGGGAGTGACTCCTTGACTCCAAGTGAGATTCCTTCTTCCTTCTCATGCAGACTGAAGACTTGCCACCCTCAGAGGATGCACAGCCGGGGAAATGTTGCAGAAGCTGGAAGGAGCCATGGAAACAATGTTGCAAGCAGAGGCTTCGTGATGGATGCAAGTTGTCGGTTCCTGGAGAGTCCAGTCGCAGTTCCAGTGACTAGAAGTTGAAGTAGAGGTTGCAGAGGAGTGCTGCTAGAATCTTGCAAGCCGAATCTGAGGACCTACCCAAGAGAAAGACCCTAATTAGCCTTGAAAGTGGGATTGGTCATCTATCCAGGTGACCACCTATCAGGAGCGGGCTCTGACATCACCTGCCTGACCTGGCTACTCAGATGCTCCCAGAGGTCCTTGACAACCTTGGATTCAAAATGGCAGAACCCAGGGACCCTCTGGAGGAGCTCTGGGCACCACCCATGGGGTGGTGATGGACAGGGTAGTGGTCACTCCCCTTTCCATTGTCCAGTTTCGCGCCAGAGCATGGTCTGGAGGTCTCTGAACTTGTGTAGACTGGTTTATGCATGGATGGCACCAAATGTGCCCTTCAAACCATACACGTGGCTTGGGGAGGCTACCCCTCCCAAGCCATGTAACATCTATTTCCAAAGGGAGAGGGTGTTACCCCCCTCTCCCAAAGGAAATCCTTTGTTTTGCCTTCCTGGGCTTGAGCTATTCAAGCAGGAGGAGTGCAGAAACCTGTCTGACGGGTGGCAGAAGTTTGGGCTGCCCAGAAAACCACAGAAGGCTGGCAGGAGCAATGCTGGGGGTCCTCTAAGGAGCCCCCAGAATGCATGAAATCATAATTCCAATACTGGCAACAGTATTGGGGTATAATTCTAATATGTTTGATACCAAACATGCCCAGGTTCAGAGTTAGTAGTGACCTATGTTCCGTACACTCATAAAATGGCGTCCACGCACTCACGAAGTCCAGGAAAATGGAACTGGAGTTTGTGGGGGCACCTCTGCTAGTGCAGGGTTGCCCTCACACACAGGTACTTGCACCCTGCCCTCTAGGCAAGGAGGACCTTCCATAGGGGTGACTTACAGTGACCTGGTGCAGTGACCTGTAGTGAAAAGAGTGCATGCGCCCTTTGACGCAGGCTGCAATGGCAGACCTGCAAATACACTTTGCATGGGCTCCCCATGGGTGGCATAATACATGCTGCAGCCTATGGGGATCCCCTGGCACCCCAGTGCACTGGGTACATGGGTACCATATACTTACATGGGGGCACCAGTATGCCAAATGTGTAGTGTAAGTAACCATGTTTTCAAGTTAGAAGGGAGAGGGCATAATCACTGGGGTCCTGGTTAGCAGGATCTCAGTGAACACAGTCAAACACACTGACAACAGGCAGAAAATGGGGGTAACCATGCCAAGAAAGAGGGTACTTTCCTACATAGACACACTGAGACCCTCATGCACCCACTCACAGCTGCACTCAGACACTCACGCACCCACTCAGAGACCCACACAGATACTGAAGCACCCACTCACAGGCCCATTAAGACACTGACGCACCCACTCTCACACCCAGACTGACACTCTCACAGTCACACTCACACCCAGATACAACCTCTTACATCTATTCTCACACCCAGATAGACAGGCCCGGGCCAACTCCCAGCCATGCCAGTGTGAGGTTGGCTGAAGCATCTGGTCGCATGGCAGGCCTTGTGGCCAACCCCTGCTGCGCATGGCCAAAGGCCGTGCGCCGCACAGGTGTGGGTGGCTATAGGGGATGGCTGCACAGGCCTGGCCACTCGCCAGGCCCTGCAGCCAACTCCTGCCGAAAGCATTGGCAGCGTGGGGTTGGGTTGTCATAGGAGTTGGCCCCAGGCTGATGGTCGTGTGCAGTGGTGGTTGGATTAATGTATAGTAATGAAAATAAAAAAAAACTGAAATTCACTAAAAAAAAAAAACAACGGTTTCACGGAGGTTATAGTTAGAAAATAGAATTAAAAACAACATAAATATTCACTTAAAAGAATAAAGGTTACACGGACGTTATAGTTAGGCTCACATTCTAAACGTACAAAATCACAGAAAATCACCTGTTATAGTTATCTCAAGTAAATGTAACTTGTGCCCTAGAATAACTATAACTCATTCCCTCACCACACACTGCTAATTGCCCCACAAATTACGGCACTCATGGCATGCTTGATAACATCATTGATAGTATCAATGTAATATTTACAGTAAAATTTTTGACAAAAAACTGTGCATGGTGGAGGTGCGAGTTCTAGTTACCTTAGGGAACGAGTTGCAGGGCCAGATGTACGAAAATGCAAGTTTGCATTTCTTAAATAGCGACTTCGTAGAAATTGCGATATGAGAAATGCAAAATGCTATGCACAAAGATACTGATTTCCTAATAACGATTCCCACAAAGTAGGAATCGATATTAGGAAATCGGTATTAAAAAAATCCCATTGCATTTGAATCAATGGGAAATTTTTGTATTTTCTAAATAGCGATTTTTTTATTAAGAAATCGCTATTTAGGAAATGAAAAAGTAGGGATGGCAATGGGAAAAAGGCCCTCCTTGGTGCACCCCAAAAATTGAGGTGCACCTGTAGAGCACACATATGTATAAGGGGCATGTGTGTGCTCTATTGAAATTTTAAAAAGTGGACTCTGGGGTACTTTTTTTTAAATTGCACCTGGTTACCACTGACTTCAAGACAGTGGTAACTGCATCTCCGAAATGCCCAAATAACATTTTGGAAGTGCATGGTACATCAGAAAAGGAAATCCCTTTTTGCATTTCCTATTCTGGGAATCACAAATTGCAATTTCTACAGGGTGGAAATCGCAATTTGTGATTCTTTAAGGGGCTTTGTACATTAGAAAAGCCCAGTTTGCATTTCTGAACGGCCCAAAATACCGATTTGGACCGTTACGAAATACAAACAGACTTTATACATCTGGCCCATAGTTACTTGAGAAGACTCTAACTATAGCAGGTGAATTTCTATGGTTTTGTACATTTAAAATGTGAGCCTAACTATAATGTCCCTGTAACCTTAGTTTTTTTAAGTGAATGTCACCAGTAGGTCGTTATAGTTAGGACCTTGTTTTCATAGGAAAAGCGTTTTTTGACTTGGCCATATCTTTGGCGCCCTTTGACAAATCTTAATGCAATTTTTTTTTAAGTGTCCTCGAGGGTATTGTTGTGCATGGAAAGTTTCAGGGTGACCCATCGAGCGGGGTGGGCAAAAAGGGTGGGGGGCAAAAAGGTGTGTTTCCCATGTTAATTTCCATAGAGATTTTAAACACAACTGCAACCTGAACCGCTGAATAGAATTACACCATATTTGGCAGGCAGGTAGCTCTTGGTCCAGAAAGCACACTTTTTTATTATTTGTCGTAAATCCGCTCAGTAGTTTTTGAGATATTAAAAGGAAAAAAATTGTATATCATGGTAAAGACCACCAACACAAAAGCAAGAGACTACGGCCCTCATTCTGACCCTGGCGGTCGGTGATAAAGCGGCGGCCAACCCGCCAACAGGCCGGCGGTCCAAAATATGCAATTCTGACCCTGGCGGGAACCGCCAACACAGCCCGCCGCATTAACACTCCGCCCGCGGACATAGTTAGCGGACATGACAGACACAGATGCCCCCTGCACTAAGTTGCGCACTTGGGGTCCGCTACGCATTCCGTGGAACATGCCCTACACGCCTAGAGTTAACAACTGCACCCATGGATGACACGGCCCAGGGATGGCTGTACTGACACACTACTGAGGGTGGTGGCTGGGGACACAGGGGCTTACGGGGGTGCCCAGCCTACAGATATCGCCCTGGCCTAGGGGGACCCACAGCCCTCCTCCCCCACCCAGACACCTCCACTGCGCGACAACAGAGTAGATAATGCTTGTACTCACCCCCTTGTGTCTGCTGTGCTGCCCTCACGCGCCCATCCAAATCAGGGTAGGCCACCGCCAGGATCCGGAACATCAGGGGGGTCAGTTGACGGCAGGCACCCCGCCTACGTTGGGAGGCCATCCCCAGCAGAGACTCGGCGGTCTTCTTGGTCCCGCGGCGGATGTCCTCCCACCTCTTGCGGCAGTGGGTGCCCCGTCGATGGTGGACCCCCAGGGTCCGGACTTCCTTGGCGATGGCACGCCAAATCCCGATCTTCTCATGGGCGCGGACCTATGTGACACGTACAGGGAGGGAGAAATACCACGTTCAAGTGTGTCTGCATTTTCGTTGCCAGTGGCCCAACGCCCCCCATCCCCGCCAGGCCCCCCGCCAGGCCCCCCGCCAGGCCCAACATGCCCCCCATCCCCGCCAGGCCCCCCGCCAGGCCCAACATGCCCCCCATCCCCGCCAGGCCCCCCGCCAGGCCCAACATGCCCCCCATCCCCGCCAGGCCCCCCGCCAGGCCCCCCGCCAGGCCCAACATGCCCCCCATCCCCGCCAGGCCCCCCGCCAGGCCCAACATGCACCCCATCCCCGCCAGGCCCCCCGCCAGGCCCCCCGCCAGGCCCAACATGCCCCCCATCCCCGCCAGGCCCCCCGCCAGGCCCCCCGCCAGGCCCAACATGCCCCCCATCCCCGCCAGGCCCAACATGCCCCCCATCCCCACCAGGCCCCCCGCCAGGCCCCCCGCCAGGCCCAACATGCCCCCCATCCCCGCCAGGCCCCCCGCCAGGCCCCCGCCAGGCCCCCGCCAGGCCCAACATGCCCCCCATCCCCGCCAGGCCCCCCGCCAGGCCCCCCGCCAGGCCCAACATGCCCCCCATCCCTGCCAGGCCCCCCGCCAGCCCCAACATGCCCCCCATCCCCGCCAGGCCCCCCGCCAGGCCCCCAAGCCAGCCAGTGGCCCCAAATCCATATTGAATTAAACTCACTTGTTGGTCTGGAGGACCGTAGAGTAGCGCATACTGGGGGAGGACCCCATCCACAAGTTTCTCCAACTCCTCTCCAGTGAAGGCAGGGGCCCTTTCCCCAGTCGCAGCAGCCATTGTCCCTTCCAGACCGAGGTCACAGCAACACTTGCAGTATAGGTCCTCTCCTGTGAAAGTTCAAGTCGCAAGTGGATAAGTAGATAGGAAATGGCGGTCATGTCCGCGGCGGTGCGTACCGCGGCGGTGCGTACCGCCACCGCCGGCGCCCTTCGCCATTGGCTCCTGAAACCCATAGGCTTCAATGTTAACCAATGCGGCTTCGCGCCACGGTCTTCGACCGCCGACCGCCGCGGTGTGCCACGCCAGCGCATTGACCTCACATCCCATTGTCACACTTCACAGGTCAGCAGGCAGCCGCCATTTCGAGGGTCCACATGGCTCAATTTCAACTGCGTCACACAGGCCTAGGCCTTGCATAGCCACTCAGACACGCCATTCACTGCATAGAGAATCGTTTACTGTGCAAGCTGTGAGTACGTACCTGTGGGTTGCTTGACTCTGTGCTCCATGTTGTCCTTCCTAGGCACCGTCCGCTGGGTTTGGCGAGGAGACGGATGAATCCTCGCGTGTACCGACCGCTGGTGGACCTGTCGACAATGGAAGAACGCCACATTATCCTGACCTACCGGCTTGACCGTGCCACTATACATGAACTGTGTGCCCAGCTGGAGCCCGACCTGATGTCCCCCATCCGCCAACCCACAGGGATTCCCCCTCTGGTGCAGGTCCTGTCAGTACTCCATTTCCTGGCAAGTGGGTCATTTCAGACAACAGTGGGAATTGCTTCTGGGATGTCTCAGCCCATGTTTTCGAAGGTGTTATCCAGAGTGTTGTCTGCCCTGATGAAATACGTGAGGAGCTACATCATTTTCCCTGAGGTGGGCGAATTGGCTACAGTGAAGGGTGATTTCTACGCCCTTGGACATATTCCCAACGTCATTGGTGCCATTGATGGGACCCATGTGGCTTTGGTTCCCCCAAGAGACAGGGAGCAGGTGTACAGGAACAGAAAAAGTTACCATTCCATGAACATCCAGGTGGTGTGTTTGGCTGACCAGTACATCTCGCATGTAAATGCCAAATTCCCAGGGTCAGTGCATGATGCCTACATCCTGAGGAATAGCAGCATCCCTTACGTGATGGAACAGCTAGAGAGACACCGTGTATGGCTATTGGGGGACTCTGGGTACCCCAACCTGTCGTGGCTACTGACCCCAGTAAGGAATCCCCGGACCAGGGCAGAGGAACGGTACAATGAGGCCCATGGGCGTACTAGGAGGGTGATCGAACGCACCTTTGGCCTCCTAAAGGCCAGGTTTCGGTGCCTGCATATGACAGGTGGATCCCTAATGTACTCACCTAAGAAGGTGTGTCACATCATCGTGGCCTGCTGCATGCTTCACAACCTGGCTTTGCGCCGCCAGGTGCCTTTCCTGCAGGAGGATGGTCGAGACGGTGGTGTTGTGGCAGCTGTGGAACCTGTGGAGAGTGACGAGGAGGAAGACGACGGGGCTGAAACAGACAACAGGGACAGAATCATTGAACAGTACTTCCAATAGGACACAGGTAACAATTCAAACATAATTTAGTAAATGTGAACTACTCTCCTGCATCTCTGCTGCCTGTCTATTTGCCCCAGTGTATGATGACTGAGTTGTGGCTTTTCCCTCCCTATTTCAGATCTGGGGTCCCCACTACGAGTCCTGTGCTTCGTTTCCCCATGGACTACAGCTTTGTGGCAGCTGTTTGTTGACTTCACTATGTACAAGGACATATTTGCACTGTCATGTCAATTACAATATTTTGAAATCACAGCCAGACTCCAGATAGTTTTGTGCAAAATAGGTGTTTATTTCAGTGCTCAAAATGGGATGGGTGGTTTCAAGTGGGTGGGGGCTATGGTGAAGGAATGTCCATGGCAGAGTCCAGAGTAACAGTCACACAGGTGCATTGTCCAGAGGCCTGTGGAGAGATGGAGCATGGGCAGTTCAAGGATGGACAGGGTGACAATGTGGGACAGTGGGATGACATCAGGTGGTATCCTTTGCTGGCGGGGGTCTTGACATCCTACTCTGTCTTCTTGCGAGATCTCAGGGCCCTCTTGCGGGGTGGTTCTTCTCCTGCAGGAGGTGGGGGTCTGGTGGGCTGCTGTTGTGCGGGGGCCTCCTGTCCACTAGCGCCGGCGGAGGTGGTTGGCTGTTCTTGGTCCAGGCTAGTGGCAGGGGCCCTTTGTTGTTGTTGAGTGTCCGTCCTGGTGTTGATGAGGTCCTGCAGCAGCCCTACCATGGTAACCAGGGTGGAGGTGAGGGCTCTGATGTCCTCCCTGTACCCCCGATAGTGTTCCTCCTGCAGTACCTGGATCTCCTGGAACCGGGCCAGTACCGTCGCCATCGTCTCCTGGGAGCGGTTGTATGCTCCCATGATGGTAGTGAGGGCCTCGTGGAGAGTGGGTTCCCTGGGCCCGTCCCCCCCCTGTCGCACAGCTGCCCTCTGAGTTGCCCTGTTTCCCTGGGCCTCTGCCCCCTGGCCGGTGTGCCCACTACCACTGCCCCCAGGTCCCTGTTGTTGTTGGGGTGGTGGGTTATCCTGGGTGCCCTGTAGTGGTAGACACACCGCAGATTGGCGCGCCCTGGAGACAGAGGCATGGGCCCGCTGGGTGGGAGCTGTGCTGGTGTTCCCAGAGGGGTTTGGGTCTGTAGTGGCCTGTGCCTGTGTGAGGGGAACCGACTGTCCAGAGGTCCCCGATGGTCCGGGCTGGTCATCAGTGTCCAGGTCGACAGAGCTGCTGTCATCGCTGACGGCCTCTTGGGTGGGGGGTGTGGAGAATTCTGGGCCCTCCGTGGCGGTGTGTTGACGGTCGGGTCCTGCAGGGGTATAGAGGTATGGTTATAGTTTCAATGTGTGGCATATGGGTGTATCTGTGGGTTCCCGTGTCCCCAAGTGCTGGCATTCGTGTGTGGGGGCTTTGGTGAGGGTGGCTTGTGGGGGGGATGTGTATATGCATTGGGCATGCTTTGGTGATGGGTGTCCATGCTTAGTGGACGCATGCAGGCCTAGGTTTTGGGATGTGTGGGTTGTGATGGTGAGACATTGGCAGGGAATAGGTGTGCTGGGGGTGGGGGTGAGGATGGTGGTGGGGGTGAGGATGGTGGTGGGGGTGAGGGTGGGGGTGAGGGTTGGGGTATGATTTGGCATGCAGGTGGGGGGGAAGCAGTATTGAAGCTTCAACTTACCAGTATCCATTCCTCCGCCGACTCCTGCGAGGCCGTCAGGATGCAGGATGTTCAAGACTTCCTCCTCCCATGTTGTAAATTGTGGGGGTTGAGGTGGGGGTCCTCCGCCAGTCTTCTGCACGGCGATGTTGTGCCTGGATACCATGGAACGCACCTTCCCCCGTAGGTCGTTCCATCGCTTCCTGATGTCTTCCCGATTTCTGGACCCTGTCGACAATCCTCTGCCATAGCTCCGTCCTCCGGGCAATGCTGGTGTATTGGACCTGTGTGCCGAAGAGCTGGGGCTCTACCTGAACGATTTCCTCCACCATGACCCTGAGTTCTTCGTCTGAGAAGCGGGGGTGTCTTTGGGGTGCCATGGAGTGGTGTGTATGATGTGTGGGGTGGAGTATGTGTAGTTAAGTGTGTTGAGTGTGGTGGTGTGTGTTGTTTTGTGTGTGGATATTGTGTGGGTGATGGTGTAGTGTGCCTCTGTGTGATGGTATTCTGTGATCGCTGATGTGTCTCTCAGTGCTTCTTTCTGAATTTTTGGTCGTAGGGGTTTGTGGGTGATGTGGGTGTGTGTTTTATATTGTATTGTGTGTGTGGGAGTGGTGTGTGTATGTGTATCAGGTGTGTGGAATTCAAATCGGCCAATGTGGCTGAGTTTTGTTCGTTTGTGTGTATTCTGACCGCGGCGGTGTGTACCGCCAATGGAAAACCGCGTTTGAAAGACCGCCGCGTGGATTGGTGGGTCGTAATGGCATGGGCGTATTTCTGTTGGCGTGACGGTGGAGGTTTGGTCACCTCCACTTTTCCGCCGACCGCTGGTCTGGCGGTCTGTTGTGGCTGTCGGATTTTCGGAGGTTTGGCTGCTGCGGGTCAGAATGAATGTGGCGGGTTACCGCGACCGCGGCGGAATTATGGAGGATTTCTGACCGGCGGTAGGCGCCTTTTACCGCCGAGGTCAGAATGACCACCTACATGTCCTATGAGACCCATTGTATCAGAGTCCAATTATAGTCCAATCAGAACACAGTCCAATATCTAAATAGGTATGATATCCCTTCCTGTTCCTCTTTATTCACTGCTTGTCTGTTAAGTTCATTGCTTCATTAAGTACTCCCTTTTTGTGACATATTATTAACTTTAGGACAGTTTTCTCAATAGATTATATTGCTATTGTTTAAATCTATTTTTCAGGTTTTATTAGTGCAGTAGGCTTTCGCCCGAGCGCTAGTTTATTATTTACTCACAGGTCCAGTGAGGGAGCTCGTGCACGCCACGCGGTGACCTGTCAGGCATGTAGGAATTCACAGAAGCGGCTTTATTTAGCGATTCAGCTGTTTTACCTACGTGCGCTTCGGGAAAGCCCTGTCAGGAAATTCTTTGAATTCCCTGCAGGTGACTCACTTCCCTGAAGCTTTTGACTCAGTGTTACGATGCATATTTAATGAAATATCACAACCTTGTGGTGTTTTGTTTTTTCTTCTGTTTTTCCAATTAAAAGAGCACCGGCGAGGGGGCCGGTATAATATATATATAATATATATATATATATATATATATATATATATATTTTTTTTTTTTTTTTTTTGGGGTGGTATTAAAAAATAAAAAATGTTAAGCCTCAATACAAACATTGCATATATTTACATATTTTATTATTTATTCATATTTTAATTCTGTGCTCCCACCCTCATAATTATGGACTATAATAATGGCAATGAAAGTGCATCCTTCAGGTTCATAACATGAATGGCCTCCCCAACGTCTCCCCCCAGAGGTTGATCAAGTGTTTTCTATGGCCATCTCCAAAGCACTGGCCCTTCTTCGTGATCAAGTTGATAAACTTGCTAAGAGTATTCCAGGGGTTTAGCAAACCCATTCATGTTAAACCAGGCCCTAGTGGTTTTAAATCTGGGGGGGAAAGGCTATTGTTGGAGTGTAGCTTTTATATTCAATATTAACATAAAAAAGCTTGCAAGATAATGTGTATTAAAGCCACATAGAAAATGTTTTAGTGTAATGTATGCGTTTGAAATGTACCCACGGGGAGTGGCCACCAATGTATACGATGATCAATGAACTTGACTAATAATGAATAAATAATGTGCTCATGTATGATTTTGTACCAGCTTTATGAATTATGTATTAAGGTTTTGCTAAATTAATCACTAGGCCTTAGTTAGCAAGGGTCTGGGCCTAGCTGCCTGGTCTCATATTAACTGTGTTTTTTCTAACGTGCAATGTCCTGTCTTCCTGAAGGACATGGAACTGTACTTTTCCAGAAGCTAGTAATGTGTGTGTAACCATAGTAAATTATTTCTCATGAGACCCGACTTGCTCAAGGAGACATTCTTGCCGAATGCAACAGTGTAATTCGCAACAGGTACAAGGTCGCCTAAACTGGTAAAGACAATGGAACTCCTGACTGGAGCGACAAGTGTAACTTTTCTTACCTGACATTCTACCCGTTAAAGACGTGAATCACAGGAGCCAATAAACTGCATGAGAACTGTCTTAGGTGAAAATTCTAGTAAGGTGATCAACGGATTATTGGATTGAGATAACGATGCACCAAACATTGACCAATTGGAAATTAGAGACTTGTCTGGCAAATTCAATTTAACAACGTGGCACAAAGAGAAATCAGCTATTAGAGGGACACTCTTGCTGTTACTCTGATATTCCGTCTTAGTCTTTGCTGTTTGACACTTTGAACTATCCTTATTGCCTCGCCCAATAATTGATTCTCCTCCTTATGAGGGAAAACCTTTGCCCTATCTTGCCGAAACTTTGCTGTTCTATCGCCCGATACTTTTGGCTGATGGCGAATCGACTGCTGTCCTGAGGACGAAGACTGACTCTGTATGCTGACCCATTATGGAGGGTAACTATATGATAATGAATTGTAATTGTCTGTTTGCCTTTTCTTTCTAGGTACCAACTGCTCTTTTGACAGAGGCCATAGTTAGATGTTTTCTAAATTCGTGTTACTAAATTGTTTTGCATGAAGCCCAACATGCTGATGCCAATTAGAGGTTAGTTGAGGAATTCACTAATATTGGGTGCAAATAGAAAAATGACTGAATCTTTGCTTTGTTGAATACTGTGCTAATGATATTCTGCTAAAGTTGATTCATGTTTACGTTGTGCTTTGTTCTAATATTCATGATTTTTGCTTTGATAAAGTCTTATTCAAGTTGCCATATTGTTACATTGTTAATGTGTTTGTTGGTATTGAGACTAATGAACTTGCTAGTAGAGTGTAACTAATAGGGAATAAATATCTTAAATCTTATTATAGGTTGTGAGGTTATTCATGCCTGAAAGGTCATGGTGTGTTTTGATTATTAATAATGTTGATAACTAGTTGATTAATTTGTTATTGTGAATATTGATGAGATTATTGATTTATTGATTGCAATGCTGAATAGATATCTCGTCTTAAGGTGTCTCCAATCAGGGTCAAAAGATTCATTGGTCTAAAACGAGTCCCTGTGTAAATAAAGTACCTAGGTCAGGACGCGTTAACACTATTAAGTGTAAGGTGGGGCACCTAGGAGGTTTTGACAAATTTACAGAGACCTTCCATAAGGGTGCGCCCACGTTTACACATCTTCTCTACTGGGAGGAAGAGCAACCCAGAGAAATGAGTGACTTTGTCGCAAAAAATACTGACCCTTTCTATGGAGTCCCCCATGGAGGGGAGGGAGTATCGGATACTGAATTTTCCTCTGATAAGGATCAAGAAATCAGTAGACCTTAGCGTCCTAACTCTTTTTCCCCTGATTCTCCTGATGAGGATGTTGGTCAATCTGACATGTTTAACCCTACAGATATTTATTATTCCAGATCTTCCAGAACCTAAAGTGGCTGATAATGTGGCTAACGAAGTTCGCCAACCCTTAGAGAAGGAAGTTAGGACAAAACTCAGGGCAAAATGCTCCAGATCTTTTCTACCAGGCAAAGTTGCAGCTACACCTGACATTTGTGCAAAATTATGTAATTTCTTTAGTAAATAAATAAAAGACCGAAAACAGGGAATTGACAGGACAAACGTTTAGATGTAGTTGGCCCTCTAACTTAAATCATCCAGGTAGCTGAACAAGCTTAGCAATCTAGAACCCCACTTTCCACTGAAATTATTGCAGATGAGCACAAAGAGCCATGTGCCTCTTGGAAAATACAAACTGGGCTTTGGCAGCACACCGCAGAAGATCCCTTCTTATCAAAATAGACCGCAAACTTGGGCAACTGGCTACATCAGAAGAGGGAGCTTTTCCCCAGGGTAATCTCTTTGGATATCCTTTTGTTCAGGAACTTCGAAAGTTGGTAGCAACCTTTTCTCCCTTAGACAAGGCCCAAACTTCTATAAAAAAGATTTTTCCTGCTAAAGTTTTTGCTGGGGCCGGACAAAGAAGGGGTCGCTCCTCTGGCTCTTACTATCAACAGGGCGCCACCAGAGGATATTCCAAAAGAAACAATGACTGGAATGCTGGTCATCAGGGAGTCTTCTATCTGTCCAGAGGTTTCAGCAGAGAAAAAATCAACCGTGTAAGAGGAGAAGCTAATGCACCAGGAGGAAATTGTGGGTGCATTATCCCTTCTTCCCCTCAAAATCTAGGGGGGAGACTTCTAAGGTATGATCACAACTGGTAAACAACAACAGAGGATCCATGGATCCTTCAATCAGTAAGGGGCTTTAACATTGAGTTCTATGGGACTTCAGTCTAACAGACACGCCCCAGACCTCTGGTGTTCTCAGCACAAGAGACAAAACTTGTAGATTTAGAAGTGGAAGAACCTCTACAGAAAAGGGCCATTTGCAGGTCAGTACTTCATCCAAACAGGTTTTTGAGCAATGTTTTTCTGGTAGAGATAAAAGACAAGGGCTTCCGCCACGTCATAAACTTGAGAGAATATGAGTGGGTAATATATCACCACTTCAAGATGGAAGGTATTCATCGCTGAGAGACATCCTTCTCCCAAAAGACTGGATAGTCAGGTTGGATTGCAAAGATGCATACCTTTTGGTTCCCATTTTTCTTCCTCACAGTGTATTTCTTCAGTTTGCATGGAAGGGGCAAATTTACGAGTTCAGGGCTCTCCCATTCGCTCTATCCTCAGCCCCTTGGTGTGTCACCAAACTCCTATGACCCGTAGTAGAATTCCTTCATACCAGGGGAATAAGGGTGATCATATATCTGGACAACATCCTTCTGATGGATCAATCTCTATCTCAGCTCAAATACAATCTGAATATGACTATTCCGCTCCACCATAAACTCGAGTTTGTCATCAACAAATCAAAGTCAGAATTAACCCAAAACCTACAGATTATCTTTCTGGGATTCCTCGTGAATTCAGTTACACCATCTCTCAGCCTTCCACCATCAAACCTTTCCAAGATTCGGAAAGAACTCAAAAAGGTTCTCAGATGAGACAAGATTTCACTTTGTCAATTAGCTAAGCTACTAGGACTTCTATCCTTCTCAATTCAGGCCATCTTCTCAGGTCCCTTCATTATCGTGCATTGCAGAGACTAAAAGCTTCTCATCTCCGGAAAGGGTTGACTTACTTGGAGGTAATTTCCTCATCTCCCAAATCCAAAACGGAACTCCAGTGGTGGATAGATCACATGGAGGCCTGGAATGGAACAGCAATATTCGGCACTTCTCCAGACATTATAATAGAATGAGATGCCAGTCGTCTGGGATGGGAAGCCAGATGCTGGGACATATCCATGGAAGGCAGATGGTCAGAGGAGGAATTAAATCTACACATCATCTGCATGGAACTCCTGGTGGGATCCTTCACGATCAAATCCCTTACCAAGGAAAAAGTATGTTGCGCCATTCTCCTCAGGATGGACAACATCTCAGCAGTCTAGTACATCAATAGTGTGGGGGCACTCACTCAAAAGCCCTCTCAGAATTAGCAAAGGATTTCTGGCACTATTGCCTTCAGAAGCAAATCTCTGTAACAGAAGAATACCTTCCCAGAATCAGGAACACTGTAGCAGACTGGAACTCCAGGAACTTTATGGACAACACAGACTGGAAGCTGGATTGAGCCATTTGTCTGGCTATGATGGACAGATGGGGTTCTTGCATCCTAGACCTCTTTGCTTCACAAATGAACCGTCAACTGACAAGATAGGTCAGCTGAAGACCAGACCTGAAAGAAATTGTAGTAGACGCTTTTGTCCAAAATTGGTTGAAGGATCTCCCCTATGCATTCCCACCTTTTCTTATGATTCTCAGAGTAGCAGCTCAGGTCGGATGACAACTACCATCTTCGTGCTAGTGACACAGATATGGAGGTCTCAAGCATTATTGCCATCATTGATATAAATATATTGGGATTCCCCCAATAAACTACCATCATTCCCTTCTATTCTTCTGGACCACCAAGCCTCTTCTTACCCGCTGGTCCTTCAACGCAATCTTTCCCTCATGGCTTGGAGGAATTCAGGGGACTTTGGAAAATGGCCATCTACCAACAGAAGCTACTAATTTCATCCAAAAAGCTTGGGCTATGTGTACCATCAAGAGATATAGATCGGCTTCGATCCAATGCCATCGTTGGTGTATGGAGAAACATCTCGATCCCTTGGGGGCAGAAGTTACATACATCTTGAATTTCCTAGCTTAGTCAGGTCTAGCTTATTGTACAGTCAATTCCTTAAGATCAGCAATTTCTACTAGACATGTCACGATCAATAACAAACCAGTAGGTGAACACCCTTGGGTATGCAAATTAATGAAAGGCATTCGGCTTTCTAAACCTCTAGAACCTACATACTCAGGACTCTGGGACGTTAATATATTTTTAACATTTGTTTCTCAATGGCAAGGTAACCATTTCCTAACTCAAAAGGAACTCTTGGCTAAGTTAGCCATTCTATTATGCCTCATCGCCTGCAAAAGAGGCTCTGATGTTAGAGACCTGGATTTATCAACTAGGGTCTTCACTTCAGAAGGAGTCGCTTTCACCATCTGCAGGAAAACTAAAACAAATACCAGGTTAGTATCCTATTTTGCTTTTTCAGATCATCCTAAATTTTGTGTAGCCAGATGTATTAAGAATTACCAAGACATGACATTGGAAACCAGACCTGCAGATGAGAATCAACTTCTCATTGCCTTACAAAAACCTTTTAAAGTGGTTTCTTCCCCTTCCATCGCTAGATAGGTACGATGGATCAAGGCAGAAGCAGGTGTTGACTCATAAGTTTGATGCACATTCCATGAGAGAGCAATGGCATCTAAAGCCATTCAGGTAGGCTGGAAGATATATTATGAATTCAGCGGATTGGTCAGCGGAATCCACTTTCAATTCTTTTCATTTTAAACCCATCTCAGAAGTCGCAACTCTGTTCGTAAGTATGCTTTAATATGCATAATCCTCACTTCAGGTCCTGACAAAGAATGAAAAACTTCCTAGCAAATGAGAAGGAAAGTTCTCTTAAGGACACGGAGGTGAGGATTATCTCACCTAGGCACTTTTAACTAAGAGCCTCTCCCTCCCACGGAGATATATACCTTTTGTTACCAGTAAGTAATTAAATTATAAATTGATATCACTCATTCAAAAAGTTAATAATTCTTTTGCATGTATATACTTTACTGTTTTCTCTTCAAAAGAAGCCATTATCTTTCAACATTATGATTTTTCTTGCTATATATGCTCAATAAATAAAGAATTGGATAACATGGTTTATATCTTTCATTTTTCGCAGGCAATAACCAAGGGCTGGATTAGAATTTAGTTCAAGGTTAACTTCCTCTAGTGAAGAAGAGGAACAGGAAGAAACATCATACCTATTTATATATTGGACTGTGTTCTGATTGGACTATGATTGGACTTTGATACCATGGTTCTCATGGCACATCTAGTCTCTTGCCTTTTTGTTTGTGTTCTTTAAATCTACTGTGGTATTAAAGTAAAGAAAGTTATGCATAGTCCTCGTCTCCGTGTCCGTAATAGAATTGAAACTCATTAGCTAGGACATTTTTCATTCTATCCCTTAAGTGTAACATCTAATCAAGTGATCAACTGGATAAAAAAAATCAAGACACCAAATAATTCAAAGGTGCTTTGTTGCTATTTGAGAACTCAGAAAATATGTCCTCATTTTAGTTTGTTAGAGCACTAACCATAATCTCTATGGGAATGAGTGTTTCATTTTTATAATTTCTAAAGGAAATGCTTTAGGTATTACAGTTTTGATTACATCAATATGACGCCAGGCTTGTCACACTTTTATAATAAATATAGAATGTTAGCAATCTAGTTGTTCATTAGAATACTGTGGGGAGGCAGATGTCAGGGGCACAGACTTATATAATTGAGGGCAGGGAGGAGGGTGCAGAGTCAACACGTTGAGCACTCTGGGCAGGCTTGAGGAGCAGTGGCAGCACAACAGACCATGGAGGTCAGGGGAAAGGAGGGTAGAGGCAACAAACCAACCATTCAGGATAGGCAGAGAGGCTGTGGCAATATAACAGACCATTGAGGGCAGAAGGAAGAGGCAGTGGCAGTACAACCATACATGCCAAAAGACCTGATGCAGACAGGAAACTCACAATGTTTTTAAGCCCAAAAGGGCTTTATTTTATTTGTCTTCTGACTAAAATCTCCTCTTTTGTGATGTAGGTCAATGGGGAAAATCAATAACCCAGGTTTTTTTCCCCTAAATCTCCCTCTTACCAAATTCACAATATTGGCAAGTATGGTAAATTGGAACACCGAGGGCAGGAGGAATGGGGTAGGAACATGGATGCAGATATCAAAGGGCAGCAGGGAGATGGGCAGGGGCACCAAACGTACCTTATAGGGCAGGCATCAGGGGTTGCAGCAGCACAATACACCACACAGGGCAAGCGGGACAGCAGTGCCACACAATGGACGACGGAAAGCAATAGGGAGGGGATAGGGCCCTGCACATGGACAACAGAGAGCAGAGGAGAAAGAGGCAAGGGCAGCAAGCTGACCATACAGGACAGACAGGAGGGACAGTTGCAGCAGAACAGACCATGAAGGGCAGGAAGGAGAGGGGAGAGGCATAACAACAGACCAGACAAGGCAAGAGGGAGGGGTTAGGGGTCTGCACATGGAAAACGGAGGGTGGAGTAAGGGGACAGGGCTGGAGCAGCAAGCTGACTAAGGAGAGCCGGCGGAATGGGCACTGGAAGGACAACACACCAAGGAGGGCAACAGTGAGAATATAATGGCATACTCACAGACAATGGAGGGGATGTGGGAGGGGGTCAGGGACAGCAAGCTGACCACACAGGGCAGGTGGAAGGGGCTGTGGCAGAACAGAAGGCCATGCATTGCAAGAAGGAGGATTAGTGGCAGCACAACGGCCAAAATGGCAAAGAGGGAGGGGAATGCACAAAGGACCATGGAGACCAGAAGGGATGGGTAGGGGCTGAACCCAGACAACAGAGGGTAAGCAAGCTAAATTGTTCTGGCGGACCGGAAGGGCAGTGTCAGAAGAAGGGCCACACAAGTTGTAATGAAGGAGTACAGGCATGGACCTGAACAATAAAAGGCACGGAGGAGAGTGGCAGGAACAACATTTGGGTAGGGGCTGCACAATGCCAGGCCAGGCCCTGCAGCCAATCCCCCCGCCATGCATTGTGATGGGCATTTTACTTAACTTTTTTTTTTAAACTAGAAATTCACCAAAAAAACAAAGGTTACAGGGATGTTATAGTTGGGAAATAGAATTTTTTTTAAACCTTAGAAATTCCCTAAAAAACCAAAGGTTACAGGTACGTTATAGTTAGGATCAGATTTTAGATGAACAAAACCATATGAATTCAGCTGTTACAGTTCGAGTTATTTCAAGTAACTATAACTTATGCCCTAAGGTACCTAAAACATCAGGCCCTCACCGCGTACTGCTAATTAACCTAGATATTACATCACTCATGACATCTTCTATGACATCAGTGATAATATCACTGTAACATTTGCAGTACAAATATTGGTGTGAAAACTGTTCATGGCGAGGGCAAGAGTTATAGTTACCATAGGGCATGAGTTATAGTTACTTAAACTACCTCTATGCCTTGAATCCAGCCACATACTGGAACTAGATACCCTTGAGTCTAATGGCTTGAAAATGAGAGAAGAGAAGAACTTGTCGTCCATCTTGACAAGTGATGAAGTGCATACAGTTTACTGTTGTTCAGGAATTTTAATATAGTTGTATAGTTTCTTCTGCTTATAAGTTTCTGCATTTTATATTGATTAAATATAGTGGCTGAATGTGCAGTAATACATGAATTTAAATCTATGAACAGGTTTTAGCATATGGTTAAGATTTAGATGAACAGTGATCAGATTGCAAGTATCAGACATGTGACATTTCTTTTGTCTGGACTTATACTGGAGTTTGTGTTTAAGATGATGGTAGATGTCGGTTTCTGCTCCTAGGTGTGCACCGATGGTACTAGGTGCTTACCATCCTGTACCACTACTTGCGGAACAGGGATATAGATATACACTGACTATATATATCTATATATGTATGTATATATCCATATCTATATATATATATATATATCTATATATCTATATGTATATCTATCTATACATATATAGATATATATAGTCAGTGTTGTCTGATTAGCGGGCTGAAAAGAGTGAGTAACAAGGTCTGCTACACATACTAATTTGATAGAGGTGGAGAAACTGTAAATGAAAGGTATTACTATTACTTCAAGCATTTTTCCAGTTTGCGTAGGTGGTTTGAGTAGGGAAAATAAGTTTTCCTAACTACAGCTAAGCTTTAACATTTGTCTTTTTCATTGAATTTCATTGTTGTTTTTAATAAAACTGTGTTTCAAATCCTAGAGTCCAGTGTCTCAAGTGGAGAGTTGTTATGTGGAGTCTTGTACAGTACAGTGGCAAGGAGTGTTGTAAATTCTATTGTCATAGACTGGAGTATTGTAAATTGGAATCAAGTGAAGTGAAGTACAGTAGAGTGTAGTAGTGTATCGTACAGTGTAGTAAAGTGTTATATAATGTAGTGGCATGGTGTCCCATATAGTGGAGTCAAGTATTGCAAACGTTTGCTAGAGTTGTACAGTGGAATGGTGTGTCGAACAGTAGAGTAGGGTGTCGTAGGCTGTCATAGGGTGGAATAGAGTCTTTTAGAGTGGAGAAGGGTAAAGTAGAGTGTCATAGAGTGAGTATTGTCAAGTGGAGTGTCATAGAGTAGAGTGGAAGAGAGTCTCATAGATTGGAAAGCCATGTCATATAGCGGAGTGGCATATCATAGAAAGAAGTTGAGTGCCATGTCGTTGAGTGTCCTACATTGTTGTACAGTGGGGTAGACTGGATGGGCATAGAGTGGCACAGAGTGTAGTACAGTGCTGTGGAGTGGAGATGCATACAGTGGAGTAAAGTGTCAGACAGTGGAGCGGTGTACAGCGGAATATAGTACAGTGGTATAGAGTGGGATAAAGTGTAGTAGAGTGGAGTATAATGGAGTGGAATACACTGGAGTGGGGCAATGTAGAGTGTAGTGGGATGTCATACAGTATTTGAAAGTCGACTGTATGCCACTCTACTCTACAAAGTAGAGTAGAGTGGCATACAGTCTACTTGATTTTGTAGAGTGGAGTACAGTACAGTACAGTGAATCGCCAGAGGTCTCTTTTGTTTAAGCGGTTGTTTTTGGCTCTCCCTTCCCATTCATGTCCCCTCTAAAGACCATGCATGGGGACCATATCGTCTCCCACTTGGGCATCCCCTGCTTTGGTAAATTCTCTTTTCTTCAAGCATGCACCAGTCCATGTCATGCCTCCAGTCTCGTAGGACTGGTGGTTCCACTGCCCCCCACTTTTGTGCTATATTTTGCTTAGCTAACCCAAGGCCCAGGATTACCCACAGCCTGTTGTACTTGGGTGGTGGGTCATCATCCCATATATTCAATATGCAGCATTTGGCTATATCTCGTATGGAGCATCCTGCCCCCTCCCTCATTGTTTCTCTGATGGCTGCCCAGTAAGTTTGTAGTCTCAGGCTGACCAATATCACATGGCGGAAGGTTCCATACTCACCACAGCCCCTCAGGCAGACTACTGCTGGACATCTGCCCATGGCATGGAGGGCCATATGGGAGTAGTATGAACGGTGGAGTGTAGGGAGTTGGACGAATCAGAATCCAGACTTGATGGCAATGTCTCTGGGTGCCACCAGGGCCTTCTCCCATTCCCCTTCCTCGAATTCCCCCGACTTCTACCTCCCATTTAGCTTTAAGGGTCTGTTGGGTGTCAGGGGGGTTAAAAGTTTCTTATATATCAGGGATATGGCTTTCTTGCTGAACTGCTCTGTCAGTACGCGATATTCCAATGATGAGAAAGCTTTGATTTTAGTGCTCTTTGATGCGTGTGTAGCTAGAGCATGTTTGAACTGGACATATTTGTAGAGTTGGGGGTACATTTTCAAATTCATTTCATATATCTTATACCTACATATATGTTTGATAATTTTTACTTTTAAGTTATTTTAAATGTTTTTAATGTAATGTTTTGTTTAATTGTTTAATTATTTATATATATTTATAGAAAATACACAGATTTTTATTTTATCATAAATATAATTTATATTACTCTTTAAAACTATATATTTTTTTTAATATAATTTATTATTATGTATTTTTGTATTTTAAGTAAGTTATGTATAAGGGTATACATATGAATATTTTGATATAAATATCTTTTTTGTCTATATTCTATTCCACAATATTTTGGTCTGAATATTTTGTTAGCTTACACAGAAACTATGTAAACCTGATTTTTTAGACAATATTTGTGAGACAATATTCTGATGTCACCATATTGTTGTTCTCGATCATCTGTCATACAACCACTGTTTCAATTTGTGAAAGAACAGGGGTTGCACAGGAGTATGGGCTTGTTATTTGCAGCAGAAACAGGTGCAAATTGCAGCACAAATCTAGTTTGTGCACCCCAAACTGTATACAACTGTGACTAGGTTGCACTGAATCCCCCATTCCAGAGACTACAAATTGGACTAAGATGCACATAGCACACATATGAATTACCATACATCACAAAAGTTAGTGGATGCAGAATTATCGCCCACCAGATGCTGAGGAATTGTAATCAGGCCTTGAGAAGGCTAGACACTTGGCCTTACTGTGAAAAAATATGAACAAATGTGCATCTGGAAGCTCACAACTTCACATAGGTGTAAACATTCTCATTTCAGGACTTCACAAACATTTTCCACCTGGAAACCACTTGTTGCAGCTTTCCAAGCAGAATCCTGGAAAGGTTTTGTGATGTATTTTTTTTAGAGAGTATAGAACAAACATATATATCTTAGAGAGCAAAAAAGCTATTCCAAAAGCACTTTTTTATTATTCACTGAGAAGACATTTGGGGCTACATGTACCAACGTTTGGTTTTGCGACTTGCAAATTGCAAGTCAGAGCGACTTGCAATTTGCGAGTCGCAAAACGTTATGTTGTATAGTGTCAATGACACTATTTGTGATTCGCAAGGGGGTCGCAAATGCCCACCTCATGATTATTCATGGGGTAGGTCGGAATTTGTGACCCCCTTGGGAATGGCTGCCCTCACAGGGATGGTGACATGTCTGTGACAGCTTTTAAATAAAGCAGTTTTTTTTTAAATGCAGCCCGTTTTCCTTAAAGGAAAAAGAGATGCATTTAAAAAACAATTCATCCGTAGGACCACTACCTGCTCTGAAAAAATGTTGTTACTGACATTCACAAAGGGGAAGGGGTCCCTTAGGGACCCCTTCCCGTTTGCAAATGGGTTAGCACCAGCCTGACACTGGTGCTAGCTGCGATTGTTTTGCGACCGCATTCGCGGTCACAAAACAATCATACATAGGACTGCGAGTCGCAATTAGGAAGGGAACACCCCTTCCTAATTGCGAGTCGCAATCCTTTTTTGCGATTCGGTAAATAGTTTACCAAATCGCAAAAATTGTTTAGTACATGGGAAAGTGCATTTTGCACATCGCAAACGGCCCGATTCGCCGTTTGCGACGTGCAAAAGGCTACGTACATGTGGCCCTTAGTCCCTGCAGTGAAAACTATTTCCCTACATACCCACCGTTTCTTCCGTCCCCTTCCCACCTTACAAAGGGATTTACTCTTGTGTTTGACAGTAGCAACCTTCAATTGTTTCCAGACTAGAAAGCGTTCGAAACATTATTTGTAAACAGCCACAATAGTAAAAGTTTGTGTATTTGCACAAACGTCCAGGGCATACCTTCTCCCAACCAACTGAAGTAGGTTTACCCTGGGTGGGACCAATATGGTGACAGAGGCAGATGCATAGCTGTGAGCTTTTTACCGGTCTACTATCCATCCTTCAATAATCCTGTGCATCTGGATCCCCTAATCCCCCTACAGTTATAGGGTACCCTGATCTCATCTTGAACCACAGAATGACCCAATCTGTGTGCCTCCCAGCGAAAACAAAGCTGTAGTAAGGAGCCAAAACTGTGAGGGGAATGCTGTGTGGCCTGCAGGGAGTACGGCGCCTGACTGGTGGGAACGTGCGAACTGATTAGGAGACTCTAGTGGCAACCTGCTTGGGGAACTGTACCCGCCACAGGGATGGTACAATACAGTCTGTGCACTAAGAGTAGGCCGAGACGCGGTCTGATTGCCGCCCGTGAATATGTCGCAGGTTGCTCCTGTAGGCCCCATATCCACCGCGCTGGAGCCTTCACCATGCAAGTGGGCTGGAGCAGTGCCTGCCAGCCGATGCCCATCCAGGCCTGGAAAAGCTTGGATCTAGTGGCCCCTGAGGACTGCTGTTGCCAAGGTAGAGGAGCCACTGCCAGAGGGGACAGGCATGGGGCCTGAGAGAGAGGGAGTGCTTTCCTGTGGACAGCCCATGATCGACCTAAGAGCTGCCTTTTAAGCCTCATTGTGCTGACGAGGACCCCCGAACCCCGCCTGTCCCTGCTTAACCCTGCTACACCCCCCTCGACACCCATTGTGGGGACTGCTGTCCTCGTTGCCTGGTGCTGGGGCACAGCCCTGGGGCTAATTGCGACTTCACAACAAGAACAACATAGGGACCCCACATCTGCAGTGGCAGGGCTCCCACCTAACACACTGGAATGCCTAATGTGCAGAATAATTTGGAGCTGCTGCTGGGACACTGATGGCCCTCTGGGGACGCTCAACTATATCTACTCACTTGCAGAGGCATACCCACCGCAGGGCTGATGCAATACAGTCCATGCACTGTGAGAGGGCCAAGATGCGGCCCAACTGCTGGTCATGTCTGCGTCACAGGGTTCTCCTATAGGCACAGTGCCGCAGCACCAAAGCGTCCACCTTGCAAGTGGACTTGTACAGCGCCCTGCCAATTGATGCCCATCTAGGCCTGGAAATGCTCAGATCTTGTGGCTTTGAGAACGTCTGATGCCAAGGTGAGGGAGCCATGGCTGCAGAGGAACAGATGCATTGCCAGGGGAGAGTGGAGCATTTACCTGCATTTTATAGCTATTTTAGCCATGTTTTTAGACACGTTATTTTAGCAACTAGGCTCGCTCAAAACAAGGGAAGGCCCCTGGCCCTGATGGTGTCCCCGTGGACATTTTTAAATCCATGTCCAATCTCTGGGGCCCTTTAGTAACAAATGTTTTTAGAAATGTTGTCAAAACTAATATACCTTCTTCTTGGAAACTGGCAATTATTATCCCTATTTTTAAAAAGGGCAATAGGCAAGACCCTTCCTGCTACAGACCTATATATTTGATTGACTCCACAGCTAAGATTTTGGGTAGTGTGATTTTATCTTGCCTGGAGGATTGGGTGCTACAGACACAGATTTTGTCTCCAATTCAATTTGGTTTTCGACCCGGTTTGGGAACAGTCGAGCAAGTATTAAATCTGCATCTCATTCTTAACAAATATGTAACTGCCAAAAGGGAGCCAATTCATATGGCTTTTATTGATTTATCCAGTGCCTTTGACTTGGTAAACAGGGAGAAGCTGTGGCAAATCATGGAAACTCTGGGATGCGATGTGACTCTACTGGATCTTATAAAGCGCCTTCATATGGATTTAAAGGTGTCAGTTCAGATTTCCTTTTTTAGGGGAGTGCGACAGGGATGTATTTTGGCCCCCTTTCTTTTTCTGATATATATTAATGGGCTTTCTGATTTTTTGACAAAAAACGGGAAGGACGTGCCAAAGATGGGTCAGAGATTGCTCCCTGTTTTACTATATGCAGATGACGCTGTACTTATTGCACGTACTGCAAATGGTTTACAAGGCCTGTTGGATCTTTTTTTGGACTTCATGTTGGACTTAGATTTAAAACTTAATTATTCTTAGACATTTGTTATGACATGTCCCTCGAAATACAAAATCTAAAACATTTACTGTGGGGGGCAATATCTTTAATAAGGTGAGTGATTTTTGTTATTTAGGCATGCATATAAGCTCTACTATGCTTTGGAACACTCACCTCAAATTTAAGACTCAGCAAATGTCAAGGAATATTGAAGCAATATTTTGTTTTACTCGTAAACTAGGCCATAGACCGCCTTCTCAGATTATGACGCTATATAACTCAAAGTGTGTCTCAGCAGCCCTTTATGGGGCTGGAGTTTGGGGTTACATTAAAATACCTACTCTCCTATGTACTGAAAATAAATTTATGCGCAGACTATTGATGGTACCTAAGTGTATAGCAAACATCATTATCCACGAGGAAGTGGGCCAATGCTTTTTAGAGGACTGGGTCTCTATTGCCCCCCTTTTGTTGTGGATTAGATGTTGGATGAATCCAGCGGCTAGTCTTGTGTGGGAATGTATTACGGAATGCACTCAATTGGCTAACTCGAACAGGATCCCATGGCTTTCGTATTTGCGATCATCATTTGATAAGCTGGGGCTAAGGCATATGTATGAGGAACTGCAAATGCTAACTAAAACTGCAAAGCCCTTGTTGAAAGCACGGCACTCTGAGCATACTTTGCACAAAAAACGTTATAGCTGTCTTAACTTGAAATCTTTACATTCTTATATTCAGATTGCTACGGTTTTATATATTGAACCTTATTTGACTTGGTTTTCATGCCCAAAAATATATTCTCTTCTAACTTCTTTTAGACTAAATGTGATTCATTTTAAGGTGGCCTTTCCCGAGCAGTGTATTTGGCAAAAAGATTTACCACCCTGCCCTTGTGATGCCAGCTTAAAACAAAGCACTTTTAATTTTTTCTTCTTTTGCTCTCTTTACGCCTCCCCTAGAAATTCTTTAATTTTACCTATTTTACGTACTTTAAGACCAATCCATTATAAGGAAGCTTTGATATATTTTCAGAAATTACCAAATGATAAAATTTGCAATCCGGTTTTAAACTTTATTAGATCATCTATTGCTATTAGGAACTGGTATTAACATTCTGTAATTTATTAATTTTATTCCATGCTGATTTTTAAATCTTATTCTTAATTTCAGAATTCTATACCCTATATATGTGGTTCAGTATAGCTTTTATTCTAGTGGAAAAAAGGTTTTTATTATATTTTAGGGTATTTAAACAGTTTTTTAGTATTATATTGCATGAAACTAGTAAACGCTTTGATAAGAATATTGGAATATTTGTGAAAGAGGAACTTGGATAAGATTATTCTGTCATCCTTTTCTTTGACAATATATGTAAGATGTGTTTTCACTTTTTTTCGTCTGTTTGTTTTTCGGAAATCTGATCTAAATTTGTACTTTTATGGCAATTGCTGAATAAAGTTCTTTGAATGACTTAGCAACTAGGCCTGCCGCTGTGCACTTTAGCCCAGTTACATTTTATTCAGCTTCATTATATTTTTCTAGCATAGGCCACATTTGCAGTGCTGTTTTATTTTTTTGTCAGTTTGTTCTTTCACCTAGGAAAGCATAACGTCCATAGCACTTCTTTTCACTTTTTGTGCTCTGCTCAAGGCTGCAACCAGAGAGAGTTGGCAAAACGGTATGCTGCGTCTCCAACATTTACAGAAAGATACACATCCTAACGCAGGGACATTTTCTCAGAACAGCAGCTGTTTTATTAAAAAAAACACTTCTCTGTCCCAAACACGTTAGAGATTCCAGCCAGTTGACCACGACCGCATGCTGATTGCCTTCACTACAGCTGCTTGCTTAGACTACGGGATCCCTGGCCTACATGGGGATGGTGGCTTTCTAGACAACAGACTTTCTTGCTCAGGTATGGGGGTTGATGTCTTCCCGGGGGGAAACCTGATGGGTAGATTAGGGCTTATCATGTTATGCTCTAACATAGCATAGGTAGGAACCAAATAAATTATGCATAGTGACAGTATGGAGGGACTGTTCTTGTGTTTCACTCTTCTTGTCACCATTTTGCTTCTAGCGTGGTTTATCATCGTAATTATTGCAATTCATGCCATTATATCTAAGATGCAGTTAATTCAATAAACCTTATTGAACCATTCTCTGCCTCTGTTTGTCTTTTCATATGTGAGACTAATGTAACTAAGAGAAAAGGATGACATCTGATCGACCACGATTCCCGTGAGGAATCATTTTTCTCATGCGCCCAGTTGCCACAATCATCCCTGCTCTTGGGCAGAGATGAGGCGCTGCTATTTAGCTGGAAAAATCGGATTAGGTCGACAGTTGTCACACAGTGTGGGATAGGACTCAGTTCCCCACAATTCAGGTGATTTTACCGCCCGAATCCAGTAGCCTCATTAGGATAATGAGAGCTAACGCGACACCTGTGCTCTCAGAAATGCCCATTTGCTGCCAATTCCCACCTATCCCTGCTCAGCTGTGCTGCACCCCTGCTGACACATAGCGTGGGCCTTGCTGTTTTCACTACCCAGAGCTGGGGCACGGCCTTAGGACTACTTGCAGCCTCGCTGTGGGGACTGCATAGAAACACCACAGCTGCAGTGGCAGGGCTCCCATTTGGTGAACCAGAGTCCCCAGCCTCCGCTGGCCCTATATGTCGCTACTTGAGGCACTTGGTGTTAATAGACAGAGACACGACTGCAGAGAAGACCCTGATTAGCTCCCTGTGCCTCCTTGACCAATAACGCAACCTACACAGCACCCATGACCAACTAGCACCAAATTGTAGAGCCTTTCTCCTCACGGTACCAGGCTGTTGGATTACTCCTGCAAGCCTTCTATTAAAGCCTACTCACACTGCAGTGACTAGAACATTCTACGAACCATAATAGAGGTATCAAAGCAGTGGCACCCAACCCTCACTGATCGCTATCGGGCCTAGCCTCATAAGTCCCTCTCCACCGCCCTAGTACACTCCACACTACTGTGCTCTATATACTACCTTGTTAACTTGGGGAGCCCCTAGCAACATCTACTCAATGATATAATCCACTCACTTCGTACCATTTCCTGTTGTGAGCATAACCAAAAGTGACAAGTGAATTGCACTGGGGGTTATATATCAAATATTGGTCCATCATGATGGGGAAACATAAAAACAACAAATCTCTGCTACATGATTCCGTGCCCTTCATCTCGGCAGACCGCACTACAGAGGCCCTGACCCACCTGGAGAATGCACTTCAAACGCACTTTGCTCAAATTGGAAAGGTCCTCCAGGCCATCCTAGAAACCAAAACATCTTTGGAGAGACGTACAGACACAATCTCCATAGATGTTAGCCTGCTGCAAGGGGATCACCACAGCTTGGCTGACTGTGTGGAAGCAACAGAGTCATCACTTACCTCCATACGCCCCACAGTGCAAGACCTTCAAACTCAGATGACACAACTGCAAGCTGACATGGCCTCACTGCGTCATAGGGTGGAGGATGCCAAAGGGACGTCCAGACGCAATAGCATTCCACTGCTGGGTTTCCCTGAATGGGCTGAGGGCTACATTCTTCTCTGTGGAAAGGGCCCATAGGATATCTGGGAAACCCTCCATCCCAGGCACCCCACGTCCTATTATTGCTCATCTGCTCAATTATTGTGATCAAGATTTGGTGCTCCAGCAGTTTTGAGTGAAAGCCCTATTACAATATGAGGATGCACTGATCACGGCTTATCCTGACTTCACAGCGGGGTGCAGAGGCTTCGTAGTTCATATGGCAAGGTTGCGCAATGGCTGCTGGACCTTAACTATAAATATGCGCTTTTATTTCCAGAAAAACCATGTGTGGTCGATGTTGAGGTGGCCCATGTATTTGCCACACCAGAATATGTGTGGACATGGCTGCAGTGAAAGGTCTGACACAATTGAAACCGAAAATCCCAATGATGAGGCTTGGCTATCGGCTCAGACACGCCAGCGCAAGCGCAGGACAATCAAGGCCAAGCCCATTCGCAATCCAGCAGCTGTGGAACAAGCTAAAGCTGTGCTTGGGGTACCTCAACCTAATATGAATCCATGTTCTCCACTACAAATAGATCAACCATCGGACTCTGGCTCAGACCCAGGGGCCTCAAAATCCTCCCAATTCACGCTCATCAAGGGTCCTGCGGTCACCCCACATTCTGCTGATGATCTGTGACCTTTGTAGACCACTACTACGGGGCATTTCCCCTCTTATGGCTCATTGTTCTGGGGGTTCCCACTCACGCTGAGTCGGCTCTGGTTGGCTTATCCCCATTATCACGTAGGGCCTATTACACAGAACTCCCAAATGGATTTTCCCACACCCCACAATATATCTCGACCGTATGGACATTACTATGCTGCAAGCATTTATTGCCCACCAGTTAAATTGCTTGAGGGATTATGGCATAACACCTGAAGGCGTTCAGGCCTGGGTTCGGGGAGTTGCTTTACATAGTTTTATTCATGTTTTTGTTAATCTGGCTGGCTAGACTGGTGTGTGAGCTGCTGGTAGACCGGGAGGGGGAAAGGGAGATGGAAGGAGTCAGGAGCATCCTGGGATTTGTAATTTGCTCTCATGGCCACTGACTACACCACTCTGACTTGAAATATCTGTGGTATGACAACTCCCGAAAGGAGGCATAAGATATAGGAGCAAGCATGTGCATATCGCCTGTCTCCGAGACACTCACCTCACAATGGGGGAGCTTGCCAAGGTGAAAAACGAGGGAGTGGTCAGCTATACGGGATATTCAGCCTATGCCCAGGGGGTGCTTGTCTGGTTGGCCCCGAAAGTCCCATTCGTAAAAATGTAATTCCTAACTGATACAGAAGGTCGGCATGTTATACTCGAGGGCAACCTGGATGGCCGTCCCATCACTATAACCTCAATATGTGCTCCAGCGCATTTCAAGAGTCCTTCTCCCTGACTATGTTACTAGACCCCCAGGCTCCGGAGTTGTGGGGAGGCGATTGTAATTGCATACATAACACCGATCTAGATGGCTCAGTGCCACTTCTCCCGAATACACCAGGCATACACACCACCAAACATTTCCAATCATGATCTAGGTCATCGGACTTACATGATGTCTGGCACTTAGGACATCCAGGGGAGCAGGAATACTCCTATTACGGACCGGGGCATCAGGTCCATTCATGACTAGATTATTTTCTCTGCACCACTGATTGTTGGCCTCTTATTCAGAGCTCTGAGTACTTGAACAGAACCCTATCGGACCATAAGCCGCTCAAGGTCACATTTCACTGGGGGAGACACAGGCGCCCAATCCGACGTGAAGGCTTCGGGCAGAGGCCCTACAGGACATGGCCTACAAAGATACATTAGCCATACACATCTCTGCATATTTCAAGGATAATACAGGGTTCATGGTCTCTCATGGAGTCGAATGGGACGCCATGAAAGTAATCATGACAGGGCACTGTATTACCATGACTTGGGGGGTTAAATCCTTTCTCACACGTAGGTCCTCATTATGACTTTGGCGGTCTTCTCAGAAGACCGATGAAGTCACGGGTGCCAGAAGACCACCAGTGCTGGTGGTCTTCCGATCACCGTATTACGAGTACTGAAGGATCTCCGCCACAATTTGGGCGGAAATCCTCCAGTAGTCGTTCTGGCGGTCAGAGGCACATGGGTGGTTCCACCAGCGGCCCGCCACACCAAAAGGACTCCACCAGCCGTACTATGACCTGTACTATGGCCTGGCAGTGTCCTGATGGCAGGGAGCTGCCAGCGGTGGAAGCACCTGTTCCCGTTCCCTGCCGAATGACCTCCTCGACGTACAAGTTAAGTCGATTGTCCGACAGGGGAGGGGGCTGGGGGTTGTTGTGTTTACATTTGTGATTGGGTGTTGTCTGGGTATGTGAATGTAAGTGTGTATGCGTGTGTGTATGGGTGTTTAAATGAGCATTTGAAGGCGCTTGTGTATGGACATTAGAATGCGTGCATGATTATTGAAGTGAGTGCGTGTTGGAATGCTTGTATGAATGCGTATAGAGATGCGTGTGAGTGAATGTGTGTATGGATGCGTGTGAGTGAATCTGTGTATGTAAGTGTTGGTGAATGAGTGTATGTAGGGTGCGTGTGGGTGTGTGTTTGCATGTATGCAGAGGTGTGGAGAAGGGGTGCTGTACTGGAGGGGAGGGGGTGGTATAATGGAAGGAGGGGTGGGGGAGGGGGTCGCTGTACTGGAAGGGGGTTGGGGGGTGCTGGGCTGGAAGGAGGGGTGGGGTTCTGGTATGGAACGGGGGGTGGGGAGTATTGGGTTTCCAGGGGGAGTTTGGGGGAGTCATCTGCCAATGACAGGAAAGAAATTTCCTGTCACCTGTAGCCTTTCTGCCAGAGTTTTTACGGCGGTGCTACCGCCGTGGAAACCCTGGTGGAAAGCCGACTCGTGATACAGCTGGCGGTCTTCAGTAGACCACTGGGTCAGAGATGCTAATCTAACGGTACAGGTGGGGATGTGGCGGGTTGTTAGAGGCCAACCCGCCACACTCATAATGTGGCAGTCTTCACTGCCGGCCCGTCGGTGGTAAAACCGCCAGCGTGGCCCTGGCGGTCTTCGGACCGCCAGGGTCATAATGAGGGAAGTTATTTTGCAGCACTGGAGAAACGTATACTGACCTTGGAAATGGAGGTGTTATTGACTCCAGAGGTGCCCCCCTTTTAGTCATTTTAAGGCAGCAATACCAGTAGGAGTTGAAACGCCTGTGTGATCTGGACTATAAATCCTACCTGACCCGACAACATATGGATGACGACAAACTGAGTTGTACGTTGGCATGGTTGTTGTATACGGAAATCCTGGGTGCGATACGCGATAGCACGAGTCAGGTGCGCAACTCCCAGGTGGACATTAACAAAGCCTTTGCTCATTATTATGAGAAACTATACGCCACCCCCAAGGAGCCATCACCATTACATATCAGGGATTATTTACACGTGTGACACTCCCTAAACTAACCCCACTACAGCTTTTGGATTTGGAACAACCCTTATTAATAGAGGAGGTCAACCTGGCGGTTCGCCAGATGGCCCATGGCAAGATTACGGGCACAAATGGGTTTCCTATCAAATTCTGTGCCACCTTTAGCACAACCCCCACCCCTGGGTTAGTGGAGGTGTACAAGGAAGCGCACCAATAGGGCATATTTCCATGCTCACTGTGAGAAGCACTCATAGTGGTGCTTCCGAAACCAGGTAGGGAACCCCTAGAGGTGAGCTCCAACAGACCATTGTCAATGATAAACATTGATTATGAACTTCTGAGCAAGATCCTCACAAATAAATTCCTCCTGTTGCTTGGTTTGCTTGTTCACTCGGACCAGGGGGGCTTTGTGTCTCAGAGAGCGACACGCTACAACATTTGTCGCCTGTGCCACATAATAGATGCAATGTCTAGGGGCACAACCTACCGGTGGTGGTGTCTATGGACTTCGAAAAAGTGCTTGATATGTTAATTTGGTCCTACCTGTTATGGGTCCTAGAGAAGTTTGTGATGAGTCCCAATTCTTTAGGCTGGGTTAAGCTTTTATATACCTCTCCTCAGGCACTGGTCTGCACTGGCCTCCAAATCTCACGCCACTTTCCCATCCAAAGAGAGACCCATCAGGGGTGTTCCCTTTTGGCAGTGCTATTTCCCTTAGCCATGGAGCCTCTGGCAGATCTGCTGTGCAACAAAGGTCCTAACTGGGGTATTCGGGTCGGACCGGACTTGCATATAATATCTCTGTTTGCAGATGATATGCTGGTTTATCTGCAAGACCATGCATCTGCTCTACTGGCACTTTACCCCCTACTAGACCCGTTTGGGGAAATATCTGGCCTCAAGGTGAACTGGTGTAAATCCTGTATTATTCCTCTTTGTAAACTAGAACTGGAATGCTGAATTGCTTCAGAGGAGGGACACCTTCCTTGGTCCTTTGAGACTCTTCACTATCTCATCCTCAATACTTATCATACTAATGTTGATTTGCTCAATGGAAACCATGGCAAAACCTTAGCCTTGATCCGTCACTCTATACCTTTCTGGGCACGACTCCCCCTCTTACCTATGGGCAGGGCATCGGTAGATAAAATGTTAGTCCTCCCAACGCTCTTACAATTTTTTGCAGCACTGCCCATAGTCTCCCCTAGAGCCTTCTTTAAGGCCTTGAGGAGCCTGGAAGCTGAGCTCATATAGGGCCCTGCCCGTAAACGGGTCTCACTTTATACGCTTCAGCGAACCATGCTTGAGGAGGGGCTTGGTGACTCAGACATGGAGCAGTATTTCGCTGCAGCCCAACTACAGTGGCCAATGCGCTGGCTAGCCGGAGATAAGACAATAGAGGACAACCTAGTCAAGATGGACCTGAGAGACAGGGACATATTGGAGTGGCTTTTTTCACTGGGGCCGCCATCCCAGAAACTAAGGCAAACTAGAACACAATGCAAAGCTCACTTGGGCTTGGTATGTCCAACCCAAATGGACGCCAAGTCCTTGTGCGCCACAGCTGCCTTTATGGAGCGTTCCTGCGATGAAACGGCTATTGCAAACACATGATTACACTCCTTAGAGGTAAGGGGGGCTTACCCAAGTCGGTGATTTGTATAGTGACGGTAGTCTATTATCCTTCCAGGGCCTCCAAGATGTATATGATCTTGGAGCTGGTCTCTTGCTTGCATAAACTGCAATTAAGACAGTGATTGGGGAAATCTGGGAGTCTGGCCTGAGGTAAGGGGGGCTTACCCAAGTCAGTGATTTGTATAGTGACGGTAGTCTATTATCCTTCCAGGGCCTCCAAGATGTATGTGATCTTGGAGCTGGTCTCTTGCTTGCATAAACTGCAATTAAGACAGTGATGGGGAAATCTGAGAGTCTGGCCCGACTGAACCACAGACACAGAAGGGACTACAGTGCTTCCTAGCACATGGCTTAGGCCGTAGGGCAATTTCAATATTATGTGCGGCTTTGCAGGAAAGAGACGGCCCCTCCCATACTCGAAGCAAGTTCAGATGGGACGACTGCTTGGGCATGGCCTTAACTATCAAGCAACAGACCATGGCTCTGGAGTGGGTGTGGCGAGTCTTGGGCAATGCTCACTTAAAATTTACACAATTTAACTACATATACCAGACTTACCTCACACCACACCGCATACACAAAATGTTCCCAGGTACACAACCAATCTGCCTTAGATGTAGACACATAGATGCAACGTTGTTTTCACATTGTATGGGAGTGCCCACCACTACTGGATACTTGGACTCAAGTGATGGAACATGTATCGAACATGTATCGAAAGTGGTCGATGTGCCGCTCCTCAACTGGACCAGCAATACAGGGAACTGCTCATCCACAGCTGCCCTCCTGTCTCGATCCCTCTCCCCCACTTTTAGTCCCTTTGGTCCCTTTGACTAATCCGAGTTAATAATGTGCCAAATCTACACCTGTAACATCACTTGATCACCTACACGCTCGCATATGTACACAGTTTTAGGTTGTTTGATTCCTAAATGAATGTGATAGTTATCCTTTGGCACGACAGGGTACAATATAATGGTCTGATTATATCTACGCTAGAACTCACTTCCATGCTTTATTGTTTTACCCTTCAGGTTATTCTATAAACTGCTGTTGAATTTACACTGATGCTGACATAATACAAAATGTACTTACATTCCCACCACCTATTCATGTAGATCATTGTATACTGCATAATTTCGGATGTTTTATACAAACAAATGCCCCAAAAACTACAGTGTGAATAAAGCTAGTTATTTATGCAAAACCAGCATTTCTGAATGTGAAAATTGGCTTTACATGAGTAAATGAAGCCTTTTCGGATGTAGGTCTAACTTACACAGGTAAATAACTTCAAACTTGAGACATTTTGTAGGGGTCTGTGCCAATGACCATACTCAAAGAACCTTGTCATCATTCTCTAGTATCGAATTCTGCTAATGCTGCTGCTAGGCAATTATGAAAACCCAGTTTTCCTTCAAAATTCGCATTTTGGAGGAATCTGTATAGTGTGAGAGGAAAAGGAACTAGTTTCAGAGCACTGGACCTAACCCAAACACATCCTTACAAAGAAGGTTGCAACTCCGTCAGAAATCAAAACAGCTTTGTTCTGCTCAGAGTTTACTCCCTGAAAAGGCCACTTACTGAGGCACTGAACCATGAGCATCTGGCTTTAAGCCCACCCCAGCTGTCCTTACACCATTTTCTAGGAAGGCTGCAGAAAAAGGTCTAACAAAGAGAAGGTCCCCCTGTGCATTCGATGACCAGTAAGGGGCATCAGGTGGAGGAAGCTCCCCGCTCCAGCTCAGAATTATTTTCTCAAGATCGTTGAGGTTCATTACATGCTTCTGCTCAGTGTATCCGAGTCCTGGTGGGCTATTTCTTTCATTGAATGGCATGGTTTGATATGTTGGATTTATTCAAGGTTCAAAGACTGAATATGAAACTTTGATATACTCAAAACCTCAACCTCGAAACTGGGTCAGTCATGCTTGGTTCCATGGACCAAAGTGAACATCCATGCAGATATTTAAGTGGTCAGGTAAGATTTGGCAGCCTGGCCATCAAGTAACCAAGCATGGCAACTAAGCTTCCATATTTTGAGTTGTTTTCCATTGTGGCAGGAGTTTTTCTCTCAAAACAGTTCCCATCTATGTAGCAGAAGTCGCTCCGTGTGAAAAAGACTGTGATAGTGTTATGGTAGTTTGAGCAGACTGTGGTCACCTGTGTCAATCCTGGAGCTTGATATCCTAAATGGGATCCCGTTTCCTTGACTGACGTAAAGCCCTTCTGCCCGTAGATATAGGTTTTCTTCCAGACCAAGGGGTATTTTAAAACATACCGTCCTTGACGCCAATGGTTCTGCAGGAGAACTGAGGAGAAGGAACCCTGCAGGAACACCTGTTGATATTTTCCCCCCTGGAGAAACCCTTTCCCATCTCCTTCCACCTCAAAGCAATTATGTTAACCTTTTTTAGAATAAGACGCAGTACGCCAATGAGATGTGAAACCCTAAGGCAAAGGTTAAGTAAGTATCCACAAAACGGCTGTCGTTCCTAATTGCCACACTTCTGCAACTCCTGGTGAACACCCAGTCACTACAATTAGTAGCTCAATAAATCTGCCATAATTTTCTACGGATCAGGATATTATGAATTAGTAACTAGGGTCCACAAATGTCTTGTTTGTCAGTAAGTCTGATTTAAGTGCATAAAAAGATTTAAGAATTGTGCCTTACAGAATTTTGTCAGCAAAGTGAATCTATTCTGTACGTGTGTTTACACGCAGATCAGATTTCCCACAGCATATCAAAATACTAATTAGCATCCAGGGTCCACAAATGTCTTTTTTGTCAGTAAGTCTGATTCAAGTGCATAAAAAGATTTAAGAATTGTGCCTTACAGAATTTTGTCAGCAAAGTGAACCTATTATGTACGTGTGTTTACACACAGATCACAATTCCCACAGCATATCAAAATGCTAACTCTTCTGGGTGCTTGTATAAATTATGGAGAATTGACAAGACTTTTGTCAGAACAACCCTGTCTTTCAGAAAACTTCAAACATAATCAAGGAGGGTTTGTATGAACAAAGCAAAATCCTGGCCTTCGTGTGTTTGGGCAGAGTATTGCAATCACTTTCTGAATGAAATGGAGTGAAAAATAGTCATGCTAATGAAGCTAAGTATAGCATTTGGCTATAGCCTCATCAGAAGAAAACATATGCAAAGCACCACCAGAGTTGCTCTGATGCGGATAAAGGCTAGACCTTGCTGACGCAGATATGTTCATTAGAAATATTAATGAGTGCTCATGCATTTTGAATAATAATAATAAAATGTAGAGGAAAATTAATGTGGAAAATAATGTGCATGTTTGAAAATGTGCCCATGGAGATTGGCCACTAGAATGCACGAGTTATACTAAAATGATTAAACATGCATGAAATATTGAAAATGCGTAATAAAAATGTAGTAATATGTCATATTGAAATGTATAGCATGTGTTTTGCATTATATTGTAGAGTTAAATTAGCCGAAGTTGTGGCCTAGTTTTGCCAGGCCTCATGCAGAAGCTGAATATTCGTGCAATGTAGAAAAGCTGATGCATTGAACTGACCATGAACCAGTTGTGTTAATAAAATGTGCTTAGCTTGAATATTCTACAATGAACCGATGAACAGGAGATGAGGGAATCAAACTTGTATCAAACCCGGTGTAAAGCAGACGAGATGTACTTTCCCAGGACTCGAACAATAGAGTCACTGACTGGAGAAGAAGATGCAACATTTTCGATACCTGATGAGCTGAATGATGAGGACATCGTACAGTGAACCAATCGAAACCCTGAGAGCGATGAAATATTTGAACTCATAGATTTCAAGAATTGAATGTATTGGGTAGCGTCACATATGGTGATTAATAGACCAATTAGGAATTAAGGGATGGACTGAGTAACTTTGATATAATGATGTGACAGAAGGGGAGAATTCAGATGTTAGGGGCAGACGTTGGAAGAGAGACTTCGATATTGGGGGGGAGAGATTCAAGACTTTGTCATTGGGCTCATGCTCTTGAGAGCCTGATGCGATGCTGATCGATTGATGACCTGAAGACGAAGACTGGCTTTGTTGCTGATCCATATCGTGGATAGGTAGCTATGACAATGTGACTGGTTGACTGTTTGTGCCTTTTCTTTCTAGGTACCAACTACGCTGTTTTTACAGTTTTTTTTATACATAGCTAAGATACTCCATGTGAATCAAAAGGTTCATCGACCCTTGAAAGTTTACTTACTAAGGACCAGGCGTGCTAACAACCTCATTAGAAATAGGAGGCTCTGCTACATTTTCTGATCCCCGAAGTTAACCCCTTCGCCGCCAAGCCTTTTCCCCCTTAGGTGCCAGGCCTTTTTTTGGCTATTTGGGGCAGTGCGTGATTGGGCCCTCAATACTTTTTGTCCACATAAGCTACCCATGGGAAGTGTGTGTCCTTTTTTTTCAACATTGTAGGGATTCCAGAGGTACCCAAAGTTTTTGAGTTCCCCTGAAGGAGACCAAGAAATTAGCCAAAATATTGTTTTTTTTAAAAAAAATGGGGGAAAAGGGCTGCAGAAGAAGGCTTGTGTTTTTTTTCCCTGAAAATGGCATCTACAAAACGTTTGCAGTGCTAAAATCACCATCTTCCCAGCTTTCAGGGACAGGAAGACTGGAATCAGAAAAATACATTTTTGAACACAATTGTGGCATTTTGCTGGGACATATTCTATTTTTACTATTGTTAATGCTTTCAGCCTCCTTCCAGTTAGTGACAGAAATGAGTGTGAAATCAATGCTGGATCCCCGAAATCTAAACATTTCTGAAACGTAGACAAAATTCTGAAATCAGCATGGGGTCATTTTTGTAGATCCTACAAGGTTTTCTTACAAACAATAACAGCTGAAATAAAGAAATATTGAAATTGAGGTAAAAAAAACAGCCACTTTTCTCCACGTTTTACTCTGTATCTTTTTCCTGCAATGTCAGATTTTTCAAAGCAATGGACCGTTACATCTGCTGGTCTCTTCTGGTTGTGTGGATATATAGGGCCTGTAGGTTTATCAAGGACTCTAGGTACCCAGAGCCAATAAATGTGCTGCACCTTGCAATGGGTTTTCATTGTATACCGGCTATACAGCAGTTCATTCAGTGAAATATAGAGACTGAGAAATAGCTATTAATGAAACCTTTGTATTTCCAAAGTGGGCACAAGACAAGGTGTTGAAAAGCAGTGGTTATTTGCACATCTTTGAATTCCGGGGTGCCCATACTAGCATGTGAATTACAGGGCAATGCTCAAATAGATGTTTTTTTACACACTGCCTTACATTTGGAAGGAATAAATGTGGAGAAAGGCAAGGGGCAATAACACTTATTTTGCTATTCTGAGTTCCCCCAAGTCGCCCGATAAAAATGGTACCTCACTTGTGTGGGTAGGCCTAACGCTCACAACAGGAAACGCAACATCGGCACATCTCATTTTTTGCTGACGTGCTTTTTGCAAAGTTCCTAGCTGTAGATTTTGGCATCTAGCTCAGCCGGCACCTAGGGAAACCTATCAAACCTGTGCATTTTCGAAAACTAGACACCTAGAGGAATCCAGGATGGGGTGACTTGTTGGGCTCTCACTAGGTTCTGTTACCCAGAATCCTTTCCAAACCTCAGAATCTGGCTAAAAAAATACTTTTTCGTCACATTTTGGTGACAGAAAGTTCTGGAATCTGAGAGGAGCCACAAATTTACTTCCACACAGCGCTCCCCCCAGTCTCCTTCTAAAAATTGTACCTCACTTGTGTGGGTAGGCCTTGCGCCTGTGACAGGAAATGTCGCAAAACACAACGTGGACGCATCACATTTTCCCAAAGAAAACAGACCGGCACCTAAGGAAACCTACCAAACCTGCACATTTTTGAAAACTAGACACTTAGGGGAAACCAGAATGGGGTGATTTGTGGGGCTCTCACAGGGTTCTGTTACCCAGAATCCTTTGCAAACCTCAAAATTTGGCAAAAAAACACTTTTTCCCCACATTTCGGTGACAGAAAGTTAGGGAATCTGAGAGGAGCCACACATTTCTTTCCACCCAGCATTCCCCCAAGTCTCCTGATAAAAATGGTACCTCACTTGTGTGGGTAGGCCTAGTGCCCGCAAAAGGAAATGCCCCAAAACACTATGTGGACACATCAAAATTATCAAATACTAAACTACCTTTTTTTGAGGGGAGGGGGACCTGTGCTTTTGGTCCTGGGCTTAGCAGCAATATAGGGAAACCTACCAAACCCAAACATTTCTGAAAATTAGACACCCGAGGGAATCCAGGGAGGTGTGACTTGTGTGGATCCCCCAATGTTTTCTTACTCAGAATCCTCAGTAAACCTCAAATTTAGCTAAAAAATCACATTTTTCCCACATTTATGTGTGGGATCACCACACCGTGACAAATTTGGAGCACACCACCCTGGAATCACCCAGATGTTAGTTTTCAGATGTATCTAGTTTTTGTGGATTTTTCTACATGGCAACGTCCTAAAGTCCAAAAAGTGCAGTCCTCACCATTCCAAGTGAGGAGATTTTGAGAATTAGCCAAGCTCTCATGGCCCAAATGTAAAACCAAACCCCAAAATAATCAAATGTCCTCTTGCTTGCCATGGGATAAGATATTTTAGTGTGCGGGGGGAGAGCTGAAAGACTGTTACCCCCTTCAGTTGGGGTGGGGGCATAACCAGGCCCATACCTGGTTGGTAGCCACCACCCCACTATTTTTCTTTTTTTTTAATTCCCTGGCATCTAGTAGGTTTTCTGCCCCCCACCCCCGGGAGTGGATCGGGGGTGATTGCCCCATCTGCCCACTGGTGGGCAGAACAAATGTGTCCCCATTTATTTGAGGTGGGGGTATGGCCATACCCCCACCCTCGTTTTTTGAAAAAAAATATTCCCTGGTGTCTGGTGGGGTTTCTGCCCCCTGGGGGGGCTGATGAGCCTTACAAAAATTGGCCAATCTTCCCCCAAGGGGGGCAGAAATGGCCTAAAATAAATGTACCCCCCCCAGGGGAGTGACCCTTGCCTAAGGGGTCGCTCCCATTGTGTGAAAGTGGCACACCAAAAAATTCCTGGTGTCTAGTGGTTTCTGCTCCCCTTGGGGGCAGATTGGCCTAGGAGAAATAGGCCAATCTGCCCCCAAGGTGGGCAGATTTGGCCTAAAATAGATTTGCCCCCCAGGGGAACGACTGTTGCCTAAGGGGTCGCTCCACATCCGTAAAAAAAAAAAAAAAAATCCCTGGTGCCTAGTGGTGTCTGCCCCCCTTGAGGTCAGATCGGTCTAATTAAAATAGACTGATCTGCCCCCAAGAAAGGCAGAAATGGCCAAAACTAAATTCCCGCCCCCCAGGGGAGCGACCCTTTCCTAAGGAGTCGCTCCCCTTGCGTGAAACTGACCTAAAAAAAAAATTCCCGTGTGTCTCGTCGTTTGGCCTAATAACAATAGGCAGATCTGCCCCCAAAGGGGTCAGAAATGGCCTAAAAACAATTTGCTTCCCCAGGGGAGCTACCCTTGCCTAAGGGGTCGCTCCCCTTATCAATGTAAACAAATTAAAGAAAATCCCTGGTGTCTAGTGGATTCTGCCCCACCTCCCCCGGGCTGCAGAAATGTCATCAAAAGAAAAGAAAAGCCTTTCCTTTCTTTTGATGTCTCTGCCTGCCCCTCCTCCAGAGCTGAAGAGAAATACTTAGCATTTCTCTTCCGCAACCATGCTTCCAGCGTGATGGGAGGTGACCTCTGATGAGGTCAGCACACAATTGCATGCTGATGTCATCAGACGTCATTGGTGGGGGGGGGGGGGTCGGGGTGGAAGGGGAAGCGATTCCCCTTCCATCCCTGAAAGGGGTGTCGGTGGGTGGCCCGGGGGGCAGCGCTCCCCCGTGGGCCGGGTACAGGACGATCTGGGCTTGTCCAAGGCGCATGGCAACCGTGGCCAAGGGCGAGCTCAGCTCGTCCAAGGCACCTAACCGGTTAATAGACCAGCCATTTAATTTGCCAATGGTGATGCTACACACATAATATATTTAAAAATAATTAGAAGCCAATAGTAGGTGCTAATGCCAATATTGTCTGTGGTCTCCCTTTTATTCTGAAATCTTCAGGCTATTCACTGTTATGCTAGGTAAGCCCTCATCAGGCCTCTACCCACTACCTCATTGGACCAGTGGCAAGAGTTAGGATCACTGCCCTCTAAGACAAGAATCACCTTTTCTATTGCAAAAAGCTAAGTCCCTTGTGTTAGAGTCTCACTTGGACCTCCTTGGCAGCTTTTTGCTAGTTCTAATCTACTTTGTGTTTTGCTTCTTCGTCTGTTCGTCCTGGTCAAGCAGCTACCAAGGAAACTGTCTATCTTAGAATGCAGGTCCTAAACAAACAAGCATTTGCAATGCAATAGGTCACACGTTTACTTGAGTTGGAGCTATTGTTAACTGGACTTGTTTTGCCACATTAATTGGTCAAAACATAATTACTTGGCAGTTGGTACAGGCAACATTGACCACTAAGCACTGAATACATAATTCAACTCCAAGAATGCGTGCTTACTGGATCACTGTCCCTTTACTGCAGTCTGTGGAGTCGAACAAAACGCCCATGAATTTACACAAGCTTGAGGAGAGCCACCTTACATGATATTAATGATTCTCAGTCAGTCTTGAACTGAAATATTAGTTATTAAATAATGACCATTGTACAGCATAATCAACTGTAAGCTCTCCTCAAGGTTAATTTTATAAACACACGCACACACAGCACAGGTTTCGCAAACTCAAACGTGTAAAGTTCATCTGGTCACGTTTCTGCTTTGTATTTGCAGCATGTATCATGTTATAAAAATAAAACTACAAGTCCCAGGATGCAAAGCTGAAACATAAACTAAATGAGCGAATCATGAACTAGGGAGCCGGACATCTGTACGAATACTACTCCACTAGCTGGTTTCCAGCTTGTATCACATTATAAAAATAAAGCTATAAGTCCCAGAACGAATATGTGTGCTGCAAAGAACGTGTACTAAGCAGATTAGAATGCATATAATGTAAAAACGATATCGCCGATCGAGTTCACGCTCTGAGCGCTGTAAGCGCCATGGCAGCCAAGAGAATGTACTTTTGTCTAGTGGAATCTTGGAGTCATCATAAGTTCGCGCACAGGGTCAATGTGCCTGCTGCATACAACTTGTACTAGGCTAATCAAAAAGTGCATGTAATGTAAAAATGTAAAAATAACTGGCGACTTATATTCTTTCTAGAGAGAAAGTACTTTTGTCTAGTGGAAGCTTGAAGTCATCATAGGGTAACACACAGGGTTAATATGCCTCCTGCAAAGAATGTGTACTAAGCAGATCAGAGTGAATATATTTCAGAATGATACAGCCAACCGAGTATGCGCTCTGAGCACCAGGGCAACCAAGAGAACGTACTTTTGTCCAGTTGAAGCTTGGAGTCATCATAAGGTAGCGCACAGGGTTAATGTGCTGCCTGCTAAGAAAAACGTGTACTAAGCAAATCACAAAGTACATGTAATTTAAAAATGTCAAAATAACTCTGGTAATTTATGTTCTTTCTGGAGAGAAAGCATACTTTTGTCTAGTGGAAGCTTGGAGTCATCATAAGATAGTGCACAGGGTTAATATGCCTGCTGTGAAGAACATGTACTAGGCAGATCAGAGTTCATGTAATGTAAAACAATACTTCCGATTGAGTTCACGTTCTGAGCGATGTGAGCGTCATGGCAGCCAATAAAACGTACTTTTGTCTAGTGGAAGTCTGGAGTCATCATAAGGTTGCGCACAGGGTTAATGTGCCTGTTGCAAAGACCATGTAATAGGCAAATCACAAAGTGTATGTAATGTAAAAATGTCAAAATAACTCTGGAGATTTATATTCTTTCTGGAGAGAGAACATACTTTTGCCTAATGGAAGCTTGGAGTTATCATAAGGTAGCGCACACAGTTAATACCCCTGCTGCAAAGAAAGCGTACTAAGCAGATCAGAGTGCAGATAATGTAAAAACAATATTGCCAATCAAGTTTGCACTCTGAATGCCATGGCAGCCAACAGAACATACTTTTGTCTAGTGGAAGCTTGCAGTCATCATAAGGTAGTGCATAGGGTCAATATGCCTGCTGCAAAGAACATGTACTAAGCAGATCAGAGTGCATATAATGTAAAACAGATACCGCTGATGGAGTTCATGCTCTGAACGCTGTGAGAGCCATGACAACCAAGAGAACGTACTTTTGTCTAGTGAAGCTTGGAATCATCATAAGGTAGCGCACAGGGTTAATGTGTTGCTGCAAAGAACGTGCACTAAGCAGATCAGAGTGCGTAAAATGTAAAAACTATCCCACTGATTGAGTTTGCATTCTGAAAGCTGTGAGCGCCATGGCAACCACGAAAAGCAGACAAAAGAAAAAAGTAGTTCGCCCACCCTGAAGTATATTGGCAATTGTGCAATTATCCCTGTAACAATGTCAGTGTCCAAGTTGGTAACCAAACCGCCCCAAAGAAGGACAAACGTAAAACATTTACCAATGGCATCAAGTGATTTTTAAAGGCACGCCCACAAACGAATGAAAGTGATGGGCATGAGGTGGGCATGGCTAAAAGCCCACAAAACTTCTAACAGGTCAAAGCACTTGAGCGCTTGACCTAAAGATGTTAGACTCTTCACAGTGATTCTCAGATTCATGCAACAGCCTCCTCTATTTGGACTGAGTGACCTGGGAGATGCAATCTCTAAAGACTGGCAAAAAAGCATCTTCAACGAAATAAAAGAAGGACAAGCTTACATATGAGCATTCCATTTGTCCAACGGAATGTCTATCCTCTTAGAGGTGTCTCGGTTCATGCGGCAAGAGGACACTTTGATGGTAGAGATGCCGCTTTCGAAAAATAAGTAACACAACGGAAGATGCTTGCAAAGAGGGGCTTTGCACCATCCCAAACAATTATTACAAGAAGAGACAGAGAAGGGCGGGGCTACCCAAGCACAACAAAGAGCAGTCCAGACAAGCTCCCATAATGACTGAGTTAGGTATCACTGATTATGTGGTGATAATTTAGGTCTACATAAACGTGTACGCAACATGTCTATCGTTCCTGCAATATTGTGGCACAGCACAGATATACCTTTGCATCCCATACATTCGTGTTCCTACGGCTTGCCAGCCGATTCGTATATTCTGTCGAATGTTTTCCCGGGTGTGCTTCTTTGTAATCTGCATCCTTCATCTCCGAACCCCATCAAACAGTCCACGGCCTCCTGACGCGCTAATGAAATATTTACATTATTAACGCAATCTGTTTTCCACATGTTGCTGAAGTGAACATCCATCTCCGGATGACGTATATAGTTTAGTTTAGCCCTGGTCGCCACTCTCTGAAACCTAATGACCCATTGAGCCCAGTCAAATATTAACATCATTAATGAGCGGATTTCTGATGATTCTTAGTGCCTCTGATCTGTGTATTTATCAACTGCCACAGACGCGTAATTATGCCCCGGTTCTTTGTTTACCTAATCATTAATTTTAGGGTCTTGATCCCAGAAAGGGATTTTCCCGTGAAAATAATAATGCAGTCATTACTTGCCAATTTTATACTTAAGTGGCTTGCATTGCAAAAGCAGTTTTATTCTTGAAAGCATTCATTAGATAGCATAGTAGCTGAAATTACAGAGCTGTTGCATGCTTTATTTGAAAAGGCTGGCAATGGTTCTTGATAGACTGTGTAGATCAGAAAGGTTTGATCTGGACTAGCAAAGAGCATCAGGTTCAGGACTGCATCGATCTTTCTGTGTTCGAGCCTACCTGAATCTAGATGTGCTGTGTTCAAATTGTATTTATATAGAGCGTACTACCCATGAAAAGTGCTGTGTGATACAATAGCTGCCAAGCAAGCTATGTGCGAGAGGTAACTGGCTATAATTTTACGCCCTCCTCGTCCATCTTCATAAAAAGGAAGTTCGATTTGCTCGACAAAGCCTCTACCTCTAGGTATTTTCAAAGGGGGGACAAATCTGCTCTCCGGAGTACGTGGCGCAGTCGATATGGGATGAATATTTTCCAAAAGATAAATAGGGACCATTATGGGCAACGTTTACATTGGCTTCTGTCCGCAACCCAAAGCCAAGTGTGAAACCTCCCAGCAAGCGAGGCATGTTCATCTTAACACAAAAATGCTTATCAACCACAGTCTATGTGCCAGTTGGAGTCTGTCAGCCGTAAGTTAGAGGAGGCTGTGTCATGGTGTCCCCACAGCCTACACAAAAGCACATGGTGCGCTGCGAGAACTCAATGCTGTAGAGCAACAAGAACAGCATGAACGGTTTAAGTGTTCTTAACTGGTGGAAATAGTTTCTGAATGTGACTGTTCTGACGGCTCAGAAACCTATCACCATCCGAAGAAGAGAGACATCGTCATTATTAATATTTCTATCACTTATTCAGATGAAACTCTACTTCTGGCTCATGTAGCCCCCATCGACGTCCGACTCTGCCAGCTAAACTATCTACTTGTAGCGACAGCAGTAGATTCACCTCTGCACACCCTCTGTTCAGTCTGTCTCAGTGACACTGAAATGTATATTGTGGGAGATGGTACGGCCACCCACTCTAGTTTATTCATGTCCTTGCAACTACGTACAATGCACTTTGTAGCTCTTTGTGCCAACACACAGCTCCTCCATTGTATCTATCCCAAACATTTTTAGACTTATATCCCAGATTTTGTCACTATTTTGACATTACCCCATTGTGTGTGTCCCAGATAGTTTTAGGTCGCAGTCTACCAGGCAGTTTCTGGTTTGCTAAAGACATTTTAGGGACATTCAGAAAGCCGACCTTTTTGGTTTGTAAATCACATTTTCTTGCTTTCCATTTGCTGGCTTTATTTTTTTTAGGCTGTCCAGCTTGAGCCAGTACCTTCCCTTGCCCAAACCTTATTTACAGTATACTTCCGTGTGCTCCCTCTCCGTAAACAGATCTGTAAATCTTGGCTTATCTAGTCATATTTGTTATGCATTCAAAGACTGAAGGCAAATGTCAGAGGCTGTCTTCCAAGGGCACTTGTTTACTTTCCTATCTCTGACTTCAAAGTGCTGGGGGTAGGAAAGTGTACAGAACAACATTTAAATGAACTGTGTTAGTATTTCAGAATACATTAGAATTAGGAACACAAACAAAGCAAATTTTTTTGTTATTTCTGAAGTGTGTTGGAAACAAATACTTTAATATTATCAAAACAAGTAATTACAGTAGGTGATGCAATTTCCAAACATTTTCGTCTGTGCACTGAACAGTTTTATCAGTAAAACTCTATTTTATTTGTAAAACTGTATGTCTGTGCAAATGTAAGGTCATTTCAATTGAAAATGTGTTGTCTGTAATTCAATGTGTCTGTAATTCAATGTATGAATACACCACTCTATGCCTCTCCACTCTACTCTGCAGCACTCCACACCACTGCACTCTACTCTGCAGCACTCAAACTTACACCAGTCCACGCCTCTGCACTTTGCACCAATCTATTCTACACCACTGCACTGTACACCACTTCACGCTATGCCTCTCTACTCTACCCTGGACCACTCTACTCTACAGCATTGCACTCTTTGTCATTTAACTCTACACCACTCCAATCTAGGCCACACCAATCAACTTTGCACAACGCCACTCAATGCCATTGTACTCTATGCGATTCTACAACACTGCACTCTATGCCAATGCACTTTACTCTGTAACACTCAATTCTTTGCCCCTGCACTCTATGCCAATCCACTTTATGCCAGTCTAATCTACTGTGCACCACTGCTCTCTATGCCCCTGCACTCTACAACACTTAACACTGTTAAACTCTAGGCCACTGTTTGCAACTGCACTCTATCCTACACCACTCCATTCTATGCCACTTCACCCTACTCTGAAACAACCTACTCTACGCCACTGCACTCTACACCACTCTACTCCACTCTGCGCCACTCCACTCTATGCCACTTCACTCTACGTAACTCTACTCTTAACCACTGCACTCTACACCAGTGCACTCTACACAGCTGCACTCTATGTCACTGCACTCTACACCACTCTACACCACTGCACACTACTCTGCAATCTCATGTCATTTAAAACCTAATTCTGTCCAAGGTGCCCACATCAGCTAGACCAAGAGTAGCAATGATTGCCCCACTTCATAAGATGTGCCCCCAAGCAACCTTTGAGACATGGGGCCAGATGTAGCAAAGGTTTTTACCCATTCTGTGTCTATGGGAAAAAGTGTTCGTACATATGGCCCATGATGTAGGCAGCACCTAACCAATGTTGCACTGTAACCGGTAGGACATGTGGCATTTACATAGCATATTTTCAAAGGCTAGCTCTGCCTAGGCACTTACCACTTGTAGAACAAAGCTGTTGGTTAAAGGTGAAATGCACACATGTGAACCTCATGGAAAAGCATGATGAGTCCAAATATACCATATCAGACACCCAAATTAGAATCTCCTTCCGTTGCTACCTTCACATACCCCATAGATTGAAAATGAAGGGACAATTAGGATACAACTACAATCCCATGTGTACTGTCCCATTCAGGCCATTTCTGTGGTGTAAATGAGATAGCTGCCTCACATGGAGTCGATACCTGTACTAGTTTCAGGTATTAATAGTCCCTGTACCAAAAAGAGTGAGTCACACAGTAGCAAATACAGGTGATCAACACAGATGGCAGTGGACAGACATCTTTGAGCCGCTATCGCTTATATGCTGATAGATACACCAGAGTATATTCAAAGGGTAGGGTTATACATCAGCTCACATCCATAGAAATGGCAGAATTGTGTTGCACATGTGTTTGAACATCTCCATATGCAGTGATAGAGTAGACTTGATACAGGCAATCTAAACATACACATAGCAAACCATTATGCCACATTTACATCTAATACCCAGTCAAGGTGTGAAATACTGTTTTCCACTAGTCTACAGACATGTAGCATCTACCCCATTGTCATGGAAAGTAGAGTGAGACAGCAAACACCATACAACCAGAGCCAAGTAACAGATACAGTCAGTACTTACCCCCTTGTGGCTGGTGTGCTGCCCTCGAACGCCCATCCACCTCAGGGTAGGCCACCCCCAAAATGTAGGTCATTAATGGGGGGGTCAGGGTCTGACGGGCACCCTTCCCTCGTTGGGAGGACATCGCCAGCTGGGCCTCAGCGGTGCTCTGAGCCCAGCATCTCAGATCCTCATACCACTTATGACAATGGCTGCTCCACCAGCTGTGGACTCCCCAGGATTCGCACTTGCTTGGTGATGGCACACCAGACCCCCTTCTTCTGATGGGCATTCTGATGGGCATTCACCTGCATGGATGACACAGACAAAAGGAGAAAGTCATGTGCACATGCACCATACCAACAGGAGTTCTCAATACACATCTGTCATAGCAAGTGCCCACACATACCCATCCTCTCTACTCACACGCCTTCACTATGTGCCATCAGCATGCATCTACTCCCTCACCAATACACATCCCTGATTCAATGTCACATGTAACCACTAACACACATGGCTGGGGCATTGGACTCACCTGCTCCTCTGGTGCCCAATATAGCCCTCTCACCTGCAGGACGTGACATGATGGCTCCCAGAGGCAGTACACAGCAGCTCACATCATGGAGGTCTTGCTAGCAACAGTGTCAGGAGTCAAGGGAGCAAGGCTGTAGAATATGGCAGTCATGGCTGCCATGTACATGACCGTCACCACCGGCATTCGGAAGAATCAGCAAAAGGATTCTCCAACAGAGAAGACAATCAGTGGCAAATTTGAAAGTATTATTCTGCACCCCTAAACAAGTCAGGATGTGACTTTGGGATCTAGATTCTCAATGGGTCATGGACTATAAAAAGAAAAGCACACGCTACCTAATCTTACACCCAACACTGAGTATTATTTTCATTACCAGGATGTCCCATAAGCAAGGTAAGGGGTATAGTGTGGTTGGCTTTGTGTTTTCCCATTTCCAAGGAAGATTTAGGGCCTCATTACGTGTTTGGCGATCTGTGCACTGCCATGGCAGTGGTGGCGGTCTGACCACCATCGCCTTGGCGGTAGAACCACTGTATTACGAGTCATACAGGCCTATGGAGCAAAGACCACCGCGTTCCTGCCAGCACCACCAGTCTGCACAGACCGATGCAGTCACAAGGCAGCACAAACAGGCCAGGGGAGCCTGTGTTTCCGCCGGACACATTATGAGGTTGCACACCACTAAAGTGACTGTGGCCGTCCAACCACCACATCTCAGCAGGCAGAAGAGAGTATAATGGGATCAACTAACCTACAGGCAGCCTTGCATGTCCTGTGACACCATCACACATGCCCTGCCGCAGCTCATCGAAGGTGCCCAAAATCCACACCCCCATGGATGCAACCACCATGAGTACATACCCTGTGTCATTATGATCAGCAACAGATTGTCACGCCATCATCCACGTCATTTGGGGGTGACGCTACAGGCACCAAGTACACATGTAATTGTGTACACAGCCCAAATCATTCTCAAAGAAGAACACATTCACGGCCACAAAATGCCCCAATTGGGCAGGTCACTCACACTGCGCCACAACACTACACAAAAACACACATCTGACCATCTCTGGCACAGGGACAGTGAAGTGTACACAACAATTGTGTCACACAACTCCAACATCGCATCTACAAATACAACTGACACACTCACATTGCACACATGCCATGGACTGCTGTCACATTCAACACACATATGTATGGAGGTGTCATGGAACACAAACATCACTCCCATTAAACAGCCCTGCAATGAACACACACATCACCCACAATGCACAATAGACAATTAGACAAATATCCAAAGCTCACTATGCAAAAAATACCTGCACAATAGGGATAGGAGCATCAGGAGCACTCAGGGAAAGATGCTGCCCTGGGACACATTATACTTAGCACATGCCCCTAAAATCAACATTTGCTTAGGAACTTGCCCTTCAGGTATCTCTGGGACAAGCAATAGTAGAGCCAAGTGACATCCCTATCTTCACAATGTGGAAGTGCAAGTCAAGAAAGTAAATACAACTGCAACAGCATGGGTCAGACATCTAGATGAAGTAGCAGTAAGGTAAATGGACACATGCACAGCCAAATGCAAACAAAGGTAGTACAATGGAACATCCTTCATGTCTGCACAAAAAAACTTGAGCTCCCACACATGAGACAAATGTACAATCCATATCAGAGGGACAAGTCTAACACCATACATGCTCACATTGGACAACACAAGATGAAACACCTACCATACCAAACATTACACAATGCAATAGCATCACAATTGCATTAACAAATACATATCCATACAATCTACACATACCTTTGTCTTAGGTGATACCAGCACTGCCCACAAAGGCAGATTTTGCAAACAACAGCAACTGTAGGAAGACAACACAAGTTACTCAGCAACAACATAAAGGTAGAAAAGCAATTGCAGGACAAATGTGTACCCAACAAAACAACAGTTTGGGTTTATTAACAAGTAATGGCAAAATGTGCAAGGCCATTGGCCAGTCCATTAGGCTATCATTGCACAGTACTGTGCCAAAACTGGACTCCTATTACTGCCAGGGAACCTCCACAGGAAGAGGCATTGAGTGGGCAGGCAAGCACTTCAGGGATCAGCCTTGGGGGTGGGGGGTGGATTTGGGATGGGTGGGTTTGGATTTGGGAGGGGTGGCCTCTTTCTTAGGAGAGATGGGCTTCTTCTTGCTAGGAGAGTTATTCATGATTACAGGGAGGCAGGTGTGACAGGGGAGGACTTGGAGGTGGAATGGATGGGTTGGGATGTGGGTCAGGGCCCCTTGGGTTTGGGACGGGGTGGAGGTAACAGGGGGTAAGTCAAGCTAAGAAAACAAATTTGTCCTTAGGAGCATGGGGACGGTCATCAGTAGGGGTGGGGATTTGGAGGTTGTGGGAGTGGTTGTCAGGTGTGTCGTGTGGATGTCTTGGATGTGTGCGTGCGTGAGGTCTGCTTCTGTTTGGGTGGTGTCTACTGCGTGTGAGTGTTAGTGTTTGCATGTCTTGGGGCTGCGAGGTAGAAGTGCTGGATGATGTGGGAGTGGTGGATTTGTGTGTGTTGGTGTGGTGTCTGTGGGTATTCTTGTAGTGGTGGGTGTGGGTGTGTGTGTCTGTTGGGGTGGTGCCTGCAGGTTTGGTGGGTGTGTCACTGCCTGTTGTGGTGGTACCTGTGGGTATGCTGGATGTGGCGTGTGGGCCAGTGGCGGTGGTGGGGGTGTCTGGGGAATTGATGGCTGATGTGTTTGTAGGTATCTGTTCAGTGCTTGTGTGCCAGTGTGTTTTGTGGTGTTTGGATTTATGTGTGCTTTGTTTGTGTATTGAGGTGGGTGCATGCGGATCTGTCTGTGTGCTTGGGATAGGTAGGGGAATGGGGGGTTTGAGAAGAGGGAGGTGAAGGGGGGATGGAGAGTGGGGGGTGATTGGTTGCCATCAGTTAGGAGGCCACAGCCTGAAAAGATCTCTGTAGGCCAGACATGGCACTATGAATGTCTTCCAGGAAAGCATTGGTCTGCTGACGTTGGCAGGCCAGTCCCTGGATGGCATTCACAATAGCAGCCTGACCCACAGAGCTACTCCTCAAGAGGTCATTAGCCTCCTCACTGGTACCCCCTACAATGACATACCCTGATTGCATCAGTAGATGCCATTAGTCCCTTGTTTGTTGGAGAGACCCAGAGATTTGCAAGTAATTGTAGAAGGCCCTCAACTTGTTGCCCAATCAGAAGCTTCATCACTGTCTCCCTTTTAGTCATGCAAACCCAGATGCCTGTAATTGAATTGTTGTACCCAGCCACAAGTGATTTCAACATAACTTCAAGCCACTCCATGATGCATACCAACAGTCCCCATTCCCCATTACACATGTGCAGTGCACTTCGCTACATGATGCCATTCAATGGCATGGAAATGCACATTGTGGCTATAATATTTAGTTGGACAAATCTTGTCCCTCATTGCTAATGCAGCTGTACGTGCCAAATGACATGCTATGATGGGTGAGGGTATGTCTCAGCCAATAATCATTGGTGACACACTCCTGTATGTGGCACCACATACATATGTCCTATTCCATACACAGAGTGGCACTACATATATATGTGAGGGTATACAGAAATTATCCCATTAACACAGGTAGACCATGCATGAAACAGCAGCTTACAAACGTTTTCCAAAAAGGAAAGGGACAGATGCTGACATGTACATACAAGGAATGTTGGCAACAGTGATGGCACATAAATCATGTCAATGGACATTCCCCACTTACCAACGGAAAATATTGATCTGTAGCTGCACCCCAAAAATCTATGCTCTGTCACATGTATGATGGCCATCATCACATTACAGACAGTAGTGAGTTACCAGCACCCATCACACACTGAAGACAAGTAGCCTCTGGGTGGCAGATATCAATATGCTTATTTCACCAGACACCTGGCTGAGGACAGTGATCCATCACTACCTTTCTTTTTGCCTGTAACACTGCGGATTTGTGGTCTGTTTCATAGAATATGCACCCACTACAACAACAAACAGTACTTGACTGATGAATTACACAGCCATATGTTGCCCCTGGAGAGCAAAATGTTTGTAGATTGTACACAGATGTGTCCTGGGTCCCTGGGCCAATAGGCAAGGCACATTAGTATGTACCACATGATTTGTCTACACAAACAATTACTCATCTACTGTGTTACACATTGCTCACCCCTAATCGCCAGGGGAAGCTGTCAGAACCTAACACTTTCAAGGGCAATTTGACAGGCAGGCGTACTCACCCTCTTTTGACTGCTGTGCTTTCCTCAAATGCCCATCAAGGTCTGGGTAGGCCACCGCCAGAATGCAGGCCAATAGGGGGGTCATGGTCAGACGTACGTCCCATCCACGTTGGGAGGACAGCCCCACCTGGACCTCTGCGATGTTCTGGGCCCAGAGTCCCAGGTCCTCCCACCTCTTCCAACAGTGGGCACTTCGACGGATGTGGACCTCCAGGGTCTGCACCATCCGGGCGATGGCTCTCCATAGCTCCTTCTTCTGATGGGTGTTAACCTGCATGGATGCAAAAGACAAATGAAGAGATTACAATCACAAGTTTTTACCCAAATGGTTGAGACTCACACATGTCAGAAACACCAAGCTAGAACCTTTCAATTTGTTAACCATCCACAAGTGTGAAACACACAAGCCAATAATACAGGGACATGACTACAGACATATATTTCCATCTGCAGACTAACCCACTACCCTGCTCATGGCATACAAAGACTAAGCAATCTTACTCACATAAGGTAGCCCATGCTCTAGCAACATGTACTGTGTTGTGAGCCACAACACAACACTGCACACATATGTAGCTTCTAAAAGGTAAACTCCTTAGGCCTGAATGGACCAACACATTCACACTCTGTGAGATTGACTCACTGCATACAGTCCCACAAGCAACTAACATAGTACAGACTTCACCATTTAACTTGAGTGGCAAGAAGGGGCTGGCATGGTGGGTACAGAAAGTATTTCCTTGTCCATGTGTGGACATGTGGCCTAACAAATGCAGACTCATGCCATTTCAGGGGGTAGGTTCTGTGGTATGTACCTATACCACAGAACACTCCTTTTGACATATGTGTCCATCCTACAGAGACGACATCCAACATACAAAATCAAGCATTGTACAATTTCTGCTATGACCTCCCAGGAATCAACACACTGTCTGCACTGTGGGATTGTCATTTGCGCAATAAGCCAGCACAGGACAAATATGACCTGTGTGAAGGTGGCAATGGAGCTGTGGGAGTAAGGGACTTGTGACGAGTCAAAGACACACATTGACAATGATGTAAAATGCACATATGGATTAGTGTAATGATTTACCTCAGTACCAATTCCTAATCTAGTCAATCGACGGAGGCATTCAGGGCACGTTTTGCCACTAGAACATAATATTGTCTACATGCCAGTATCTGAGGGTGTGCAGGGAGTGGGCACAGTGCCACAATTGCATCGCAACTGTGACTCTCCCACAGGGTAGGCTAGATTCCATACTGGGAGATACTTTTGACAGGCCCTGGTCTCTGCAGGCTGAGCATACAGAACCTACATGACACTCCATTTCCATCACTTCCATACATGACAGTACATCATGTGGCCATCAGTAATTTGGCATGTGATGAATGTGGCAACCCGAAGGGCAGAGTGAGTCAGGATATAGATACCAGACTAAAGTTTGTCAAGGCCAGATGTGGGTTGAAAGACCTGTGGTACTATACACATTGCTTACAAGAATATCAAATGATTCATACAAGATGCGTACTCAGCTCATGCTGCCATTCACACATACTTTGTCCAACATTTATAGCAATCATGAAGAAAGAGATGTCATTGGATGGCAGTAAAGTCTCCTTACCCAGTTATGTGCATCCAACACAAGGAGGATCTAGGGCCCCAAACACCTCACACAACAAAAATGAACTTAACATTTAGTACTGGCCTCCAATACCTGCACATTGTACATCCCATTGATGCCACGCAGACTGCAACAATAAGCAAATAAGAAGTCTAACTGGAACAGTGGGGCTTACTGTAGCCTGTGAGGATGGAAAGGATGGTGAAGTACAGAGAAAAGTGTGCACATGAGGAGTAGGAAGCTGGCTTGGTATGTTGTGGACACTTCTGGTGTTGGCACCTTATACCAGGTCCAGGCGACCCCTATTGTTGAATGAAGGCAGTGTCTAGGAAGCCAGGGCTCTCTAGAGCTAGCTGTGGATGAGTAGCCAAGAATTATCTAGGAAACATGCAAAGCTTATGCAATACCACGATAGTCACACAGTAGTTGATAACACATGAAAGAACCACACAGGGTTACACAAATAAAGGTACTTTATATAGTAACACAACACTAAGGGGGTCATTCCGACCCCGGCGGGCGGCGGGTGCCGCCCCCGCCCCGCGATTAAATGACCGCGGGGACCATTCTAACTTTCCCGCTGGGCCGGCGGGCGATCTTCAAAAGATCTCCCGCCGGCCCAGCGGGAAAGCCCCAGCAAAGATGAAGCCGGCTCCGAATGGAGCAGGCGGATTTGCTGGGGTGCGACGGGTGCAGTTGCACCCGTCGCGATTTTCAGTGTCTGCCAAGCAGACACTGAAAATCTTAATGGGGCCCTGTTAGGGGGCCCCTGCACTGCCCATGCCAGTGGCATGGGCAGTGCAGGGGTCCCCAGGGGCCCCACGACACCCGTTCCCGCCAGCCTCACCGCCAGGAACAGGCTGCGGGGAGGGGGTCGGAATCCCCATGGCTGCGCTGCATGCAGCGCCGCCATGGAGGATTCCCCCAGGTGGGGGAAATCCGGCGGAAAACCGCTGGACCCGGCTGGGCGACCGCGGCTTAACAGCCGCGGTCGGAATACCTGATGTAGCACCGCCAGCCTGTTGGCGGTGCTACCTCCGGCCTCCACCCTGGCGGTCTATGACCGCCAGGGTCGTAATGAGGTCCTAAATTACTTATAGGCAATCCTCCAACTGGAGGTAAGTACACACTATGGCCCTCATAATGAATTCGGCAGGCTTTTTAGTAGACCGCCGAAGTCATGCCCACCATGTGACACCCACCGTTGGCAGTCTTCAGACCGCCATATTATGAATGCTGGATGTTCTCCGCCACTTATTGGGTGGAAAGCCACCAGCAGCCATACTGGCGGTCGACGGTCTAGAGGAGCTTGCTCCGTCGCCACTGCCACGTCACCACAACACCAACCGCCGTATTACAACATTGTAAAAGGTGTTGCGGAGTTGTGTTGGTGGGGCGCTGGCAGCGGAGCAAGTGCCATGGACCCCGTTCCCTTGCGGATGACCACCATGACCCCCAGGAGTATTGTGTGCGGGAATGGGTGTTTGTGTGGGAATGGAGTGGGGGTTGTGTGTGTTTGTGTGCATGTGTATGCAAATGTCTGTGTCCCTGTGTGAATGCATGTATGCAAGGGGTGGTCGTATGCATGTGAGCGAATATGTGTATGTATGTTACAGTAAGTGCATGTCTTGTCTGCATGTCAGTGTGTATACGTGTGAGCATGTTTGAGTGAATGTGTGTATGTGTGGTGCGTGTGGGTGTGTGTGCATGATTGCGGGGAGGGGGTTGAGGGGTGCTGTGACTCTAGGGGGGTGGTGGAGCGCTGTGACTCTGGGAGGGTGGGGGGTCGGGGCTGGGGTGGATTGGTGATTGCTGGGGAGAGTGGGGGATCCTTCTACCGGTTACAGGGAAGGAACTCCCTGTCACCGGTACCCCTACCACCATGGTATTCATGGTGGTGCTACCACCATGAAAACCATGGTGGTAGGCCGGCTCATAATACTGCCAGCAGTCTTGTGTTGAGATGTGGTGGGTTGGCAGCGGCCAACCCACCACACTCATAATGTGGCAGTATGCCAGGGTCATATTGAGGGCCTATATATATATATATATATATATACATATATATATATATATATACATATACATATATATGTGTGTGTGTGTGTATATATATATATATACATATATATATACATATATATATAAATATATACGTATGTATATATATATATATATATATATATATACAGTAATAATTAGGAATTGGCACAAGAAACAACAAGCATTGGCAAGAATTTGTGAAAAATAGTTAGGACCCTAGGGGAGGACCAAACCATGTACTAAAATAGTGGATGCGAGGTGAAGTCCCCACCCAAAGAATGGAGTCTTTATAAGGGAGCTGAGTGACATCCAAGAGGCGAGTACCTGAGTGACCCCCAGCGACCAGGAGAGCAGATGTAAGTACTTGGTCTTCCCAAGGACTAACAAGAGGAATTAGAAATTGGATTGTGCAAGAATAGGACAAGTCTAGAAGAAACCAAAGGTGGATTCCAGAAGAAGAGGACCTGCAAAAAGAGAGAACAGAGTCCAGTCCACGTTGGAGTGTCCAGTGGGAGCAAGAGCTACTACCCACCCTTCTGTGAATGAAGATCCAGGTTGACGGGGGAGAAGACCAGCTGTGGAGCCCAGAAGCTGAAGAGCAGTTCTTGGAGTGGTGCTGATGGTGTCCCACGTTGGTTGTCTGGTTGCAGGTGGTCAGTAGGTTAGGAGAACCACCAACAAGCCTTAGAAAATGCAAGAAGGAGCAAAAGAAGAGTTGCAAGGCTGAAGAGGACCAGCAAGGTCCAGGGGACTTGACCCTTAGAGGTGTTGGTTGAGCCAACAGAAGCAGTCGCAGCCCCACCAGGCAACCCACTGGCAGCAAGCACAGTAAGTTACAGTGAGGCCCAATCAGCAAACCTGGAGAGGAGTCCCACGTCGCTGGAGCACCAGAGAGGAGACTGTGCTTGGCAGGATAATGTGATGGGGCTACTCAGAGCAAGAAGATCCCTTGGAGTGGGAGACAACAAGTCTTGGTAACTGCAAGAGTCGCAGTGCATAGGGGTACTGTCCTGGTAGGACAGGCAAGGGCTCACCGTCTTCCAAGCTGAACAGCAGGCAGGAAGGACCAAGCGGACCACTCCAGACCAACACCTGTGATGTAGGATCCACGCAATTCTAAAGGAGATCAGATCCACGCAGCCATATGTCATCGCTGTCCATGCCTGCAAATGCAGGGGAGTTACTCCTTCACTCCAAGGGAGATTCCTTCTTGCTTATTGGTGCAGGCTGAAGTCTTGCCAACCCCAGAGGATGGAGAGCCAGGGAAATGTCGCAGTTGCTAGAAGGAGCCGTAGAAACAAAGTTGTAAGGCGAGGTCGTCTTGGGATTTGCAGTTAAGTCGGTTCCTGAAGAGTCCAGTTGTGGCTCCAGTGGCCAGAAGTGAAGTAGAAATAAACAATGCAGAAGAGTCCTGGTGGAGTCTTGCATGTTGAATCTGGGGACCCACCCTTGAAGGAGTCCCTAAATAGCCTTAAAAGGGGGTTTGGTATCCTTGCAAGGTGACCACCTATCAGGAGAGGACTCTGACGTCATCTGCCTGACATGTCCACTCAGATGCTCCCAGGGGCCTCTGAACATCTTAGTTTCAAGATGGCAGAATCAAGTGGCGACCTGGAGGAGCTAGGTGGTAATGCTTTCCTTTTTCCAGTTTCGCGCCAGAGCAGGGACTAGGGGTCCCTGGACTGGTGCAAACTGGTTTATGCAAGGAGGGCACCAAATGTGCACTCCAAAATAAATCGGAGGGCTTGGGGAGGCTACCCCTCCCAAGCCTTGTAACACCTATTTCCAAGGCAAAGGGTGCTGCTTCCCTCTTCCGCAGGAAATCCTTTGTTCTGCCTTCCGCTGCTTGAGCTGGTCAAGCAGCAGGAGAACAGAAACCTGTCTGAGGGGTGGCAGCAGCATGAGCTGCCTGGAAAACCGTAGAAGACTGGCAGGAGCAACACTGAGGGGTCCTCTAAGGAGCCCCCAGAGTGCATGGAATCATACAACCAATACTGGCAACAGTATTGGGGTATGATTCTGACATGTTTGATAGCAAACATGCCCAGGTTTGGAGTTACCATTATTTAGCTGGACACAGGTAGTGACCTATGTCTAGGACAAGAGTAAAATGCCTTCCCCCTACTTTGAAGTCCAGTGGGGCATCTCTGCTCATGTAGGGGTGCCCTCACACACAGGGACCTGCACCCTGGCCTTTGGGCTGGGAGGGCCTACTGTAGGGGTGACTTACAGTGACCTGGCGCAGTGACCTGTGGTGAAAGGGTGCATGCATCTTTTCACACAGGCTGCAATGGCAAGCCTGCAGACACATTTTGCATGGGCTCCCATGGGTGGCAAAATACATGCTGCAGCCCATGGGGGACCCCTGGTGTCCCAATGCCCTAGGTACTTCAGTACCATATACTAGGGATTTATAAGGGGACACCAGTAGGCTAATTGTGGAGTGCACAAAGGTCCTAAGCAACCAGATTTAGAGGGAGAGAGCACAATCACTGGGGTCCTGGTTAGCAGGGTCTCAGTGAAAACAGTCTAAGCACACTGATAGCAGGCAAAAAGTGGGGTAACCATGCCAAAAAGAGGGTACTTTCCTACATGAGGTACTTACCTGTTCCTCTGGTGAGCCACAGAGCTGTCCATACAAGAGTAGGACCTCATTGCCAAGACCATCCAGCTCCTCTGGAGAGAAGGCAGGGGCCCCATCACCTGCTGGATGTGGCATGATTGCTCCCAGAGGCAGCACACAGTACCTCAGATTGTGGAGGTATTGCTGGCAGCAGTGTCAGGAGTCAAGTGAGTGCATCTGCACAACATGGCGTTCACATCCACCATGTATACAGTCCTCACCACTGGTGGACACAGCCATTGGGCCACGACCGCCACTAGCAACAACGTTAGCCTATGGCTGTGTCCAATGTGGTTGCAACCACCCACCAGTCTGAAGACTTCCTCTGGCAGTCACAGGCACTCCAGTGGAGTAGGTCATGCATCCACTATTTTGGCAGCCTGAAATGCTGTATTGGGCTTTCTGCATCACACCTACAATACCTGTTTGTTGCATTACAAACATCCTTATCATGCCTTGTCAAAGGTCCTTATACTCAACCACCATTGTAGTATGTTGCAGAGCACAGATGGCATTTTACAGAGGTGCACAGTCCACCTCTGCCATTGGTCATTTTGGCAGTTGGAATATCCAGTCACATTTCGAGAGGTAATTGTGTTGCACATCTGTGAGTTTTGTTCAAATCCATGTTTTGGACACATGTGATTCTTGTGTAGTTTTCAGCTGTGGTGTGCACTGGGTGTCATGTCTATCCAGTCAGAAACGATTTGTCACATGATATCACTAGCATGCATCATGTATGTTGCTGTGGACACACTGACTAAGGTCACAACTCATGATTTGTCACACATAGGTACCTCGGGAGAGGGAGGATGTGACTACTGTCCACTGCCAGAACTTCAGACCATGGAAGAACCTCATATCATCATGTACCACAAACTGGATAGGCAAACAATAGGGTACGTAAGCCATCAGTTGAGCCAGATCTGATGTCAGCTATTAGTTATCCAATCTTCATACCACCCATTGTACGAGTCATGCCAGTATTGCACTTCCTGGCCACTGGGTCCTTCTAACATATAGTGGCCCTATCTGCTGGTATGTCCCAACCTATGTTCAGTCTGGTGTTGAAGGATCTCCTCTTAATGGCAATGTTGAAGCACATTGACAGTTATATCAGGTTCTTTTCTTACGTGAGGATTTAGGCGATGTGAAGGCTGACTTCTATGGTTGTGGCCCAAATCCACATGTGGTGGGGGCCACTGATGGTACATGTGTTGGATTGGTGCCACCCCAGGCCACTGAACAAGTCTATTGTAAAAGAAAGAACTTCCATTCCATCAATGTGAAAGTTGTCTGTTTGGCGGATCTCTACATCTCACATGCCATGTTATCTGGTTTCAGCCCATGATTCCTTCATTATGTGGAACAGCACCATACCCCAGCTGATGTCCCAACTGCACTCAGAAAGGGCATGGCTGGTTGGTAAGTCACGTCTGTCCTGATTGTGCATGAGCAATGTCAGGTGCTACAATAATGAAGTGAGTGACTCATTGTTGCACGTCTGTACCATTCCTTGACAGGAGACTCAGCATATCCAAACAGTCCTTGGTTATTGATGCCACTGAGGAAGCCAACTATGCCAGGGGATGTCGGCTTCAGTAAGGCCCATGGAAGAACACAGCAGCCAGTGGAGTGGGCTTTTGGGCTTCTGAAGGCCAGATTTGGGTATCTTGACCGGACTGGTGGAGCCCTCCTTTACTCACCCAGGAAAGTGCATCAAATCACTGTAGCATGCTGCATGCTCCACAAAATCACCCTGTGGAGTAATATCCTGTGGAGCCTGCAGTGCCACCAGGTGTGACTCCTGAAATGCCAAGTGAGGATGACAGTGGTGAAGAGGAAGAAGCTGGCCTGCGGGAAGATCTTATCAACAGCTACCTTTCATGAGTGTAAGTATGTCATGTGATGCCATGACTGTGACTGTACAATGAACTGTAGTTGTGAGAATGTGTGGAGTTGAGTGTTTTGGAAACAGCTAGGAAGCTGATACTCTGCAATATTCAGCCAAAGGCTGCTTGATAAGGTAGCTTTTGGCACCCCCCCACCTTGATGATGTTGCTTTGTTTGTGTCAGTTTTCTTGCAATGTACTTTGTTTCCCAGCTGCTTTCTATTTGATTTGTGTCATGGGTACGGTTTGGAAGCCTATACGCCTTGTTTTGTTCTTTGTAAAGGTACCTTCACCATGTCATCTTCTTGTGGGCATTTCAGAGTTGTGACACTGGCAGGTATCTGATTCTGTTCTTACATACAAAGTGGTCATAGATTGTTCCAGGTAATGTAGGTTGCAGAGTTTGGATGCATGAGACCTGTACTGAGGGAGTTTGCACAGTGTTTAGGTGGAGGTACAGAAGAGCATTTTGGACTTGTTTTGTGTCTTGTGGTGGGCCTGATGCATCATTTGTGTCATCTAGTGTTCATAAGATATGTAGTCATTTTACCTTCAAATTGGCTAAGCACTCTTTTGTCTCTGGCCTGTATATAGTTGTAAATGTGTGTCATCATTGCAGGCCACAGTGCCTGTGCGACAACACTGACATATGTTTGTGTCATACCACCAGATTATGATGGGCCTGTGATCAGGGACTGTTGTACTGCCATCTGTCTCCATCTTGGATAATGAGATGTTAGATTACTTTGGTGTGGTATGCAATAAGCCTCAAGCTGGTGACATCAACCACTGTAATGTCTGCCTATTCTACAGGACAATGTCTGACAAATCCCTTCTTTTTGTGGTCTGCGGGTCTGTACCTTGAAACATCTATTTTGACTCAGTATGAGTCACACATTCTTGCTTATTAAGGTCCTGACATATTGACAGCATATGTGTTGTACACTTGAATTACGTTATTGGTTTGATAAGACACTTCTACTAATGTGCTGATGTGTAATGGTTTCGATCCTGAGCTGGACACTATGTACCTGTAATATATTCCTCCTTGCACAAGTAGTTTGAGTCTTCATCATATGGTTCACATGGTCTCACATCTCAACATAGCAAAAAGTTGAAAATCAAGTAAACAGACAATGAGTTTGTGATGAGTGAATTTATAACAATGCTAATGCAGAAAATAAATTTGGGACCTGAAGAAACAAAAAAGTAAAGTGAAGGGTTATGTCATGGTGAATAAAATCATTGGAGTAGATGCCACACCACTGGGAGTCCAAAGTCCAGAGTACTGCTCCCATTGGAACTAGTAGGTGGTTCAGGATCAGTCAACAAAGTGAATGTGTAGCACACAAAGGAAGTCCTTTAGAAGAGGTCACTTGCTGGCACTCCTCACAGCAACAGACGACATCCGCGCTCTCCTCGACTGAGGCGAAAACGCAGCCCTCATCCTCCCGGACCTCTTTGCCACCTTCGACACCGTTTCCCACCACACCCTCTGCACAAGACTCCATGACTTTGGCATCCGCGGCAAAGTCTTAGAGTGGATACTCTCCTTCCTCATTGGCCAAACCCAGGAAGTTAAGCTCCCACTCTTCTCCTCAGAACCTATAGAGATCAGATGAGGAGTTCCTCAGGGCTATTCTCTGAGCCCCACCCTTTTCAACATCTACATGGTCCTGCCTGAAGACATCGTCAGAAACCATGGATTCAACAAAGTCTCCTCCGCCGATGACACCCAGCTGATTCTCTCCCTCACCGACAAACCTACAGCTTCTAAGAGCAACTTTCACAAGATGAAGGCAGTTGCCACCTGGATGAAGGACAGCTGCCTCAAACTCAACTTGGACAAAACCAAATTTCCTCATCCTGGGTACCACCCCATCCACCTGGAATGTCCCCTGGTGACCCGCAGCACTCGGAACCCCCCACATCCACCGACCACACACGTAACCTTGCATCATCCTCTACTTCTCACTCGTAATGAACCACCAAATTAATGCTGTCTCATCATCCTGCTTCCACATGCTCTGCCTGCTTCATAAGATTTTGAAGTTGATCCCCACCGAGTCTAGGAGAACAGTCACCAAGATGCTTGTCAGCAGAAAGCTCAACTACGGCAATGCACTCTACGCCAGCACCACCCAAAAGAAATTGCAGAGAATCCAGAAAGCCTTGGCCAGACTTATCCTGCACATCCTCCACTGCAAACACATCTCCGGACACCCAAGAGACCTTCCCTGGCTCCTGATCAACAAAAGATTCACCTTCAAGCTCCGCATGCACGTCTACAGGGCCCTCCACAACATCTTACCTGCATACCACAACCACCGCCTCTCCTTCTACACACCCACCAGACATCTCCGCTCCGCCCACCTGGCCCTGGCCACTATCCCAAGGATCCGCATAACATGGTGGATGAAAGATCCTTCTTTACCTCGCTGGGCAGACCTGAAACTCTCTACCACTACATCTCAGGCAATCCCTCTCACTACCTCAATTCACGAAATACCTCAAGACCTGGTTCTTTGACTGAACTGTACAACTCCCACCCAGCGCCTTGAGACCCTAACGGATGATTATCCACACTCTACAAGAACCATCAATTGATTGATTGGCTGGCAGTGGTGGGTGTCTTGCCATCCATACCTCCTGGATTCTTCGCTGGACGTCCCCGCGTGCGTGGGGGGTATCTGCTGCTATAGAGGGAGGGATGCCTGGGTCTTGTTCTTCCTCTGGCAGGGCCTCCCTTCCAGTGGTTGGCACCGATGCAGATATGCCTGGTGTTGATGAGCTAAAGGAAGGGGTAGACTGGTGTTGAAAGGTTTTGCTCAGGGTGGCGTGAATGTTCCTCAGCACCCCTTTTACGGAAGCCATGTTGGTATTGTGGCCCTCCATCTGTTCTCGTATGTTTCTGTGCATGTCCCTCTGTAGCTGTTTGATTTCCCGGAGTAAGGTCAAGACCTGACCCATCATGCCATGGGACTCTTGATAGTCCCCCAAGATGTGGCTGATGGTGTCCTGGCCAGGAGGAGTCCCAGTGGCCTCACTTTGCTAGCTCACAGCATCCCACCACGCACCCTACCCCCACTGGCAGTGATGGGTGTTTTGCCATTCATACCTCCTGAATTCTTTGCTGGACGTCCCCGCTTCGTGTGGGTGTATCTGCTGCTATAAAGGGAGGGATGCATGGGTCTTATTCTTCTCAGACTTTACAAAAGTAACAGAGCCTCCTGGCCTTAGCAGTTATGTCACTCTCTGTACACACACTATATAAATGCTATCTCCCTATGTGAGTTCACTTCATATGAGAGGTACCAAACAGGCGTATTTGGGTTGGTGACCACTGTGCTGGTGTTTGGAGTTACAGGAACAGGGCCTCCTGGGAGTTGTAGTCAGATCAGTCCCTGTGCTACACACACTATACACAAGCATCCTCCCAGGTGAGGACACTTTAATTGAGAGATAACTACTAGGTGTATTTGGAGAAGAGGACCTTGTTCTGGTGTTTGGGGTTGGAGAAACAGTGTCTCCTGGGAGTTTCAGTCATGTCAGTCCCTGTACTACACACACCATACAAATGTTATTTCCCCAGTGAGTATACTTCATTTGTGAGTTCCTAAATAGGGGTATGTGGACAATTTAGCACTGATCTGGTGTTTGGTGTTAGAGAAACAGTGCTTCCTGGCAGTTGCAATCAGGTAACTCTCTCTACTACACACGCTGTACAAATGCTGAGTATTACATATCTGTATGCAGACTGCATTTAGGTTTAGGCACACATTTAACTGTTGAGACATACCATGAGTCCTGGGATTATTATTGTATATTGAAAGACTTACGTGCCCCATTTGGACCAATGACATTGATGGACCTTAATAGCTGTGCTGTTGGGTCCATCAATACAGATTGACAGTGTTTGCACTCAGATACTCTGGGTATTGAATGTTGGTGGGGTACATGAACAAGACAGTGCCAAAGGTGAGCTATTAGCATGCATGACATAGCATTTCTGTGACATATTTTTGTGTTGTGACCTGCCAGACTCCACTCCCCCAGGTATTCCTATCAAGCCCACAGGATGCAGGATGACCAAGACCTTCTCCTCACAGGGAAAGAGATGTAATGAAGCACTGGGAGGGCCACCACCAGTCTTCTTGGCCTGCAGCTTCTGCCTGGAGACCAGGGAATGGACCTGGTCCCTGAGGTCGCTCTACCTCTTCCTAATGTCCTCCTTTGTGCGCAGGGTGGTTCTTACAGCATTGACTCTATCGACTATCCTGCCCCACATTTCAAGTTTCCTACTGAGAGGACTGGTGCTCCAAGCAGTTGTGGCTCTACTCTTATGATTTCATCCACCATGCCAATTAGCTCATCTTCTGAAAAATTTAGATTTTTTTAAACATGACATGGTGGGAAACACTACGGGTGACACTGACTCACTAAAAGGGCAAGTGCAAAAGGGTGTGAATGGACAAAAGTGTGTGCAGGGTATTCCATGGGATGGTGAAAAAAAAGTGTGCCTAATCTATCAAGTGCTTGTGAAAAAAAGTTGCTCTTGCTTCTGTGTTTTGCGTAGTCAATGCAAAGGATTATGGTCTGTGAAGGGGTGTGTTTTATAGTGTCCTTTGCAGGTGTGTCCACTGTTATAATGTGTGTCAGGTGTGGTGTTAAAATTCATCCAATGTGCAGTTGTCTATTGCTTTGCTGACCGTGAACCGCGTGGTTCGGACCACTATCAGGGACCGCCACAGTGACTGTGTGCTTGTAATATGCTTGGTGGTTAGTCGCTGTGCTGTCGGCGCCTGAGATCGCACCACCTATTCCCAGGCTGCCATGCTGCTAGCAGTCTGCTATTTTTTGATTGTCGGTCAGCGGTCCTGCCTGTATAACTTGTAATAGAGCAATCTGAAAGACCGCCACCATGGCGGTCTTTTTGGGACTACCAACATGGCGGTCTGGCAGTCTGGTGGTCCGACTGCCAAACTTGTTATGAGGCCCTTAGTGTTGCTTACCCCCACATCCACCCTACCATGTGAAATCTGTTGGTTGTGGAAATAGATTACAGCATTTGGGGTAAAGAAGGTTAGGAAATCAATCAATGACTGGGTAGAGGGAATAAGGAAAAAAGTAGGTGGCAAGACATACATAGTATTCAACCACTCCCAAAGGCACGAAACAATTGTCTTGGAAGGGAAATGACATTTAACACCATTCGCACAGTCTTTAGTAGCTCACAGGCAGGTTTGTTACCTAGGTAAGAATGCAAAATATGTAGGACACACCAGTGCAAAAATATTTATAATAAGTAAAATTCATACGGCATATAAATGATGGTGCACAGCATTTTGGCATTGTCAGTCTTGGGCGCGGGGCTGAACTTCAGAGTTGTGCCAAGGAACTTCATTGCAGAAGACAAAACTTGCTGAATGAGAAAACAAAAAGACAACATTTGAGAGTGTAAGTAAATGTGGTACACAAGGACTCAGTATAAGGGGCATAAAGTAGCATGAATACCACAAACTGAAGCCCAATCTAATTGCAGGTACCGTGAATGACTGATCCCCCAAACATTAAAAAGGCAAGTTTAGTTATGCCCATCATGTCCACCATATTAATCACTTTGCTTTTGACACTCAAGTCACTAGTCGGCATTAATCCATATAAATCACTTGTTTCCAGTCCATTAGGATGTGTCCCATTAAATATTTTCTAGTAGAAATAGACTGTCAGAGATATTTCCTTTTCCTTGATATTATAGACTTCCAGAAAGAGACAGACCTATTGAACAAAAAAAGTAAATGAAATTGAGATTGAAAATTAAGGTAACCAAGGGGTCTCAGAAGAACCAATAGATGCAGATGTAAAGTTACCTAAACATCAAGAAAGTAATACATAGAAGCATGTAGTTAGAATAATTACTCACACATTAAAAATAGAAGTTTTAACCCCTCCTATGCATTAGCATGTCATGTGCCGTTCATTAATCAGTTCAAGTAATCTGTTTCCAAACCAGTGTTTTATCTAATTGTGTGCCCTTTCAATCTTCAATAAAAAGCTACAGATGGGAATGAAAGGCTAGGAAATGGCAGTGTCCATTGCAGAGTTGGAGGCTGTTGTTTATTGCAAAGTGTGTGGTTGACCTTAAGTTTGACTTAAGTGTCTTTGTTTGTCACCATTACCAGGCCAAAATGGAGAAGTTCCTGCTTACCTCTCGATCTTGCACACTGAGCAGACTAGGCCATTTTTGTTCATTTACATCCATTGTCACACCAAATACAACACAAACAATTTCAGTTTCTTATTATTGCTGACATTGTGTTGTTACTTTTTTGATTTACCTTTTAGTCCCATATGTACAGTTAATCTTTGTAAGAAATCAGGTTATTGGTTTAGGGGGGTGGAAGCCCTGCTCTGTTAATAACCTTAATCCTTGTTAGGGTAAACTACTAAAGTCACTAAATCAACCTGTGCTTAACCTTCTGGTAGCTTGGCACAAAGCAGCCAGACTTAACTTAAAGGCACTGTGTTAAGTATTTATGCTGCACACAAGCAATAATAAAGTGACAATGCAATACAAGAAAAATCCCCAACCAATTTAGAAATATTTTTATTTTATTTTTTATTTATTTATAAACGTTTTATATAGTGGGACCACGACCCATGGGGGTATCATAGAGCTTTACAAATGGGCATGTGTAAAGATACAAGTAAAGCAATAAACACATATTCGAAGTGGAATACCCTGAAGACATAGCACACTATATGACACAAAGTACATGGCTTAGCCAACATAAAATATCATACATGACAAACCCATCACACACTTGTTTTGACTCAATGGGATCTGGGGATCAGTGACAGAAGGTCCAAGCTGACAGATAAACATATAGTAAACTAAACCATGACAAGTTAGCAACCATAGAGTTAGTTTTAATACATAAAATGAAACAAAATTGACTTGAATCTAATCAGTAGAACTGGAGATATGCAATTTCAAAGTTTTAGGTAGATATAGAGCCTAAAAGCACAAAGTGACACAGTCATCTGGTTATGCAAGACTAGGGGGAACTCACAAGTTCAGGCTGACCACGATGGAGTGCAGACCAGATATAGAGGCCAGCTTAGTCCTACTGAAAAAGTTCCCTTTTCAAAGTCCAGCACAAAGAGTTTGCGTGCAGGAGGCCATGAGGAGCAGGGAGAGAGTCACAGACTGTCGTCACTGTAAGACGAAGACCTGGTTGGGCATCACAGACAGTTGTTGCTGAAGCTTCACAGTGGCAGTCACCACGGGCTGCTGTTGCTGTAGCACGAAAAGCAGATCTCGCATCGCGGATTGTCACTAGCGGTTGTTGCAGCTCGAAGAGTTGAGTTGACCGGAGCTTTGCAGTGCCACAGAATGAGCCCATTCACAGTTGTGAAGAGCCCAAAACTTCAGGATTTCTCCTTTCTTCGCAGAGGAGTGCACTCTGATGCCAGCCAAGGGTTCAGGACCTGGGTATGCACCTCTTGGCATTTAGGGACTAACTCTAGCAGAGGTGAGCAGGGCTCAGGCAGGTCCAGTTTCAATAGGTCAGCTGGGCAGTTGTAAGGATGCTTCTGGAGCTTGCTGTGGCCCTTTAGCTCAGAAGAGGAGGTCAGCCAACTGACCCTTGGAATCACTCAGGTAAGCCTGGGATGAAGGGAGCAGGTCTAGTCTTCCTTCTCAGAAAGCAATCCAGGCCTCAAGCAGCAGAGCACTTCTCTGGGAACAAGACAGGCCTCAAGCAGTAGGGCGGGCCTCTTGTAGCAGCAGGACAGTCCTCTGGGGAACAAGACAAGCCTTGAGCAGCAGGGAAGTACTCTGCGGAACAAGGCAGTTCTTCCCCTGTAGTTTCCACAGGTCCAGAAGTGTACTGAAGAGGAGGTTCAAGAGGTCCAATATTTATAACCGGTAATGACTCATAGGGCATGAGATCTCCCCCTTCTAAGACATCTCCTAGGTTGGAAATTCCAATGCGATCCCACGCCTCAAAGTCGGTCAATTTACAGATTTCCGGCAGCCAGTTTCCTTCCCACATGGGGGTCATGTTGGTGGGCCGGTGCATCAATCCCAGCACCCTGGTGATCCTGGCCCACACCCCAGGTGCCATCCAGGTAGCAGGTAGGAGCTGCCTTACTCCCCCACCTCCATATAAATAGTGGAGACATGATTTCCCTTCCTGCTGCATTCTTTCCAACCGAAAAGTAGGGTGGTCTCTTGGGGCATACATCCACTCATTGACATTAATCAGGTGCGCTGCCCTGTAGTACGCCTCAACATCTGGCATAGACAGGCCCCCACTATATTGATTACGCTGCAGCGATTTAAGTGCAATTCGCCAGTGTTTCTTCTCCTACAGAAAAAGTGGAACCACTATTTCTTGTAGGAATTCCCTAATCCGGTGTGGATCTTGTAACTGGCGGGCCTGGTATAAATCATGATAATAGCCAGCGAAGACCTCCGCGATTTCTTTATTCGAGGAAACCCTAACTCCCTCCGGGGTCACAACCTCATCAACCCACCTCGATTCCATTTCCTTCCTATCCAGCTAAGCCAGGAGTTTTCCTGCTTTATTACCCGCTTCATATAGCCTGTGTTGAACGGAGGGCAGCTGAGTTCTACTCTCCTTCTCCGCCATTTCCCTATACCCAGCCCCAAGTCGCTTCAATTGGTGAAGGGCAGGAGGGGCTGGAACCTGTCCCATGGCCTCCTTCAACTCCAGTAGTTGCCGCTTATAGTTTTCCAGCATTCCGACACCTTCTTTCTCTTCCATGCCCCTAAGTTCTGAGCACTACCCAAGATCACCGTTTTGTATGCCCCCCACAAGAGCACCACAGGGGATTCAACCGACCCCAGGTTTTCCCAGAAATATAGTTCAGAGTCTACTCAAAGCGCATGTGCCAGCTCATGGTCCTGCAGGTCCCAGGACCCTAGCTTCCATCTCTGGGATCCCTTGCCTCAGCTCCCAATCCACACTATCAGAGGAGAATGGTCCGACAAACCCCGTGTCAGGTAATCCACCTGATGGACAGTCCCTACTTCCCCCGCAGGGGCGAAAATAAAGTCCAATCTAGAGAAAACCTTATGGGCCTCAGAAAAGTAGGAGTAATTCCTGTCGGTGGGATGGGCACATCGCCACAGGTCAGACAATTCCAGTGCTGCCGCAAAGCAATACAATAGAGTATGTGGGCCAGCTCCCACGCACATCCCAGAGTGATCCCGCTCTGTCTCCATTACATCATTAAAATCACCCCCAACCACATGGATCATGGAGTTCGCCTCCAAAAGAATCTCTGCTATCTTTTCCAGGAAAGGAGCCTGGAGTCTGGATGTGGCATAAGCGCTTAAAAACAATACTTCCTGACTGCCCCAAAGCCCCTATTCCCCCACGTATCTACCCACTGGGTCTGTCCACTGTCTTGTGAGACGGAAGGGGGGATTACAGATCAATATCGGCACTTCCCTGGAACCAGAAGTATAGCCTGCCTGTGCCAGCATAACATAGGGTCCTCTACCCAGGAATTTTCACTGGGTTCCCTTAAGATGTGTCTCCTGTAAAGAAATAACATCTGAGTGTAGTCTCTTTATATATTGAGACATCAAACCACGTTTGGCCCTATCCCCAAGTGCATTTAAATTCCATGATAGGACGGAAAAGGCCCGAGGGTCTACTCAGGGAGGCCCCAGATCACTTGTGGGGGTCATATTCAAAGAAGAAGTGTACTAAGTGGGGAGAGGACCTCCCATCTAGGACTCCTGATCACATGGTCGAGACACCTAGATTCCAGTAGTTTGTGAGGAGAGACCTATAAGGCACATGTGTCTGTGGCTTATCTACAGTCAATAAAAACAAGCAAAGAACAATCCCCTCAAAACAAACTTCCACCCCACCCACCACCCCACCTTCCACAGGCCCCTATGAGTAATAACCCCCATACACTAACTCAGCAGGAGTCGAGAGGTCTGTAGCCCCCCTCCCTATCCCTTTAATTCAGAACTTCAACTCATGGGTTGCCTCAGAGAAAATCAAGGCTCCCTGACTCGACCCTCAAAACAGGCAAAGTTACGTTATGTGTGGAGAGCACTCCAACACCACCTCCTTCTCCTCCTCACTCAGGGGGTTGCAAAAGCAGCCAGTCCACTCTCCGTCTGTCCTTTATCACAGCGCTGCCTCCACAGCCTTGTCACCCCCCTCTGCCCAAGGACTGCTTCCTCGGGTTCTAGTTGATTGATGACCACCACCAACGGATGAGGAGACCCAGATATTGTCCCAGTGTCTGCGCCCATCCCCTCTAAGCCTGGGGCTGAGTCCTCTTTTCTGTCTCTCTTCTGGTTGACCGTGGCCCGACTTTCCTCAGAGTCAGATGAAGTCGCTCCACTCTTTGTCGATCGCCTCATTCTCCACTGCATGTCTCCATTCCCTCTCTGTCTTCTCCGGCCCCTCCTCCTGGGGTGCGACCAGTCCCTTGATCCCGCGCCCGGCTGTCCTTGGGCCTGCAGCCCGTCCCCTGACTACCCTTCCCAGACAGTTGAGGGCGCTCCTCCAGCCACCCTCAGGCCTCCTCTGGGGACTGGATGAAGAACGTTTTCCCCTGGAACATGACTTTTAGTGTAGCTGGGAAGAGGAGCATGTATTGTAACTGGAGGCTGCGGAGCTTAGCCTTCACAGAGTCAAATGTGTGACGTTGCCTCTGGAGCTCTCTGGTGTAGCTGGGAAAAATTAGGATTTTTGAATTTTCATGATGAACGCCTCCCAGTTTATGAACTTCTGTTAAAACATATCTCGGTCTTGGAAGTTTAAGAAACAGACAATCATTGGGCTGGTATGCACTCCGGGAGGGGGCGCACCTCCTAAAGCCCGATGGGCGCATTCAACCACAAAACAGGTCGAGAACTTCTCTGGCGGCAATACTCGTCATAGCCATGTATCCAGAATCCAGCCCACATTTGCACCTTCGGTTCCTTCCGGAAAACCCACTAATCTTAAATTGTTCCTTCTGGCCCGATTTTCTGCTTCTTCCAGCCACCACATGATATCCTTGTTAAGGACCCTAGTCTCTGCCATTTACTTACGGAGGTCCTGGACCATATCTTCAAGGTCCGATATCCACGTCTCCGCCGAGGTGACCTGTTCTGCCACATTCCGGAGGTCTTGGTGCAAGAGGGAGACCCTGAGCATACCTCTCCCACATGTCCCTGCAGGGCCTCTCTGGAGGACTGAATTGCAGACAGAAGGGCAGCATTGTTGGGTACCGCTGGAGGATTCATGGCCGCCACCAGCGGGGTCACCACCACCCTCGACAAGCGGTCCATACGTCCCTGTCTAGGTGGTTTCGGTTCCTTGTCTCTCACCAAATTGTCATTTATAGTTCATCACCTCCTTCCAAAACACTGGGATTCATCCACTCAGACCTGTCCCAATGCCCTCTCCTTCACAGCACGATCTTGCCAGTGAATTGGGGGGCCACCAGCCACACCAGTCTCAATCACCCCCAACGCGGTCTCTGATCACTTCAAGAGCAAAGTTCAGCCAGGCGGCCCCCCCCAGCTTTGCTTTATCTCTAGACTTCAGGTGGGCGGTGAGTGGGTGTCACAGTCCCTCACGGCCTTCACCGGAGTCAGTCGCCACCCACGCCTGGCTTCCTATGATCCTGCCCCTCCTCGTCTGACCTGACCTGGGTCTCAGGCCTCAGAGCCACTGTGGCACCTGGCCCATCCATGCTGGGCCGCACCCCACTGCCCCACCACTCCAGTAAGGGGGGGGATCCAGAGCCTCGCTGGAGCAGTGGAAAGAAGAAGAGGGGGGGAGGCCTCACACCTCACCTCGCCCCTCGGCGCCACCACCAAAGCAGCAGGCCCTCACTGGGAGCGTCCCCATTCCACCTTACACTCCACCCGGTGGGGGTGAGGGGTCCCTACAGCAAAGCAGCCCGGCCAGAGGCCTTCCCCTCCCTCCCTCTGGTGCGATCTACCCAGCGAACCCGGGGCAGTGTCTGTCCCACCTACTGCACTTCCTCTCACGGCAAGGCCTTCACCGGGGACATCTTTCTCTCCCGGCCTCCTCCTGCCCCACTCCACCTTGTCCGATCATCTCGAGGCGGGGTGACAAGGGTGCATACAGTCTTTCACCACCCAGGAGACCCTTCCGATGTCTTCCTGGCCTCAGCAGGTGTCTTCCGCTTGGCACAGCAACAGGGGCGTCTCTGGTGGCAGAGTCACCAGGCCGCTCAGATGGCCAACCACGCCCGGCCCGACAGGATGGGCCAGGCTGCCTCTGCCTGCAGTGTTTCTGCAGTGGTTCATCTGCATCTCACCGTAGTCCTGGGGCCCAGACTGGGAGGCATACGAACGTTACAGAAGGATTTCTCTGAGGCCCGGATGGAGCTCGTTCAAGGAGCGCCCGTCTTCAGTACCATCTTGGCACCGCACCCACCTTTTTCTGTTTTTTTGTCTGTTTGTTATTCTCTTTTCCCTTCCGGCTTTCTGCTCTGCTTGTAGCTTGCATGGGCAGAGAGCCAATCAGGGACACAGACTTTTCCTCAGGGAGAGGTGTATGGCCTGAGGAAGGAAGATATATGATTAGAGGACGGGTTCTCTGATACCTTCTCCTATTAAAGCCATCATTAGGGCAAGAATGTTGTCCTATTTTGGGCTGTAAGACCCATATTTATACTTTTTTGTGCCACATTTGAGTCATCTTTTGACGCAGAAGCAGCACAAACGTACAAAATACAATTACATTTTGTAATTTTGTGCCACTTTTGCATCAAAAAATGACGCAAATGCGATGCAAAAAAAGACAAATATGCCCACGAAGGGCATAGGGCCAGGAAGCCTGCCAAAAATCCTATCCATAACAGGTAAGCTGGGGTACTGGCTCCTAGGTGTAGCTCATCTCACAACATTGTGGGATAGTTGCTTCTGGGTATAGTTCCTGGGTGTAGTTCCTCTCAAACCAATATGAGATAAGTGCTCCGGTTATAACTCCACTCACAACAAGGTGGGCTAGTGCTCCTGGGGACAGGTCCTAGGTGCAGCTCCTCTCACAGCATGGTGAGATAGTTGCTCCAGGTTATAGATCCTATTACAACAAAGGGGAATACGTGCACTTGAATAGAGCTTACAAGGGGGATAATTGCTACTGTGTATATTTCTTTTTATACCAATGTGACATCGTTGTTCCTAGGTAAAGCACACTCTGTTTCCAGTCACATGGCCACAAAACACCCTCACTAACAGACTACAACTTTTCACTTTTTACAATTAATCTTCAGCACAGTTTAAATAAGCATTTATTCATATGCACATTCTATCTCCCGCCATCATTCTCCTTACCGTAACACACCACCACACACCAATAGTCATTGTCTTCTCACTCTCGCACTGTAGCTAACTAATATGTAACCAACCCACTCACTCTGTCCCCATGTATACCTCATTTGCACAACACCATCAACTACTGCTTCCCCTTTCCATCTTCCCTTTCACCTTGATGCCACTAAACTCACACACTCTGCTATTCGTTCATCACAGAAACCTGGTTGGGAAAAGACATGGCTCAAATAATTAATGAAGCTGTACCAAGTAAATATTCAGCCTTAACTTACAGTTGATGAGGAAAAAAGGAGGTGGACTAAGTAGTATCTTTAAGAATACCAAAAAAAGAATGTGAGGCTCTTCTTACTAGATGAAGCTCAGTCCACTTTCACCTGCAATTTGCTTTTGCACTACACACCCCCACCAAACAACTGAGCTTTTACAGATGCATTTAACAACAGATCTGTCAATCATATATTACCGTACTTTCCGGCATATAAGACGACTTTTTAACCCCTGAAAATCTCCTCAAAAGTCGGGGTTCGTCTTATACGCCGGTATACGGTGTGCTGAAACTTCAGGGACAGGCGCCCTGTAGCTGAGCCACCGTGCGTTGCATTTGGAAATCGATTCCAAGCGTATGATGGGTTCCGCATCCCACAAGATTCAGCTACTTGTGGACACAGAGCTGATTGGTCAACCGTGAGTTGAGCTGTCCTTACTGTGTGCCGCAATCCTCGCTGGCAGTTGTCTGGACAGGCACGTATTTCTGCATGTGCTCCAGGCTATTCCACTTGCACTGTTTTATGTTTACATGTTTGATGACAAACAGCCTTCTGTTTATAAGTGACAGTTTTCCTACTAAGTACCTGAATGTCATAAGCATTTGAATTAAAATTACCATGTTAAAATCAAATCTGATGTTTTTAAATTTTTATTTGGTGTGCGTTGGAAGAGGGGTAGTCTTATACAGCGAGTATAGCCCAAACCCTATATTTTAACAGGAAAAGTAGGGGGTCGTCTTATACGCCCAGTCGTCTTATACGCCGGAAAATACGGTATATGTATATTTGGTGACCTGAACATTTAGTCTGACAAATCAAATATGCCTGGTCTTAATGTCAATATATCAAGGCTGAATATGCACAGTACAATAGTTCAATTCCATACCAACCCACATAACAGGAACTTTTTTGGATGTCAACATCTCTAACTCTGAACTACTCACTACCCAGCAAAACTAACCAGTGCTCTGAACTGACTATCATATCATCTTCTTCTCACTGAAGATACTAAAGAAGTATCAACAGACCTCATCTGTACTGTTGCAACATATAGGCTCTAGAACAAAGCATACATGGAGGAGTCAGACCCTCAGCTAACCACAATTATACTGTAATTCTCTGACTCAAAGACATCAGTATAGATGGTGTTACTGTTGCTTGGATTTTCCTTTACCTACACAACAGATCTTACCTGATTTATATGCCCCATTTCTTATCTAATCCTTACAACTTACCATCAGGAGTTCCACATGGGTCTATCATCTCACCTCTACTTTTCAACTTCTGCATGAAATTGCTATCACACCTAATCAACACTTTTAAAGTTAACACCTACAAGTATACAAGTGAGACGAACAAATAATTCCCAAATTAGAAAAGCCAAAGAACATATGAAAATCAAAACTCAACAGCTACCTTATAGCCATAAATCAATGGTTGACATAGAATCATCACAAATTACATTCTTCACAAAATTAAACACTGAGCAGCAGTGATTGGAAATTTCATAATCCGCTATCACGGCCTAATGATGTAGTATCTCTGCCAAAAATAACTAAAGAAGTGTGAAATCTTCAAATTATCATGGACTCTGCACGTTCCATGAATACTCAAGTGGTCTAAATCAGCATTCTACACAATAAAACACTCCAACACATTTTCTTGAATGGCACAAGCAACACCGTTGCTCATCTTCTCAAAACTGGAATAGACTAATGGACTATATCACCACATCCTAGTCTTAACCATGACAAGGCTGCAGAGAGTTCAGAATTCAGCAGCAAGACTAATTTGACATAAAAATACAAACTTGCATCTCTCCGGTCCCCAAGGCTCTCTCCATTGTTTTCCAGCCACAAAATCTTCTTTCGAGCTATTATACATCACTCACAGAGCAAAAAAGGCATAGGAACAAAATTCCTGCTATCAAAAATCAGCCGGTACTTCCACCCTAGGAATTTACGTTCCAGGCTGACACCACATATAATTATCCCAAGTTACAGAAAGACAGTCATTATTGGTTCTACTTTCTCTGTTCATGTCACCAAATTATTGAATTTTCTACCTGTTTACCTAAAGTCAGAGCAAATGAGAATCACATGGAGGTCAGGACAATGGTTCATAGTTGCTTTTACCAATGTGGCCCATCAGAGAATATCTTTATGATTTAGTTCACAAAGAGGACTGTTAGCACAAATTCTGGCCTCTCTGTCTAGACAGACACCCACATACAATAGTCTAAGATCAAGAGAAAATCAATCAACCCTATGCCAGTAAAAATATGTCCCCCGAGCCTCTGTTTCAAACATGAACAGAAAAGAACGATCAATACAAATTAAAAGATGGTCATTGCCCCAAACCATTACTTGTCAAAATCCAAATGCCAGTTAGCTAAACATACCACATAACATGCTACATCGCATTAGTAAAAAGCAGAATATGAAGTCAAAAAGAATACCTCTAATCGTATCTATTAACCTCATCAAAGATTGCAGATGAATCCCATCAAATGGACCACCAAAGATGCAATAACATATAGCACATTCTAGCATGTAGGAACTATTGACCACATCCTCGTCCCTGCTTAAAAAACACTCTGACATCTGCCTATCAAATGTTTCTCTGCCACCATCCACTTCTCTGGATTGCACTACCCCTTACAAATCATTAAATGCTAAATTGAAAATCTTTCCAGCTTCAGTGCTAAATTTGACTCAGTGGTTGCCAGCAGGAGCCATCAGCATTTACATTTGGGGACCTGCACATATTTATTCTGAATCAGATACTTACCAATCACAAGAGAGGGAAAAACACACAGCTCGGAAAGACAGAAGAAGAGACAAAAGGCAAAACAGTCATAAAGGGAGAAAGCACAAACCTGCAAGAGTGAAATAATGGGGCAAGGAGTGTTCGGGAGTGGATTAGGTGGATTTCAGACTGCCAGCTTTGGTTTACAGCATGCCGATGTATATTTGCACTGGTCCTGGGTTTCTGAGCAAAGCTTCAGGCCAGCACTCTTTCTTTTACAAATTATGCACTGCGTATATTCACTTGCCAGTTGGTGACATGCTTCATCACCAGAGACGCAGAGCGGGGGTAGGTGCTCTTGAGTCCTTGGCCAACACCCAAATGGGCTGATCACTACATTGGCAGGACTACATAGGCTCACTGCTTTTTCCGATGGGGCCTATCCTTGAATCTGGGGAGGGTTCCTGTACCACAAAGTTTACATAATTTACCATAACTGTGAAGATTCGGTATGATTCTATGACTTTTTTTGAGGTCCTGACAAATTGGATCAAGATCTGTATAGACTTATATCAGCGAGAAACATGTTCACCTTCTATATTAGGGCAGCGTAGGAACGTCCCACTCTGCCACACACATACTTGATCACTAGACTATTGGTTCTCTAACATTATATATTATTCCGTCAATAGAGTAAGATCGACATTATTCTTACTTCCCCTGACCATTTCTATTTGTAATCATGACAGTCGCCCATATTCTTAATAAAAGACTTTACTATAGGGTCCTACTAGTCAATTTTAAACATTTCTTCTCACCAATCCCACTTATTTTCATTTACGGCAACTTTCTTTAAAAGCTCTTTGGTAAAGAGCCCCCCGTGAGGGGCTCGTCAGATATTGCAAAGCCCGATGATGAAGCATGTTCTTATTTGGTGAGTGAGGGCTATTGTTCCTGATATAGGTGATCCACAGGGACTGCTCTGGATCTCACCTACATTTGGGTGAAATCCATACAGATATATTTCTTTTGGAACTGTGCATCTGTTCTATGCACAGGACCATCCCTAAAAAAAACTCCCATCTCATAAGCCCTTCTTTTGTTTTTTGTATATGCACTTACCACAGAATTTGACATTTCCTAACCACAAAGTAATTTTCTACTCGCCTCACTTTGCATTTGCATGTTCACACATCCCTACTACGTGTTAATTTTTTGCAACTTGCCTGATAGAACTAATTATTCACTTGCATTCTAATGTCCTACCTAACAGAGTTAATTAATCTCTTCAACAAGAACCCAGTTTTAAAGCATGAAAGACTCATCTTAAAAAACACAAGACTAAAGGTTATAAACTTTAACCATGTGTGAAAGTACTAAGAAAAATAATAATAAATAAGGGTTCTTCACGGAGTCCAAGACGTCTGCTACGCATGGTAAAAAAGCACTTCAGCACCTCATAAGGTGCCTTAAGCACTAAATAAGTCTAATTAAAAAGCAATGTAACACAACATCCTGCTGTGCTGCAAGCCTATCGCCTTACTCTTCTCCTACCCCAGAAAGATCAGATGTAGCAGACTTTTTTCTGCTATGTAGCAGACTGCTGTTTGCTAGGAATATTTGGTTTGCTAAAACAGTTCTATTTTGGACTCCATGGTGAAAGGCATGACTACAGTCACTGCAGCACTGAGAGACATTTGTTTAGGTTTGGGTAATGGTGGTGGTACCATTGCTGATCCAGGGGTGATCCTAATGTCTTCCCATCCAGAGCAGGATGCAGGATGTGCATACAATTGCACAAATTGACAGAAAAAGGAAGGACATTTGATAGAATTGTTCTTTCCAGTGGTGGCAACAGCCTATTTTTCCTCACTCACATCTCTTCCTGTCAAAAGCCTGTTTCGTGAGTGCCAGCTTCGTCTCTACTCCTTGCTTAGCAGTAGCCTTTAACAGAGAGGTCTCTGTATTCATATATTCTGGTGTCTGCTGATTCAGAGACCTGTCTCCATCTCTGCCTCTTCCACCGGTAGGCAATAAAAATAAGAAATTTGGTACCAACAGTTTATACAATGGAACTGACAAAACACCACTACAACAAGATCTATTGATGTGTATATCAAAGTTGAGGTGATACTAAACATTTTGGACACCCAGTAGCCCCCCACCCCCAATGGTCCATTGGATGTCTATGGGAGCAAGAGAAGGCTGACACAAAATAATTAGATTAATTATAAATAATAACCATGAACAGTGACCCAATCACTATAGCTGAAAATGTCAAACAAGTTCTACAAAAAATACTGAGCAATATTTGGTGCCTCTCCAAGGCCCATGAAACCCCTATGAGACCCAGAAGAAGGCTTGAAATGTTGATGTCATTAATTAAAAAGAATAGCCATTGACTAACACAGACTACAGCCCACATGCACAATAACAGATAACCTGAAATATTTCTATCAAAAAAGTAAAAATTTGCAAAAATAGATGTGGGCTCCTTAAAGATTCATAACAACCATCTGATACATACAATAGCTTAATTTGTGGACATGTATATGGCTTGGCAAATAGGTATGTAAAACAAAGACAAAATGGCCATCTGTCAGATACAGGCTGGTTTCCCAAAATGGTGGACGTGCATATGGCTTGGCAAGAAGGCATAGAGAACAACCACAAAATCAAATGATAAACATAGAGGAACAACACTGGCTGTCCAAAACAGCGAAAGAATCGCAATCTAATCAAAGCTTGAGCTACTCCACACTCTAAGGTTACAGTCCAAATTAATAGCAAGAATAACTTTTCAAACAATATTACATACATTTAGATTCAGCAAAGGAATGACATCAACTGTTATTACGTGTGGAGAACTTCATCAGTGAGAACCCTAACTAACACCAGATTAGGATAGCATGTTTGGACTTCATGCAAAAACAATTTAGTCTCACAAATTTGGAAAATATCTAACTATGGCTCTATCAAAATAGGGGTTGGTACCTAGAAACAAAAGCAACTAGACATAAGGATCAGTAACGTCATTATATACCTGTCCTCAATTTGGTTCAGCAAGCTGTGACAATTTTCGTCAACAGGACATCAGTGCGGTCAGCAATACATCAGGATTCAGCATCAAAGTTCAGAAAAAGCAAAGTCTCTCTAAGCAGATTGAAAGAATATAGCTAAGCTCTCAAGACAGTTAAGAAGAATATCGCAGAACGGCCTCTCTTCTCTCGGTGCAGTCCGGCTAATTTAGATTTCCTAAGACTACTTCCCACATCCTAATTGGTCAGGGGGTCGCATGTCTACAGTTAGTCCAATGAAACTAATCCCTCAAATCTACAATTTTACTACTAAATGGTTCACATGTTGACGATTGGTTCTTCTTCTCCCACTGTCGTCATTCGGCTCATCTGGTATCAATATTATTGCAGCTTATACTTCAGTCAGTGCATCCATTGTCTTCTCCTGGGAAGGTCTGTCTTACACACATTACAATATACATTGTTTCACTAGCAAGTACAGCATCTTCTAGCAAGCAGTTTCTCATGAGAACTTACTTCAGCTACGACAACATAGTCAGAACAGTGGAAAATCACAATTTAATTATCTAATCATCTATTTTATAAAACGCCTAAGAAATGCAGCTTGACATGAGACCGTGCAACTAGGCCAAGACCTCGCTAAGTTCTGGAGCCCTACCAGCAATCAACAGGCACATGGAGACAGAAATAACATAAAGTTGACATGAGTGCAAGGCAATTAATAGTACCCTAAAATATCTCAAGCATATCAGCAGTGAATATATGATCTGACCATCAAAGTAACCAAGAAAAATAATCAGTGGCCCACAACAGATGAGGCCTCAAACAGTAAATTATCAAAGTATAATTGAAAATCTGGATCCATCTAGTTTCCATCCAGTTTCCATCCAGATAGAAAAAAACACTCAATCCTTAATCCCTACATGGGGCTAACCTGCATTCTTTAAAAGTCCAAGGACTAAATAAGGAACAGGGAGGCATCTTCAGACGAGTAATTTTCTACTGTATATGCTCTAGATTCACTCTCTATGGCACTTCGCCTGTAAAGAAAATGGATTTTACCTTAAAGGGTTAACCTTTTTAAATAATTGGTGTCTGGTGACAAACAGCAGTGCATACAACAGTACGCCTCGACAGGGGCAGCTTCCTCTTAATATATTACAGGCTAGATGGTTCGGTTCTTCTGCTACTTGTAACCTTTGCCATAACGGTGCCCAAGATTTGAGACATGCTGTATTAATCTGTTCGGCTTTATTGCAACATCGCCGTAGGGGGTTGAGCCCTATTTATCTCACTCTTCCTTTATTAACTGCTTCAGAGCTATTGCATGCTCTCTTCATTCCACCAAATGAAATGTTTTGTATCAGAATGTTTAACCATTTTAAGTGTTTCTTATCTTTGTATTAATTTAGTTTGCCGTCTAGGAAATATTAATTTTTTACTTTGGTCTTTCTTAAATTATGTGTATTTTATGTGGACCTCCTGTGGAGTTCCATATCATAAGAAATACAAATTTAATTGAATTGCGTGCAACAGTTGCTCGCTTGCAGTAATGTCTTTTACCACTGCTCATGTGTTCCCATAATATATTTTGTACCCTAAATCTTGCTTATGCGATGAGGCATTTTGGCCAAATCTGTCAGACACTCAAGGGGGTTTATCTCATTTATGACCCTAAAGAATATTCTTAATTGTGCCCCATCCATTTAGTCACTTAAGGAAATTGTAGGCCTCCAGGAGTTTAGGGGGAAAGTATCTACATTGTGCTGCAAGAAGTTTCGTTGTGTATCATGAAAAACTTCCATGGCCTGATTTGTGGGCATTTGTTGTCATTCAGTGGCCCACATATCCCGCAAGACTTCCCGGAAGACCCAGTCTTGGGAGATTTGACCACCACTTTGGGCACGATCTTCCATTTAAATGGCACCCACCTGCAACATTGTTGTTTAGCCTGCAGGATCCTAGAAGAGAGTTAACATGACTTTGCATTTCCTGTTTCTGTCCTCATTTCACCGGTTTCCAGGCTTCTTGTGTTCTGCTTGTGGATTCATCTTTTGCTGGTGACATTATGGAAATCTTGATGTTCTTCTCTGCTATCGACATGACCTCAAATGTTTGTTTTCCTGAATAGAAATCTTGGAAGAAAAGAAACAAAAATAGAACGTTTAGAGACGTACATTCTGTCCAAGAAACGACAATGTTTTCAACTGTAAGACATTGATCATTACAACTCTGATTTGAACCAAGAATTCATTTTTGACATAAAAGAATAATGTCGATGCAAAATCAGATTGTGAGTCACAGACTGCATATTTTTAAAGCTAATTTTCAGTTTAATTTTAAATGCTGAGAAAGAAGACAGCGGGGTACTTCTTGCGATAAAAATGATCATAGTAGCATTGTAAAGATAAGTCTAACAAGATTTGTGTTTTTGGTATAACTCATTCCTGTTGTTCAAAAATGTATCCAGTGAGAAGAAACAATACTGTGAATTCCATATACCGAAATAGCTTCAATAATGATATGAAAGACTAGAGATGGACAAGTCAAGGTGGGTTTGCTTCTTACAAGGAGTACTATGGTGAAATGATAGTGAGAAACCGCCATAAGAGAATATATTTAGGTGTAAGCAAAGACATAACTATAGAAGATGTGTCTCTCTCTTCCCTTTATCTTCCCCTTTCCCAGGCAATAAACCAAATTCTGTGAGTCGGAGTTAGTGCAAAAGTGGAGTTAGATTCCACATTGCTCCTGCAAGACATTGGCCTTGGAGATCAGGTTAGTGCAGTGCGAGTCTCTGGTTTGACAAGATATAAGGCATTACTCATCACAAATGCATCACAAGAGTAACACAGAATACCAGAAAGTATGCAAGATCGTGCCGCCATAGAAAAAATTGCTCACTTGTATCACTTTTTTGTTTCGACTCCTAGAATGAGCAGAGCTGTGATGCTTATGTTATTTTACTTACTGAGAGGGACAATCTTATTTTTAAACTATGGTGTTGAGATAATTTTAGATAGATAATTATAATGCAGTGCATGGGGATCCACGTGGAGTATGGACATGGGTGTTCAGGGAGTGAGGTGAGAAAGAGAACGGGTTAGTACCAGGTGGGTAGGTTGCTTGCTGGGAAGTCTGGAATATCCAGGCAAGAGGCTTGCCCCAACTGGGTAAGTCTCTTTGGGGGCAAAGAAAGGCACCAACTGTAAGGCACTGAACTAGTGAGAACTCACCTGATTGAGGCTGCATGAAACCTGCGTCACTTCACACCTTCACTCATAATCACTCAATCTGCGTCCAGTCCCAAAACCTTATCTAGGTCCTGCCTCTCTCCATAGCTTCCTATCCTACATCTCACCACCCTGTAAACCGATATGGAACCAGCTCAGTAACAAGATATCGAATATTCATATAAATAAAGTAGATAATTAAATATACCTTTGCACTGGAATAAAATTGTTGTCCAATAGAAAGGTACGATTACAGCCAGGTTTTTGGTATTTCTGACATGAAGTAGGCCCCCTCCCCTACATTTCAAGAGTTATTTTAATTAACTTTAAAAAAAAACATAATTACACAATGAAAATATAAAAGAGTTGGCTTATTTCATTTGCAAAACTGAGATTGTCTACATGTCATTATTTGGAAACACCTAAGAGGGAGATTTATAGAAATAAATAGGAGATATTTAATTTACCTGTATTCTTGTGCTTAAGAGTAGGGGGGTTCTAAGCAGAAGTAATGTAAAATGACATCACTTTAAGCTTAAAACATCGGGCTTCTGCCTGCCTAAATAGAAAGCTTTGACATGTATAGAAAGGATATTCTTTCTCCAAAACCTGTGCATGTGTCGTTGTTTTTGTTATAATAGGGGAAACTGAACATGGGACTTTATATATATATATATATATATATATATATATATATATATATATATATATATACATATATATATATATATATATATATGTATATATATATATATATATATATATAAACACATATACATATATATATACATATACATATATGTATATACATATATATGCATACATATATATATATATATATATATATATATATATATATATATATATATATGTAATTTTTTATACATATATATAATATATACACACACACATATATGTATATACATACATTTTCAGTAGTCGTAAACTACATGAAGTTAAAAATGTAAAAACACCGTGTCTAAGCGTTTCTGATAAAAGTCAATTGTTAGCTGCTTTGCGGTGCTTTTCTCTGCGCCGCGGAACCTTTTCTTGCACAGACATATTTCCCGCCCGAACACCAGATCTAACACAATAATAATAGTGCGCCTCAATTCCCGAAGGACATAACCCTTTGCCGAGTCCCATCAGTATAATGTTAATGGCATGCCTTCCTAGGCATGAAAGAAAATACAAGCATAAATATCGAGTTCCGACTCATAAATGCCTTGTATATGCTAAATGAAGTATATAATATGCACTGCATTATTTATGTGCCAGATTTATCTCCATATTCGCAGTGAGGAGTGGGTGAGCAAGGCAGATAGTACTTCTATCATCAGAGCAGCGAGGCAAGGTCACAATAGCAAATCAAGCTTACTCACCCACAGGGGGCACCATGGGCGGCTCAGCACGAGGGGAACAGATAGAGCGTATGAAGCAGAATGTAATATTAGTAAAATACGGATGGGTTAGCCTCTGTAACCAGTAAGGCATAGGCAGACATCCTTAGACACTATAGATTAATGACACACATGAACACTGCCTGGGACTCAAACCAATAAGTACAGACAGCAGTAGCTAAGAAGCGTGCAGGTAGTGTAAAATTAAAGGCAACAAACACACCTCGCAGACCTAGTATCCCTCAAAACAGAAGGGCAGATGTTCCATATTGCTGCAGGTGATCAAACCCTGTACAGCTGCCTGAATCATAATCTCTTACACTCTACTTGGTACCTCCACAGTTATGTGCTGCTCTACTCTCCCCTCAGCACCGCAAGCACTCCAGTACTCAAGGTCACATTTGAACCAAGCCCTTTTCCAAGTATGCAGGCAAGCAGTGGCTGGCACCTACACAAGGTAAAAGCAAACAGCGCTACATGCAACCAACCTGAGACGGAATGGTCACTCTATCGTATAACTAACAAGAAGGAATGCTCACTCTGTCTTATAATTAACTAGAAGGAATAGTCACTCTATGCTCATTCTGTCTTATAACTAACTAGAAGGAATGCTCACTCTATCTTGTAACTAACTAGAAGGAATACTCACTCTATGCTCACTCTATCTTATAACTAAATAGAAGGAATGCTCACTCTGTCTTAGAACTAACTAGAAGGAATACTCACTCTATCTTATAACTAACCAGAAGGAATGCTCACTCTGTCTTATAACTAAATGAACGAGACTTGTCAAACATGGTACAATAACAGTAGCAGGATCAACTTAATACAAGTCCTCTGAAATCAAACTTTATAGGCACAAAGCACAATCCGGTAATAAACAACACTGACATGTAGAAGACCCTTACACAACATATAACTATATGATAAAGATATATGGGATCAATTCCCCCCCTGCCGTACATTATAATTCCAAGGTGACTCACAACATCATTATCTTGTACAGCATGGGGTACTTTATTCCTTATATTACATGGTCATACAATCACCTTTCACACAACCCACTTAAATCCTGTAGCTCTTCCAAATGAAAGAGAGAGCAGGTTTGAAAACATGACGAATAAAAACAGAACCTCTACTACAAAGTTAAACACGTAAACAACTGACATTTGTTGCAAAAAGATATTAGAATTAGTTTAATGCAAGTCAGTGTTTTTTAAAAAGGCGCAGTAGCTCGGAATGTGCAGAAACATGCAGAAAAAATCTATTTTTTCTATAATTACATAAGGAGTACAACAAATAAAGATGTTGCCATAAATATGTCCTTTCTGTTTGTCACTGTACAGCTAAAAAAAGAACAGAAGAAAGAAAAGCAACATTTAGTTTTTATTCTTTAACCCCAAGGGTGCCTGGGGCGAGCTGGTCTCATCCAGGCACACGGTTCTCGTGTGCCTGGACGAGACCAGCTCGTCCTGCACCTGGCCCATGAAGAAGCACTAGCGCTCCCCGTGGGCCTCCCTCCCACACCCCCCAGTCGGGGATGGAAGGGGAATCGCTTCCCCTTCCACCCCCGATCCCCCCCACACCCCCAGTGACGTCTGATGACGTCAGTGGGCAAATCGCGCACTGACCTCATCAGAGGTCACCTCGGATCCAGCGCGATCCTGGAAGAGAAATGCTTTTGCATTTCTCTTCCGAGTGGGAGGTGGGGCGGGAGAGACAAGAAAGGAAAGGAAAGACCTTTCTTGTCTCTCACAGCATTCTGCCTTTCTTGTCTCTCACAGCATTAAATGCCCACTAGACACCAGGGATTTGTTTTGTAAATTTCAATAAGGGGAGCGGCCCCTTGGGTAAGGGTCACTCCCCAGGGGGGCAAATGATTTTTAGGCCATTTCTGCCGGCCTAATATAATTAGGCCGATCTGCCCCCGGGAGGTTGGGAGAAAACTACTAGACACCAGGGATAATTTTTCTTTTGTTTATTTTTATTTGTTTATGTGTGGGAAGCGACCCCTTAGGCAAGGGTCACTCCCAGGGGGCCAAATTATTTTCAGGCCATTTGTCTAATATAATTAGGCCGATCTGCCCCCAGGGGGGGCACAAACCATTAGACACCAGGGATTATTTATTTTCATTCATACTTGCACATAAGGGGACCGGCCCCTTTGGCAAGGGCCGCTCCCCAAGGGGCAAAATATTTTTAGGCCATTTCTGCCCCTCCTGGAGGCAGATCGGCCTAATATAATTAGGTGGATCTGCCCCAAGGGGGGGCAGAAACCTCTAGACACCAGGTATATATATATATATATATATTTATTTACTTTACGTTTTTATGTATGGGGAGCAACCCCTTAGGCAAGGGTCGCTCCGCTGGGGGGCAAATTGTATTTAGGCCATTTCTGGGGGCAGATTGGCCTATTTTTGTTAGGCCAATCTGCCCCCAAGGGGGGCAGACACCTCTAAACACCATGGATTGGTGTGTGTGTATGTGTGTGTTTTGCTTGGGGGGGCAGCCCCAGGTGCAAGGGTCGCTGCCCATGGGAGCACATTACTGTGGCCATAACTGCCCCCCTTGGGAGCAGATTGGCCTGTTTTTGGAAGGCCCATCTGCCCCCAAGAGGGGCAGAAAGCCCACCAGAGACCAGGGAAGATTTTTTTTTCAAAATAAGAGGTTGGGGGTATAGGCATACCCCTACCCTAAATAAATGGGGCCAAAGTTGTTCTGCCCACCAGTGGGCAGATTGGGCAATTACCCCCGATCCACACCCTGGGGGGACAGAAAGTCTACTAGATGCCAGGGAATAAAAATAAAATTAAAAAAAGAGTGGGGTGGTGGCAACTAACCAGTATGGGCCTGGTTATGCCCCCACCCGAACTGACAGGGCTAACAGTCTTTCAGCTTTCCCCCGCACACTAAAACATCTTATACCATGGCAAGCAAGAGGACATTTGATTATTATTGTTTTTTGTTTTTTGTTTTACATTTGGGCCATGAGAGCTTGGTAACTCTCAAAATCGTCCCACTTGGAATGGTGAGGTCTGGACTTTTTTTTACTTTGGGACGCTGCCATGTAGAAAAATCCACAAGACCTAGACACATCTGAAAACTAAACCTCTGGTTGATTCTAGGGTGGTGTGCTTCACATGCACCCCGCACCATTTCCTTACCCACAATGCCCTGCAAACCTCCAACTTTGCTGGAAATCACACATTTTCCCCACATTTTTGTGATGGAATCTTCGGGAATCTGCAGGAATCCAAAAAATTCCTACAACCCAGCATTTTCGCATCTATACCAATAAACATTCTGCTGCACTTGTCAGACTAAAAATTTTATTTTTCAAACTGCCCTTTTGGACCCACTTTGGTTCCCCCTCAATTTTGACATTTTTTTGGCTCTTCCCTGTCACAAGCACTTGGCCCACCTACACAAGTGAGGTATCAATTTTATTGGGAGGATAAGGGGAACGTTGGGTGGTAGGAAATGTTTCCCGGTGCGGTGATCCCACACAGAAATGTGGGAAAAATGTGATTTTTTTGCTAAATTTGAGGTTTGCTTAGGATTCTGGGTAAGAAAACATTGGGGGATCCATGCAAGTCACACCTCCCTCAACCCCCTCAGGTGTCTAGTTTACAGAAATGTCTGGGTTTGGTAGGTTTCCCTAGATGGCTGCTGAGCCCAGAACCAAAAACGCATGTGTCCCCACAAAAACAGGTAGTTTTGTATTTGATAATTTTGATGTGTCCAGATGGGGTTTTAGGGCATTTCCTGTTGCGAGCACAAGGCCTACCCACACAAGTGAGGTACCATTTTTATCGGGAGACTTGGGGGAACGCTGGGTGGAAGGAAATTTGTGGCTCCTCTCAGATTCCAGAGCTTTCTGTCACCGAAATGTGAGGAAAAAGCGTTTTTTAGCCACATTTTGAAGTTTGCAAAGGATTCTGGGTAACAGAACCTGATGGGAGCCCCACAAGTCACCCCATATTGGATTCCCCTCGGTGTCTAGTTTTAAAAAATGGTTAGGTGTGGTAGGTTTCCCTTAGTGCCGACTGAGCTAGAGGCCAAAATCCACAGGTAGGCACTTTGCAAAAAACACCTGTTTTCTTTGGGAAAATGTGATGTGTCCACGTTGTGTTTTGGGGCATTTCATGTCGCGGGCACTAGGCCTACCCACACAAGTCAGGTATAATTTTTTTATCGGGAGACTTGGGGGAATTCTGGGTGGAAGGAAATTTGTGGCTCCTCTCAGATTCCAGAACTTTCTGTCACCGAAATGTGAGGAAAAAGTGTTTTTTTAGCCAAATTTTGAGGTTTGCAAAGGATTCTGGGTAACAGAATCTGGTGAGAGCCCCACAAGTCACCCCATCTTGGATTCCCCCTAGGTGTCTAGTTTTAAAAAATGCATAGGTTTGGTAGGTTTCCCTAGGTGTCGGCTGAGCTAGAGACCAAAATCCACAGGTGGGCACTTTGCAAAAACACCTCTGTTTTCTTTGGGAAAATGTTATGTGTCCATGTTGTGTTTTGGGGCATTTCCTGTCATGGGCACTAGACCTACCCACACAAGTGAGGTATCATTTTTATCGGGAGACTTGGAGGAATGCTGGGTGGAAGGGAATTTGTGGCTCCTCTCAAATTCCAGAACTTTCTGTCACCGAAATGTGAGGAAAAGTGCTTTTTTGGCCATATTTTGAGGTTTGCAAAGGATTCTGGGTAACAGAACCTGGTGAGAGCCCCACAAGTCACCCCATCTTGGATTCCTCTAGGTGTCTAGTTTTCTAAAATGCATAGGTTTGGTAGGTTTCCCTAGGTGCCGACTGAGCCAGAGGCCAAAACCTACAGCTAGGCACTTTGCAAAAAACACGTCATATTTGAATGTAAAAATGTGATGTGTCCATGTTGCGTTTCCTGTCACGAGCATTAGGCCTACCCATGCAAGTGAGGTAGCATTTTTATTGGCAGACTTAGGGGAACACAGAATAGCAAAACAAGTGTTACTGCCCCTTGTCTTTCTCTACATGTTTTCCTTCCAAATGTAAGATAGTGTGTAAAAAAGACATCTATTTGAGAAATTCCCTGTAATTCACATGTTAGTATGGGCACCCCGGAATTCAGAGATGTGCAAATAACCACTGCTTCTCAACACCTTCTCTTGTGCCCATTTTGGAAATACAAAGGTTTTCTTGATACCTATTTTTCACTCCTAATATTTCAGCAAATAAATTGCTGTATACCCGGTCTACAATGAAAACCCATTGCAAGGTGCAACTCATTTATTGGCTCTGAGTACCTATGCTTCTTGATGAACCTACAAGCCCTATATTTCCCCGCAACCAGAAGAGTCCAGCAGACGTAACAGTATATTGCTTTCAAAAATCTGACATCACAGTAAAAAGTTATAGAGTAAAACGTGGAGAAAAATGGCTGTTTTGTCACCTCAATTTCAATATTTGTTTATTTCAGCTGTTATTTTCTGTAAGAAACCCTTGTAGGATCTACACAAATTACCCATTGCTGAATTCAGAATTTTGTCTACTTTTCAGAAATGTTTAGCTTCCTGGGATCCAGTATTGGTTTCATACCCATTTCTGTCACTAACTTGAAGGAGGGTGAAAGCACAAAACAACTGTAAAAATGGGGTATGTCCCAGTAAAATGCCAAAATTGTGTTGAAAAATTGGGTTTTCTGATTCCAGTCTGCCTGTTCCTGAAAGCTGGGAAGCTGGTGATTTTAGCACTGCAACCCCACTGTTGATGCCATTTTCAGGGAAAAAACCACAAGCCTTCTTCTGCAGCCCTTTTTTCCCTTTTTATTTATTTAAAAAAACGAGATTTTCGCTGTATTTTGGCTAATTTATTGGTCTCCTTCAGGGGAACCCACAAACTCTGGGTACCTCTAGAATCCCTAGGACGTTGGAAAAAAAGGATGCAAATTTGGTGTGGGTAGCTTGTGTGGGCAAAAAGTTATGAGGGTCCAAGTGTGAACTGCCCCAAATAGCCAAAAAAAGTCCTGCCATCTGAGGGGGAAAAGGTCTGGCAGCGAAGGGGTGAAACAGCTGTTTTAATTATGCTCCCTAACCTGACCTGCCTTTTCCCCAATGGTTGCGGACTCCAGCAGCAGGCTTTGTGACTTCAGAACTCAATGGTAATAATTTTTTACATTTGAATGGCTATATCATTGGCGAATGAGTGCATCAGAAGTCACTGATTATAAAGAAATTAGAGATGGGTTTTAATACATTTAGAATGTGATATTCACGCACTCAGTGAGAGCCATAATTAATAGCCTAATAACAAAACCCTCTCAATGAATAACTGATCACTTTTGAAATCTGTAGTATGTTGACATCAGATACACTAACAAAATAACCTAAAACAGGGTGATCTTTTTGAGGTAAAGTGAGGAACTGGTTGTGACAATATCATACATTCGTTCACCATTACCTATGGACAGATACAGTATCAGTGGCAATGTCACGGGTTAAAGATTATGAATAAAATGATAGCCTAAGATGTCCACTGCAGAGTAAGGGTTTTACTTGGAAGGACAACCTGATTTAGGGAATGATGGTAATGTATAGTCCTGCAAAAGGTGTTTAAAACACTCTATCACACTCAATTGAACTTGGATAGATTTTGGTGGGTAAGACAGAATTTCGGAAACAAAAATATTGTGGGACAAAATATTGTGAAGGTAAGTTTCTATAGGTAAGCAAAGTTTTAGTATATATAACTCCACATCTATGTACTTGAGATATATATATATATATATCTCAAGGTACATAGATGTGGAGTTAACAAAAGTAAGTCTATTCTTACCTACTTGCACTTACCTTCTTGCTATTTTGGTCCTCGATTATTTTGCCCTGATATTCTGTCCACATGATATTTTTCATTTCCGATATTCTGTCAATGATCCATAGATTCATTTCGCTCCCAGAGACAACTTTTGCATCAGGGAGAAAAAGAAAATGGGCACCTAATTCCCATCTCTTCCCCTAGATTATGTTCATATAAGTGTAGGGATGTTTAGAATTCAATCCAGCCGACTTGCCAGAGGAGCTCATATTTCTGCATGGTATTGATGATGGGCCCTGCACAAAAGCTCTAGAATCAGTATGCACAAACGTTGGCATTTTATGATAATTTGTGTTTATCATGTGCTGCTCTAATGTACATCACATGAAGTAGGATTATCACCAAAATAATGGATAACCCAGTGATCATAAATGTCATCCCCCAAACATTCATCACACACCTTTACCTGGTTTATTTAGAACTTCCTACCTCCGTTACGGCAGTGTATTATTTGCTGTCTGTTCCTTCGAATGTTGTACCCATGTGAATATCTGTTGTGGTAAAAAGTTAATGCCAAAAAAGAGAGTATGTCTACCAGCATAGAATGGTCCCCTTTATTTTCATTTTGATGTTGTTCCTGTGAAAGATGCAGGAGATTCTCACTCTCCTGGATAATCCAAGGTTAAGTCAACCTGAGCAATTCAGTATATTTTACTGTTCTAGGGACAATTGTGATACTGCCAGCACCACATTTTGTAAATTATATACAACATTAAAGTTAGTGACTTTTAACATGTGTACTAACGAAAAAAAAAAAAAACATTGGTTCTCCACTCTGTCCTAACCTTTTACTGATATCCAGGGAACCTCTCTCTCTCCCTCACATCCTTTATGTTCAAGCTCTACTGAGTTATTGCTCATATAATATTTTCTGCATAATCTACCTAAATAAAATCAACTTAGAAATGACTTTCTGCCTCAAAACACAGGCGAAAACGAAAAAACATTTTCTTTTTTCAAAACTGAACTGTATTTCAAACCTATGTACATAACAAATTCATTCATACTCTCAAAATAAAACCCCTTATGCTTTTACATTACTCGCACTGTACAGAATGTGAAGGAGAGCCAGGTCAACACCTCAGGCAGCTACCAATCTTTCCTCGTTACACAATCCCCACCACTCTGAGGAATAGTGTAAAAGGCCATTTTTAGGACAGGGTTGCAATTAATAACAAAACATTTGAACAACTTTAAAAGATTCAAATTTCCCAGCTTCTTTTCCTCACCGCCCCCTTTGAAACACCCCACCTTTCAGTCTTCCATTTTGTTCCCCCAATTTGCTTCACCCATCCTCCACCTTAATTCACCTATTTTCCACACTTTCCTTTCATACCCTGCCTATTCGACACTGTCATTCTTCACCTGCTTCTTCTCCCCATCCCCCCCAAGAAGGGTGGCCAGGCCCACATCTGACTCTCCACCCTCACCCATCCACTGCCTCACTCTCTGCAACCTGCCCTAAACTGTAGATCAAAACTTAACCAGTAGACCCCCTCCAAAGCTAACCTCTGCCTCCCTTTCTTAATCTATGTAGGGCGGGTTGGTGGCCAACTTCAATAGCGCAATCGATTACCTACTTATCCCCACCCATAGAACCCTCCCCTGCTTCCCTCCCCACCAATCCCCTGCCCCCATGACATCCTTCCTGTCATGAAGGATCCTGTGGACTAGACTGTGTTTCTGCTCTCCACGGGGCCCTTCATCATGACACAATCATCATCACTCTCAGGAATAGTGTAAAAGGCCATTTATTAAGACAGGGTTGCAATTAATAACAAAACGTTTGAACAACTTTAAAACATTCCAACTTCCCAGCTTCTTTTCCGCACCGCCCCTTTTGAAACGCTCCACCTTTCAGTCTTCCATTTCGTTCCCCCAATTTGCTTCATTCACCCATCTTCCACCTTCATTCACCTGTTCTCCACACTTTCCATTCATACCCTGCCTCATTTGGGCATCCTCCACACTGTCATTCTTCACCTGCTTCTTCTTCCCCCCCGGAAGGGTGGCCTGGCCTGCATCTGACTCTCCACCCTCCCCCATCTACTGCCACCCAGCACAAACAAAAGAGATGTTTTGCTGCCCCACCAGCGAGACCACTGCAACTCCATTATACCAACCACAGCGCCATACTTCCTCACCCCACCGATCCCCCAGCAAGAAGCACAAGTCCACAGTGCAGTATGCATTGCCCAAATCCGACAGATGTACCCCATCATCTCGGAAGAGCGACGCCTCTTCCTCCCTGATCCCTTCATGAGTCAAATCCCTTATGCTGGGTGCCCAGCAAAAAGCCCTCATGGCTCTATTGAGTGTCCTCCTTGACCTCTCAATTGCCCCATGTTTCATTGACCCCTCCATTTTCGCCTGGGCACAAACTCTGTCCACACCAAACAGGTTCCTGCCATCTTCCTCCAAAGCAGCTCTAAGTCATGTTGTATGTGTTGCAGTAGGGTGAGCCCAGAGAGTCGTACCAAATCATTCTCCCCCAAATGAAGCAGTAATGCATCAGGGCAACCCCCATTTGGCAACATGGAAGTAAGAAAATGCAGCAAATGACCCCATCTCATCCCACTCTTCCCCCACAACAAAACCTTATGACCTCATGGCAGCTGCTCGCCAGTCCAAGAGACTGTCCAGAAATCTGCTTCCCTGCATATTTGGCTGCCCAATGAATGAAGGAGTGGCCGACAAGACACGTGACCACCTCCTACCTCGCAGGGCCCACACACATCCCCTTAGGAGAAAAAGATTTCAGAATGGGGGAAAATGTCTTCCCCTCACCTATTCTTTATGAAAAACACCCACCCCATGTCAAAGCCGCTCATGCTCTCACGTAGCACTCACAACATTGCAAACGCCACTTTCCAATCTGCCTGATCTGTGACCTATCCCACCCCAGGAGTTCAGCCGCAGATGCTGCCCCAATCGGGAACGAGTGAATACTAAAATTACCCGCCTGATGGCCCAGTCTTCAATACACCATCGGCAACACGGCCAACAACTGAAAAGCTGTAAGCTTTGCACCATTCCTGTGACAAAAAACACCCTCATACCCATACACCTCCTGTGTCAAGAAACCACCCCATTCACCAAACGGGCACGCTGCAGTATCCCCTCCTTTGTACAACCACACCCATTTTCCTCGTCCAAGCTGATCCGTCTTAGACTTCTGCAGCCATATGCCCAAATGGTCACCTTTCAGGCGCATTTCCCCACGCTTCACCCCCACAGCCTTGCCCACCCCCAACAACTCAGAAACCCGAAACGCCCCGAAGAACATCCTTATCATGCACAACCGAAACAGTGCCAGCTCATAATTGTCTGTGCAACAGACCGGTAGCACATGTAACACTTCAAGCAATAATTCAAATGTGATGGCCTCCCTTACTGTTGAACGTTTTCCCCTTTCCTTTCCCCACCCTTCTAACATTTTCTCTAATATGTCATTCTTTGCTAGGTCACAACCGAAAGATAACTTTCCATAAAATGATACTCCAGGCAACTTGCCCCCAATTGATGCCAGTGACAGACCTTTTTTAATCAAAAACAGTACAAAACGTATCTCTAGCGTCTCAAGTGGACCCTGATCCTGTAGCTACCACTGCCCTCAATCCTTTACAAAGAGAGAAACTCCAACCATGCCATCCAATAGCTCCGCCGAGTGGATTCTGCTAGGGACTGCTCCACATGCCTAACGACCATCATGCCCCCCACTCCCAAATGTCCACTGAGACTGCTGTCTTGTGTTCGCCCACGCCAGGTGCCAGTTTCCGGAACTGCTGCCACTGTGAACGAGACAGGGAATCCATAATGGACTTGTTAACCCAAGGAATATGTGCTGCTTTAAAAATGATATTTAAAGTCAGATATCAAAGCATGAAACGCCTGAGCAGCCGCAACACTCTGAGATCCCTTTCTCTCTGTTTGTTCACCAATTGCAACACTGCCAGGTTGTCCACATGAAACATCACAGCCCTACTGATCAGCCACTGTTGAGGCCACAATTCTGTGCACCACCTGCCATCCCAAAAAAGACTGAATCATGCTGCTCCAGCCGCATCAGAAAATATCTGCACCTGCCACACTGTGTCCTCCTCCCGAAAGACCATGGAAACCCCATTGAACTGAGTAAGGAACATCTCCCTGACGTCCTCCCTCAAATCCACAGACATCAGAATCCGGTGATGAGGTAGTGATGCACCTGACATAGCTAGGCCCATGCGTTGTCAAAAAGTCCTGCCACCTCACACCACACTGCAAGTGAAATTGAGAAAACCCAACAGCTGTTGTGCCACCCTCAACTCAATCTTATGTAGCAACCTAAGATGCTGAAGAAAAGCCACAATCTCTTTCACTTTGTCTGCTGGCAGCCATGCTATGAGTGCCACAGTATCCAGTTCAATACCTAGGAAAGTCAGTGTAGTATTAGGGCCTTCAGTTTTCTCTGGGGCCATGGAAACACCCATGTCCAGCGCCATCTGTTCAAAACATCTCAAAGTCCGGCAACATGACCCAGACTCCGCCTCACCTACAAACAGAAAATCATCCAGGTAATGGGACACTGCCCAATGGCCGCTCACTTTTGTAAACACCCACTGGAAAAAGGTACTGAACGCTTCAAACAAGGCACATGAAATTGCGCAACCCCCGGGGAGGACCCTGTCTACATAGATAACCCCATCCAGCTGCATGCCAAGCAATGGGAAATCCTCAGGGTGAATGGGCAAGAACCTAAAGGCTGTCTTGATGTCACATTTAGCCAGCTCCGAACCCCTACCACACTTCTGAACCAGCCTAATGGCATCATCGACTAACGCATACACCACCCACTAGTCCTCGGGCGCAATGAAGTCATTCACTGATGCCCACTCTGGCCAGGATAGATGATGGATGAGCCGAAACTCCCCTGCTTTCTTTTTTGGCACCACTCCCAATGGTGAAATCATTAAATCCCCCATAGGCTACTCGTAAAAGGATCCCTCAATCCTTCCCTCTTTGACTTCTTTACTCAATTTATTAGCAACCACTTCTGGCAACTCCCTGGCTGACCGCAAATTGTCAGCCCACCTTCGCCCTCGCAGTCCCTGATAACCCACCCTGAAACGTTCTCTGAAACCCATTCCAAACTCTGTGCTACGTCCATATCAGAATACTTGTGTAACCAAGGCAGCACTTTGGGCAGTTCAGTTGGTCTAGAAGCCCTTTGGCCCAGGACCGCTTTGCGCTCCTCGACCTCAGGCAGAACTCCATTGTTCTGCTGGGATTGACAGTGAGAAACATTGCATGACCAGGTGCCTCCCTCCACATTTTGAACACTCATTTTTAAATTTACAGGGGTGACATGAGTAGAAACCTTTGTTGAAATTCCAACAGGCTCCCAAACTGGGAACTGGAGCTCGCTGTGCACTATCCATCCCGGCCTGGGCGGGACGGGGTTGAAAAGGCTTATATATCACTGGCAGCCCGCTCTCTGTGTGCGTTGATGCAGCAGAATGGGAGGACGACATCTACTGCATCCATAGTTCAGAATCCACATCCCTCCATGGTTCGTCTGAGTTCACGCTCACCCTCGCCCTAAACTCCTCATCATAACTCAGCCATGCAAAACCCCCAAAATGCATCTGTGCCTTGTGAATGATTTCAATATACTTAAACATCGCAATGGCCACCTCAGGGTATTTGTCAAAATAAATGCTTTCATAGATAAGAATCACCAATGTCCATTTCTCCATTGTTATTGGAACCCTTGGTCTCCGAGCTAATTCCCACTCATCTTCCTTCGACCCCTCTTTCACCTGTATTTCTCTGTGGAGAAGCTTGAATACATCCACATATTCATCTTTCCTTATACAGTTCTTGGTCTTCTCCCCCACATGTGACACCAGCAGCATCGCCAAACCCATATAAGGGAGGTGCTTTTTGTGTCCACTCCCTTCCTTCACTTCGCTATCTACGTCTGTCCAAGTGTCTTTCACCCCATCACCTACTGCTGGCACATCTTTCTTAGCCATGATAGCACCTGTCTGCGCATCAACTGCCGCTTCTGCACCAGGCGCGGCATGATTAGAATCATCTCCCACCCCAATTGACTTGAAGTGATGAGCACTTGACATGCCCTGGGTTGCACCCCACGCCGACCACCACTACCCCTTACCTTGAAGCCCCAGTTTGTGGGTATCTGCCTCTCGAACCTTCTGGCGACCATGACCACTATCATCTTTCCGTGCCTCCGCGTGCACCTTTGCACCCAACATTGGTTCCTGCAATACATCAAATGAAGAGGGGGGCTGTGCTGCTCCTGCACCCCTTGCCCGTCCCTTTCCCCTTGCTCACCTCTGTCTCGCATCTCCCCAGCTTCCCACTCATCACTATCTTTCTCATAGTCAAGCTCTACCACATCCTCCACATCCATGTCATCCCTCACTTCTTCATCTTCAGCATCCATGACCCCTTGGCACTCTGCTGCACCGTCCCCCCATGGCTTCTGCTATGTATCCATCTTGTGTGATTATCTGTCGTAGGGAAGGCTGCCGAAGGCCCCCTTAGTTCTTCTGACCAACGTTCAGGGGCCCTTTTGCACCCCATTGGCTGCGCCACCTTTCTGCCAGCCTCACCTGCTGGTATCGCCGCTCCGCGCCACACATGACCGATTCTGCCACGTGTGCCTCTTGCGCTGCTGAACTCACCGGCTGCACAGGCCTCCTGTTACCTTCCCATGCCATTCTTTGGCACCCACACCCAGCTACCCTGTTCCTGTCTGTGTTTGACCAGGTCTGCTGGCCGCGCTACGCTCGCCGTGCCTGTCTTCCTCTTACGTTGCCCATCTCTCCATAATGAATCTTCACTGTCCCTGCACAGCAGGGTCCATCTATCTTCAGTCTCTGCCACCAGCCTACGCCGTTCCCTGATCCATGTCTTAATGTTCACTGCCACTCAATCTAGGTCCTCCTCATTGCCTACTCTGCCCTCCAGCACTTCACCTCCATTGATGCCAGCCACCTCCCTATCTGGCGCCTTGCCTTCCTTGGACAAAAGTCCAGGGGCTGGTGGACACCCTCACTGGACCCCCCTCACCTGTGCCATGCCCCACCCCCTGTCTGCCCTTCTTCACTTTCTTTGGGACCCCAGAACCCTGGCCAGTCCCCATAATGGTCCCCATACCCCCTAGTCCTCCCAGAGGACAAATCCAGGGGCAATGCCTCCTCCGGTGGGCCCTACTGGCTCAGCCCCAGTGGTGCGGATCACAAACCCCTGGGGCCTGCATTGCCTTGCTGCTGTCCTCTTGCCTGGGGCCCTGTGTCAGGAGCCCCTCATCACTCTCCCCGGGCCTTCAGCCGCCCCTTCCCCACAGTCCTTATACTGATCTTTGATGAAGGGGGGGTGGACGTGCTGCACGTCCGCCTCCGCTGACTTCCTTTTGGCTTTTCCCCTCGGTGGCGACTGGCACACGGCGACCGCCCAGGTGCCCCATCTGCCGCAGCACGTTCCGGGTACTCCATGCCTACCCAGGCCTGGCCAGCACGCCAGTCCTGAGCAGGTCCGCGTGGCCAGGCTCACTTAGATCGCGCAACACAGCGCATACTCCCTCCGCATCATGGCCTCCCGCCATGTCGTGTTTGTGGCTTGTGCAACTTAACTCCCTACCCTACCTGGCCAATTTCAACAGTGCAAGCGATTTGCACGGAAGAGACTAACCCCTACCATGCCTACCTACTTATACCCACCCATAGAACCCTCCCCTGCTTCCCTCCCGATCAATCCACTGTCCCTGTGACATCCTACCTGTCACAAAGGATCCCGTGGAGAGACTAGACTGCCACGGGCCCTTCACTTTCACCACTACAGTGCCACACCAAAGTTAGGTATGGTGATCCGGACCTAGGGCAAGAACCTGAGACCATGAACTAATGGTGCACTAAGGTGCTTGGCAGGTTTAAATTAAAGAAACTTTACCCTGAGACTACATTTCTGAAAGCTTCCTCTGGACAAATTGATCAACACCTTTCAGTCTTCAATCACAAAAACAACTCTGACTGACATAACCTCGAACAGCTGTTTTTTTTTTTTGTAAAACATCGAACATTTCATGGATCACATTACAAAATAAATCAGCCCACGCTGTCCCTGCTTCATCCTCTCCCTGAGCTCATAAGTGTGCACAACAGTCACACAGACAATAGTCCAGAGAAAGAAAAGTTTAGGCCAAGGTACACCATATCGGTGTAAATGCTGAAACATACTCGCACCAAGGAAAATAATGGTAGACAATCTAGCTGTAATCACTGTCCCTTCTGCCAGGCAGCTCCGTTGTGAAAACGATTTCTACTGTTTTCAAGGCACTACGGTGGATTATTAGTCTGGCGTTCAGTTCAAAGGTCTTCAGCATACTTTATCAAAAGTCAACACAGATGTATCAAGGGCCTGAGGCTAAAACAAGTGAGGAAGAGCCTATTAGGAACTGACAGAAAATACAGTTAAAACCGTGACAGCTGTATCAACATTGATAGTGCTGCATTTGAGAGATCTGATAGATTGGAGAGTAACTTGTGGACGGATTACTACCACCGGTCATTATCACATGTGTACTGCAGCTGCAAAAGACTACCAGACGTATTTCTGAAAATTATCAGTATTTCCATGTCGCGCCTCGGTGTGTGGTGGATGAAGAGGTGTGAGCGATGGGTGCACAGTTTATGTTTTTCAGTAAGTTGGCAGCTGTGAGCAGCTCTGCAGGTCCCTTTATGGTATTTCCTATGATCATAGTCTCCTTACCTGATATTTTGTTTAGCGGTTTTGGTCTTGAGCAGGGGTAGCTGGAGAGAGAAGTGGGGAGATTTGCTGGAATGAGCGTTGGTACTATCACCCGATATCTGAATGTCATTGTGAGATGTGGAGAAGAGGTCAAAGAATGTAGCTAGCTGGGACCTGCTGTGGTGTACTAGAATAAAGTGCTCTGTTTAGCCAGCAGTATGTGACAGATCTCTTCAGTTATTCGATGCCTGATCAGTTGGCGGTAGCTGGTTTCTTGGATTTTATAGTACTAGGTGATGAACAAGACCTGTTGCAATATGTCTTATGTGAGTGCAAAAGGAGTACGCTATAATTAGCTGCCAACTGCTGAGTGTAATTGTATTAGTATTAGTGTGGACCAGAAAGATTATATTTGAATTGACATCACTATTTAACACTCAGGGTAACCATATGATAGCCATTCTTAGCATGGGTTGGTTCATATCTGTGGGCTGTAAACTGTAGATGCTTAAAAGAAATCCAAGAATTATGCTTTTTGTAGCCTTCCACCTAAATAGTACCATGACAAATACAGCATCTAATAAACACTTTTGTGAATTTCATGTGATATTAACCAAGGGGGAATTGCCCTGCCAGCTAGTTATTTAATGGGTCCAGTAAGGTCTTTACCTTTGCCTTTGACCTTCTGAATTCATCTTGGTCATTAACTGCCTGAGAGAGCCCTCTTCCTTGGATAATATTGTTTAAACATTCCTTTCCTGTACCAAAGACCTGTCTTGTGTGGGGATTACATTTGTTTATCTGCTTCACAATTCTTTAAGCAACAGATGTGTGGCTGTTTAAATTATTGCATGATTTTACTTGGGCCATTGCTAGCTCATATTTTGTAAATATTTACTGTATAATTTCTGCTTTACTGCTCTCAGCTCAGTGGACATCTGCCTACCTGGATCCATATTATAAAGAGTGACCTGGGTGCAAGGAGTATTTCCACCAATATTTTGTGCCCGGAAATTCCATTCTGTAATCCTGATCGCAATGGTGCATAACCTGTGCTGGCACCATCCAAAGGGGGTGTTCCCTCGTTTGCATGAGGGTGGCACCATGCAAATGATAGAGCACCCTTGCCTTTAATCTTTTACTTAATTAGAGATATGGGTGCCAGGGCAAAAACAGCTGTCAGGCTACCTACTGATTGTACACCATGCATGGAATATTGCTCCATTAGTTGCCCTTCTTGAGAGGGTTACAAGAGTCTCACGGACAGGCATCCCTCAGCAGGCAGGTGCAGTTACTCAATATTTTACAGAGCTGCAAGTCCCACCACATTGAAAGATGGGCAAGCAGTTTCAAACTGTTATCCAGCTTTCACCCAGTCACGGTACAGGCAAAAGTTTGCACTGGCACCAGAACAGCACATTTTTTTGCATGTTTTTTCATAATTAAGTGCATTAAGTGCATTCCCCTGCTGTAAGCCAGCTACACCCAGTGACGAGAGTCCTCCAAAGAAGGCAGAAACAATGTGCCTCTTGTGTAATTAGGCAACTTATGTTTGGAGGTCTATGGTGTGTGTATTAATCACCATCTCAGATAGTTGTGTTGTATTTGCCATCTGCAGTATCTTTTTCTGCTCGGTTCTAAAATGCAAATTGATGCTTCTGTGTATGTGCATTCTTAGTTCAATTGTTCAGGTGCCTGTTAGCACTTATGAAATTGTTTGGATTTACACACACAATTTCTCTGGTGTATGGTGGTTGTGTGTTGATATTTAGCAATTGTTATTATGATTGTTTTTATGGACGTTTATTTAGGAGTGGATGATTGCGGTTCTACAGAATATTTATAGTGACATTCTTTCCCGGTGTTATATTTCTGTGTTAGGGCTAAGTTGCTTTTAAATTCAGCTCAACCTTCTGCCTTATCTGTGGACATATCTACAGTCGCACATACTTAAAATGTGCCCATGTTTAGCACCTGTGTGCAATGTACTCATGTTGTTTTGTGCATGGCTATGTTTAGCGGGCTTTGGTTGGCGCTGCTCTTTAATTTATATACATCATTTCCAGTGGTGCTTTGTTTTCCTTTTACAAATAAGTAACTTTCCTAAGCAAAATTTTGTCTCGGCTATGCACCACAGTTCACGTATTGGCCTGTTTGTGAGGCATATCTATGCTGAGGCTGTGGCTGGGGTTATTGCAATTTGTATTCACAATCCACAAAGTCTTCATTTGTGCACAAAAACAATCCTGGGAGGTTTCTTCATCTTTCTAAGTGTTGTGCAGAATTCAGCACACATAGAAAGAGGAAAAAATTAGGAGAAATAAAGCATCCCCAGGTTTACAAGGTCTTGTAAATCAGGGAATGCGTCAAAATCCATGGGTGTTGCTTAGGAACATTAATCACAATGCTAATGGAATGCCTACCATGTGCAGAGTAAGGCAATGCAACGATTTGCGCTGCCTTGCCCTACTCCATATCTACGAGGCCATTCAACGTCATGCAAAGTGGATTTGCTGATCTCAAAGATTTGCTTCAAGGTTTGCACCGCCATTGCGTCACAAAAAGTGATGCAACAGAGGAGCAAAGAGCTCATAAATATACCCCTTCGTGAAAAATAATTCAGTGAGGCACATGGGGGTCAATCCTAAACATCATGCAGCTTCCCACCACAAAGTACAGTTGCACCCTTTTAAACATACAAGATGCTCTATATGCTTCTTTATAGCACTTTTACTGGGGTAAAAATCAATGATCTGGTGGGCACTGAAATCCTGATGATCTTCTGTGAAGGCCCATCTTGAGGATGTCAACCCAGGATTTTTGTTCCAGGAACCATTAGCCTGCTCCTGCGAGAGCTTACCCTCCAGCAAATTTATTAGGGACCTGGCAGCCTCTGTGGGCAGCCAACCATCTAACTTTGACCAGTATCTTCTTTTGAAACCATTACCTGTGCCTTATTCATGTATATATATATACATACAGTATATGTATATATATATATATATATATATATATATACAGTCATTTTATCTCTGCCTAGGCATACATCTACACAACAAAATGTCTTTCTAACTCGTTGAGACCGAAAGGTACTATTGAATCACCTCGGGGAAATTAGTAAACCTTGCTCCCAATATTACCAATACTCTCAAATTTAGCAACATGGACTTCTTCAAATTCAGACGGTTGCTCGTTTGCTTTCTGCATCAGCAGCTACACTAAGTCGAGTGTTCGGATGTGTCCGCACTGCTTTGGCCAGAAGCGAGAGGAGAGTGTAACTGCATTAGAATGCACCCGTCACAGCCTTTACTTTATTAATATACAGCAAGAGTTGGACGGCAGACTACCGCCAGATGGATGGTTTTAATTTCAATTCTGAAGCAAACGGCGGCAGGCTAAATAAGTGAAAACATGAACTTGGCAAGTGCCCAGTTTTAGAGCCCAAAACCTCGTATCCCATTTGCACAGTGGAATTGGCCAGTTACTGAATCACCAAACGTCAATCTTACCTACATGTTAGAAGACACTTTTCAATATTTTTAAGATAATCAATATTTTCAACCATGATCATCGATTCTTTCCCGTTCTTTTAAATGTTTTCCTGTTTTCTCTGAAAACCCTGGTATATACAAAGCAAAATGCCATTTGCTCTATCACACAAGAACATAGTGCAAACATATAGCGAAACTGCATTTTATTTTTCATTTTTATGCGGTATATGTTTTTTATTCCCTTAAAATGTGATGTGAACTCCCCTAATTCTGCCTTCAGTGTCTGCGGCTTATGGTTCCATTAGCGCCGCCTTCTCCCCTCTGCTGTGCTCTGCCCTGGTTTGCAGTCAGTTCATTCGGCGCTGATGTATATTTCATTGCCCAAGCCTTAATTTTGATTTATTGTCCATCCATAAATTAGAAAAATATGCTCTGGAATTCCATCCCGCTGAAAAGCTGTGCCTGATGTCAGGGGACTGGGTGATATTTAAGATGTCAGAAATACATATTGGATTAGTGTGCTTTGTTTCCCCACAACAGCAGGTGTTTAATCATAGCTGATGGCTGGAGTTAAATGCATTAGGACAGCAGCAGCCGAGAAGATGGAGTTTTTCTAAAAGGCACAAACTCCAGCTAAATAACTCAAAAATAATTGTTTGTCCACATCTTAGATGCGTTTTTATATCCTTGCTACATTATACACTGAGCGTGGGGGACCTCTTGCGTGACATTTACGACCCACCTAATGATTCGATGCTGCTAAGCTTCTCAGCACAAAATATCCAAGCTAGACACCTCCTTATTTTTAGGGGCGTGATGTTGTAAAATGCAGGGGTACAGGTTGCTAAAAAAGAATGAGTGCCTTGTATTTTAAAAAAGCGCATCCCTGTCAATATCTGAACATGTTTCAATTAAATGAACTCTGCGGCAGATGCTTTTTGTCAATTAATCTTGGTCCTCTTTTGTGAGATGCTCTTTGTTGTTGTCTCAGAGCTGCTGTTCCTTATGTTAATCAGTCTTCCTGGTGTATAAAAAAAATGATCAGCTCTGGTCTTGAGCAATTTAGTTGGAGGCCGAAGAAGGCGCTTAGGAGAGCAAACATTTTCAAGGTCAACCGGTGAACTGTAACAAGCTGGCGAGATTCATGGCGAGAATTGTGTATTTTGACACAACAGGGATTTGATTAAAAGAAAAAGTAATGGGTTTAAACAGTCGCTATGAGGATGTAGCCAGACTTTGTTAGCTTTTCGCAAATTACTTAGCAGGCCAGTGATGGGACTGGAAATAGGGCGCCTGGGAGCGAGGCATGGTAAGGGGGCGGCGGAAGGATGGGGGCTTTGGGGGAGGGGGGCAGTCCCCCAGCGCCCTCCCTGTAACGCTCAGGCAAGGAGGCCATGGGCAGCCCCGGTAACAACAGCAATGTGCCTAGATAATACTCAGGTGGTCACTGCTAGAATCATGACTACAGTACTAAGAATAAGAGTAAGACTACTACAACTATACATAACGAAATACATTATTATTAGCAGCAGTATTAGTTATTGATGTGCTTTTTTTGTAATCATTGAGACTATTTTAGCTCATATTATTATTAGTAGTAGTAGCAGCAGTAGTAGTGGTAGCAGTAGTAGTAGTGGTAGTAGCAGTAGTGGTTGTAGTTGTAGCAGCAGTAACAGTAGTCATAGTAGTAGCAGCAGTAGTATGAGTAATAGTAGTAAAAGCAGTAGTGGTAGCAGTAGTAGTAGCAGTTGTCTAGTAGTAGTAGCAGTAGTGGTTGTAGTAGCAGTAGTAATACCAGAAGTAGTAGCAATGGGAGAGATAGTAGCAGCTGTAGTACTAGTAGTAGTAGCAGTAGTATTAGTAATAGTAGCAGCAGTAGCAGTATGAGTAATAGTAATAGTAGTAAAAGCAGTAGTGGTAGCAGTAGTAGTAGTAGTAGTAGTAGCAGTAGTGGTAGTAGTAGCGGTAGTAATACCAGAATTAGTAGCAATGGGAGAGATAGTAGCAGCTGTAGTAATAGCAGTAGCAGCAGTAGTATTGGTAATAGTAGCAGCAGTAGCGGTAGCAGCAGTAGTTGTAGTACTAGTAGTAACATCAGCAGTAGAAGTAGCAGTGGTATTGCTGATTATGATGGCTATGATGGTGCTGACAATCATACTTCTTATTATTGCTACTATTACCATTATTGTTTTATACTATTATTCTCTTTATTAAGATAAATGGGAATGGGAATATGATAATAATAATATTTGATATTACCTTTATTATTATAAATGTCAGTATAGTTAATGATCATAATAATGAGAATGCTGTCAATTACTATTAATGATGTTAATGTCGTAATAAGGCTTGGGGCAGTAGAATTTATGTATGTATTTAGTATTGGAGTTTCATAAAGCAATTTATGATGCTTTTCGGACGCTCGAGAGCTCTGCATGTGAGCAAGAATTTGTATATTGAGTCGGAGGAGTTAGAGAGAAATCGGCACCCGGGGCCACAGTTCCATATCCTTCAGCATCTTTCTCTGTGTGTGAAGAGTTCGAGTAAAAGGTGTACGAAACACCTGTGAGCTGAATGTAGTTTGCTTCTGTCCTCAAGCTCGGATTCAGCGGCCTGGACTCACATAGACCTATCCCGTTTCATCATCTTGTATGACTGATGAGTGATGAGGTTTGCTGATGATGAGCACAGGTTTCTGTTGGAGGCATACTCTGTTGCAAGTTTTTGAAGGTGTCCTTTGCTCCAATAGGTTTTGTATAAGATTTTGAACTTGATCCATGCATCCACTTGGGGATAGTGTAGCACTTTCAGTGCTGGTTTGGCATGTCCCCATGTTTGTAAGCCCAGACACAATATGGGCACCTTATTTTAGAGCCTTTAAAGTCCATAAATGAGCTTCGTTGGGATTCTTGTGTAGATGATGGTTCAATGGAATAGCAGTGCCATTATCCAGGGTTCTTGTTAAGTCAACTCGATAATCTCTGCAGGAAACTAATGTATTTTCAAGAGGGACGAGAATTGCAAATGTATACCCTTAACTACTATGTTTACTTGGAGAATGAACAACATCTCTGCATCTGTACCTATATTGAGTATAGTAGCCTAATACTACTGATGATGATAATAATAATATATTGAATTACAGGGTCTAATTCACAAACCGATTTTTGTAGTATAGTAAATAGTACTACAGTAGTACTACTTACGTACTACAAAATTGAATTTGCAAACTTAGAGCCAGAGACTTCGTCCTTTTATGTTTTTCTTTGTGAAGATCTCCACCACAATAGCAGAGATCTCCGTACACATAAGTATACCGATTAGTAGTAAATGTAGAGGGACCATGGGAGTGGTGAGAAAATGGAGAATAATTATTATTAAACAAGAGCTGTGTCCTTGCAATGAATAACTAGATTTAGACTGGGATCTTCACACTTGTCCCATTCAGTGAGAACCATGCATAACAACAATAATAATAACAATAGCAATAATAGAAATTGTAGCAGGGTGGATAGTAAAGTCAGTATCACACAGTGATGATCCTACTCCACAGAAAACAGACTCGGCTCTGTTGGAATCCCTGATACCTGAGTGCAAAGGTACCTGGACTTTACAGCACTGTGAGTGTGAACTAATGGCAAAACAGCGCTATACAAATCTCTGTAACGGAACATAACAATATTGCTTTTGCTACACATGCTTTACTCTCACACTGCAGTGTAGAAGAATTACAAATTGCTATATTTCTGCAGAGGATGCGGCTATTCCTCATACAACATACACCCTAATACCTGTCTGGTCATTGGCGTCTGACACACGGATTTGTCAGGTATTACTATAATTTCTTGAGGTCAGTATGCACTGACATACATCAGGTATGGTCTCCCAAAAGGGTATGAGGGAAGACTAGGAATCTTGCAACAAGTGTGACTTCATTTGCACTTCACACTGATGACTACCTGCTCCTTCGCCTCTGCATCCTTAGTGGACAGCGTCCCTTTTCTATAAGCATACCTTCACTGTGGAATAACATTTACTCTACAAACAAATCTCACCCTTATCCAGCAGTGATGAGGACCTCTATCAGAACCTGATCCCATAGACATACTTCCCTCTGGTTGTCCGTAGCGGAGAGCATCTGGTATTGGTCCTGGCTATGGTTCAGGTACTGGACACACAAACCATTAATCATGAGTATAAAGAGCCAATAAACATTGAAGATGTCATAGCACCTTGATCTTAGGGAGCAGACATACCATCCTCATGTAGATCTGGTTGAAAATAATGTGGCAGAAACAATGCAAACAAATCAGTTTACCTGACATTTCCCCTCCACACGATCATGAAAACATCTACTACAATTAATCTGGAGTTTCCCTAATCTGTAATCCCACGGTAAAAAACAGCCAAAAAATACATACAGTAAACACCAAGAGAAATAAAGTTTCAATTGATTATTAACCAAATTACCGGGCCAGGATTCAAATATGGCAGAAGTGGCTTTGGCACTGGTATTGCTGCTTCCGCTGTTGGTGAAGCATTTACCGCCTCACTTCGTAATGACTGGATTGTATGAATGAGAGAGTACACCCCACAGTGCCCAGCCACCTACTTCTCGCCCACTGACCACTCAGGGCCAATGGAAACGTGAAATGACTTACGGAGTTTGAAGGATACAAGCCAATCTGACTGGTGTGCTGGCGTAAGGCCACAAACGAAATCTGGCTAAAAAACCTAATCTACAGTTCAATCAGGTAAACATTTTACCGCGAGGTGCAGAATTTGTGTTCAGTGGGAGAAGAAATAGATCCAAAAGTCAGTGCCTGGGGTGAAGTTTAAGTGTTTATCGCAATGGAAAGACGCCATTTTATTCCGAGCTTCATCATTTGGGGCATTGTTGGTATTTACAGCCCAGGGTAAAAGGGGAAACGGAGCCTGCAGCCCCTACTTGCCTCCTTCATGCATCCTAATATGGACTGCAATTAAGAGGGGAATGAGCCGAGGAGGGCTGCGGATGGTGCTGTGTGCGCTAATATTGAGGTGAGAAGAAAATGACTTTGTCAGTGTGAAAGGTGAATAACAAATAAGGTTTGTCAGTTAACCTGATCAGAATGTTACCGTCCTGTTGCAATTCATTTGTGAAATGCAGACGCTTTCCCCGCAGTCAGATTAACCAGTTCCTTACAGAACCTGCCGTCTTTTCCTTGCAAAAATGTCTCTTGGTCATGAATCTCAGGCTTGTTGGAAACTGTTCAATCTTCACTAGCACAGAAATGGGCCCTTCCAAGTTTAGGAAATGTGTGCAGAGGATGAAATGAGATAGTTGTAGACACTATCAGCTTGAGGCTAGGAAAGTGAAACATGTTGTGGTCTATGTCTGAAGGATGTGGCTGAGGTGAGGGTCAGCAAAGTATCCACTTCCCATGGTAATTTGTGACCCATCTGAATAGCAGCTACATATTATTTTCCAGAGCACAGTTGAAAAACAGTCCTTTACATTAGGTGAGAATTGTAACATGTATGTGTTCTCACTGAAAATAATTTTATTATTTCAAAATGAATGCACAACTGAATCACATATTTGTGCACAAATTGTACAGAGAGCAAACTATTCTGAGATAGAATACTCTCTAAAGAGTTTCAGCCTAAAAGTACAAACTCAAAGTGAAACCTGTCCAAGATACTCAAAAGTCACCTCTACGTACCATTATTCTCAGTGCTGGGGGTGTTGTGTGACATAATAACCAGATATTCATATCAGACTTGGCACAAAACAGGATTGCCAAAAGCTTCCTGAAGGTGATGGAAACTAATCTTTTATGGTTTGGTGCAGCAGCACAATGACTGTAAATTGATTACACAAGTTGAAGATCCCACTGGGTACAGTGCAACTGGCTCCAGACCACATTGAAACATTATATATCCAAAGGATCAGTCACCCACCATTCACCTCAGAGCCCAAGAAGATCATCTGAGAGTCCCCCAAGGATCATCCTTCATCCCAACCCTCTTCAAAACCTACATGATCCCCGTGGCTATCACCGTCAGATCACACAGACTCAAAAGCAACTCCTACGCCGATGACACACAGCTTATCCTCTCACTGTCCAAATATCCCTCGACCACAAAAGCTAATTTCCACAGATGCATGATGAACATAGCGGACTGGATGAAGGACAACTGTCTCAAACTCAACACTGAAAAAATGGAAGTCCTCGTGTTTAGGAACAACACCGCTCTAAGGACTGACATGTGGTGGCCTGCAGAGCTCAGCACAGCCCCCACCCCAACCGACCACGCCCAACCTCGGCATCATCCTGGATAGCAGGCTATCCATGAAGAAAAAAGTCGGCACAGTCTCATCGGCCTTCCTCCACACCCTTCGCATGCGCCGCAAGATCTTCAGGTGGCTCCCAGCAGACACAAGAAGGACATTCACACAAGCCCTCATCACCATCAGACTTGACTACAGAAACACAGTCTATGTAGAAATTGCAGCACGTCTCCTGAAGAGACTCCAGACAATACAGAACTCAGCAGCAAGACTCATACTCAACTTTCCCAGAATGACCCATATCACATCCCATCTCAAAAACCTACACTGGCTCCTGATTCAGAAGAGATGTCAGTTCAAGACGCTGACCGGCGCCTACAAGGCCCTGCACAATAAAGGACCTGCACACATCAACAAACTCCTGACCTTCCACCAACCGACCAGGCACCTCCAATCAGCTTCCCTCTCCCTAGCAGACACCCCACGGATCTGTCGAGCCAACAGCGGAGGACACCCCTTCTCGCACCTGGCAGCCAAGGCTTGGAACAACCTCCCCCTGCACCTCAGGACCGCACCGTCACTCCAGCGATTCAGAAAAGAACTAAAGACCTGGATGTTTAAGTGATCATTCCTCAACAGCAGCATACAGCTCCAGCACCTCTAGACCCTCACAGGTGATTTGCTGCACTCTGTAAATGTTTGATTGATTGATTATAAATCACTAATGAGAATCGAAGCAAACTATCTGTTCTTTCTAGAGTACCTGGACATTATTTTGCCAATACATGAGAAATATCACACTCAACACCTAATACCACCTGGGAGGAGCCATCACTTCTTCTGACGACACCTAAGTAGCATAAATACATTATGTGTGGATCATTGGTCATAGCTGTACCACCCATCACTTGTAATGGTATTAAAGATTGGAATGTTTTCTGAATTATATAATTTAGCCCACCCAACTGTATTTATCACCCCAAATATTATTTACCAATGTGATTTGAAGTGGACACAAACAAACATGTTTGATGCTGTTCAAAACAAATGGAACAACTACAACAGAACCAAATGTTCTACCCCAAGACTTCAGAAATGCTCATACCCAATTCTTGGAATACATGACACTGTCCTTGTAAGCCACCATACTATTTAATTGTCAACTGAACATTCTGATTCCTGTCATACTTTTAAAAGGCATCAGTCAATGATACAGAATTAAGACCTGCTTTACAGTTTCTACGGTGAATATTCTGTCAGCCATTCCCACTGTCACAGCCCTATCCAAACATATCTGGACGCATCTAATAATGTGGCAGGTGTTCCCCCAACAAAGTGCTGGAATCCTTTTCTCCCCTTTACTGGTGGAATCCTTCATTGGCAAGTTCATCTTTGGAAGAACCACTTTTGTGGGAAATCTGTCTGTGTTCATCTCTGCTGGTGGAAGTTCCTCTTGCAAAAGTGGGCACTGAAAATCAGCCTGCAAAATGGGTAAAAGGAAATGGCACTGTTTTGTGTGATGTACACCCAGGTTTCTGCCCTATCTGTTGTTTGATGGCAGTAGAACCTGGTGCACTTTACCCATGCTAATCAATAGTAAAGTGTTGGTGTTCCCCTTTCAACATGTTTGAAGTGGCATACTCCCACTTGGCATATATAACTTGCCTACAAGTCCCTAATTTATGGTACAAGATATTCCCAGGTCCTGGCGGTAAATGTCACTAGTGGAATGCAGCACCTATTGTGCCATCCACTACAGTGGCAGTGTAAACATGGCTTTACCTTTGTCATTGTAGCCTGACTGAAGCAGTGCAAAAACTGCAATTTGACAAGTCAAAAGAAACCCTTTTGACAGGTCTAAACCTTGCTTTTGAATAATAAGTCACCTTAAGCATGCCGTGTAGCCCACAAGGCAGGGTACATGGTATTTAAAAGTATCAATTTAGGTAGAAATTTAATGTTAATATGTTCTTACAGTAACTAGCTCCAAAAACCTATTTCCACCCTAGGAAGGCTGGTTGGCCCATGGGGAAATACTGAGAAGCAATATTAAATATAAAGTCTAATATTTCAAGTACAGACCACCTAGAAACATGGTTCACCACCAATGTTTAATATTTATCAAAAACCCAACTTAATAGTGAAGTCAGATTCTGATAAATACTAAGGAAAAGTAACTTTTAGGAAGTTAAAAGTTACCTTTTCCCTGCCTACAAAATTCCTAAATTCTGATTTACATGGGGCTTCCAATCGTTACCCAGCTGGTGAATGGCCCGATAAAGATGTGAAAACTGCCCCATAGCAGAGACAAAGGCCTGAGTGTGGGACTTGTTTTAGCTCCTCTATGAAGATGACAATTTAGGTTGTTCCCAGTAACTTAATTTACTTCAACAGGCCTCCCCTGTCAAGCAGAAGTCAGATGACACCTGGACAGGCTCATTCTTTTGTTCTCTCAGTCAGACAGGTGCCAATACCTGTGGGAGGGCAGCTGCCCAAGAACTGCTTTGGAGTGACCAAAGTGAGGAGTTTCTCATTACCCTGACCAAATTTCTGGGTGGCCATGCAGGCTCTGCATAGGGGAGAAGGCTTTCACCATTTTAGATTTTAGGAGTTGGTGTGCTGTGGGGTTGTATACAAACAGAAACTGCTGCAGAACTGGACATATTACCCACTGGGACCGTTTTCCCAATTGGTTAGGAAGGGGTAAAAAGACACCCTCACTGACAAGATAGTGACAGGCACAAATGTGGCCATCATCAAAACACCATCTGGTACTGAGGAAGATCAGAATAGAACTGATCCATGTCTTGGTGACCTGATAGGAGCCCTGAAGCACTGGATATGTTCCTTCTTGTACCCAGAACAAAGAATTCACAAGGATGATCTCCTGTTCAAGCTACAGGGATACAAGTCAAAAGAGGCCTTTTGCTGCATCTGTCCAGCTGACCAGTTTCAACTGGACCTGTCCTAGACTGTGACCTGGTAGAGTGAGTCCTGATCCCCAATTACTGTTCCTGAGGTTCTGGAAACCTTTGTTGCTGGCTGGACTTCTTTTACCACCCCTGAAAACCTGGGTCTTAGAAACTTTTTCTTTTTCAAGACCTTTGGAAAACCTGGAGCAACCTGCCAAGCCAGGCTGCCCATGGCATATTGTCCATGGACTGAAGATTCAGGTTTCTGATGCTTTGATCTTCCCCACAGCAGCAAATTCCATTGATCTGGACCTCAGTGAGAAGGTATCTGGCCTTGTGGAGTCTTTTTTGGCCACAGCCTTGCCCTACTGAAGGATTCAGATTTCTGAAAAAGTCACTATGTGCAAGTGTAGAAATCTAGACCTGCTGAAGGTGTCAAAAGTATCCAGCTGCAGAGAGGACTTTCCTGGGCATGTAATTTGAATTACTCGCGTGCCAATCGCTTTTTTTGCTAAAACCAACAGCTTCACTGGGACTATGTCCAATGGTCATCTAACTGTGAAACATTTTTCACTTCAATTTTTTAGGCTAAGCCCCAAGGTAAGACCTCCAACCAACTCAAACCTAGTTTCTGTATCCAACCTGCACTTCATCTCAGTCAGCTTCAAATCACACATAGGTCCCTGTCTAGCATGATTGTGGTCGGCACCGAATGCTATTTGGTGCTATTTTCACTTAAAATGTTTTTAAAAGATATATCTCCGGTTCTGCTTAGTGGATTTTTCTCATTGTGATTTCATTTTATTTGTTAAAATGTAATCTATTTTTCTAATTTTGTTTGAAATTTCTAATGTGTTGTGTTTTTACTTTATTATAGTTTTGGTACTGCATAAATACCTTACACATTGCCCTAAGTTAAACTTGTCTTGCTCTGTGTGATAGCTAACAGTAGGTAAGCTCAGGTTAATTTAGTGACTTTGAGGACAAGGATTGCCTTCATTAATATAGGTTAGTAGTCACCCCTCTTGACAAACAATTACATTTCTTACAATAATCATTGCCCACATCCATTGCCTCCCTACTTGTTAAGTGCTTCCTAACATGTTTCGGACACCATAGTTACCTCTCAGTGAGACTGCAAGACTTGGCAGCAGATAATCCCCCTAGATGTGTTGGCTGATGTGTCATAATTTTTGGCAGAGTTACCTACCTACACTGGCAAAGCTCAGGTTTCCAAAGGGGGGGAACCCTTTACCTGCCAAACTCTAAATAGGGCCAATATGCCACAGGAGATACTCACAATAAATATAATGGTTCTGCGGTGGATTTTGCACAATAAATATAATGGTTCTGTGGTGGATTTTAGGATAAAAGCAGGTAGAAAGGGTATATTCATCAAAGCAGATTACTCTAAACATATTTGCAATTTTCTTTTTTTTAATATGTTGTTTCTCAATGTACCAGATTTAATTGAATATGCTGAGTCCGATTCACAAAGCTATTGGCACACGTACATTCAATCGCCATGTCCAAATAGCATTTTCTACAAGTTTAAATACTTATCCATGATTCCCAAAATGTGGATTCAAACCCCACTGTAATAGCCTTAGAGCAGCACTTACACATGTCAGCAACCCCCTTGAAACAAGGTTCTTACTCTGGCAGTCAAGAGGATTGAGAGCAAATAAATGGATCAGTTCTTGTATTATAACCCCAAAAACTGGAGCAATGAGATTGTATATTCTATAGCGGGTCAGAAGGATTTGACAAAACCTCTGGAATTCTTTAAGAGAAAACAAACGGATCGGTTCAGCAGTTGGTGAAACACCTAAAACTATGTTCAGAAATTGTCCTTAAAAAGTTATCTTCCTGTGAAAAAAGGTAACCAACTGCATATAGGCCCTCATTCCAACCCTGGCGGTCTCTGACCACCAGGGCGGAGGGCAGCGGAAGCACCGCCAACAGGCTGGCGGTGCTTCCAGGGCTATTCTGACCGCGGCGGTAAAGCCGCGGTCAGAAAAGGGGAACTGGCGTTTTCCCGCCGGTTTTCCCTTGGCCCAGGGAATCCTCAAGCAGCGCCGCCATCGGGATTCTGACCCCCTTCCCGCCAGCCTGTTTCTGGCGGTTTTCACCGCCAGAACCAGGATGGCGGGAACGGGTGTCGTGGGGCCCCTGGGGGCCCCTGCACTTCCCATGCCACTGGCATGGGCAGTGCAGGGGCCCCCTAACAGGGCCCCATACAGATTTTCACTGTCTGCTTTGCAGACAGTGAAAATCGCGACGGGTGCCACTGCACCCGTCGCACCCCTGCAACTCCGCCGGCTCCATTCGGAGCCGGCTTCCTCGTTGCAGGGGCTTTCCCGCTGGGCCGGCGGGCGATCTTCTGGCGATCGCCCACCGGCCCAGCGGGAAAGTCAAAATGACCCCCGCGGTCTTATGACCGCGGTGCCGTCTTTCGGCGGTTTCCGACCGGCGGGCGCCGCCCGCCGAAGTCAGAATGAGGGCCATAGTGTGTTAACTGGAAAGCCTGCAAGTGTAACAGTAATGTCAACAACTATAATGCACTACAAACCAAGAAGGAAAAGAAAATCAAGAAGGACATTACTTGCAGATCTGATTATGTAACCTATGCTGTGGAATGCATAATGGCAAAAGATATATAGAGAGCGCTGCCATTCTAATTAAAAAAAAAATATATGGGAGCATAACAGAGCAATAAAGAATGTAAACAAAAGTTACAGCACTGCCAGAAATTACAGATATTGCCATGAAAGCTGATGACAAGACCTAAGATACTTTGGCATAGACAGGACCATCAGGAATCCCAGCAGTGTAGATTCAATACAGTGCTGATCTTAAAAGCTGAAACCCAAGGGACTTGAACCAGGGTGATGAATTGTTTCTACGCCTCCAATACTATAGTCATATGGATATTCAACTGTCTTCGATATGTTTGTTGCTTGAACACAAAAGCTAATCTCATGGATCTCACCCTTGATAGAACAGATGATTTCAGAAACAACATAAATGACCTCATTATTGACATGACATATTACCTTATCCATTAGCATTATTAGATACAGAATAATCTCTTTCTGTATTTGTTATGATTTAAATATGTTGAGTAAAATGATCTAATTTATTATTTAAATAGTGTTAGAGCATAAGCATTTCATTTGGTGTGTGGTTTATAGTTTTCATGGCAGGTTAGCAAGCTGTGGATTGCAGAGTTGTACTCATAATTGCAATGTTTTTTTAGGTGAATTTGTGTCTTTTTTAAAACATATGTTAACCATAACTCTTTTTTGGATTGTTTTACTACACCCAATTTCTATAAAAGCAACCACCAGCCTTAAGAGGCCAACCTCCATTGCGCACAGCTTTCAGGGGTTAGCTGTAGTTACTGCCTCCCTCTGGTGGTTTTTTAGCCATTTGCTTGCAAGTGCCTCAAACTGATTTTTTACATTTTTTCAGGATTTGTAGTTCCTAAGACCTTAGGAGGCCAGTATCTTAAATTATTCTGCAGATTTCGAAGATGGTGCAGGTTAGCTATGGAGTTACATCATGAGAGGGGTGATGTGGAAGTATTTCTTTAGTCCCTGGATGAGACGTTCTGTGTTGTGTAGGATGCTTTTAAGGGGTGCTAATGTGTAGTCTGGGATGCTATAGTACAGAACATTACCTTCATCCAGATGCAAGAGAATGAGTTCTTGAACAGCAATTCTGAAGTTACTTTCTTAGAAAAACAGTTGAACTTTCTTTAGAAGAGAGAGTTGGTACCAAGCCATCTTTGTTTTTTGTCACTGTGCTTCTTGTGCTTGAGGTTGCTGCCCAGGTTGAATGCAAGTGACTTAGAATTCAGTATAAGTTGGTGTTTGAAGTGTTTAAAAATAATTCTGTTTTCGTTGAGTTGAGCTTCAGGTAGCTACTGGATATCAAGGCCTAGATGATGTGCAGGCAGTGCTTCAGACATTGAATGTCTGAAGCAGGGGAGATTTTCAAGTAGATTCGTGTATCATTGGCATATTGCTGAATCTTGATGCTGTTATCTGTAGAGAACGAAACTGCTTGATTTGGGTATGGTGCAGAATTCAGACAGGGGAATGGAGGCCTCCAGAAGCCTTCATTGCATGGGGAATATCAAAATTGGGCTTCCTCTCTGTGGGAGCACAGTCACCATAAGTTCCCAGTTAGGGGTAGTATTTACCCAAACAAAGTGCCCGATCCAAGATGCAAGACTATTCCTTGACCGGGATTGGAACCTACCAATCCAAGATGTGTTAGAGTTTCTTCCTAAGAAGTCAATTCATGGTTAGGCATGTAAAATGCTGCACTTGAAAAGACAAAATGTGTCACAATCCATTTGTTCCCTAATTTTTCACCAGGGCCCCATATTCATCACCTCTGTGTACATTATTAAATAATAAAACTGAAGCTTGGATGGAAGTGATGTAGGACAAAATACTGAAGGTGCGGTGATGATTTGGAAAATGTAAGCTAGAATGTCCACCAAAGACAACAGTGAAGTCTCCATAGTCCATTTCTTAAATCTTATACTTTGTTCTATATTTTACATCTAAATGTCTATTCTCTTGACCCCGTACTTTAGTGGTAGCCAACATATACATACACATCTAATACATTTCACTTGAATTACGTTTCACAATCGTCAGTGATAAGAGATGACAGGCACTTTCAGACACCAAATGTGACTGCCTAACAAAAAAGTACTGCAGCTTTCCCAATTATCCTTATGTTTTAGTTAACAGCTAAAGTGTGATTTAAATTTTATGTTTTCATCACAGACTGAAGAAAGAATCCAGAATGGTCATCTGATTTAGGAGTTATGCTTGTTGTTGTAAGATCTATAAAGGTGATGACAGTGATAAAAGTCTCACATTGAAGAGTGAAGCTATCATGAAAAAGGTGGCAAGGAGTTATAAGTCATCTAAAGTACTGGAAAGGGAATGTGATACTCTCCATTAACAGTAACACTCAAATTGGGTTGCTTATTAAGGGTGGAAGTAATTTGTGGAATTCCGTGTAGCATAATTATGCAGAATTAGCCAAAACGTAAACGAGATTATGCACCATTGCATGAGAAGAGTAATTCAGATATTTAGCACTCTTTCCGTAGTACAGAAAGTACCGTTTGCATCCAAAATGGATGCAAGGAAATATTTTACACTAAGAATTAGTTCTAATTGCAACAGAACATGAATAGCAACATGAGCAGCAGCTCAGGCTCACTAAGGGGGTCATTCTGACCCTGGCGGTAAAAACCGCCAGGGCCAACGACCGCGGGAGCACCGCCAACAGGCTGGCGGTGCTCCCATGGGCATTCTGACCGCGGCGGTACAGCCGCGGTCAGAAACGGAAAACCGGCGGTGTACCGCTGGTTTCCCGCTGCCCTGGGGAATCCTCCATGGCGGCGCAGCTTGCTGCGCCGCCATGGGGATTCCGAGCCCCATACCGCCATCCTGTTCTTGGCGGTTTTGGCCGCCAGGAAGAGAATGGCGGTATGGGGTGTCGTGGGGCCCCTGGGGGCCCCAAAAAGATTTTCAGTGTCTGACAGGCAGACACTGAAAATCGCGACGGGTGCAACTGCACCCGTCGCACCCCTTCCACTCCGCCGGCTCCATTCGGAGCCGGCATCCTCATGGAAGGGTGTTTCCCGCTGGGCTGGCGGGCGGCCTTCTGGCGGTCACCCGCCAGCCCAGCGGGAAACCCAGAATACCCGCGGCGGTCTTTTGACTGCGCAGCGGTATTCTGGCGGGCCCCGCCAGGGTTGGAATGAGGCCCTAAATGTGCATTTGGTGTACAATTTTCCCCGAACTTACTCCTAGCATTTTTTGATGGTTTCTCAGTACTAAATACACCTTCCTGTTCAAATTGTACACAAAGATGCATTTTGTGCTAAGAAAATAGCACTAAATCCAACAGAACATGAACACTGGCATGACCAGCACTTGTGCTCACTGAAAGTCACATGTACTAAAGTCAGGTTTTGTGACTCGCAAATTGCAAGTCTTAATGACTCGCAGTTTGCGAGTTGCAAAACCTGATGTTCAACAGTGTCAATGACACTGTTTGCGATTCCCAATGGGGTCACAAATGACCTACCTCATAAATATTCATGAGGTAGGTCGCAATTTGCGACCCCATTGAGAATGGCCACACTCACAGGGATGGTGACCTTCTGGGAACAGCAGACCACCATGTCTGTGACTGCTTTAAATAAAGCAGTGTGGGTTTTTTTAAATGCAACACCTTTTCCTGAAAGGAAAACGGGCTGCATTTTTTTTTTTTTTAAATGAAAAGTTTTCTTTTCGTTTTTTCAGAGCAGGCAGTGGTCTGTGGGACCGCTGTCTGCTATGAAAAAATATTTTCGCTGCCATTCACAAAGGAAGGGGTCCTGTGGGGACCCCTTCCCGTTTGTGAATGGGTTAGCCCCAATTTGAAATTGGCGCTAACTGTGATTGTTTTGTGACCACATTCATGGTCACAAACAATCATACATTGCACTGCAACTCGCAATTAGTAAGGGAACGCCCCTTCCAAATTGCGACTCACAAACCCTTTTTTCAATTTGGTAATAGATTACCAAATCGCAAATTGGGTCTGTGCATTGCAAAATTCTTTTTTCTTGTCGCAAACGGCCCGATTCTGCGAATAATTGCATTATTACTGGTAATTCCACATCAAAGAGGAATGTGGAATTACCTAAATTACTCTGATTACTCTTGCAGAATTGAAACTCTCCCAGGCCTATGGTTTATGCAGCTTATTCATGTAATTGGTTTTAATTACTGGAGACCTAGACTTGTGTATCTGATTTCTAAAATACTAATGTTGAAAAACAAGGGCACCTGAAACAGGATAAAAAACAGAGCGAGATCCCTGGTATGTGAGATCACCAGAATGTCGTTGGGTCCTTTCTTTATGCCTGGAGTGAGTGAGACCCGGAAATCAAATAAACATAGACAAAGAATGCCTCCAACGGCCGTCTAGTAAAACCAAGTGCATTAAATGCTAGTGTAAACGTACTCCATAGAATCGATATGCCTTCTTGGCACCCGGGTTTTTTAAAGCTGTTTTCGGGCATTACATATCTAACGGGTTTGTGTAGTAAGTTTCACCACTGGTGTAACTGAGAATTAATTATAGTCTTGTAATCATTAATAACTTTATACCAGTAGATGTTATAAGTGAATTTATGTTTCGCTTGATGTTAGCAGTGGGCTGATTCAAATGTGTTCCCTGTTTTACTTTATATAATTGTCCCTTTATCTACCTAAATTAGCTCCCTTTCTCCACCATTTTACACTATTTACTTAGCAGGCAACAAATATCTGTACCCTACTATGCAGTTTTGTCTATAAGTTTAGTTTTCCATTTTTCCACTTGGACACACCTCCGTTTCCTCCTAACAATGACTCTGCGATATACTTCCTTGGGTTATAGTGTCAATACTTAGATAGTATTGACACGGTATCCGAGACCTAATTTTCATAAATGACAAAAGTCCGGCCCTAAGTGTAAATTTGGCACTCATGTTATCAACTTCTCTTAGACCGGATTACTTCTACATTGACAGATGTTTCGACATTATTCATCAATTTAGCACTGTCTGCCCCGAGCACTGTTCCTCCTCCACTCTTTTCACCATCTATTATTAGTTGTGTTTTTCTTTATATGTTTATGACATATTTATGGACATTTTGCTGTGGGTGTCCATTGTTTTTTCTTGTTTTCTTGATATTGATCAGTTGTAGTGAGTTTTGCTAATTCAAAAATGTACATCCTTCTCAAGAGGGACCACTGTTGTTGTTTATATTATGTCCCCAGGTTTCACTAAGCTCATTGGTTTTCCTGTCGTAATTTCTAAAGCTGAGAAAGCAGAGATTTTTACACAAAATTGTATTCAGGTACCAGCACTCGACCTTTTTCCAATCGCACCAACATAAACAAATGGTGTATATTTTTCTCTGAGAAAGGTGGCCACCCTTTTGTAAAGTGAATTGCGGGTGCAGGCCCGGGCCAAGTCTGTGCCAGACTGCTGGTGCCCCACTATCTGATCCAAATGCCACAGCAACTTCGGAGGGGTGGGTTGGGGGAAGAGGTCTGGGAGCACTGGATGCAGCAATGTTTTTATAAAGTGAGAAAATATAACTAAGTAAAGGAAGAGGTAAAATAAGTTCCATTTGACTGGACTCATATTTTATATTTTGGGCTTTTGATTTAGTTTTTGTTGTTCTTTTTTAAATAAACATAATCGTTATACTCCAAAATATAACCGAAAACCAAAAAAACAAATCATGAGATGAAAAAAGAAACTCATCCGAAGTTTACTTGGCCATATTCATGTTTTTAAATTCAACTAAACATTTACTACAGACATTTCTTTGCTTAGACGCCACTACAGAGCAAAAAAATAAATGTAAGTAAATAAATTATACTTTTTCATTTGGAGATTTCTTTGACCAATCAAAATACACCACGAAAAATGTTTTAAATAAATGTGCCAACAGCACTGTTTGTTAGGTATTATTCTTTTCATACGAGTACCTCTCTGAAACCCGTATCTGTCAAAGTTGCCTTTGAGGTCCCGAAAGTACACATATCTGTAACATTGATATATTACTTGCGTTAGTACAATAAAAGATATCGTCCCTTCCACGCCTTCTAAAACGCCGCCGTTTTTCAAAGCAACTGCATACGCTTTTTCTTTTCGACTCGTGTCACTGGGGACACTAGAACCCCTACTCCCGCCATCATCTAGAAGATTTACGCTGCATTATTTTTCCAGATTCGGAGACAGGAAAAGAAAGGAGCCACCAGTACACTGTGTACTTATTCTCCTTTCTTGTTATTTATTAATTTCATCACAGCTCGAGGCTATCACTAAGCAAACTGCGTGTAATGAATTAGTTTAATGGAAGCTACTGATCGAGAGTGCGGCCTTCTCTCATAAAGGATAACATTTATGTTCCTCGCTTTCCCGCGAGGCTAGCCGGAGGGGCAGCTTAAGCCAAAGGAAGTGATGACAAAATGGAGGACAGCTCTAGTAAAGTCCCAGGAGGCCTCGCGCGCGGGTGCGGGCAAGCATTCCTTTGTTATGCTCTTCCCAATAAAAATAGAACGTTCTGCTCTTTCCTAGCTCTTTCTACATACACCCTCAGGCCAAGCGGGGATTTATCGCTGCTGTTTTCTGTTCCCCAACCGGCTCGCAGCCCCTGCCCTCGCCCAAGGCCATGTGACAGGCAGACAATGCCACCAAAGGGGCCTCTTTAACTGTTCCCTGCGACATTGTAATTCATTACGTAACTAGGAGGAAAGAAAAGGGGTTTAAGTGCCTTGATGGGATTAGAGGGGGTCCCCTGCAGAGATGATTTAGTAGCCGTGATAATTCATTTAACAGAGGCCTGGGGGTAAATTGCTAGCCAGGGAAATGTAACCGAACCAGCCAAGAAAGGACGCATTACATGCACGTGCGGGATAACAGACTTCATTAGCAATATTTAAAAGATTTCACTTACGGCTAGGAGTCATAAAGCCCAGAACTCTTTCATCCCTACCCTCTCAGAATATTAAATTTGAAATGGCCAGACAAATCCACCATGGAAACTGTTCTTTTGCCTGTTATTTGTATGGTTGGTTTAGTTTTTCGTTTGTTAACCTTTAACAAATGCATATATCACTGAAAATGGATAACTCTATAACGAGGGCCCAAAGAGCTCGCAAGAATAAAATATGCCCTGAAATATTTCGTAGAGGGTCGGTGGGAAATAGTTGAAGCTTTTATTGATTTAAAGCGAAAGCTTCAGAGCAGGATTCTGTAAAAAGCGAATTAGTTGGGTATTCAATGATTTTCCTGCAAGCTCCAGGCTGAATTTTAAAAAGGCTTTTCTCATTTTATGAAGTCTGTGGGAGGACAAAAACGTTTTTATGACCGGTCCAGTAGACGCCTTGCAAACATTTGAAATATGTACAATGTGTGATTTAAGGGTGGAACATAATGTAACATTTTACTCTGGGTAGGCAACAATGTTGTCATCCCAGGATACACCTACAAATATCAAGTTAAGGGTTGTCTTACACTTTGCAGTTCATATCTGGAGCATATGAACAACACCTGACAATATATTAATTATTGCTAATATTTTTGTACCTAATGAAAATAACCCTTCTGGGGATCTCAGAGTGATGGGGAAATGAGTGATTGTCCAGTTACTCCACCATCTTTCTTACAAATGATGATCATACTAAACTGAGGTGCATTCCTAGCAGAGAACAGCCACTGCTATAATTGCAGCACAAATGTGTGGATAAAAGCATATATTAGGCTTTTTCTTCCAGCCCCCTCTTCTGAATTCCTGTTTGATCTTTACCATGTGAGCGATTAACACAAAGTGCACAGTTTAATATGGGATTTCCCTGTTCCCTACTAGACTCCTGGAGGATTTAAGCAGTCTCAATGATGTGCCCTAAATGGAGGAATCATTTGGTGCAGAGGGAGAATGGTAGGTGGTCTCCAGTTGTTTTGTGCACAAAAAGACTTGGAACATGTGCCAGTATAGCCTGTGATGGTGTGATCCACTAAGCCATCAATTTTATTTTTCATATTTTCACATATGGAAAAGCTCAACTTCAGACCCATCCTGCACGTAAATCTCTGCTGGATACATAAGCTCTTATAGTGAATTAAATTGGCAAATTATTTGTGCTGGCAGTTTTGCTGGACTCCTCTCCACCGTCATGTTGTGCAGGCCCTGACAAGTATTCAGTGGGTGTACAATGTAGAAGCCAGGGAGAAGTGTCTTTTTATATAGTTGCACTATCTGATAGGTGTGATCGGCGCTCTTCTCATATCAGAAGTGCGTACATTTATACAAGTTTGCTGACTTAGTAGTATTTATGCAAGTGCACAGAATATGGAGAGATGTCTGCAAAATCAGTCACTCATAGTCAAAGAAACAAGAATTTCAGAAAAAGATTCAATACAAGAAACAATACCTTGAGAAAATGTCGTAATACAAGGGTAGGGAGATCTTCCTTCAGTTTTTTATGTTTAACACTCAACATTGACAGGCCACATGCCACAACCAATATCAGTCAAGCAACCTATGCTATACAGGCATTGAGTCATAGGTCCTCTGAAGCTCTGTCTTCTTTCATAATTTTTTCCCAGGAGAAAGGTTAAGAAATTCTGGTGATCTGGCTACTTAGGGAACATGCTCCAACATCGTAGAGGTCCTTGTGGATTCTTCTCCAAGTTCATCATCTTGTCTTCCTGGTTCCATGATCATGCTTGTGATGTTGATGGTAAGAGAAAGTATATCTCTATATATATCAAGCATGTGATTCCGCAATATAAATGATAATGTTGTTATGTATGACTTCCATAGGAATCCTCTGTTGATTACACCATATACCAAATCAGGTAACTCACTGCTATGATGTAACAACAGTTGATAAAACACGTTCCACACTGTTGCTATGTCATAAAGGCCTTCCATGCTAGGCTGACAGTGCGCTCACAGAGCCTGTCAGTGCAGCGTGGCTTGTCTCTATTTGACTGAAAGCTGAAAGCACAGTTGCAGGAAGAGGGAAGGCTACGTGAGCCGGAACCAGAAACTGTGTTGGCGCGTCCGTCAGTGCGCCGTCAGGAGCAGGCAAGGTGAGCCCAGCAGTGCCTGAGGGGCAGAAAGGCAGGAAGGCAGTGAACGGAGCCTCCTGCCTGCGCCTCCCGCCTGCGGGGCTCGGGGCTCAGAGGAAGTGGTCTCGCCTCCCGTACTTCCACAGCTCGAGGGGCGCCTGCAGCCCCCGCTGACTCCTGTGGAAGCGCCCAACCAGGTGTGGCTTGCGGGAGGACGGGGCCCTGCCCCCCTCTCCACCATCACCATCACCTGCTGCCTCCTGTCTCCCTACTGATGCCGGAGGAAGACACTAGGGGGGTCCAGTGTGTGGCTCCAACCCACAGCCCGCCAGCAGCCCTCTGGTAAGTGCTCCTGCTCACTGTGCTCACTGTGCTCCGGCGCCCCCAGGTCTCTAGTCCCTGGTCCCTGGACCCAGAACAGCACGCAGCACAGTCCAGCACAGCCCCGCTCAGCCCAGCAGGTCGTAGGCTGCAGGGGGAGAGCAGGGGATAGAGGAGGGGCCCCTCGTGGTCCCGCCAGTGCCAGAAGAAGGGCCTGAAGTGCTGGGGGGTAGGGCATGGGGGCAGCCAGGACAGCCCCGCCACCCGCTCTTCTCACCACCTTGTCATCGGCAACCCACCGATCCATCGTCTGGCCATAGCTCCAGGCAGCGTGCTTGTGCTCCTCCGCGGGCTCAGTTACACAGTGAGGCCCATATTTATACTTTTTTAGCGCCGCATTTGTGTAATTTTTTTTTACACAAAAATGGCGCAAACTTACAAAATACAATTGTATTTTGCAACTTTGCGCCGTTTTTGCATCAAAAAGCGGCGCAAATGCGGCTCTAAAAAGGTATAAATATGGGCCAGAATGCCTGGCATCCGGTGCCGGTTACATCTCACGGAGGGACGTGGAGTAGAGGCGGCGCTCAGCAACGTAAACCTGTTTGGCCAAAGCACAAGGTGTAACAGCGAGACAGAGCCAACGACAGTGGGACAGAGGGAACCAGGGGTCAGGAGCTCGCTAGGTGTGGCGCGGCTCCCCGAGATCGCCCTGCACACCAACCTCCATAGAGACCTGCAAACCTCGAGGGCAATGCCCAAAAGGAAATACAATGCTTGTCGACAAGGAATGGGGGATTGCTCGATCCCACAACCAAAATGTCCGGGAGGGTGTGCCACCAACCCGTCGGCAGACAGGGAGCCCGAAGAGGCGCAGCAGCTCCCAGAGCAGGCGGTCGCACAGGCCAGACAGGTCCAACCTCAAGGAAGGGGCTCCATAGTTTGATTCCTACGCAGAACGGCAACAGGGAGTCCAGAGTGGGGAAGAGAGCACATAAGGACGCATGCAACAGAGGAGGAAGCTGACAGCCGGATCAGCATAGGGGAACAAAGCCCCGCACTTGGCATGAGCTCACCAGACATATCAACACAGACAGTTCTACAGAAGGGATCAGAGCCCACAGAACCCACAGATCCCTCTCATGCCCAGCTCTGCCTACAACTGACCACCACGACTCGTCACTCTATGACGCCTCCCTGTCACAAGCTCGCACTGCCCCGCTGCCACCCTTGACCAGTGTCTTTTCCACCACAGCAGACAGCGCCATTCAGTGTCATAAATCCGCTGTGGATTGCCCCCATCCAGCGGTCTCACCGCAAACATCGAGGCACAAAGACCTATTTGCTACAGCAGACACAGTCAACCAGCATGCCTTTAAACCTGAAGAACACAAACCAGCAATGAACAATTTCACCACAATTACTCAGGTAATTGATTAACTTGAGTGGTCCCGGTGCAAGCAGAGCAGACGGAGACAGCCAATCCCACAGAGCTTTCATCTTGTGGCAAACCAACAATTTTGCCAATCATTAAAGGGAGGTCCAGCCTCACAGATGAGGAGCTAGGGGCACTATCAAAGCAGTTCCTCAACAACTTAGAGGAGCAGATTAATAGAACTCTCTCTCTCTCACAACAACAGTAACAGCAACAACAGCAACAAAACACTATGAAAAGGATGAGGCTGGAAGTGGCCCATCAGTTAGTACAACTCCCGAGTGTCCCACAAATACACAAGAGTTGCCGGCCATCAGAGCCTCCCAGGACATCATGGCCAGGGCACTGATATGTCAGTCAAACAAGATGGAGCTCCAACTGAACCTATTTCAGACGCTGGCCACTTATCTCCTTGATGTCAGAACAAAGGTAACAAATGTCGAGAATCTCCTTGCTCTACTACAATGACGAGAGCTCAATGTCCGTCTTCTCCGATCCTTGAAAAGCTATGTGACCTACCGACCATTCTGCGCGAATTAGTGGAAGTAGTCAAGTCAACACCAAGCAACGACAAAGCTATAATATCCACCTTGCCCCACCAAAGGGGTCACCCCTCCCAAACAGCCCACATCCAAGGCCAAAGCAAGAGCGAATACAAGCAGCTCACTATGTCAAGACTCTGGGGCGGACGACCTCCCCTTGGGCACCATACCCAGCCTAGGCAGAGACACAATGTCCCGTGCAGGCGGATAATTGGCACTCACCGCCAAGACTACAACCCTCAGCGAACCCATGATATCACGTACCCTTCCCATTAAGTCCACCCAGGAGCCATCTACAGCCCTCACAAAGAGAGCAAGAAAGAAATTAAAAAAACAAGCCAGGAAACACAGGACCCAAGTCAGATCAGTCAAAGGGCATAAAACAAGCAATGTCTCTGAAGCACCAGAAACCAAGGACACTGTGAAGTACTTCCCAAAGTTTCAGGCAGGCACCCCGCCCATAGCCCAGCAACACGACCACGAGGCAGACCTGGTGGTGGCCCAGCAACATGGGGGAGGGAAAGTTTCACCCTCCTCTCCGCGGTCTTTGCCCCAGGCTCAACTACAAGATCAAATAGTAGCACAAACAACGCCAACCCCCGGGGGACATGAAGCAGGAGAAACAACCAGGTCGGGCGTGACCTCAGCTAACAGGAACAGCGGCCCATTCGCCTTACCCCCAGCTCAGGGGCCCAGTCGTCCTCCAAGGACCAAAAGATTCAACACGCAAGGCCCTCCCTGCAAACACTTTCAGCAAGGCCCGTAACAGATTGTACCCCCACAGAAGGGGGAAGGGAGAATACTATGTCACATAGAACACAGATTAATTACCAAGAGTGGCAAATGGCCACAAGAAGGGCACAACTATTTCAGCTCACAGAAACAGCTCAAATCACTGCTCCAGAGGTCAACAGAGAGCTTGCTCTCCTCCCAGTGGTAAACTCAATTAATCATGCCTCCAACGGCAGAGGTTCCACTAACCGGGCTAGCTTGAAAGCACTGCCAGTGGGTCAAGCCACATCAGACCCTGTGGAGCAGGATTCTTTGGACCTCATGTTTATTCCACATTATACCTCAAAAGGACTCATAGACACTCTAAACAGAGGGAATTTATTGCGTCTATTTACTCAAATTCCTTCTCTCAGGTATTTATTGCCATGGAAGATATGGAATGGGTAAGACTTGTGCCCTTGGCACCGGATGGAAAAAACGAGATCACTAAAACATCTTGGAAAACGGCGGCACAGAGGACAGCAGTCTGGGAAGCAAGGGAGCTGTTCGCAGACTGGGGAATCAAACTACATATCCTCCCGCTTGATAAACACACATAGATCTTCTTAAACACTGCTCCCTCACAAGTGCGGAAATTGGTTCTAAGAGGCTCAGGTGGGGGACAGAATCACTTGATCAAGACAACTGTGGCTCCGCAGTCCATTACCATAGTCTGAGCACAAAACAGAAGAGAAGTTCACACAGTTACTCAAACTTGCCTGCAAAGAAAGCGGAGGGATCAGGAAAAGCCAAGGCATTGGCCCCAGCACCATGGGGACCACAGAGCACCACCTTACAGAAGCACGGAAAACTCTGTCAATTCTGTCATGGAATGTGGCATTTCTTAGAAGTATCTGCAGATCCGGCGCGGCCACGTCCTATCTTAACTCTAATGACATCATTTGCATGCAAGAAAACTGGGAATGTGCTCCTTTTCTATTACCAGGCTATTACGAAATCTTCTAGTCAGCAACATGTCCCAGCATCTTCAGCCGACCGTCGGGGCGGATTATCCATTTTCATCAAGCATGCGGTTCGCCTGGTAACTACTGATCTCAAATTGCCCAAGTAATAACAATCAGTGGTGTGACCATTGATCAGCAAAACGTGGATCTGATATTAATTAATTGCTACATAAATGCTCCAAGTAAATCCAAAGCAGAACTAATTCTTGAACTCCTGAAAAGCTTGGAAACGGTCATTTTCAGCCACCCCGGAAACGAAATAATTATAATGGGTGATTTTAACATACAGGGGCTTGATGCAAACACAGAGGACTTCCCTCTGGTCAGAGGCTGTCAGTTATTCCAAAACATCTTCACAACCTTTAGTCTATCGTCAGCCCGACAGGAGCAAAGGGAGAATCAGATTAGGTGCCGCCTTCCTCCATCATTTAAGGGTGGATCTACTTGACATCTACCTATCCGAAAAGCTCAAGCCGAGCATCAGCCATTTTGAAATTACTGAGAGGGTGGAGAGTGGCCACAATCCACTGAAATGTACCATTGATCTTCAAGCTCAAGCAGCCGAACAGCAGGTAGTGATAGGGGCTTCAACGGACACAGAGCAAGTTCAGCTGGTGAGAAGATAAAATGGAGACCTGAAGATGCTTCCAAAATAACCGTATGGCTAAGTACCCAGCCCCAGGCACCAACCACCTCCATAGAATGTTGGACAAAGTCGGTGGACGATCTGCACAAGCTGCTGCTGGGCAACTCACGGCAAACTCAAGCCACCCTCCCGGGCCAAAGAGGAACAACAACACACATGGACAACAACTTGCTCGGAAAAAGGCAGGCACTCCGCACAGCCCTACGTAAAGATAAGCAAAAGCCCACACCAGACACAACAGTGCAGGAATCAAACAGCAGAAGTTCCCTTAAGAAACTGGTATGGGAGCACAAGGGGGAAAAAGACAGGAAGGAATGGGGTTCCAGCTTCTTAAAGACCCTAATCATGCCCGCTTCTGGGACTATGTAAACAAACTACGAAACAATCATAAGTCAAGAGAGAACGGGGTCTCAGAGTATGCATGGGTTTCGCATGTAATTACTCTATACACAAACACCAACCCATCTTTAAGTTTCGCCAGCAACAGTGGGGACAGTGTTCAGTACCCTCTGATCCCCCAAAGTGACAATCTCTCATCTACAACTTCTACCTCTTTTTCCATGAGTATGACTGAGAAAGTCATAAAAAGGATCAAAAAGGATGGGGCGCCGGGACCCAACGGTTTACCTGCTACACTGTTTAAATGTGCTCCATTGGACTGGACAGAGAAGCTGACAGACCTTATTAATGACGCGTACCACCTGACCACAGTCCAGAAAAGCTGGAGAGATTCTATACTGTTCCCAATCTACAAAAAGGGGGACCACTCTCTAGCAACAAAGTACCGACTAATTGCCCTCCTGGATGTGGAGGCCAAAATGTATGCCCAACTACTGTTGGATTAGCTGGAAGCCAGCGTAGAAGAGCGTCAAATCCAGCCTTTTTTTCAATCCGGCTTCAGAGCGGGGGCCTCAACAGTGGACAACATAGTGGTACTTGCATACTTACAGCATCATGCAGTCAACTATGGTCGCCAGCTGTTATTTTGCAGTGTTGTTGATTACAGTGCAGCCTTTGACAGGGTTGATCGCGATACCCTGTGGAAAAAGTTATCACTACGGGGCAATCCTGCACACCTCCTAAAAGCCATCATTTCACTCTATTCCAGTACCTGTGTCCGGGTCAATACCGGGCCCCGGTCACTATCACGGAAAACAGAAACAAACAGAGGCCTAAAGCAGGGTTGTGTTCTGGCCCCACTACTGTTTAACTTGTACACTGCAGACTTGGAGAAATACTTGAAAGCTAGCTGTTTGGTCTTACTGAAGTTGGGCCTCATAAGACTCCAAATCATTCAGTATACAGACGACATTGTGATAATGGACTGTACAAAAACTGGGCTACAGCGAGCTGTAAATGCCCAGAACAATTTTAAGAAGGACAATCAATTGCAGCTCAACTATGAAAAAACCAAAGTCCTAATAGTTGGAAGGTATAAGCATAAAAAACTCACAACGTGGCAATTGGGAAGTCACATCATCCGCACAGCCAGGAAATACAACTACTTGGGGGTGTGGTTCGCAGAAAACAATACGACAGGGGCACAGAAAAACACAATCAAACAAAAACCTGCTGCCATCGCATACAAGCTCGCCAAACTGAATAACCGACTCAGAAGCGCCTCAGCAGCACCAATACTGAGAGTGACAAAGGCGATATTACTACCTGCTCTGCAATATGGTTACCTGGCATTTTCGGGGTCCTTGGAATCCACTATAGAACAGGCCCATTGCAGGGCATATTTAAAAATTCTACAGTAACCAAAGTACACACGTCGTCCCAGACTCAGATTGGAAACGGGCCTAAAGTCACAACTTATGGACTGCCAAGGGGGAATCCTGAAATATTACATCAGTCTCAGGAAGGCCAACTCGCTCACACTAAAACCAAACCTGAGAACGATATTTGAGACCCTCGGCAATCCATGCCACACGCAATTAAGTAAGACGCAGAACACTTTCAAAATGGGTGATTCCATCCAGCTACCAGACACATTGACGCACGCTGCCTGTAAAATATTAATCAACAAAAGAGCGAAGGAACTCTCCTGTGAGTCCGACTTATCGTTAGCCAAATCACTCTCAACTATGCCTGTGCTAAATGTCCCTTATTTGGTTGGAGCCCCTCAACCATACCTCCTAGCAGCAATAACTACAGGCATTCAGCACCAAATTCTCTACATGCGAACATTGTCCCTCCCAATCAAGGACTTTAATTCTTCTTGGCCCACACAGGGCATAATAGCGCCTGTAGACTCTGCTCTTACCCCTGAGAAACCTGGCTACACCTGCTGTGCTGCTGTCCTGGCCTAGCAGTCGAAAGAAGACAATTAATAAAACCACTGGCATTGGCCCAGGGAGCTCGGTCCTGTATTGAGGTATCTAACCTTTGCTCTTCACACTCTGCTCCCTGGGCTTTGGCAAGATGTGCAAAATATGTGACAGCACTCAGGAGGGCGCAAGCCCATTTAGCAGAATAGACAGCAGACCACATAATTTTTTGTTTTTTACTTCTTTCATCGTTTTAAGTTTAAATTGTTCTAAAATGATCTTGTTTCACATGCGTTCTATTACTTGTATTTGTAATGGTTTTAAGTAACTGATCAATAAATTAACAATAACAATGACAAGGGAGGGAAGGTGGTGGGGTTTGGTTAAGGGTGGCAGGTAATTACATTATTTCCACATTTGGAGCACAGAGGAAAGAACATGTTATGTATGGCTTATCCATTACCCATTACTCCTTTTCCCCAGTGCAGCAGTTGAAAGCAGGGGTAGATAATGCAGTTGTGGAAATTGGTATTTGTTGTGGGGGGTGCGCTGAGAGCATGAGGATGAGCTGGGTTTCATAGGCATAGGAACTAAGTTGATGTTATGGGTTCTGACGATGTTGGCGAGTGGTGTCATGAAGATATTGAAGAGGGTAGTACTAAGGGAAATACTTTGAGGGACTCCACAGATGGTGTGCTTGGGTTGCAAGGTGAAGGGAGGGAGCTGGATTCTCTGGGTGGAACCCAAAAGAAAGGTCGGCAAGTTGCAGTGGACTGTGATATTTCTGTGGTTGGCTCTGAATCATGACTCTGAGGGGTCCAGTAGGTTGTTTCTTTCCAGGTGTTCAGTGAGTTGGAGGTTGATAGCCTTCTCCAGGACTTTGGCAGGTAATGGGTGCAAGGTGATGGGGTAATAGTTTGTCAGCCAATGGTTTCTTGAGGAAGGGTCTGACAACTGCGTGTTTCCATGCGTCAGGAAAACAGTTGTGGCAATGGAGGTGTTTAGGATGGTTGTGAGCTGGAGGCTGATCTCGTCTCTTCTGTGGTTGAAGAGTCGGTGGGGGCAAGGGTTGGTGGGTGCTCCCAAGTGAATGGAGTTGATGAGAGTATATGTGTTCGATGTTCTGAGCTGTCCCCATGTGGTGAGAGGGTGGTCGATGGGCATGGTGGATGGGTTGCAGGGTAGGTTAGTTGGTTGGGGGGGTTGAAGTTTCTGTAGATGGTTGCTATCTTGTTGTGGAAGTGGTCGGGAGAGCATCGCGGAGATCCTGTGAGGGGAGGATCGTGTTTTCGGAGGTTGGTGGCCAGGTGAACTCTTAGACAATGGTGAAGCATTCCTTGGTTTGGTTGGCGCTATCTCGATTCGGCATGTAAGGTCATTCTTTTTTATGGCTTTGAGCTAGTGGTGGTAGTTATTGAAGGCCTCTTTGAAGTTTTCACGGTCCATGTTCTTTCTGTTGGTCTGGCACTTTCTTTCGAGTTGTTTGCATTCTCGTTTTGCCGTGCTAAGTTGCAGGGTGTACCAGCGGGCTTGTCTTTTGGATCTGTGCAGTCTGGCTGGTTTGGTGGGTGCGACGAGGTCAATAGCGCTGGTGATCCAAGAGATGAAGTTCTCCACTGCCTGGCTCAGGTCTGTGGTGGCGTTGGGTTGGATGGTGTTGAAGGCATGTTGCCACTGGTGCTGAGTGACCTTGGTCAAGCTGCAGGAAGGGTGTTGTGAATGGTGAGGGGTGGTCCCGTCATGGCAAAATGTATAATGGAGTGATCTGACCAGGTGATTTCCATGGTGTGGCTGTACCTGATTCTGTTACTGGATGTGAAGATGGGGTCCAGCGTGTGACCTGCTTTGTGCGTGGGGTCTGTGACCAGTTGCTTGAGGCCGGTGTTATCCATTCATTCGAGGAGGCCTGTAGAGTTGGATTGTGTAGGGTCATCCAGGAGGAAGTTGAGATTTCCCAGGAAGAGGTAGTTTTCGGATTTGATGGTCAGCGGGGTGAAGAATTTAGGAAAGGCCTTGCTGAGGCTGGTTTGAGGTCCGGTGGGGTCTGTTGGTGAGGGTGCCATGTGATGGTTGTTTTGTTGCTGGGGCAAAGCTGGAAGTTCATGCGTTCCATGTTTGGCGTGGTCTCATCATCTGTGGTGGAGCAGGTGATGGATTGTTTGTGAATGAAAGCATGCCACTTCCGTATCTGTTGGTGCAGTTGCAGTGTTTCATCTTGTAGCCACTGGGTGTAGTGGTGGGCGATGTCTGGGGCGGAAGCGGGGTGAGCTAGATCTCTGTGATGAAGGTCGCGTCGGGTACAAGGGTGGAGATGGTGTCCCAGATTTTGGTAGTGTGTTTGCAGAGTGATCTGGCATTGATCAGTAGTCAGCTGAGTTGTTACAGGTAGGTCTCAGCCGATGGGGTTAGAGTGGTGTTGGTTGCTGAGGTGGAGGTCGATTCTGGTGTGGAGGTAAACCAGCAGTAGATGCAGGTAAAGGGTCCACTGTGGAGTGAGGTAATGCGAGGCAGCAGTTGTTCCGTCTAGGGTTCAAGGCAAGGAGATCCATGGCTAAGGATTTGTGGGAGTGCGGAGGGCCTGGGTTCTTGGCCCTGGGCATGGTCCAGGCATGGACAGGCGCAGATGGGTTTGTCTTTGGTGTGCCTTTGAAGTACCAGTGGCACGTACGTTGCACTGCCACACTGCAAGCTTCAGGGAGGGGAGCTTGGGAGGCGGGAAGCGGTCGGCATGGGAGGGAGCAGGAAAAGGCAGGGGGAAACAGGACAGAGGTGAGAGAAGATGCCCTGGGCCCATGGAGGATTTGGCAATGAGCAAAAATCAGAGGAAGCCTGGGCACAGGGAGCCTGGCTATGATTGACAGCAAGGGGAGCTGGCAATGACCTGCTGATCTAGTGCCACGCTGCAGCCTTCATTAAATAGGTCTAAGGGAGGGTCTCTTGGGAGGCAGGCAGCAGTCACATGGGAGGGTTTGGGAAAAGGTGGCCGGGAACAGCACAGAGGTGTAAGAAGGTACGCTGGGCCCCTGGAGGCATTGGCAATGGGCGAAAAGCAGAGGAAGCCTGGGCACAGGGAGCCTGGCTTTGACTTGCAGTGAGGGGAGCTGGCAACGACCTGCCCAACTGGGGCTGCGCTGCCGCCTTCATTAAATAGGTCTAAGTGAGGGGCGCTTGGGAGGTGGGAAGTGTTTGGCATGGAAGGGAGTAAGAAAAGGCAGGGGAAAACAGCGCAGAGGTGAGTGAGGATGCCCGGGGCCCCTGGAGGCCTTGGCAATGGACCAAATGTCACTCACAACACCTCAGTAAAAAGTATACCTGTAATTTACTGTTACCCATCTGTAATTCTGTATATTTTTATGCATTGCTTAATATCGCAATTTTGCAATTTTTAAGTGGTATAAATAACAGGGATCACTATTACCAAATTGAATAGTACTCACTGTAGTTGCTATGGAAGATTAAGATACTGATTCAGAAATTCAAGGATTCAAACTTGTGATCCACAATTAAACCCAGATGTCAGCAATGAGTGGTTATCTCACTGTATCATCTTTGTCAGGTCAAGGGACATGGTGAGGCACAAGAGAATAAAGTATGAAACAGATGGCACACAGGACAAAGGAAATTATACCATTTGATACATAAAACTAAATTTCCAAGAGTCAGTGTTGCAGCCCTATCTACTAGAGGACCAGCACTCTCAGATGAACTTCCAGGTCAATAGTGGAAGACAGAGTATTTAGGCCCGCCTAACACTAAGCACCATTGTCTGGCAACAGCAGTTGTTGTGACTCCTTGCTGTTTTCTTTACTTTGCACCTGGATTTTCTTCTCCTTCACCTCGGCTCAGTCCCCCACTGAGCCCTTTCCTGTTGTGATGTGTGAACATCTTATATCCTACTCGCCTTTGGTTTAGTTTGGATTTCTTATTCAGTCTTACTCCATCCCAGTGCTGCAGTGGTCTTCATCTTAAGCTTTTATGTTGGTGTTGGTTTTGTGTTACACCAGGGACTAGTTCCAGTGAATCATCTGTTGGCACCATGAAGTCCCAATCGGTTGTATTTGTATGTCATACCCCCACTGTAATATGACGTCTTAGTATTATGTGCTTTACCGCACTTGGGTGGAGACCTAACATTGATATTCTGTACTCGAGATGTTGTACCTAGGCAGTTGAGGGACCGTAGTGAGACCCGTCGGCTGGAACGAAGACCAAGGTTGCACACCATACAACAAAACAAAGAGATAATCCGCCAAATTATGCAATGACAGGCACCATTCTTGTGTTAGAGAATGTTCAAATTCTCCGGCGGTATTTATTATGCTTCATAAACACAACATCAAAATTTGGCTGTTATTTACATTGAAAAACATTTTATAGTGTATGCAAAATGAGTTTGATATTAATTTTTGACCAATACAAAAATGTCCTCCCCACATATTTTCACATTCTATTAAGAGTCATGACTGACCACCCCTCAGTTCCTTGTGGCATCACATAATACAATAGTCTTGGGCACCGGTAATTTTTTGGGCTCTTCAAAAAATTGTCTACAAGGCAAACTTTCCACTCCCTCAGGATAGAGGGAGCTAGGTCCAGCAAAGCAGCTGCCCCACCAAAAGAACCATGCCAGAGCAACCCAATAAAGGGAAACCCCCCCAGAACCCAATCAGGAGATGAGCCTAGGGCACAAAACTCCTCAAGATACTTGGAGCAGTGCGCGTCAGCAGTCCTCAGGAGCAGGCAGGCAGCAAGGCGAGCTTTTATCTTGTACTGTCACCCCTGTTGACTGACTAGAAGACTTCGCAGCCCCCCCCAGGCAACCAATCCTTGCTGCCCACGGGAAAGATGAAGCCACTGTTGGGCCGCTGACCCTGACAGGTCCAATTCGGCCTGCACCTATCTCCGGGCCCTTTAATGTACTGTTCAGTCCCTGGTCCAGAATCCAGTCTTTCAGCTACCAACCTACAGGAATGACTCTCTTTCTCTCTTTTTCTCACCCCCTTTTTCCCTTAGCCAGGGTCATCGTTACCATCCTTGAGCTAATTCCAGGGGGTGAGTCAACCTATGGGGGATAGGGAGGGCTTGGCCTCAATCTCATCATGCTTGCAGTACCAAGTTTGTGGCACTCTTGAATATAAAGACACATCTTGGATTATTCAGCTCTGGCTTGAGGCAATGAAAGACAGTCATCCACTCAGTACCAATTTCTAAGCTCTTTCTACATTATGCAGTGTGGCAGGTTGCCTTCCAAGTATGGAAAGGTTTAGAGAGAATTTCAGTTCTCAAGCTCATATCTCAAAGTTATTCCTTGGAAAGTGTGCTTTCGTAAATGTCAGACATTTTCAGGGGTTGATTCCCTGTGTCCTGCCTGGTGAGCTATCCTTCAGTGGCTCTAGATGATACCTCTCTGGGAACACTGTTTGAAGGTGATTAGAAAATAGCCTATTCTGGGATGACTCTAATTTCACAAGCAGGATATTTTATACTACGTGCCCCCTTGCAATTACAGCTTAAAAACTTTCAGAGACTTTCTGAGATTGTTTAAGATCATGTCATGTGTTGGTTCATATTTTCAAGTGATGGAAGTTCAAGTTGGCTGTAGAGACCAGGAAACATCTCTGGATGTGTGATAGAAGACTAATGTTGTTTAGTTGACTATGGCTACGAAACAACCATTTTTGACCCAGTTCAAAGTTACATGACGTGGTAAACAAGGCTTCTGAGAGTCTTAGGCATGTTCTCCAAAACTTGTCTTATTATGTGTCTTAGCTGTGCAAGGAATAAACCATGAGGTTTTAGTGGTAAAAAAGCAACTCACAAGCGTCCTTAAGGCCCACACTGTTGTGAAAATAGAATAGTGACTTGGTCAGGGACATTTCTTTTTGGCAGTTTTGTCAGTACCAATCAACATGAGAGATTAGTATAATGGAAAACTTTAAACAAGTGGTTGAATTATCTGAAGGACTGACTCTTTTCAAGCAAGAACAGCCTGCAAGAAGTCCTGAGAAAAAAATTAAGATAGGATCAACTTGTAGCCAGGATGGGGATACTGGAACATTGCCTTCTAGAGAGACTGGGAGATTTCTGTAAGCCATTCTATGGAAATCTACTCAAGCTTTGAATGTGAGGATACTTTACAGCTGAAATTGTGTCTTCTTGTAGACCCACTGAAAAGTGGTTTGAAGCCACCATATTTTTTTCTAAGCAATGTGTCTTTTAAGGAGTGAATAGCACCATCATTATATTCAATCTGTTTCAACTGAAACTTTGACAATACAATGTTTTGTACTCTGTAAAGGATAAACCCAAGTACTGTTAAAGCAAGCCTGCAAACAGAAGGCAATGGTACTGGGCATGCCTAGGTTCAGTCTACCTGTGCTCACCTGAAAGTGTATAGTTTATCATAAGCTTCAACCTGCCCTGTCAACCAAGTGGCAAAAGCCCCAGAAAATAACCTAAAGTTCATGTTTTCATCCACACTCATCTTAAAGCATAGGAAAATGTCATTTCAGTCCTCAACAGCTGAATGACCAGAACCCAGCCTGTGGGAATGTCTCAGAGCTGCCTATAGAGCAAACAACTTCTTCGTAACACAGAACCTGAGCATGTCCAAAGAGTGTTCTGCACTCTATTGCTGGTTGACCTGTGAGTGTTCTGCACTCTATTGCTGGCTGACCTGTGTGTGATCCCTGATCTGGTACATGCCTCTGGAGATTACTGGGAGTTCCTAATGTCTATGTTCCTTAGTCACAAAATCTTTTACTTATGTTGAACGTACATGCTCAAAATGTGTACATAAATTCCCAATCCCAATTCCAACAATCAGGATGTTAGAATTTTGGAGGCACAAATTACATTTGCAAATTTCCACCATCACAGATTAAAGAGCAGAATTGTGAGTATTTCTGGATAGATAAGCCTCCAAAATTAGGCAAATATCAACAGCATATGTGTTTCTGGGTACTCATATACCTCCATCAGGCATATATTCCCACCCTGGAAACATATACATGTGTACCTTTCTAATCAAGGGCAATATAAGGGCATTTCAAACCTGGAAATGCCCCCACCTAAAGAGAGAGGTAAGGGTTGGGTAGCTCAAATGGGAGAAGTACTTTTCCTGAAAGGAAACACAAAAGGTTCAATATGAAAAAGCATATATGAATTGAGGTTACTCATGCAATATTTCTATCATGTCGTAAATCCAAGAACATAATTTTGTATGCATCTGAGCATTTTTCAAATTGAACAAATGTCATATATTTCCAGGAGTACTCCTGGAATTCCTTTTTTAAGCCCATGAAAGTTTGAAAGCTTCTTGTGGTGGGTTCTTTCGCTGCAAAAATATAAGGCGCTCTACACAAAATGGATGGTTTGATAGTTTATAAAGTATATATTGTAGTCCTATATGTGCTTTTTATATATCTTTTTGTTCCTGCTCTTCTTAAATCTTTTCTTTGTCCTTCTGACTGGTCTTCTTTATTTCTCTTTTTCTTTCCTTATTTCTCAGGTATGGAGCGATGCATGGAGAAGAGCGGCGTCGGTGACATCCCCCGGAGAGGAGAGAAAAATAAAATAAAGGTAAGGGTCTTTTCTTTCAGACCTTTTATTTAGAGGGGTAGGGGGTGCGGGACATTTCACCAAAAAGCCAATAAAGACTGAGCCCAGTTAAAAGTCTCCAAAAGAAATTATCTATATTTATGGAAAAGAAAACAAGCGTCTTTGAATGAGGACACAATATAGTTACCAGGGTTTACTAGGCTTAACCCTGGACCTAGGCTCGTATTCCTTTTAGCTTGACAGTTGTATGAGAGAGGATGAAGAGAAACAAAATAAGAAAGAAGAAAAAAAAAATACCCAGTGACAAAAAAAAGAATCTAATGAATGTGGGAAAAAAGACCTATGAAGCCCCTTTTTACCAGTAATACCCTGAGGGGTTCAGCATGCAGGCACGTACCTGCGAAAGCCACGTCCCTCCAGGGACGCGGCTGGCACTGTGGCGTGTTGAGTCGCTCTTCGGCGAATCTTCCTCAGGTGTCATCACAGGCGTCGGCGTCTCTGTTCCTCTTCCTTCTGGTCCGCAGTCTTCCTCCTTGTCCGGCTTCTCCTTTTGTCTTCTTGTTGTTGGCGGCGACGCTGGATCTTGGACTTCCGATATTTTGTATCGGATATCCGGGTCGTCCTCCAATGATGTGACTTCCGGGGCACTGTTTCATGACTCCCTGGGGATCGGCTTGTAGTGAAGTCGCATCGACTCTGCTACACATCCCTCCCCTTGAAAAAGGCTGATCGAGACATTGACCAATAGGATGCCTGGAAAAGTAATCTGCGGTAACTAACTGATATCCTGGGAGATGATGAACCTGGAAGATGAAGGGTTGTAACTCCATAAACCACCGCAGAATTCTCAGATTAGTGTCTTTGTGCCGTGATAACCAAGTAAGGGGTGCATGATCAGTCTGTAAGACAAAAGGATGACCCAGAAGGTAATATTGAAGAGTCTCAATGGCCCATTTGATGGCCAGGCATTCCCTCTCTATGATTGGATAACGCTGCTCACGTGGAAGTAACTTCCTACTGATAAGGACAATGGGGTGATTATTGTCATGGTCATCTTTTTGATATAAGACGGCTCCTATCCCCACGTCAGAGGCATTGGTTTGTAATAGGAATTGTTTCGCAAAATTAGGACAGTGTAATACAGGCTCAGTGGTTAGACACTGTTTGAGAATCGGGGGATCAGCTTGTAGCGGAGTCGCGTCGGATCTGCTACATTTTTTAAAACAAAGTAGTGCTCATAGAGGACTTTCAAAGCCAGTGATTTGTGAACTGGCCATTACAATATGATGGCTTTCCAGTTTTGTACTCTTTTGGTTGTTTTTCGAGATTTATATATGAATTTTCTACACACATCACGGTATGTTGATGAATGCTTCTACATTCTCCACAATATTTTATTGCCATTTATTGAATATATTTTTACTATATGCATTTCTACATGTTTACTATTTGACTATCTATCGTAGTCTGAACCTTATGATATTTACATCTACACTGATTTTTACTGTTAATACTTATTCTTGCACACTGTAGCCCCTGAGCTGAGTCAGAACTACTTATAAGCATTAGTAAAGTCAAGAGGCCTTGCATTTACAATGAGTGCTGAGCTATTGGCTTTGCCAATTTTATCTAAAGTTTTGTGTAAACATGTAAAAGAAAAAAAATCAAAATACAGCAGGAAAAGCAAACATGTTATGTTATGTCAAAACTGTACATTGAATTCAATGTTTTCAGACTTTATAAATTAAATGTCATTGTTTATTTTTCAAATGCTTTTCACTAAGGACACTTCAAATACAATACAAAAAGAATAAGGAAATGTGAGAAGGAAAAGGTGAACATATGCCAAAGACTTATTTATTTTCTACTGGATTCTGCCATTTTCCCTCTAAGTTAGCACAGTGAGCAGCAGTATGAGCCTCCAGGATAGGTGTCATGTGACTTTCACCTTCTACCTCAGATGCTAGCTAAGTGAGCGCAACAGATGATCCCCTATACCCAACACCAAAGGAACCAGTGTGTGCCAAAACCATTTTATAAGAAGCATGCAAATGAAAGTGACAATAAAGACAACCAATGGTAACCAGTTGGGGGGAAAGTCCACTGTAAATTCATAATAAGTATTTTGCAACTAGACAGCTGCCCTGTCTGGTAGGCAAGTCCTGAAAAGGTTAGACAAGGGACATAGGCCCTCATTACAACATTGGCGGTAAATCCCGCTTACCACCATGCAGAAGACCACCAACACACCGCTGCAGGTGGTGGAATTCCGCTACAGCTATTACGACCCACAGCTCGGAATCCGCCAAAATCCAAACACCCACACAAGTCCGCCACACCAAAGGTCAGTGATAAACTGGCGATAACAAAACCTCCACCGTCACGCCAACAGGAATATGCCCACACTATCACAAGCCACGAATCCACACAGCGGTCTTTCAACCGCGGTAATCCATTGGCGGCACACATCGCCGCGCTCAAAATACACACACATTTACAAAACACATCCACATTGGACAATTCGAAATACACACACCTGATACACATACACACAACACTCCCACACACCCAATCCAATATAAAACACACACCCACATCACCCACAAACCCTTACGACCAGAATTGCGATAGAAGGCCAGAGAGAGACACCACCAGAAACAACATTAGCATCCACAGGCACACAACATCATCACTCACACAACATCCACGCACCTCAGACAACACACACAAACACATCCCCTCACACATCACAACCGACACCACCTCACACATCACCCACAGCACATCATGGCACCTCAACGACACCCCAGGTTTTCTGAGGAGGAGCTCAGGGTCATGGTGGAGGAAATCGTCTGGGTAGAGCCACAGCTATTCGGATCACAGGTGCAGCACACCTCCATTTCTAGGAAGATGGAGCTATGGTGCAGAATCGTCAACAGGGTCAACGCAGTGGGACAGCACCCCAGAACATGGGATGACATCAGGAAGAGGTGGAACGACCTACGGGGGAAGGTGCATTCTGTGGTCTCCAGACGCCAGATTGCAGTACAGAGGACTGGCGGTGGACCCCTACCTCCTCCCCCACAACTAACAACATGGGAGGAGCAAATCTTAGCAATACTGCATCCTGAGGGCCTCACAGGAGTAGTAGGAGGACTGGACTCTGGTAAAGCAAATCTTTACTACTTTATCCCCCACCCTACCTGCATGCCATCACATACCCCACCCTTACCCTCACACCCATCACCCCAACAACCCACAGATACCCCATCAACATAACCCACACATCCCAAAAACAAGCCCTGCGTGTAACACCAATGCATGGGCACCCATCACCAAAGCATGTCCACTACAGATACCCACACAGACCCCAAACCAAATGCACACAAGGACCTAGACAAGAATGCAAGCACTGGAGTACAGGGTCACTCACCCATTGCACACGATGGCATACACAGATGCAATAATCATGCCTTTAGACCCCGGCAGGACCCCTACCCAACGTCACCGAACAGGAGGTTCCAGACATGTCCAGTCCCCCCACAGAAGAGGCCCACAGTGATGACAGCATCTCTGCACAACTGGATCAAGATGACCAGCCTGGCCGATCTGGGACCTCGGCACAGTCGGTTCCCCTGACACTATCACAAGCTATCACAGAGCCTCCCCCCTCAGGAAACACCAGCACAGCACCCACCCAGCGGGCCCATCCCTCTGTCCCCAGGACACGTCAAGCAGCAGTGTGTCCACCACTACAGGGAACCCAGGCAAACCCACCACCCCAAGAAAATCAGGGACCTGGGGGCAGTGGCAGTGGGCATATGGTTCAGGGGACAGAGGAACAGGAAAACAAGGGAACTGGGAGGATTGCTGTGCGACAGGGGGAGGACAGGCCCAGGGAACCCACTCTCCACGAGGCCCTCTCCAACATCATGGGAGCGTACCATCATTCCCAGGAGACGATGGCAATGATACTGGCCTATTTTCTGAGACCCAGCGCCTGCAGGAGGAACACTAAATGGGGATCAGGGAGGAACTCAAGTCCATCAACACCACCCCGGTCACCATTGTAGGGGTGCTGCAGGACCTTGTCAACACCAGGAGGGACACTGTGGCACAACAAGGGGCCCCTGACACTAGCCTGGATGATGAATAGCCCACCATCTCCACCAGCGCTAGTGGACAGGAGGCACCGCCACAGGACCACGACACCAGCACCCCAACCCCTGCAGATAGAGATAGAGAAAAGGTCCCTGAGATCCAGGAACAAGACAGAGAACATTGCCAAGACCCCCACCAGGAAATTAGACCCCCCTGAATGTCATCCTTCTGTCCCACTTCGTCACCCTGTCCATCCTTCAACTGCCCTTGCTCCACTTCCTATGCCCCTTTGGACAATGCACCTGTAAAACAAATAGACTGGACTCTGCCATGGCCATTCCTCCACCATCACCCCTGACCATTTTACAACCCCCTCCACTTATGTGCACAAAAATAAACACACATCAATCACAAAACAATCTGGAGTCAGTCTGTGCTTTCACAAATGTTTAATTGCAATAACTATGGAATATAGCAATGTCAATTTAAATGTCAATGTACCGATGCAACACAGCTCTAGTCCATGAGGTGATATAGCAGAGGTCACAAAGTGGGACCCACATCTGTTAAATGGAAAGGCAAAGTGACAAGTCAGGGTCCATACACTGGGTGAAAATGACTGACTTATGATAGGTCAAACAATAGTATGAGATGTTGGAGGCAGTGATATTTCCTTACCTGTGTCTCACTTGAAGTATTGCTGGATAACGTTGTTTCTGTTGTTGATATCCTCTTCTTCAGCCTCCTCTTCTTCACTGTCCACAGGCTCCACAGCTGCTACAAGACCTCCAGCTGGACCATCCTCCTGCAGAAAAGGCACTTGTTGTCGCAAAGCCAGGTTGTGCAGCATACAGCAGGCCACGATGATCTGGCACACCTTCTTTGGTGAGCAGTAGAGAGAACCACCTGTCATATGGAGGCACCGCAACCTGGCCTTCAGGAGGCCAAAGTTTCTTTCTATAATCCTCCTAGTTTGCCCATGTGCATCATTGTAGGGACCACCCCAGACAACTATTCACAGGGTATAGGGTCCTTGTCATCACCTATTAGCCACACACGGTGCCTCTGGAGTTGCCCCATTACATAAGGGATGCTGCTATTCCCCAGAATGTAAGCGTCATGCACTGAGACAGGAAACATGGCATTCACATGGGAGATGTACTGATCGGCCAAACACACCATCTGCACATTCATCTAATGGTAGCTCTTCCGGTTTCTGTACACCTGTTCACTCCTGCGGGGGTGGTGGGGTACGAAGGCCACATGTGTCCCATCAATGGCACCTATGATGTTAGGGATATGTCCCAGGGCATAGAAGTCACCTTTCACTGTAGGCAAATCCTCCACCTAAGGGAAAACGATGTAGCTGTGCATGTGTTTCAGCAGGGCAGACAACACTCTGGACAACACGTTAGAGAACATTGGCTGGGACATCCCTGATGCAGTGGCCACTGTGGTTTGAAAAGACCCACTTGCCAGGAAATGGAGTACTGACAAGACCTGCACTAGAGGGGGGATCCCTGTGGGATGGCGGATAGCTGACATCAGGTCTGGCTCCAACTGGGCACACAGTTGATGGATTGTTGCACGATCAAGTCTGTAGGTGACTATTACGTGTCTCTCTTCCATTGTCGACAGGTCCACCAGAGGTCTGTGATGCCGCCATCTCCTCACCTGCCCCAGTGGACGTGCCCTATGGATGAGAACAGCGAGCAGAGAGTCAGCCAACACTGAGGTATTACAAAATGTCATTACCACACTTTTATTAATCCGCAATGTGCCTGTTACTGTCTGTATGCAAAGCCTAGATAGGTGTGACGCAGTTATTATTAATGCCATGTGGCACCCTGAAATGGCGGCTGCCTGACCTGTAAGGTGGGACAAGGGGATATGAGGTAACTGCTCTGGCGTTCAACACCGTCACGGTAGGCGGTTGAAGACCGCAGCGCAAATCTGCATTGGTTAACATTGGACCCTATGGGTCCCAGGAGTCAATCACGATGTACGCCGGCGGTGACGGTACGCACCGCCACGGACGTGACCCCCATTTTCGGTCTGTTCACTCACTTGATACCTGACTTTCGACAGGAGAGGACCTACACTGCAAGTGCTGCTGTGACCTGGGTCTGGAAGCGACAATGGCTCACATGTCTGGGGAAAGGGCCTCTGCTTTCACTTCGGAGGAGTTGGAGAAGTTAGTGGATGGGGTCCTCCCCCAGTACACGCTACCCTACGGTCCTCCAGACAAACAGGTGAGTACACTGGGAGCATGCTGCATGGGCAATGCCTGTTTGGAGTGGTGTGGCTGGAAGATACATGGGGGGGGGACTGAGGCCTGCATGTGCTGACGGTGAGTGTCTGTGCATCAGGGCAAGGGTGGGAACGTGGGCCAATGAGTATGATGGTCCGGACGGGTAAAGATTATCCTTTTCCCATGTACTATTCCTCTAGGTCAGCGCCCACCAGAAGAAGGATATTTGGTGTGCCATCGCCAGGGACGTCCGGACCCCCAGGGTCCACCACAGACGCAGCACCCACTGCAGGAAAAGATGGGAGGACATTCGCCGCTGGAGCAAGAAGACAGCGGAGGCCTAGCTGGGGATGGCCTCCCAACGTGGGAGTGGGGCCCGTCGCACCATGACCCCCCTGATGTTCCAGATCCTGGCGGTGGCGTATCCGGAGTTGGATGGGCGCTTGAGGGCATCATAGCAGCCACAAGGGGGTGAGTACAGTCACAATCATCTGACTCTGTGCGCATTACGAGGTGTCTGGGTAGAGGAGGTGGGCAGTGGGTTCCCCTAGGCCAGGGCGAACTTGGTAGACAAGGTCCCTTGTGAGGCAGGCTCAGTGGCACCCCATCCCCACTCGTGGTTACTGCCATCTACACCTAGTAAGGCTCCTGTGACTTCCATGTGTGCAGCAATCGGACATAGGCCTTGTACCCCATGGCTCTGTGAATAATCTAGGAACTATAAGTGCATGGCGTATCGGCAGAGGTCTGCTGTGTCTGTAGTGTCCGCCAACGGTAGTGGAATTGCATGCACTGAACATGTCTTTCTTTCTTCCCACCCCCACCCCTCCCTTTTTGTGGTCTCCCTGTTCTTGTGTGCAATAGCATAATCAGGCAGAGGAGCAGTGGCACCGGAGCAGGAGGGAGCTGCATCCCACTTGGCCCTGGAGGGCGAAACAACGGAGTCTGAAGCCACCAGTGGAACGGAGGGTGAGGGGAGCTCCACGGCGGGGACAGGAGCAGAGACCAGCAACAGTGACTCCTCCTCTGATGGGAGCTCCCTTGCGGTGGTGGGCCCCTCTGTGCCCCCCGCATCAACTGGTACAGCCGCCACCCCGCCTACCAGCTCCGCCCTCCCAGCAGCCCCTCAGCGTGTGTCCCGTGCCCGCTCACCCAGGAGGGTGGGCATCGCCTTCGCCCCAGGCACCTCAGGCCCTGCCCTCAGTGAGGAGGCTATTGACCTCCTGAGATCCCTCACTGTTGTGCAGTCTACCATTCTGAATGCCATCCAGGGTGTTGAGAGGCATTTGCAACAAACAAATGCATACCTGGAGGGCATTCATTCTGGCCAGGCAGCCCAACAGAGAGCATTTCAGGCTCTGGCCTCAGCACTGATGGCAGCCATTGTCCCTGTGTCTAGCCTCCCCCCTCCAACTTCCTCCACCCAGACCCAATCCCCTGTACCTCAGCCTATTCCAAGCACACCATCAGACCAGCATGCACACACATCAACACACAAGGGTGGCTCAGGCAAACATAAGCACCACACATCCCACAGGCATTCACACAAGCATCATACCCATGCAGACATACCAACATCTACTTCCTCCACTGTGTCCCCCTCCTCCACGTCTCCCTCCTCCCTCCCAGTCTCGTCTCCACTCACACCTGCATGCACTACAACTTCAGCCACTACCACCATCACCAGAACGCCCAACACCACACACCGCTCACGTACACACACCACCCCCACTACCAATTACACATCCCCAGTGTCCTCTCCCAGTGTGTCAGTGAGCCCTCCTCCCTAAGTACACAAACGTAGGCACACACCCACTCAACAACCATCCACCTCACAACAGCCTCCAGCCCATGCACCTTCACCCAAATCTAGCAGACGTACACCTCCTACAACCACTACTTCTTCCTCCACTCCCAAACACCCTCCATCTACCCGTCCCAGTGTGTCTAAAAAACATTTCCTGGCTAATATTGACCTCTTCCCTACACCTCCCCCCTCCCGTCCGTCCCGTAGGGCCAGGCTTTCAAGGTCCCAACCCAGCACCTCAGCCACCACATCCCCTGGCACAGTGGTGCCAGCAACTGCAGGCTCTTGGAGTGCGCCAACCATCAGGGCTGCCAGTGTGCCACGGAGCGAGGGCAAGGATATTCCGCCACCTACAAAACTAAAAAAGTTGCCCACATCCCAGAGGGAGAAGCAGAAAACACCTGCCACCAAGGGCTCAGGGAAAACGAAAGGCGATAGTGGCAAGACAGCTGCACCACCATCCAGGGTGGGGAAGGGCCAGAAACTCAAGGGCAGGTCAGGAGAGGGCATGGTGGCACCGACTGAGGGACCAGTGTCACACCTTCTGTCCACGTCGACGCCAACCTGTACGGCGGAGAAGACCGCCACCTGTCCCGCCACCTGCACCGCCACAGAGCCTGCAGCCAGCACCGCTGCCACAGATCCCGCAGCCAGCACCGCTGCTACAGAGCCCGCCGCCAGCACCGCCGCCACAGAGCCTGCAGCCAGCACCGCTGCCACAGAGTCCACAGCCAGCACCACCACGACTGACACTGCTGCAAGCACCGCCAGCGGCCATGCAACATCCTGAGCCAGTGGCACCACCGCAGACATGGCTGCCATCCCAGTGGTCATTCGTCCGATAAAGCACTGTGGGCACCAAGCCCCCTCCAGAACCAGTGCAGTATCACATCCACTACCTCAGTCCTTGGCAGGATTAAGCACTCTGAGCACAAAACCCCCTCTACCTCAGTCCTTGGCAGGATGAAGCACTCTGGGCACAAAGCCCCCTCCAGAAATAATGGAGAAAAGCATCCACTACCTCAGTCCTTTGAAGGAGGAAGCACTCTGGGCACAAAGCCCCCTCCAGAACCAGTGGAGTATCACATCCACTACCTCAGTCCTTGGCAGGATGAAGCACTCTGGGCACAAATCCCCCTCCAGAACCAGTGGAGAAAAGCATCCACTAACACAGTCCTTGGCAGGATGAAGCACTCTGGGCACAAAGCCCCCTCCAAAACCAGTGGAGAAAAGCATCCACTAACACTGTCCTTGGCAGGATGAATCACTCTGGGCACAAAGCCCCCTCCAGAACCAGTGGAGAAGGGCATCCACTTGTGATACTGTGGCTTTGCACTCCCCAGGATAAAGCAGTGGGCAAACCACCCACTGGAGAGACTTGAGAGACAGTGCACTCCCCAGGATAAAGCAGTGGGCAAACCACCCACTGGAGAGACTTGAGAGACTGTGGCTTTGCACTCCCCAGGATAATGCAGTGGGCAAACCACCCACTGGAGAGACTTGAGAGACTGTGGCTTTGCACTCCCCAGGATACATCAATGGGCATGGAGCCCCCTCGTGGAGCAGTGGCATTGTGCGTTCATCAGGCTGAGGTGCCCCCCTCCCCCTGAGGTGCCTGTTTATTTTCCATCTGATGCCCCTCCAGTGTTCTCTCTGTTTGGAGTCAGGTATCTAGTGTGGGCCTCGCCCATGCATTTTGGGCCCAGTGGTCCACAGACAATGATTTGTGCACTATCCGGACTTGTGTAGTTGTTGTACATAATTGTATATACTGTATTTATAGTTTTGACTACTGGATTTTTATTGATTACAATAGTTCAAATCAATTCCTTATGTCCTTGTGTTATTGAAGGGGTGTGGGGGGTGTATATGTAATGTTGCAGCATGTATTTGTGTGACTGGTGTTGTGGGTGAGGGTGGGGGTGTTACGTGTTGCTTGTGTGTGTCACTCTCTTTTCCCTCCCCCCTCCCCTGTGTTGTAGGTGCAGTACTCACCGTGGTCGTTGCTGCAGTCTCTGGAGCTCCTGATAGAGGAGCAGGAAGACGATCGTCGGAAGGATCTGCAGTTCTGGCTCCATGGCGTCCTGGTTCCTCGTGGGGTGTGGAGAGGTGAGTGATTTCCCCTTCTGTGTACTGTTTCTGCCGTGTTTTTGATCGTGTTGGTTCCGCCCCGGAAAAGGTGGCGGATTGGCATCTTGTGATAGGGTGGGCGGTACATTGCCTTCAGCCTGTCTGTTGGCGGTTACCGCCGTGGTGTTTGTTTCTACCGCCGTGGTGGTCGGAGTGTTAAAGTGGCTGTCTATGTTGGCGGTTTCTGCCGTGGTCGTAATTCCATTTTTTTTCCGCCGGCCTGTTGGCGGTGTTACCGCCGCTTTAACACCGACCGCCAGGGTTGTAATGAGGGCCATAGAGAAGTTTGGGATTGTCTTTTTAGAATATGTGGATTTATGGAATCTTTATATTTAATTTGTGTGAGAAAGTCATCTCTTTAGCATGTTCACCCCAATGTTTCTGACCAATACTGGTGGTAGATGCCCCTGACTGTGCCCTGGGCTCTGCTAAACAGGCCCAGGGCCAGTGCTCTGAATAAAATGCATATGGTAAAACAAAGCACATACAATTTGCAATGACAGACTCCTGTAAGTGTAAAATAGAAATAGTACACTGTTCCAATATAGATACATGCAGGGAGTGGAAGTGTCAGTATTGTCAGGAGAGCCCTCAAGCATCCACTAGGCTGCTAAGCATCATCATTGGGTAATCTCCTCGTCAGACTGGCCCTGCAGTGCCTGGCGGGCCACCCCACACAAGGTGGTGGCACTCAGCCGAAAATAATATAGCAGAAATAATGAGGTCTGCAGAAAGTACTGACAATAAGAAAGAAATAAGACAAACAAGTTAAAATTGACTCTGAGCCTTAGGCATCATAATTTAATAACTCAGAAAAAGGATCAGGCCAAGATTAAAAAAGGAAGCAAGAGGAGTTAATACGGGGAGTAATGTCCCACTGTACTCCATGGAAAGGATAAAAGGTGGTGTGCCTAGTCCTAACACAGTGTGGTCAACATGTTTCACGCTTCTGCGGTCAAAATATGATCCCTTGGCGTTTCATCAGGACCGAAATAACTACTTCTCCTTTTTATACAAAAAAGCTAAGTGCTGGAAAGTCACTTACTGAACGAGGACTACTTGTCACCATCAATTGGTCAGTAGGTCACCCATCCCATAGTAGAGAAAGGGCATCTTAGGAACGCGCAAGCCTCAAACCAAAGGAACTAAATTGTAGTCTGTCTCTGGTCCATCGGTGAACCTACCCTGGGTCGCGTGCCTGGAAACGTGACTCCTGTAAGTCCATGGTAGATAATATGGCAAGGGGGAGTCAAATTACCTGTAAGTCCCTGATATATAATAGGGCAGAGAAGTCTAGAAACCCAGTAGATTTCCTGCACTGGAGTGTGCACTACTGTGTTGCCTGCTGTCATTTATAAAGGCAGCCCTGATTGCATACTGTTTTTAAAAAAGTTAAATGTGTGCAAATTTGACTTTGGAATTAAAGGTACTTCCAAAATAATAATCTACCTTATTTTGACATATAGGTCACCCCTAAGGCCTCCCCTAGATGCCCCAGGGGTGGGGTGCCATGTAAATATAAGCAAGGACATTATAAAATATGTTTTATTTCCCCAGGTGAAGGAAAAACTGTGCCTTTCATTTTTCCTCATTGTAGGTACTTAGCTCCATAGGCTAACATGGGAATATTTTCCATATGCATAAGTATTGCTAAGAAGGCGCTAAATGTGTCATGAAAGACTCAAAAGATTGGTAATGATAAATCCAACAACTTGCCACTGAATTTATTGTAACTAATACAGCAAAGAAGTTGTCAGACTTTCTTTTCTGTAAGCCTAATTCCGGCCTGCTATTGGCCTCTCCTGATTGGTCATCCTTAGTAGGATTAGCCAGGCTGCTTTGATGAGGTGATAAGTGGCCTGCACTGAGCAGAGGTTATCTGATGGGGGAAGGTTGGCAGATGCTGAGGTCAGACCAGGAAGGGGGCTGGGTAAATCAAACTGGCCTTCAAAGGAAGCAGGACATAAAGGAATTCCAGCCAGACCTGCCTTCTCCCCCAGTACCGCACAGATAGATAGAAGGCCCAGGAAAGGAATTTGCAGATGTCTAGAGGGGGAGTGTTATTGGAAATGAGTCACACCTGTAGGTTGGTTTAACCAGTTATTGCTTCTCTGGAGAAAGATCTTTCATCTTAGAATTTTAAAGTGCAGTGCTTTATGGGACAAGGAAATGCCTTTGGAGGAAGCTGTCATGCTTTTGGATGGCACCCTGCAGCTCATTTGACAAGGGTATCCCCTGTTGGTCCCGTAAGATGCTTGAATAAAAGTGGCTGATCTGCACTGCAACTGAGATCTGATGCCTAAAAAAAGAAGGATCAACCTCCTGCAACCCTGCAACCCTGGTCTGCAACCCCAAGGACTGCACTCTGAAGTACTGCTGCTATTGCACACCAGAACAACAGCCTAAGGTCTTTGCCTTTCATCAAAAAGGACTCAGGAGTGGACTCTCTGAAAGCAACAAGTTAACAGAGCTTCACCTGCACCATCTCCATCAAGAAGACCCCAGCTGGACAGCCTACAGTGGCTTTAGAAAGAATTGGCCATAAGCATTCTGGAAAATGTAGTCCCAGCATCCCAAGGACCATCGCAGAGCTTCCAGACCCTCGCATTGGTGTTGTGGACGCCCAAAGATCCCTGCCTGGAAACACGAAGAAGAAGAAGGACTGCCCTGCATAACCCCTATCACCAAGAAGGACTGGACTCACAAGGACTGCATCTGCTGCACACAATAGGCTTCACAAAAGAGGACTTTGCCTGGCTTCTAATGGATTTAGGAGTGGTCTCCCTGTAAGCGACAGGTATAAAGAAGCTACGAAGAGTAATTTGTATCAACTCCTGCCAGAAGAGCCCAGCTAGACAACGTTCAGTGGAATTTTAAGGGTTTGGCCAGGTACATTGTGGGAATTGTAGTCCCAATGTCCAAAGGATCAACTCAGAGACTTAGGAACCTTGGATTGGTGCTGTGGACCACTTTCCTGCATCAAGAAACACTTCTGGAAGTACGTGTAAAAGTGTTACATTGCAGATGCCTGGAATTCCTGTACATGTTAAAGTGTTACATTGCAGATGGATGGAACTCCTGACTGTGTCCCGGTCCAGTGCAACTTTTTTTAACCCTTGAAGTGCTATTTACTTCTAAGTCCTAGTTTTTACTTTTAATCTTTAAAAATTCATAGCTCTGGTTCACTATATTGGAAGTTTGACGTTTTGATGTCATTTGAAAAATATAAATATTTCCTATATTTATAAATTGGTGTGGGACTTTTTTTGTGTCTTGCTTATTTACTGTATTGGTGTATTTAAATGCTTTACATAACTGTCTCCTACGTTAAGCCTGCCTGCTCATTGCCAAGCTACCAGGGGTTGAGCCAGGGGCTGATGTTTTGAGACCCACTCTACAATTTCCTTTGACTGTTTACCTATAGAACATTTTGTATGGATAATTATACGTGTGACTATATTGACATGTTCAATCAAAAGCCTACTTTCTAATTCTAAATAAATATTTTTTCACTGATTTAGTAGACCATAGGGTTAGAAAGTGGTTATTAAGTAATGCATTGGGAATGAGAAAACAATGTAACAAATGTGAAAAGAGCAGCATTATTTGGAATATAGTATGGATCTCCACTGGACCGACCACCACTGCGTCCACTTCTCCTTCGCCAAACCCCCCACACACCACCACCAACACACCACGCCCTACCGCATGTGGAACAAGATCCGGACAGAACTCCTGAACTCCCAACTGGTGCAAACCACCCCCCCACCAACGACCCCAACACTGCGGCCCACAACCTCGCAAAGTGGATCACTACCTGCGCAGACTCACTCGCCCCCCTCAGAAAAAACATCACCACCCGCAACATGAAGAACGCCCCATGGTTCACCGCTGAACTCCAAGACTCCAAGCACAAATGCCGCAAAGCAGAGAAAGCCTGGTGACAGGAATCTTCAACCACCAACTTCTCCACCCTCAAAACATCCATTCGCAATCACCACCAACTCATACGCACCAGCAAAAGAGCATACTACAAGGAACGCATAGACAGCAACTCACACAACAGCAAAGAACTCTTTACCATCATCCAAGAGCTCTCCAAACCCAGAGCCAGCAACATAGACCCCACTCACACACAGCCTCTCTGTGACTCCCTCTCAAACTACTTCCACCGCAAAATCCTAGACATACACAACAGTTTCATACCACCACCCACCCGTCCCCCTCATACCCTCCCAACCTACTAATCACCTGGGCCCCAACCACCGATGAAGAAACAGAAAAAACAATGAATTCCATCCACTCTGGATCCCCCTCCGACCCCTGCCCCCATCGCATTTACAACAAAGCCAGCCCAACCATCGCCCCCAAGCTTCGCGACATAATCAACACCTCATTCAACACCACCACCTTCCCAGACCCCTGAGAGCACGCAGAAATCACTGCAATCCTAAAAAAGCCCAAAGCTGACCCGGAAGACCTCTCCAAATACCGCCCCATCTCTCTCCTCCCATTCCCCGCCAAGGTCGCTGAGAAACTAGTGAACACCCGCCTATCCCACTTCCTTGAGGAAAACAACACACTCAACCCCTCCCAGTCTGGGTTCCGCAAGAACCACAGCACGGAAACCGCCCTCATTGCATGTGCTGACGACATCAGAACCAGAGTCGACAAGGGCGAGACCGTTGCACTCATCCTCCTGGACCTCTCTGCGGCCTTTGACACTTTCTGCCACCATACACTCCGCACACGCCTCCACAACACAGGGATTCGACACAGAGCCCTAGACTGGCTCACCTCCTTCCTCACCCATAGAACCCAAAAAGTCTGCCTCCTTCCCTTCCACTCCACTGCCACCATAATCGTCTGCGGAGTGCCCGAGGGTCCTCCCTCAGCCCCACCCTTTTCAACATCTACATGACCCCGCTCGCCAACATCCTCTGACCACACAGAATCACCATCTTCTCCTACGCAGATGACACCCAACTCATCATCTCCCTCACCCGCAACCCTACTACTGCCAAAACCAACCTCCACGCTGCACTCCTTGACACCGCCACCTGGATGACAGCAAACAACTTCAAGCTCAACTTCAACAAAACCGAAATAATAATTTTCTGCCCCAACAAAACCATATGGGACGACTCCTGGTGGCCCACCGCCCTAGACCCCACGCCTACCCCCGCAAACCACGCATGCAACCTCCTCCTGTTTCAACACACGCCAGATGCTGAAAAAAACCTTCAAATGGATTCCCATAGAGATCAGAAAGACCGTCACCCACCCCTCATCAGCAGCAGGCTAGACTACGCTAACGCCCTCTACGCCGGCACCACACTCAAACTCAAACACAAACTTCAGAGAATCCAGAACACAGCCGCACGCCTCATCCTGGACCTCCCTCGCCATGAACACATCGCATCTCACCTCAAATCCCTGCACTGGCTCCCCATCGACTAGAGGATCACCTTCAAGATCCTCATCCACGCACCCAAACCCCTCCACAACACCGGCCCAACCTACCTCAACGAAAAAGTGAACTTCCACACTCCCACCTGCCACCTCTGATCTGCCAACCTCGCACTCGCCACAGTCCCCCGCATCCAACGCACCACCACAGGAGGCAGATCCTTCTTCTACCTCACCCCCAAGACCTGGAACTCCCTCCCCACCAACCTCCACAAGACCCAAGACCTCCTGCTTTTCAGAAAGAACCTCAAGACATGGCTATTCGAACAGTGATCCCCCTCCCCCGCGCCTTGAGACCCTCACTGGTGAGTAGCGCGCTCTATACATTTTTTGGATTTGATTTGATTTGATTTGATTTGGATTTTAATCCAATAATGGGCATATAAAGAATGTCAAGTGGGCAAAGCTGAGTATATAGTGGCTAAAGACACATGCTTGTGCTGCTTCAACTAAGCCTTCACACCGCAGCTATTTCTCCTGTTGAGCTAAGCAAATTCCACCCACCACTGTGTGTTTGCCTATGCGCACCCCGACACAAAGGGCTATCTGCCAGAGGGATGGGGAAGCTTCCCGCCAACAAATTGCACTAAACTGAAGCCAAAGACAAGCAATTGTCTGACTAGACAAGATGGTGCAGACATTATACATGAGAAGTGGTGTCTGGTGAGCCAGAGTAGAATTCCAAGGCCGCCCAGGGGGACGGCTCCTTCAGGAAGTTCAGCAGAGTGAGATAATGTGACGGGCAACTGAAGACTATAGATATTACCCATCTGGAGATGCGACCATGGGACTGGCACCTAACATGGAGCATATAAAAGGATCAATAATCTATCCCTGGTGGGGTGAACAAGGCCCACAACTTACAAAGATTCCTAAAGCAGTGCCCAAGAAGGTGATACTGGGAGCATCAAGACGCCCTGTGATTGAGCCCGGTTGAATGCCTGAGATTAGCGGACTGGGACCCCCCCATCTCTCAGTCTGTGGTTCAGCCCCACATACTTAGGGAAATTTGTTGGTGGTTGCCACTACATAAGCATTACTCACAGAGGGAGGCAGAGGTATGAAAGGGCTTACCAACAGAGGTGAGCTGATATCCCTGATTCCCTGACTTGAACACAGATGCTGCTCCAGGGGTTGAGTGAGGCCAGACACATTTGGTGCCTCACGAGGCCCTGTGGTTGTGGTACAACTTTGTGGAAAAGTTGCTTTGCCCCAGTGGTTTCACAAAATGGGACAGAAGACCAAACTCTTTCCGTGCCTGGGTGTGACAAAGTGCATTGTGGGGTACAGGCTCACTGAGGATTCTCAGCAGTGGAGATCTATCTTTGACTAAACACCACTAAAGTCCCGGGCCTGACTGAACAGCAAGTCCGTGGGGTCCTGCTGGGGTGTGGCAGTGATGTCACCACCTTATTCACTAGTGGTTCATGGTCTTCCTGGTGACAGAACTTTATAGTGCTGTAAACATGTTCACAGGAGTTGCATTGACAGGGGAATTACACTGCAAAAAACACTGACTAGTTCATTGTTGCCAATGGCAAATTGGGAAACCCAAATCTGTCAGCGGACATCCCATGGTAAAGAACTCCGGATCACTGGCCAGTGGATGCATGGAAGCTGAGGACCTGTTGAAAACTGTAAAACAACACTAGAGGGGCCTGCTGGAAATTTTGATGCAATCCTTCAGGCTATCCAGGATACAAAAATCAACCTTGAAAACAAGATAATCTCTGCACAATTGATGTAAAGGTGCTCACTACTAATCATGGTTATGGATTTACACGCTCAAGTGAAAGGGCAAACTGTTCAGTGGAGCACCTATGCAACAGAGCGGAAGACACAGAGGGGCATGGACGTCACAAGAATATTCGCAGGGTGGGTGTCCCTAAGCTGTCAGAGGGGTGAACCCAGAGACACAGCTGAAAATGTGGCAGTTTTCCAACATTTATAAGGGGACCCCATCACAATCCTCTGTGGTGAAATGGATACACCACCACCAGAGTCACCTTCCAGTCCTATGGTGGCCAAGCTCGTCAATTTCCATTACTGTGATCACATATTACAGGTCACCAGGGAACACAGCCCTTGAAACATGGACAATAACACAGTACACATCATTCCAGATTATGAACCTCAAGCTCTGCACAGGGCATGAACCTTCACAGATATCAAACAAGAGTTTAGCAAGAGATCAGAAACCCTGAACTATGTCTGCAGTTGTGTCGACTTAGGACTGGTAGTTGCTTAAGCAATATTGCAATGAGGTGGAAAGCATACAGGACCCGAATGGTAATAAGTGGTTGCTGGGCATCAGTAAGTGGGCTAGGGCAGAACTGACTGCTCTTGCTCAACAAGCAAATGATGGTAGGAGGGCTAACACGAATGCCTGGTAGGCAATCCATCTAACTATTATAATTAAATCTAATGATTAACCACCTTACACAATTTCAGTGATGTAAGGAATATGTATCGCCATATAACCTTGTAGACAGTTGGTGGGATGTAGTGAGGGACACATATAAGTAGCACGGTGACAAACTGAGGAAGGTACACTAACAAGACTGCTGTACAGGGGGCACCACATTACTCAAATGCAAAGGCTAGTGTTAGCTGAGGGTCTTGTGTGTTTCTCTAAATTGTGACATGCAACATAATGTAATCTGTAATACACATACTCTAGTGAATGGGGATGGACTCTTTTGGTTATCATCATTGGTTTGCTAAAACTGTTGCCCAAAATATTCATATGAGTAGATTCTGTAATATGGCACAGTTTAAAAACTGGAGAGGCTATTCACAAAAGGAATTTGCACTTGCGAGTAATTTACTTTTGAGTAACTTTGCTACTTATGACTATTCACAATATCTGAGTTTAATGTTACTCAAAAGTGTAGACTTACAAGTCTCAGGGGTTGAAACCAAGTTTATGAGTGTAAGTTACTACTGACAAAAAAGTGTTGTAAGACCAGCATTACACATGGCTAATCACTGATACTGCAACACCCTCCCACAGAAAATATTGGAGACTTAAGAGAAAACTCTATAGAAAATATTGTTACATTAAACTGAATTATCTAAAATAGTTAAAATATAATGAAATATAATTTAGTGTTAATTACACACACACACACATATATATCTAAAGTGTATGTATTATTCAATTAAAAAAAGATTATAAAATATTTAACAACCTTTTTTGTATTTAATAAGTAATGTAAGATTACCCTTCAATAAAACATAAAAACTTTAATTAATTCTATGCATCACTTGTATTATTTTTTAATGCATAACAATTGTGTTGATTTTAGATGAGAATTTATTTTCTATTTTAAACTTTAAAATAATAATTTTAATGTAATTTAATTATTAGATGTGACATCCTTGGTGTGGTTTTCCCACAGCTGTTAGCCTTCCATTCTCCAGTTTTGCTTAATTAGTTTTTGCTTGCTTTAGGACTCTGCAAAATTTACCACTGCTAACCAGTATTAAAGTGCTTGCACTGTCTCCTTTAACATTAGCTTACACTCAATTGTCATATTTAGTTTACTCGTAAGTCCCTCATAAAGTGGTAGTACATATGCCCAGGGACTGTGAATTAAATGCTAGTAGTGGTCTCACAGCACTCATTGTGCCACCCACTTAAGTAGCCCTGTAAACATGTTTCAGGTCAGCCACTGCAGCCTGTGTGTGCAATTTTAAACATCCTTTTCAACTTGGCAAGATAAACCTCTTGCTAGACCCAAACCTCCCTTTTTAATACATATAAGTCACCCATAGGGTAGGTCCTAAACAGCTCAATGAGCAGTGTGCAGTGCATTAAAAATAGTTGGACATGTATTTTTAGGTTTTACATGTACTGGAAGTGAAAAACTACTAAATTAGTTTTTCAGTACTGTGAGGCCTCCCTCTCCCATAGGATAACATTGGGTTTCCTTATTACATTTAATAAGTTGTAACTTTCAATTGGGTGCAGATAGGATGGTCAAGTTTGGTGTTCAAAGTATTGTAATTCAAACCCCTCTTTTAAGGGAAAGTCTACTTTTAAGTCAGAATTCTCAAAAAATTGCATTTATAGAAAGTTGGCATTTTGTTGTCCTGACCATTTGCTTCCTGCAGACTGTTTACTGGGCTATATGACAGTGTGTAGCTGTCAGTTGGTCATGGTGTATTAGTCTCAAACAATGAAACAAAGGGCCATAGGTTTGGCTGTATGGGCCATCTCTGACTTGATAAGGGGGAGGGGCTGTCAACTACCACACTTGCACAACACAAAGGCTCTGCCTGAGCACAAACACAGGGAGTTTGACACTAGTCTATTGTGACCCTAGACAATCTGAGGACAGGAAATTCCCAGTGCCTCTGGGGATGGAAACCTCCAGAACCTTCTCCTACTTCAAAGGGGGCACCAGTAATAAATATTGGACCCTCAGACCCAACTCTTCTTCAGTACAACTCTGGACCTGTGGAAGACCCAGAAGGACTGCTGTGCTGTCCTGTAAAAAGGATTGCTACTCTATTGCCTTGCTGGGTACTGCCTCGCTGCCTAAGTGAAGGACTGGACCTGCATCTTGAACCCAGGACCACCACAGTGACTCCAAAGACCAGTTGGCTGGCCTTCTGATCAGAGCCTCAGGGATGGCACAGGACTTTACATCGCAGCCTGCAGCGCTTTGGACCTGCTACAGCACGATGCACCTCCAACTAGGACATCACATAGCCAGAGCAGCTGTTCAAAACTTCCACTGCCCAATGCATCTCCACGCATGGACCTCACATTGCCCCTGCTGCATGACGCATCCTCGACCCGGGACTTCGCATCACTCCGCAACCAGGATTTAAGGTACTGTTGTTCAGTGGTCGTAACTTGGTCCCTGTAGCCACCCCAAGCTGCATCCCTGTTGTCTTGAACTACTAACTTTGTCCCTGTCCAATGTGACCAAATTACTACAGTCCATAACAGCATGTCAGTATGTACAACAATTCCCTTTGGCAAAAACACAAAAACAACATGCATGCAAAGGACAAACCATATATGTACACTTGCATGTGCTTCATGTCAGATTGCACCAATTGCCATGCATTGATTGTATTTACATTTAAACTTATGTTCATCCATATTCGCTAGTTTAATGGGTCTTGTTTCTTTCAATGAACTACATTGGAGAGCAGGAGTTTATGTTTCCTGGGAGCCTGGCCTTCCATTTTATTTATTTACTTTTATTTAGTTAGAGTTTTTTTGTAAAGCGCGACCATGTCTGAATGGTATCAGAGCACTGTACATATGGCTAATAAGCAAAACACACATCAAAAGAAACAACTGAAGTAAGATGGTATGGTTGTCACAGAGATTAAATTAAACGTCTGTCATTCACTTACTAGGCCACGGGATGAAATATTCAGGGTGGTTTTCTGGGACTGTTAAAATACCATTCAGTTCCAGGTACCCGGGGAGCAGAGATGGAGTGGGGTTCTCCTGGGAAGAATGTGTTTCTGTCCTGTATAAATAGTACTGTCATTGTGGTGCCCACTGAATTCAGGAGATAGGCTAAACGAGAAACTATGAGAGGAATCTATTCATTAGGATCTTTTTCACCCCTTTTTTGTCGGTCGATGGCTTTCATCGCACCTTGAGTGGTAAGGAGTTCCAAATCCTTGAAGCAGCTCCCGGAAAGGAGTGTGTGTAGGTTTTTTGATTTCAGAGTCTCGGGGGGTTCAAGTCTGAGAGAGTTTGGGCTTCCAAGGGAGTAGATGCCACCTGAGATTCTAATCTTTTCTGCCAGGTGCCTTGGTTTGTTAAAATGTAAACTTTGTGTGAGGCAATCAATTTTCAGTTCTGGCCTCGAAAGAGAGACAGGCCCTCATTCTGACCTTGGCGGGCGGCGGAGGCCGCCCGCCAAAGTCCCGCCGTCAGGTTACCGTTCCGCGGTCGAAAGACCGCGGCGGTAATTCTGACATTCCCGCTGGGCTGGCGGGCGGCCGCCTTCAGGCCGCCCGCCAGCCCAGCGGGAAAGAGGCTTCCACGATGAAGCGGAGTGGAAGCTGTGCGACGGGTGCAGTTGCACCCGTCGCGTATTTCACTGTCTGCGCAGCAGACAGTGAAATACATTTAGGGGCCCTCTTATGGGGGCCCCGCGACCCCCCCCTACCGCCATCTGGTTCCCGGCGGGCGGACCGCCGGGAACTGGATGGCGGTAGGGGGGGTCGGAATCCCCTCGGCGGCGCAGCTAGCTGCGCCGCCTTGGAGGATTCCAATGGGCGGCGGTACACTGGCGGGAGACCGCCAGTGTTGCCGGTCCGACCGCGGCTTTACCGCCGCGGTCGGAATGCCCATTGGAGCACCGCCGGCCTGTCGGCGGTGCTCCCGCGGTCCTCCAACCCGGCGGTCATGGACCGCCAGGGTTGGAATGACCACCACAGTCTTTAGATGTCTTAGCGATGGGGTAATGTGGTCAAAACGTCTAATGCCTGTTGCCAGTCTTGCTGCTGCATTGAGAGTCACTTTGTGTAGAGCTGTACTTGCCTTGGGGAGACCTGAAAGGGTTGCAGATCCGTATCCTAATCTGAAGACCACTAATGACTGTACTGCCTGTTTGAAGTCTGAGGGAGGCAGGAATGGTTTCACTTTCTTCAATAGTTTGAGTTGGAATGATGCGCTGCACATGGTTGAACTGATATGTGCTAGCATGGTCAAATTCTTGTCCAGTGCTATTCCGAGGGATTAAGTGGAATTGATAATGGTAGGTTTGCAGTTGAGGGCATCTTGGTGATTGAGCCAATCTTGGATGCATGAGTAGCTGTTATGAGAGGAGAAAAGCAGGAATTCTGTTTTCAGAGAGTTCAGCTTGAGGTTGCTTTGAGATAGCCAGAACTGAGTTTTGACTAGAGTGTACTTTAGTTTGATGACATCTTCTAAGGAGGATGTCTTTAAGTCTGGTTATTTGTCATCTGTGTACATGTGGTATGCAACATTCGATTGTTTGAGGGTTTCCGTTAGTGGATCCATATAAAGGTTAAAGAGTGTGGGGGAAATGATCGACCCTTGTGGTACTCCATAGCTCACTGGGGAGGTATCTGAAAATTAATTGCCTAGTTCAATTCATTGTGAGTGGTTCTGCAGGAAGGATGTGAACCAAGCAAGCACTTTCCCGGGTAGTCCCATTCTGTTTTCTAACATTCTTAATAGGTTGTTGAGATTGACCGTGTCAAACGCCAATGAGAGGTTTAGGAGAAGGAATTGGGAGGAATCATTGTTGCCAAGCATCTTAAGGGCGTTGTCCACAGCGTGATCGGTCGCTAATTCAGTACTGTGCCCTGGTTTATACCCTGAATGAAAAGTTGTTGAGTAGATTGAATTAGTCAGTGTGCTGACTCAGTTGGTTATGCACCCATTTTTCCAACAATTTGGCCAGAAAGGGGATATTCATCACTGAGCGAACGTTTCTCAGGATTGTAGGATCTGCTCCTACTTTTTTTCAAGGGGGGTGTCACTTGCCCAGTCTTTAGGCAGTCAGAGATGATTCCTTGTTTTAGCAAGAAGTTTACAATCTTTGTCAGTATAGGTGAGAAAAGGTGACTGAGTTCCTTTAGCATTGTGGAGGGGATAGGGCGTTGACTTGAGAAGTTGGTTTCATGGATATTAAGGTCTTGTGGACCCCCTCCTCAGACAGTGCTTTGAACTCACTCCAGAATGCTTGAGTTTTGGTCATGGATGTGTGGTTCATCGTATAAACTTCTACTGGGGATGTAGATTCATCGTCGGAATGGTGATCGTAGTCCATGGTGGTTCGCTTTCTTTGGCTGTTACAATTTCCTTTTCAATTTCAAGGATTTTTTAAATGAAAAATGAAGAGAAAGGTTTACATATTTCCCCTGAGTTATTGCTGATCTGGGTTACAATGTTTGCCCTAGTTTGTTGGTTGATAATTTCAGCTGTTCAGCTGTCTTGGCCGATTCCTTGCATTGTTGAGTTGGGACCTAGTGTACAATGCTTTTGGTTTCCAAATATGCTTTTTGTAGTTGTTCCATTGTTCACATTGTTTGATTAGAAGCAATGCCACTTTCGCTCAGTGTGTCTCAGATTCCTCCTTTCCTCATTTAGGGTTTGATTGTACCAGGGTTGGGATGGTTTGATTTTTTGGTCTTTTGAGTCTCAGTGGTTCAGCTGCCCCCATTATGTTTGATAATGTTTGGTTGTAGTGTTTAGTTAATTTGAGAACATTCAGGGTTATAGTTGGAGGAGTTAGATTTTCCTTACAAAGTGCATTCCCTTGCACCCTGTCCATGTTTTTGGTGTCTCTGACTCAACATTTCTTTTTGGTTTCTTGCGCTTTAGTTGTGTAGTATGTGTATTTAGGTGGAATAGGACTGAGTGATGATCAGACCAGTCACTGGCTGTGATTGAGTCAATTGTCAGCGTTACAATTCTGGATATGATTAGGTTGAGTGTTGAACTTTTAATATGTGTTGGGCTTGTGTATGATTGGACTAAGTGTTGGTCAGCGAGGAATTGGTTCATGGCAGATACCTATGTATCATCCTCATCGTTCCAGTGCAGACTGAAGTCTCCTAGAAAAATGGCATTGGGGTGTTGCATGAGGGTATTGTAATTGTTTCCATTATATCTTCAATAAACAGCTGGTTGACTCCAGGATGTGGTAAAAGAGGTGTACTTTGGCTAATTATTTCTTTGCTGGGGAGATTTCTGCACCCATGTATTCACTTGTTGTGAGTCTGTCTACAAGGAAAGTTTTGACTAATAGTGAATTCCTATGAATTATTGCAATCCCTCCTCCCTGTTGTTGTCAATCCAGGTGTTGGATGGTGTAGTTTTGAGGAATGAGTATGTCAAGCATGGGTGTGGACCATTGGTTTATCCAACTTTCTTTCAGGAAAAACATTTCTAACTTGTGGCAGAGGATAGTTTCGGCGAGGTCTGTGGGTGTTTGACCGGTGATCTGCAGTTTAGTACCATGCATTTTGGTGTCGGTTTTGAGAGGCATGGGGATTAAGTTTTGGTGTTAGGGTGATCTCAACTAGGTTCTCGTGGTTTAGACTCTGTTTTTTATCCTGTGTCCTTTGTCTTTCCTTGACATCGACAGTCAGTATGTTGATGGTTGGTGGTTTTGCTGGCGGTGAAGAGTCTTTGTAATATAGTAGCAAGGCTTTGATGTCTCTCACGGATAGATGGCTATGAGCTCACCTGGGTCGAAAAATGGATGTTCAAGGGTGGGTGACGTAGCTTATGGCTGAATGAGAAAGGTTGTTAGCCTTAGGAGATAATGCATCTTGTACGAATGACATAATCTCTTGGACAGCTAGTGAGGTTTCCTTGATGTTCTTTTTTGCGATAAATAATCCCTTAATTAAGTTATCCTTTTTATGTTCCAGTTTGCTTCTGTGCAGTGTTATTCAGTCTGTTGGTCATCTCTATAGATTGATCTGGGTGTGCGCTCTTTCAATATCGAGTTGTCTGTGTTTGGTCTTTGCCTTATTGTAAGTGGCTGTATGTGCTCATTCAGTGTATGGTTTAGGTTATTGTGGTGGGTCTTTCCTGGGAATTCAGTTGTGGTGTGCTCACGTCTGAGATTCTTCTGCCATCCTGAGCTAGGGGTGCAACCGGTGGGCCATCTGAAGTCAGGGAAGAGTGTTTTTTGTGTTTTAATGGTCGTACCCATTTGGGCATCAGTGAGCGCCTTTGTTCCAGAGGGGTGTTGTTTTGGCTTGTTTTTATTATAACTGACTTGTCTGTAGTGATCCCATCTACTCTCCGTTCTTCTTCATTGGTCTCTTCTTTGAGGAGGCCTCAGAGAGGTAGTAACTAGATTGTGGGTGGCTGGCATTTGACTAGGATCACGCTTCATTTTTGTCATTGTGGAACTGTCAAGTTTCTTGTGGAAGGGGCAGTAGGACAGCAGAAGACAGCTGGGTTAGGGTTTTGGTCACTTGTGTTGTAGATTAGATTTGGTTGCATTGTAATCGGTGAGTCTTGTGGTGTGAAACAGTCCATTTTCGTTGGGTTTGGGTCTTGTTCTGGTGTGCCTGTATGCATGGGACATGTCCTGGCATGATGGCACTCTTGTGTGTGCTCTTAGTTCATGAAGTCATTGATTAAAGATTTCTATATTAGGGTCAGATGCCTGTACCAGTATGATGCCATTCTTGTAGATTGATATTGCCACTTCTGCTTCGAATAGGTGGGAGCTAGAAATCGACAATTTGAGACCATGCAGAATTTTGGTGGATTTTGATACCTTTAGGATTGCATGGATCGCTTTTCTCTTCCTTGCTGTACATCTCGTAAAGAAGATGCGGTCTGATTTTATTGTTCCTTTCTTTAAGGAAAGATAGGAGTCAGAGATGAGTGTTTCTTTGTGGCCTTTAAAGAGTCTGTGTTTGAACTGTTTTGCTGCATTCTTGGAGAGATTTGGAGGGTCAATTATTTTGAGGGAGTTTGGTCTGGATTTTGATAGGTATCCTATTGGGGAATTGATTCTCTGTTGAGCCATCTCTGCCTTAGTCTTTGCTTGGTCCTGAAAACTGTGCATTGTTGCGCTGAGCTATGCATTCTTCTATCTCACTAATATGTGGGAGCTCAGATTGATGCTTTCTGTGATCGAGAGAGTAGGATATCTATAGGGTAGCCCATATGTTCTTTTGGGGAATAGTCATTTATCTTATAAATTACAATTACAGGGGAGAGATCCCAGGATGTCTGTCGAGCAGAGTTCTTCACTGTGGAAGATAACTGATATGATATGATTCTTCACTGTAGAGTGGGGATCATTTGCAACAGATCGTTAGAAAAATAGGATTTTATTTTCCAAGAGCAAGTTATGTGCACACTTTCCCCACAATACCCAGGGTTTTGAGTTGGCAGTCTTTGTTCAGTAGAAACTCTTTATGTGTATAACAACCCCTTACCATTACAAGATGGCTGCTCCTTCGAGGCTAGTGAGGTCCTATCATGTGTGCTTACTGTCCTACTTTACTTTCCATGATTAAGCATGTCTTAAGCTTCTAGTAAGGTCTGTAGCCAGGAATATATGTTTTAGGGGGCATGGCCTCAGTTATGACAGCCCTTTATTTACATACACAAAGTGGATGAAGGAGTCTCTTTATGCTGCTGTATCAATTGATGATTAAAAACTGGTTAATCACCAGAACTATAAACAAGAATTGGAGCACATCGGTGAGGGGGTAAACCCCTATCTGTGAATTGGTCTGTAATATTGCTGTAATATTCCCAGCAAAAATAAGATCATACACAATCAATGGACTTGTTTTACTGCAGAGATTTTGACCTAAAGGAAATCATGACTTTGATATGTAGCAGATAAAATAAATCCTGAAAATAGAGCTTGTATTTCCATCTTGGTGCAGTGATGCTTTTATCAGCCACTGAGGTAATTCCCAGAGGAAATGTAAAGGGCCCTTGAATTCCTTCATTAGAGAAGTGGCTTCCCAGTGGCTTCCCAGCTGCATGTTCCAAATATAAGATATATCAATTTTAGATATTGTGATAAACGTGTTTTCTTTCTATGGAAGATACATGTATTGTAGTCCTGAAAAAGGTGAAATTTATAATTAAATCTCACTGAATTATTGTGACACAACCGACCAACAACCAACATTTTTATATGATCAAAAGGAAATTAATGGATGCTCAGTGACATGGATGGTAGTGGTGTGTATGTTCAAAGAGTGATTGATTTGTCTTAAAGAAAATGTTCCTTTTTGTGGTTATGTTTAGTATATGTTGTTTTATTTTATGTATGTGATATTTTAATATATTATGAATACATTTTGTATTTGATTTAAGCTCTATATGTTTTCTAGACATTTGGTATTCACTCCGGCTTTCTTATGAGCTGGTGCAGTGTGTCTGTGGATTGTAAAACAGAGTGTTTGTGTGGTATAGGTGATTACACTTCTGTAATCCACACTGAGGGAAGCATTGATAGATTTGATCTCAGTGATGACAACATCAGGTTCAGTAACGATCAGGGGCATAGGGCAGAGGAATGGTTGTGCAGAAATGATGCAATGTGTCCATAGGTTTCAACACATACAGTACATTTTCTGGTATAGTCTTTAATTATGCATTATAGAATAATCAACTCCTAAAAAATCTTTTTAAATATGGAAAATGCTGCTTTTCAATGTACATTGGTCATGTCTAATTGATATAGAAAAACAAATGTAAAAGGGTACAGTCAGAGTATCTTGGGGGATTCTCATTTCTGGTGGTGACCAAATGGTTGTGCGATTCTGAGAGATTAATTTTTCTTGATGCAACTTAAATTATAAATATCTGCAACTGGTCAATGTAAAAATATGGAAAGAACAATTGCACAAGGTATACTCCTAAATATCATGTCCCACCTACTCCCCCATCACAAAATCCTGTTTTTTGTACTCTGGTGTCATCAAAACCCCAAACATGATACTGTTCTGGCATAGAAGTTCGTGCTGGCAATGCTCCTGCCACAATAGAATGTTCTTTGCAAATCCATCTACTGCTTCTTGGATCTATTTATGTACTATCATATATTCAAAATCAATATTGTTATTGCTATTTTGCTATTAAACTAATACTGGCAATGGAAAATATTGTCCTCAGTCTCTTACACAAAAGGGTTCCACATGTGGCTAGCCAACCTATCTGCTAAATGTTTGTCCATTGACCAGCAGTGCCACCCCATGAGGTCTCTCTGCTTGAGGGTAATAGCTTTGCTATCACTTGATTGATTATGGGTCCTTTATTTTTTGATCTGGAATGATTGAAGGAGGCGGGGTATGGAGTTGTGGGAAGGTACAGTATATTTATCTTCAACTGCAGGGAGCTTTTTCTGCTACCCCCATACTGAAGTACAAGAGCGGGTGGGGCCATGAACATCAGCAGCCAAGAGCTTCTCAGATGTCTCTGGGTCTTGTGTTTCTCGGTCCAGAATTATCAGGTATGGAGTTTGAGAATTCAATAACTCCAGGTCAGGAGACTTTGAATATTTATAGTTGAGAATGAGGATCTATGGGCCAGATGTAGGAAGCCTTTTGCATGTCGCAAACTGAGAAAAACGCAGTTTGCAGCATGCAAAAGGCCGAACGCGATGCACAACCTCAAATTGCGAGTCGGTACCGACTCGCAATTTGAGGATGCGACTCGCAAATAGGAAGGGGTGTTCCCTTCCTATTTGCGACCGCATCGCCATGCTGAGTTGCTTTGTGACCGCGAATGTCTCCATCAGGCCACCATCCCTGTAAGTGCATGGACTCATTATGGGGTCGCAAAATGCAACCCACCTCATTAATATTCATGAGGTGGGTCTTTGCGACCCCATAGCGAGTCACAGAAGGTGTCTGAGACACCTTTCTGCATACAGTTTTGCGAATAGCAAATTGCGAGTCGGTCTGACTCGCAATTTGCAAGTCGCAAAATTGTAGATTGCTACGTCTGGCCCTAAGTTTCCCTGTTTTTGTTTGTGTTATCTTCCAACAGTTCTGACTTTTAGTCAATGGTACTTGGTATGCTAAGACTAAGTATTTCTTTTTTTAATATGAAAAAATAAACCACAAAACACAGAATACAAAGTTCCGTTGGCTACACTTCTATCACACGCCCAAGTTCACACCATTCCTGTTCATGTTATAATAAGGAGAAAATATTATTTATCTTGTGTGCAGCTTGTTCATTCTCATACCACCAGGCAGCTCAAGCCCCAAAAAGAGCGTGCTAGTGTCTCAGGGCCACTCCTCAGACCATCGCCGATGGTTGCGGCAATAGGAAACCTGAAACCCTTTGAAATGTTCCTTCAGACCAACACTTACTCCTGCACACCATGCAGATAATATGAATGTGGTGATAAACATGCCCTGATACCTGATGGCTCTGCAAGAGTTGATGCAGAAAAATGTCCACATGAAAAACATGTTTTTCAGCCTTTCTTACCTAAGAGAAGGTGTTCACTTGTTTTAGTTACTTTGATGATAAGAACAAAGGTAGAGAGAAGAAGTGACTAGGACCAACACCGTATCCCCCATTGCCTTCTCTTAACACAGAGATGGCATTTACATTGAGAGTAATACACAAAATCACTAGGATATTTCAAAGAAATGATCTAAAAAGTGTTGACATTGCAACCGGTCTACTGAATAACCTGCTTCTGTTCAGGTTTCAACATGAATTATTTCTGTCTTAATGTTTGTTATCTCTCTTTCCTCATTTATTTTGCTTTAAGGTTTCTCTTCTTTGTACAAACACTTCTAACCTCCTACGTGATTGGTTTGGCAGGGACCAAGTGACCATCTCCAACCATCAATACTACCTCTGTTCTCAATGTGTCCAGGCAAGTCATGCAGATAAATTGCTGTAAGATAATTTCATCCTCCTCCTGCATCTTCCATGTTTGGGTCTTTCATGGCACAATGGCATATTAGAGCTCCTACCCTAAATTCCCCTTTCTCCCCGCCTTTTCTAAGCTACTAACCATATTCCTTGTGCTGCACTGCCACATTACCAACACCCTTAGCCTAGGTGCACTCTTCAGGTACATTGTCATGCTGCTTGTAGCTTGTGCATGCCTTGGATTCCCCCTGTTGCTTATGGGTAGACCTGCATAAGCACTTACCATGACTGCTTGCAAATGGCTGCATGACAATTTCCTCCTTTGTCATTCCTGAGTGGACGTTTCAGACCATTTCTTGACATTGCATGTATCCAGTCCATTCCATTAAAGTTTCCTTTTGTTGGTTTTGGGTAGACTAGAAAAGGCATTTATTATGGCTACACTGTAATCCAGGAGAATTCCTTTGGGTTTCTCCTCTGCTACTGAAACCCAACAAAGAACTGTAACCCATGCTCTGACTAGGATGATAGGAAAGTCCAGGTGTGCATCCATGTCTTAATGGTGGTAAACCAGTATGTAAAAATAATTAAAATACAATATCAAAACATATTTGCCATGGTGGGTGGTTGAAATGCTCCTACTAACATAAAAAAGCTCTCTGGAAGGGGCTGACTTTGGCGGGGTGCTGAGAAGCTGCTTTTTGAGCTTCTAACATCATTACCATTTTTTGGCTATACTGTATGAACCCTTATGGTAATAACAATTGAGTGGTGGGCTCTAGGTTATGAAACCTATAGAACTGAAAATGCTCTCTCTTGATGATGGCTGGATGTAATCTAGGAGAAGTGGGCCATGCAGGAGGCACCAATTGCACTTGTGAGCGAGAAAGGCTGGTGCAGCCTTAGGTGTGGACGCACTGCCAGCAGCCAATGGAATTGTGGATGATTCCTAATTGGCTGGTTGATACAGCTTTACCTGGGATCAGTTCAGGCCTCTACAGCTTAATGGTCTGAAGGTGGGAGAGAGAAAGAGGATTTTGATGCCCTTTTGACACCAGTATACTCCACTTACAATGACATAGGCCCTCATTACAGCTTCGTTGGTCTTTTTTAAAGACCGCCGAAGACGCAGCATACTGCCAGTACTGGCTACAGGCTGTGGTAGTACAACTGCTTGCTTAGAGGCCACATCCTCCTTAATGTAAATGACAGGGCTGAATGTGGTGAACAATGACAGAGAGCATCAAGTAAGGAGCTGCAGTGGTGAACTCTGACTGCCATTTCGCAGTAGAGGCCCTACTAAAGAATTAGACAATACCATTTGATTCCCCTTGTAGGAATATAGGGCTATTGGGGGAGAGTTTTGTTAATAGCACTGGTATATTGGTGGTATTTTTATGTAGTTTCTCCCTCCTTTTTACACCACCTGCATTCCAGCAACACCCAGCATTTTCTTCCTTCTTTTCTCCCTTTCCCCCTTCCCCTGGATTATCTGTTTCTTTCTTCCCTCACTTTTCTTGCCTTTTGTTTCCGTTCCAGAATTTCTTAGTGGGCATTTTTGGTAATGGGGTCACCATTTGGAGCACTGTTTAATTAAATGCTCACCTGCTTAAGTGTTCGGTTTGTTCAAAACAGTGGAAGTTTTGCCAGGTTACATGAGATCTATATCGGGACACATTTTGGTGATTGTTGTCCTGTTCTACTCTAAATTTAAAAAAATTACTTGACACTAAATACAATTTATGAAGTGGTTAACTTCTCCTTGGAGTTGCTTCACACTGTATACAATACACAACACAAAAAATTAGCTTGATATTCCAAATACTCAAATCTATGCAGCATGTGCATTGACCCACCAAACACTATTGTTGGTATTTTAAACTATGACCCATATGTTACTCACAGATTACAGCAGCAGGCGCTAAACCTCCTTAATTTACTCATTGGGCCTGGTGTTTATAATGGTAATATGACAGATTCCAGGGTATTTATTCAATACCCTGATTTATTTGAAGCATATCCTAGTTTAATTTTGTGCACATAGTGGTGTTTTTAGACAGATGCATAGTACTTCAACAATTTTTTTATACTTTTCTGAATTTCTTCCTGCCACTGAGGGTGCCCCCCTTCTATCCTTCAAAACATTCTTTTCACCCTAAAACCAGTACCTCATTCAGTTCACCCACCACTATGTGATATTTTTAGTCAGGTATAATTTTAGATTAACATTTTCCCTCACATATGGCAGACAAGGATTCTCCTACCTTTCTGTGTACATTAGTTATTCTTCCATGCTGGACAGATATGCTACAAGGACAGGGCTTGGCCCCAGTTAAATTCCAACTGCCATAAATTACTGCCACCATGTCGGGCCAGGGAAAAGGAGATAATAAGGCAAATAAACCAAAACCCAAACAGTACTTCACAGTACACTGTAAATGCCGTGCTTCTGTCCTCTTTGGGGCACTTTTGCGGGAGGTGGTGGACTGTGAGCTGTAACTACCACCTGACCGAGACCACCTGGCCCAGCAGAACAGAAGTGCGCCATGAAGCGCTCCTCAGCTACCTCGATGCTGCCCTAGCCTCACTGCCTGAGAGAAGGCGTGGTGCCATAGTGTCTGCAAGTCCCTGCAACACGTATTACAATAGAAGTCACATGCAGGATGCCCTCTCTAAATAGATTCACACTATGTAAACTCTCAACGAGCCACAAAAAAAGGATAGCTAATACAAACAAACACCTAGTTAAAGTCCCTTAGGTGATATTTAACAATGTTCGGGCCTCTGATTTAGGGGGGCCAGGCACAAATATAGGGGTAATGGGCCTCCTCCTCCCGCAAGGCTACGGCCCTGCATCCAGCCTTCTGCCAGTTTCTATGCAGATTGTCACTGAGCTTGCAATCCTACTATACTTTAGGTCAGTAAAAGTGCCTCCAGTCTTAAGTCCTTTGTCAGTTTCCCTGCTGAAGAGAGGGCAGCCATTTTAGGCAAAAGATGAAAGATTTCTCTTCGTCTAAGAACCCAAAATGGAGGTTTGAATCACCTAGACTGATCCCCTATGGAGAGAGAGACCTGAAACTCAGTAACAGTCAAAGGTCAGGTTCAGAGCTGAGTGTCTTTAGCCTCCATTCACCTGCCGTTCACGATAGCCATGGATAGGTGCCACCAATCACCACCATGAGTGCTATGCCGGGGAGAGTAGTACATGCAAGTAAAGTGCCCGCTCAATGTTGGTGAGGGGGCCTGCAAGGAGGAGGATGCAGGTACACTACTTCAATATGGCCTGCAGTGCAGCAGCGAGAGTCACTATGATGGCAGAGGCACAGAGGGGGTATGGCCCTAGGCAATGTACTCACCTGACCAGCCACCGTGCTGCACCATATTCTTGCCGCATTCCTTCTGGGAAGGAGAAGAGAGAGAGAGAATAAAACAGCCCCACCACATGGTAGTCGAAGAATGTCTGTTTGGTCAGCAGCGTAAACTGGGTACCTCCAATTCAAACACCCCAGCCCCTGTCATCATGCTACACCAGGCTGGCTGCCTGCTTATGTCCTGAGCAGGTTAATGAAATGGGGAGGCAGCGGACGGGTCAGCAAACGAGTCTACCATCACAAGGACTTCCGAGCCACTGCAGTGATCTATTAAATCATGTCTGGGGCCTCCTAGCATTTTGCACTGGTATCAGCTCAGCGAGGCATGCAGCAACCTATGCAGGTGGGGGTGCTGGCAGATCAGTGAGTAGGCATCCATCCTAGACATCGAGTAATGGCAGATCGAGTCTCCCCGCCCAGAGATGGAGTAGCTGTAAAGCCTCCAGATCATATATGTGAGTAGAAGCAGTTCCATTCGCAGTGGTTCCTGTGACTTTCTTTTTGTAATGGATTATCACAGGGTGTTGGATGGCAGGTTATAGATAAATGATCCCGAACCCAGGAGCTTCCCTTTAGATCACCACCTCGGTGGCCATCTTGGTACACTACCAAATAAAATCGTGCCTTCTTTCCATGGAGTAGAGGTGGCAGAGACACATCAGTGTGCCTTCTCCCTTAGGTGCTAACAAGACAAGTGGTTATGTACATAAATAGACACCAATTTCTAACTTCCTGTAGCTATAAAGCCAATTGCTCTAACCTGAGTGGGCTCTTCACCTTCATAGGTGATATGACCAGCCTGAAAAAGAATGACCTATTAGTATTTTCCTTAGCCTCTGTGCTTAAATTGTGAAAGTACCTAAAAGTCAAAAGAATAGTATTAAGAAAGCAACTCAAGCTGGTCATGTAATCAACTGTATTCATATAGAGGAAGTCAATTGAAAAGCAAATAAGACACGCTAGGATGTTGTATTTATAAGTTTATGTCTAAAATGATGGCCGAGATGTAATAAAACTTTGGGGCTAGTTATGACTTGGGTTAGCCATGAAATCAGTGAGCAATGGAACTCTGTTATTTGCAAATCCTAGCAAGTGGCATGTTAGTCACTGCAAAAATAACAAGTGCAAATCAATTCTTAAAACCTTGCTGGTTTGCCCCCAGATCCGACCTGCCATTAACAGCATGGTAGTTATGAGAACGGGTGCTCAGACCTCAATAACCTCAATAAATCTATGATAGCATCCCATTGCCAGGGCTGCACATGTAGCAATTCTGGTGCTCTGAAGAAAGTGATGTCATGACTATGACAAGTTAGTATTTACAGCTATGGTTCGCATTAAGAATAAGATACACTACATCTATTGAATTTGGAATCCCTCAGCATTTTCATCCATGGCTCGTTTGCAGAATTTACACAAAACTAGAGCCTGCTTTCTCAGTAATCAAAATATATAACGAATACTTGCTCGATTTTTAAAAAAAGTATTTTTTATTAAATTATTTTGTTATTTTGTTGAAGTTACCTGACTTTCCATATTTATAGCATCTGTGGGTCTTCTAATATCGCATCTATACAATTAAGTTCACCTGATCAGAAAAATCTGTGGTGGGTACATTTTGTTTATTTTGCAAACAGTTTATTACTTCACCTGAACCTGTTGAGATTTGAGCACTTTGTAAGCTTTCTCCAGTCTTGACAAAGTTTCAATATTTAGCATCACATCACTTCTCATATAACTGTTCTGTTCAACCTATCACAGTGGAGAAGAGTAATGGTGTCAGATTGGAAAGAGGGATGGTCATGCTATTACTGCAAACAGGAACATTAGATAGACATGTGGTTGATAACTACTACGCTATTACGTTAATTTATTTTCTTGGGAAAGTGCCGAAGTACTACATGACTCCCACAGACTATATTAAAGACCTGCCCAGAGACACAGGAACCATGTTTCTGCCCATGTCAAGGAACAGAAACTGCTCTGGCAACGGTACTGGGTGATGACTGAAACACTGTTGATGAGGGGACACTACTGCCATTCTCCTTTTGGATTTTCTGCATTTGACATTATGGACCATGAGATCCTGTTATTCAGGCTTGGATAGCTGGGCCTGCATGAAAATAAACACACTTTAGATTGCCATGGTACCCAAATACCAGGTGCCACAAACAGAGCTGCCAATATACCACCCACAACAAGGGGGTGACATTGAAATAGCATACCATATCAGTATTGGAATCAAAAGCATATAAACATATTTCTGAGAAGATTTATCTCAATATGAGAGTTTCAAGATGCAGTCAACTTTTTCCTGGAAACATACATTCATACGTAAGGATGACCTTCGTTTACTGATAAAGATTTTGTTAGGGCCTGATTTTGATGGCAGAGGGAGTTACTCCATCACAAACGTGACGGATATACTGTCCCCGTATTACGATCCCATCATAGCCTATGGAAATAGTAATCCAGTGGATGGGATATCTATTATGTTTGTGACGGAGTAACCCGTCCCCCAAGCTCTAAATCAGGCCCTTAGTATTTGAACCCTTTAAGATGGCGTCAATTAATGAGAGCATCACGCCCAGAAATATTAACATCCAGAAGCATGGATGCGGGTAAACTAATCACAGTGACTCCAGATTGAGCAAGTAAGTGATTAAAGGTTAAAACAAAGCCATAAACAAATAAACGCATTTTCCTCCCGCTACTCATTCTATGCGCTTATACCTCCACTTCTTGAGGTAGATACAAGTGGGTTCCCAAGTGGGCCCAAATAACTGCAGTACAGGTAAGCATTTTTTTAGGCTTATCTGAGAGATGTGCGCTACTCTTTGAAATAAGAAAAGGGTGTAATTCATTACTAACACTGTGTGATGTGTGCTGCGACCACCCAGAACCACTGCATGCATGCTTTAAATGGTGTTGTTTACTAATCAATCCGCACTATAGGGCTGATACAAAGATTATTTCATATACATGTAAATGTCTGTATGTATATCTGTTTACTTTTCAGGGCACAGTTACAAGGAGATGTGAATTCCGAGTGGGGAACTACACAATACATAATGTAATCTACCCCATTACTCACATTTAGTGCCTTACAAAGTAGATTAGGGTGAATAAAGGTCATAAAGAATTGCCACTGCTCCCTCCTGTGCATTAGCTGTGCAATAAGGGCAATAAACATGTTGCCCTCTCTATAGAACTCTGGGATCATTGAAATTCTATGAGTTCACTTTCTTGTTTTTAACCATAACATGGATAACCATTAGGAATAAAATTACTTGAGACATCCATATTTAATTTTATTTCCCTTCCCAGTTTTCCATGTATACGCCTACTCAAAAAAGCAGGGGCAAATGTCTGTGGTTGGACTGACCATTGACGTTGATGTTGTGGGGCCTTGAGGGTATTAAGCCGGCATTCTAACCGGAGCACAACCCAATGACGAAACATCCCACTTCGGTGGGTGAGGATTAGGGAAAAGCGCCCGCACCGCAGTGGGGGGGCGCGGCCCGTTAGGAGACGGGGCCTCCAAGGCCCTGGGGCACTCCCCCCTTTCCTTTCGCCGGGGGTGCTGGAGGTCGGCTGGGTTTCCGCCCTGACCCCTCGCGAGGCGTCAGGGCGGAAGTCAATCCTGCGGTGGGCATGGCGTGGGGCCGACGTTCGCTGTGCGCTGGTGGGGGGCTATTTAAAGGCCCCCCCAAGAAGGCTAGACCTTCTTTTCCTGTGTGGGGCGGCCGGACCTGCGTGCAGCCCGCGATTGTCCCACCCACCCTCTCCTTTATGTTAGTAGTTTGGAAAGAAGTTGGAAATTGAGATAAAAAATGTGACTAGAAACAATAGGAGGGGGTCCCCAAGGTGGGGCCCTCAGGAGGACATCTGGGATAGGAGCCTGAAGTTTTGAGCCAACCAGCAGATGTACACACCAGATCAGGGGGTAAGAGACCTCAGATCGCTGGGGGAGAACATGGGGCTCCAGCTATTGGCTCCCCCCATTACCCCAGGGCTGATTGGTGTTTGGAGTGGGGATGGAACCCGAAACTGGAGGACAAGGTACAGTGTAGTCAGGGTAACCGTCCCTCCTACGGATACAGGTGAGACATGGGTCACCTGTGTGGTCCAAATGGTGGTTCGGGACAGGAAGGGATCCTGCCAGATTGGTTATGGTCACAAGAATTTCTCAGTAACATGTAAATAAAAAGGTTTTCTTTATTGACTAACCTTGCTATACTTGCTATTTGATGTTTGGCTTGTTGAAGTTATGATTTATTTTGAAATATGTCTTTTTAAAAATAAAAGATACCTCTTCCAACGAGAAAAGCTTGTCGTCTCGTGTATTCCTGGCGGGGGGAGTGTGGGCCGTTTTGGAGGCCTCCGGATCCTATACATCTGGAGACGGCTCTCTACTGTAACCTGGATGGCCTACTGATGGAGTCTTATTCAGATAGGGCCACCCTTTCCAGGGACCTGCACACCTTTTCACGATATTCAGGTAAGGGAGGGCTTGTGCCAGACTGGAAATTCCTCCCACTCCTCTCTTTTTGTTTTTCTGGCTCTCTAAGAGGGCCTCCTGGTGCGTATGACGGGTGATGTATGGGTGTGCTTTTGGTGGGTGGTATCATTGCATTTGCTGCTGATGCCCTTCTCCTGTTGTTTATTTTCTTTCCTTTGTTTCTTCCTCACTCCTCTGTTGTACAGGTGTACTTGGGATGAGTCACGCACTGAGCAGCTGACTTGTGTTGTCTTTATGAGGAGTGAAGCAGGGGTCCAAAATGAAAGAATGCAAGTCTGCATTGCAGTGTCCTTGCATCCAGGTGCATAGTTTAGTGGCGTTTATCTTGCAGCTAGATGTATTGTGATAAACGTCCGCTGACTCGACATGTTTCTTTGTAATTTCCTTTACAGATTACAAAGGGAGAGGATGGTGCAAAATACGGGATGGTAGCAAGAGCTGTGTGATTCACAGATTGGCATCCTTCTTTAGTGTATCCTCTTTTATGTGAAGATCCGAGACCAGGTTTGACCTGTGAAGTTACACTCTCTTACACTGAGTTGTGCATATCATGTTCTGGGTATCATGTTGATGATCCTGGACTTTTATGGGTTATGTGAGCAAGTCAGTTGCAGCTAGCTACCTGTTGCCATTCATGTCTCCGTTTCAGGGTTATTGGTACAGGCAGGAGACTCTCCTTGCCGGCCAGTAGTAAGTACTACTGGTAGGTTATGACTTGAAGCTAACATGCAGCAAGGTACAGGGCAGGTTGCATGGATAAAGCTGCAAGTTCTCTATGGAATAGAGGCATGGACACCTAGAGCCAGATTTACAAGAAAGTGGTGCATCAGCTGTGGTACACCACTTTTCTTGGCCCCCCACTTTGGGCATAAAATTGGCATGCCATTTTAACGCCTGCTCTGAGCAGGTGTTAAAAATGATGCAAAAAATGAAGCAGTGAAATGTTGTTAATTTGACTGCTCCATTTTGACGGGCCTCCCTACATGGGAACGCCCCTATTGCATACATTATGCCTGGCGCAGGACTAAGGTGGCTCAAGGGGGCACAATGCAAGCATTGCGCCACTTTGTAAATACGGCAAAGGAGAATGGCCTCCTTAACGCCGTTTTAGCATTAAAAAATTACACTAATATGGTGCGAAGAGGCTCTAGGGCCTTGTAAATCTGCCCCTGAGTTCGTTGTACCCTGTGACAGTCTGTCTTGTTTCATTTCAGCTTTCTTGAGAGTGTTGTTCATCTAGTTTGAGTGTGTCTCGTGCTCTTCTGTTCATTATCCCGACAAGTATGTGAGCCCTGATTGTGTCTTTCCATGCACTTTGTCATGGTTTTCTATGTGCATATGGGACAATATGTGTGTTTTGTGAATAAAAGCAACTAAGGCCTTAAATATTTGTCATAGTGACTCGCTGGAGAGGGAGAGGGAGAGAGGAAGAGGTAGGGACACAGAGAGACAGGGAGAGAGAGATAGAGAGAGGCAGAGAGAGAGAAAGAGAGAGAAAGCGTGAGAGAGAGATAGTGTGTGTGTGTGTATGTATGAGTGTGTGTGTGTGCATGCAAAGCTTGTTCGAGGGAGACCATGATATTCTTCACTTTAAATCACAATTTGAGAGTGGGTTTGCTGAGGTACATTAGTCCATCTAAGCACTATAAAGGTTTGTTGTGTAGGCATAAAAATAAAAGATGTAACACTTCTCCCTAACTCTAACCAGGACTTTGGCAGTAGAATAAAACACATTTCTGGTTATTGATCATAGCATAGGAATTCAGTTTCAGTAAGCAATGAAATGTGGTCTACAAAGATGCTACCCCTTTAAAGACTCATGAGGTGGTCTGTAACATGTACTGAGCTTTGTTGGAAGGTGGACTATTAGCGACTGCAGGTAGGTGCCTACACTTAGTAACAGACCACAGTCCCACACAAGCTCCAGTCCAGGTCTCAATACATTAGCCAGTGACTTAACCCTTGGTAGCTGGCTGCAAGCAGGCAGGCTTAACTCAGGAGACAGGTATGTAAAGCATCTAAATACACCAATACAGTAAATACCTAAGGCACAACACACAATAAAAATCCTACAACAATTTATGAAAATAGGAAATATTTATATCTTTAAAATCCCACCAAAATGACAAAAATCAAATATAGGGAACTGGAGATATGAATTTTTAAAGATTACATAAAAAAATGTGCTTTCTAGTGTCTAAAAACCAGGAGCGCCAACCGGGGACATCTGATCATGCTTGACTGGGACCAAGTCACAATTTGAGGTCGACTGCAATGGAGCTCTGCTCATATACAGTGAGTGGATCAAAATGTTACCTTCAGACTTAGAAACTTTTCTGGAGGATTTTCCTCTCAACGTTGTATGGTCCCCTCCAGCAAGTCAATTTCAATGCAATGTTGTGGGATTGCTTTTTTGAAAGGCCGCGGTCAAATTCTGGAAGTGTGGAGCTCTGCAGCTTTCAGCAGGATGTGCCTGAAATTCAGGCCAGGTCACGGTTGAAGGTGGTCGACTTGGTTCTCGACGTCGGGTCAGTCCACTTATGGAGCTTTTTCCAAAAGTTGCTCTAAACTTCTCCAAAAATCTGGAACTTCTTCTTGAAGTTCCCCTTGAGAGTTCAAAGTGTCCAAAACACAAATCCAAGAGTCTAAAGGCTCTGAGACAATCCTTGGAAGCATGGGAATTCCCTCAATGCACCTGGTTAAATCCTTAAAAGTCCACTAGGCGCACTCTAGGCTGGTGACCTCTTGAGGGAGATGGTGCAGAGAAGCTCTGTTAACCTGTTGCTTTCAGGGAGCCCACTCCTTAATCCTTTTGAAAGCAAGGTAAAGTCCTCAGGGCTGCGGTTACCAGTGTGCAGCAGGAGCAGTCGTTCAAAGTGCAGTCCTTTGGGTGCATACCAGGGTTCCAGCAGGGCAGTCCTTCTTCTCGTTGTAGATTCAGGCAGCAGATCTGAGTTGCTATGCAGCTCTCACATATCCATTCAATGGTCTGGGGGAATATGCCAGGAGGCATCCCTGTCCAATGTGGTGCAGGTGTCATCCAAAAGCATGACCGCTTCCTCCAAATTGTGGCATATTCTTTTTCCCAAAAAGCACCGCATTTTAAAAATCCAAGTCGGAAGATTCCTCTTCAGGTGAGCAAGACCTGGCTAAACCATCCTACTTGTGTGGCTCATTTCTATTAATACTCCTTCTCCAGACCATTTGCAAATTCCATTACTGGGCCTGCCATCTGACTGTGCATGGGGTCTGGGGGGGGGGGGGGTGGGGTAGGCCAAGCTGGCATTCCTTTCTGTCCTTTTCTCTTTGAAGCCAGTTTGATTTGCCCATCCCCATTTTTGTCCTGTGCTCCAGAGCTGCAGAGCTCCCCCAACAGATAACCTCTGATCTATGCAGGCCACTTATCACCTCATCAAAGCAGCCTGGCTAAGCCTGTTAAGGAGAGGCTGCTAGCAGGCTGAATTTTGGCTCACAGGAAAGAAAGTCCTATAACTTCTCTTCTGCATTAGTTATACATTTAACAGTAGCAAGTTGTTGGATTTATCATTATCAGTCTCTTGAGTCCTTGATTGCCATTTCTAGCTCCTTCCTAGCAAGATTTATACTTAATTACACATTTCCAATTTTAGCCTATGGAGCTAAGTATTTACAATGGAGAAAAAACGAAATGGGCAGTTTTCCTTACCAGGGAATATAAAACATCTTTTATAATGTATCTGGTTATAGGTACATGGCACTTTACCCATTGGACACCTAGGGGAGACCTTAGAGGTGCTTATATGTAAAAATAAGATAGATTACTATTTTGGAAGTACTTTTAATTCCACAGTCGAATCTGCATATGTTTTATTTTTAAAGACAGTCTGCAAAACAGGGCTGCCTTTAAAAGTAACATCAGGCAATACAGCAGTGCACATTCCAGTGCAGGAAATCTATTGGGCCTCTAAACCCCCCTGCCCTATTATATACTAGGAACATATAGGTAGTTTGAATCCCCCTCGCCTTATTATATACTAGGGACTTAAGGAGTTCTGTCATTGCCAATTGTAATAATACCTCATTACCATATACCTTTTTATTCAGAGCACTGGCCCTCGGCCTGGTTAGCAGAACTCAGCGAACATTTAGTTCAGTTACCAGCAGTATCAGTCAAAAAGAATCAGGCTGAACAGGGTAAAAAGATGAGTTTATCACAGATGGTTATGCAATCTATAATCCTTTAATGTTTTGGGATTGCATAGTTACTTGCCCCAGAATTCTTCAAAGCTGTATGCTTATATATCGGCTGGTAAAGGATCAGAAAAAACGTGTCGTAGACTTTGGCTGAACTCTGTCATTTCACAAAATATGTGTGGTAAAATGAAACAATTTTAAACTGTCACAACGCCACAAAGCTCTGCCTACCCCCAAACAGATCACTAGAAAGAGCTGACCAGATCCCCATCGCACAGCTGATCAGCTCAGAAAATTCCTAGACAGAATGCAATGTCTACAAACACAGACATCAAGACTGACTCTCACCCAGAAGAAACAACCATATCAAACCTACCTTAAAAGCACTCCACTGGCTACCACAGGGAGCCAGGTTGCCATTGAAAGTAGTAGGCACCTATAATCAAGCATTGTAGAGCCATAGCCAATTGTATAAGAAGAGGATGCCCACACACTACGACCCAGAGTAGAATATCAGGTCAGCAGTGACTAGACTCTCTGACAGCCAACATTCAAAAGACAAAAGCATGAGTATATGCCTTCAGAGTGCAAGACTCAGCTCCCAGGCATGTCCTTTTATATAGTAGTGCAGGTAGACCAGACCCCAGTGCATAAGTCTGCTAATAAACTATGCCTCCCAATCACCAAAAGTCTACTCAGAGTTAACACTTCTTCTATCCAAGGTATAAAAACCCACCAACTGCCTCTAGATTGCCATTTAAGTACCTTGACAATACAGACCCGTAAATGCTAGAATAAGAAAAAACAAATTCTAACCGCCTCCACTACATGCAATATTTCTAGCTTTGCACTCCAAACTCAGGGGAAGACAGCATGTTAGTTAGACATAAAACATGCATATAAATAATCAGTTCTATTGTTTAATAATCACTTTGCACCAACGCTGATACCATTTTTCACTCAGATGTTTCTCATGTCATCAGAGCCAAAGAAAGATGACATTTTAAGGAACAGTAACTATTTGTAAAGTAGACTATGAAACTGTCGTAACAACACGGTAAGGTAATGCTGTTTATCTTTATGTTTTCTTTACATTTATAAAAAATATATTTAAAGCTACGCGTCGTGGTTGATGTCTCTCATCTAATGTTCCTTCCTATGACTATAAAAAGCATAGTTCTGCACGTGTTGCATTTTATGCAGATGGTCTGCGAGCTTAACACAATGGCAAGCCGCACATCATGAGACCAGCACGAATTTATGTTATTTTTACATGACTTTACAGAATTATAATATGCTTCAACACTTAATGGGTTGGTGTTACTGTGTCTTTAAATAAGTGCAATAAAATCGCTGTACAATGCGAACTTTTTCCTTTTTTTAAAAGCTCAGAACCCACACGTAGTCCTGCAAGCTCTGTTGTTTTTGGATAATAAAAAGAGGCATGGCCGGAATAGAAACTGAGAAAAGGAATGGCCAGCTTATTAATATTAAGATTTATATTAGTCTGGAAGCCTATTAAAGTTCAGTAAAACCTGTCCTTCAGACCACCTTTTTAAAGATATCACCTCCCTGATGGGACCACTAAATTTCGGCCCAAATTAGTTTCCCATAAAGAACAATGAAAAGAAAATGATTCGATTAAGGCTGCTTCAACTATGGTTTCTATTCATTGTTCAGCCAAAAGTGATTCCAAACATTAAAATAATATTGATTTTTGACCTTTTTAATGAACCAGAGGATGTTCCGCACTTGCAACCTGGAGTTCCCTTTGCAGTAGGATGTAAACTGTGGTGGCCATGCTGTGTGTTTTGTCAACAAGAGTCCAAAGATGGACCCTTCCAGTCGTGCTCAGAGGGGTGGCGGTATCAGGAGGGTGCTTATCACGCTCAGGGAACAGCCGGTGGATTTGCTTCTTGCTGGCATTCTAAATGACTGTTTTCTGAAAAACAAATATATGCTACCCTTTAATTCCTGAAAACAATCAGTGAGCGGTGTTACATAAGGGGACAGTGCACACTGTGAGGCAGTAATCCCTCTACCATTGGATGGCAAAGACTGCCCATTGCTGAATGATTAGAGGTTCCCATGAAGACATCGTAGTTGATCGGATGAGCTGACTGAAGATGGAGACAACATGTTGAATACTGATATGATATTCTATAAAAATGTTTGTTCCTAAAGTAGGCTTACACTCTGAGATTCTGCTTAGACCCTTTCCAGAGCCCTTTACAGACGCTTCTCAGAATCATTCTGAGAGACCCTTTCATTCTCACTGACTGGATCTATGTGTTATGCTGCAGGCCATAACTCAACCCGCGGCTTGTCCCTCTCATTCCTTGCAGCCCACAGGGGTTGCCAGGCAACTCGCAGTTGTCTCCACAGCATCCCTCGTCATACCGTGGGACACTCTTTTCACTCACTTGCAGCCTGGAGGGCCATGTGGAGGGCCGCGGAGGGCCATTCTTAGTTTTGCTCGGCAACTGGCATGGAGGCATTCTTGTGCCTGGGGGCCATGTTCCCCTTCCTTGTAGTTCTTCCTCTCAGAATCCCTCAGGAATGGTTTTTGTTACACCTATCCATCATGGAAGTGCTACCATGCTTTCTCTGTTGCTCTTTCCCTATCCAAAATGACGGCTTAAATTTCCTCTGTCATCACTTCCTAACTTTGGGTATATAAGGGTCAGAACTGTCTTTTCTCTTTGCTTTGCAACACTCTCTACTCATGCTAGTGGTTCTTCCCTCTTTTGCTGGTTCCTTGCTGACTCCTCATTCCTGTTGCCTCCGTCCATTGATGGTTCTGATTCCTGTTTCTTGTCCTGATTCTTCCTTTGGCCTTCTTTGTCTGCTACTCTTTAGACTTTTTCTCGCCTTGGATTCTTCATTTGTTCCAGCCATCTTCCGCCTCCTGGAGTCTCCAGTTATCATCAGAGGCTTTTTCACTGTCAGTGTTTTTCCTCTTGGGGACTCCTTCCAGAAGACACCGTCTGCTTAGGTGTTCCATTGTAAGCAGCACCATGGCTACCAGAGAGGGTTGCCCCTACCTCAGACAGACAAGAACCTTCAAGATCCAGAACCGTGAACCTTCCTTTCTCACTAAGACCACAAAGAAGAGTCATTTCATGAAACAACGCAACACTATGCTGCTCTGAGACTCTACTGAGTTTCTTGAACCTCTCTTTATGGAGAGTTCTGCCTTGATTAATATTTGAGATTTTATGCTAAAAGCGTCATGCTTTCACATCTCGATTTAGAGCTCTTTATTGGTTCTAACTGATGCTTTCCCTCATTCTCCATACTTAGAATAGGGATTTTTCCTTTATGGAACTCACTTTATGCATTTACTCCTATGCTAATTACTTATATTGATTATCGATCTATTGATTATTTCTCATGTTGATTAATTAAGACCTACTTATTAAATTAGTTTAAATAAAGCTTTGAAACTCACACCAAATCTCATCGTTGACTTCCAAAAGATTAACATTTAAACTGTGGTGATTAGTTGATTTTATTTGCAGCTCCTGGTTACTCTCATCTACAAAAATGGTCTGTTGACCGGGCCTAGATAAGAAAGCAGGGACTTTCCTCTGGATGAGTTGGTAAGATTTATATCATAAAACAAATATTTAATTAAAGTCCCTGCTTCACCAACAGTCACTTTTCTACCCGCCTTCCAGACAGTAAATTGTATGTAAAATGGCACTAACTCAAGATACCATCAAGACAAAAGGTCTCATTTAGCTTCTGTTGGACAGTCCTCTGGTCTACAAGGGGGCAAAGGATATGATTTCTGCCACCCTGGTGAAGGACCATCACCCCTATTTAAAGATCACCGCCTATCTAGCAGGGATCACTGTGCTGTAAAGGGAGCTACCAACTGTGCATTAGGATATGAAAGCACAATTACTGAAAAATGTATTAGGCACATTCCGCACTCTGACTCTGGTAGTACAGATTACATTAAAAGCCCTGTACACCAGTAACTAACTTATGGTTTAGATGTCTGTTATGATAACAACCTGGCAGGGGTGAAAGAGGTGGGATGGACCTACTATGTTCTGGTTTTCCTTAAATCTAGGTACAGGTCAGTATAGCATTTTACTGTTTACTTTTTGGGAATTCAGTTAGGCAGGGTTTTTAATATTTGTGTTATTAGGGTAAGCTGTATGGGTGTGCGTCTGTTTGCGCTCTGTGATGTCGATGTTGGTTGGATGCTGATTTCAAGGAGTTTGCATATGTGGTTGAGTCGGGGAAGTGAAAGTATGAGGTTGCAATCTTTACCACTGAGTCGGGAAGCCAGGTCCAGGGTTTTCCGGCACTTTCAAGATACTTTCAAACAGTTAGCGCCCTAGATAGGTCTGAGCTTTCAAAGTGCTAGCCGGCGTCCTTCAGGCTTATCCTGACAGAGGTTTCAGACACCCAACGACAATGGATGACTTTGGTGATCTGAGCCCTATTTCAGTACAAAGACAGGTTAAGAGGTGATCTTTGTGGTACAAAACAGTGTCCATGATTCTACTTACATCTTCATTGTGGTAATTGTTGTCCTTTCTGACAACTAAACATTTTAGTTTTGCTCTACTCACCTTTAACGGGCAATTTCAGTTCAGAATACATTCCGGAGTGAAACACAGTGCTCGACAGTGTCACACACATACTAGTGTTTTTGCAGGTCATCAACCAGGTGATAGGAAAAAAGTTTCAACCTAATGAGGATTTCTTAAAATTCTTCAAGTAGGACAAGATTTAGCTCTGATGATCAGACATTATGCCTCTTCAAAACTCAAGAAAAAGAGTAAAAAGTGGTTTATCAACACGAATGGTCTGTGGAAATTATAACACAACTCAAATATTTAGACCGGTAGAGGTTTGCTCACTGTAAGTATTTTCTTCGGGTACGGAGTTCATGAGAAATGAGATTGAATGGATTTATGCTTTTTAGTGAAACCCGGCAGTAGGTCAGAACACTGCAATTTACAGGTAATTACTTAACACGTGTGTTGCTGATGGGATTGATCAAAAGACAACCTCAGTACCAATTAAAGCGTGGTGAAGATTAACGAAAGAATACAACTCTAACGTCGAGTACACTTTAAGTTTGTGTAAAATGACTGAGGACCAAGAACATATATAAATATTCTGGTCATCGTCTATGAAATGTTATGTGCCAGCAGTAATAGGTCTGGGGAACAATTCAGCAGCTGTTGGTATTTGAATAAACACGCTGCCATAAACCAAAGCTCCTGTGATAGTGTTTTATTGAGGAATGCCAATGTACAGCAATAGAGATATAATGATGTCTTTCCACACCATTAAACACATATTTAAAGGGTTTTCTGCAATAGGCAAAATGAAGGCACAATGAATTTTATATGCATCCTTTATCCCGGGAATATACTGTGAATTAAATGGCGTACAATTTAAAGTGTTTATATCAGGGGCTATAGGTTTCGAGAGTTGTGACAGGAAAGTATCTACCCCCACATTGGACCAATTGGAGTGAGTAAGCCTGACTTCCCACAAAGAGTGCGAATGTTTTTTTGCAGAGGGAAATCAGGGCAGATATGTTTTTAAATAGCTTGAAGCAGGCTGTACAGACAGTTCTGACGATTCTCTAAGGAAATACTTCAACTTTTTCTTTAAGTGGCAAGCACGTACAACCCTTTACATTCGCCTTAAAAACACAGTGATGGGCATGGTCGCTCCGCCCCATCACTGATGGGTAGATTGTCCATTTTCTAGATGACCTCCCTTTCTCAGCTGTTATACCATTTGCAAAATTACCCATATGTAATACCTCAAAGCTGGTTCCATCAAAGTAACTCTTTACTTTTGGGATTCCTCCAGAATGAGGTGATACCCTGTATAGCCCTCACCACTTGCTTTCAATCCACACACGGTGGAGGCATCACCGCTGGAAACATATTTTTTTACTATGCAGCTTCACACTTATTGGTTATTAATGACTAAATAATGGCTGGTGGTGCAGTCATTACAGGAACCTGGCATTTACCACAGAAAAATGGGCCATAGCCAACACCCCAATGCTAGAATAGCTCTATAGCAAGAAGAAACTTGATCCACTCCCCCCGGTGGCACGGGTCATCATCAAAACATGGTGAGATACACTGCGATATATGGGTTGGTGGGGGAAGTCTGCTGAGATGACACTCTTATGGCATGGTCCTACAACAAGTAACCCAGCTAGAGAGGCTCGGGAAGTGGAACATGATAGGCATATCATCTCTGGGTGATGTCATAGATGGTACTACACTGAATTCCTTCTAGGGACTTTAAAAAGAATACAAATTACACTGCAGCCAATTTCACAGATACCTACAACTGAGACACGACGTTACTCCATACATCGAACAATTAGACGCACTACCTGAGTTTAACCCCCTGAAGGGTGAACTCCTGCTTAGTGACCTAGAGACCATAAACGTTCCAAAGTATATAATTCCCTGGTAATTAATAGCACACAAACACTCACAGCTCTTCGTAGGTCCTGAGAAATAGATTTCAATGCTTTGGATGATGACAATTGGACCGAGGTGCTATGGGCCTCCCGGGAAACAGCCATTTTGATGCACCTATGCTTGAATCAGCTAAAGTGCCTCCATAGGGTCTACTTCACAAGATATCGCATGTAGCAAATGGGCGTAATAGCTTCCCCTTTATGTCTCCATTGCCAGGTAACAGAGGGCACCTTCATGCACACTGTATGGGACTGTCCTACATTGATCCCTTTCTGGAGGGGTGTCACTGGCTGCATTCGTGTGGTTCTTTCCTGGACTATTCCCCTAGACCCCTTGTTGGCTCTACTACACATCTCAGACGGCCGAGAGTGAAATGGATACAAACAAGCTCTTCTGTTCTTGGGTCTCACTGTTGCAAAGAGGGATGTAGCCTGTGTATGGAAATCAGAGTTCCTGGAACCAGGAGGCACGGGGATGGTTGGTGATCGGGCGCAGGTGCTACAGCTGAGTTTTGATGTTACATTTGTTATTGCAAATGTCTGTTATTTTCTAAAGGCCTCGGCTACTACATGCAGAAAATACAATAAAATTTGATATTAAAAAAACACAGTGGCAACATTGTGCAAAATGCCCATAAATGGTTACAAAACAAAAGTTTGCACAGGCAGTTCAAGTAATCTGCACATGAAGCTAGGCCTTCGCTCATGCTGTAAGAGGTATACAGTATCCTTCTCCACCTCTACCTTCAACTTACTTTTATTCTTCAAGTTCAAAAACTCTTTATTTCAGCATTTAGGCCATGAAAGATACATAATATAATCAAAATCAAAATACAATAAATATTATGAAATATATAGCCATAAGTTAAATATTACAACAACCTTTTAAAAAAGCCAATTTCTAACTCACAAAATCTTTCTCTGCCCTTCTAGCGACGTGCTGTGAGTGTACATCACTCATTCAGAACATAAACTTGACCAATATTTCATTATATTAAAAACACAATAAAAAAAGACTCACATCACTGTCTTTCTACAATCAAATTTGCACTTGATCATGCTGGTGTGCCGTGCGCAATAAATACGATAGAATAGGGCTTTATCCATCGCCGTCTGGTAATACAAGTTTGCGCCATATACACTACATTGCAAATAAAAACCTGGATACTCCAAATTCTATATATCCACTGATATCTGTCTTAAGGATTCTATGTGCCTCTAAATGCTGTATAGTCCCAAGATTTCAGCACTTGGGGATCAGCAATTTGGCCCTAACTGCCTTATACTTTGGGCAAAAGAAAAGTACATGAACCTCAGTTTCACCAGGCAGACCGCAGGCCAGACAGGCTTGAACTTCTTTGATGCCCGAGTTAGTCGATTTTGGGGTAAATGAGTGCAGTGGAGGTGTTTCTAAACAGCACATAAAGTTTCGCACTGGGTTCGATTACATCCAAGAACTCTCTATCTTTTAAGAGTCTTTAAGTTGCATAAATCCGCCTGACAGCACACCCTGTGTTGAGCTGGCTAGTAGAGAGGCCAATTTGAAGTTCGTATAACTTAACTTAAATTCAGCTTTGGAAATTTGCTTTCTAGCCACCCCGGGATTATCCCAGAGTCTATCTTTTCCCATACTTCTCAGGGTGTCTGTGACATATCTAATCCATAGGAGGGTACCCGTCCCCTGGATTCCAAAGATCTCTGCCAGACCTTGTTTATTTTTCTTCAGTTGGATATTATGATTGAGCATTTACATGAAAAATAAAAGGGTTCTCACAATCTCAGTCTGTAGACATCAGAGCTACCCTTCGGTAGATCCATCTCACAGACTGCTAAGGTTACAGAGATCATACAGGTTCAGATTTTAGAAAAAAATACATTGGTTACACCACTCTTACAGACCCAGACCTCAGACAGTAGTAATGATGATAATGCCATATAAAAGTTCCATCAAGATCAAGTAAAATGTTTCCAAATGAGTCAGGCGATAGCAGAAATAGGATGTGGCTTGTGACACAAAGGAAATCACATCATCAGTTGCATTCCTTCAGAATAGTTTACACTTTTCGGAAAATTTACACATTTTGTTCCTCAGGAAAGACTTGCTCTCATCTTTAAATGATATCTTCTGTCCCCACAAACTAGTTTTTCCAAATGTCAGCTTGACAGTTTCATGAACTACTCATATGCACTACTGCCTCAAAAAGGACAGATTCTATCACAAATTCCAATGAGTGACCAATGCAGGTCGGCAACGTCCACACCAGTGTCAGAAATGCCCATCTTGTCGAAGAGATGCCCATCAGAAGTCACAGATGGAAACCTTATGAAAGAGATGGTCACCTGTTGGGACAGGAATATCTACTGCATTGTGTAAAGTCAGTCCTTCTGTATGGAACAGAAACTTGGAAGACAACAGTAATCACCCTAAACAAAGTATAGACCTTCATCAACACCTATCTGAAGAAAGTTCTCCAAATCGAATGGCCAAACACCAGTAGCAACAACGACCTATGGCAGCAGACTTTCTGACTCCCTGCTCATGAAGAAATCATTAAAAGACACTGAAGTAGGATATGTCACACCCTCTGTAAGCCCGCATCAAATACTCTCCTGACATGGAACCCTCAAGGGAAAAAGAAAACAAGAAGGACAAGAAACACCTGGCAAGGGGATAGGTTACACCTGCCATCAGATTGAAAGAAAAGCCTAGGCCAGCGGCGACTGGAGAGTCCTGGTGGATGGTCTATACTCCAGGAGGGATAGTAGGCACAAACACGTAAGTAAGTATAGAGTCATGTTGCCCATCCTTGAGTACCTGAATGCAAGTATTTGGTATCCTGGGTTTTGGTTTTGGGCCCAGCCTCCTTCTAAGCAAGTGTGCACATTATTGCCTCGGCCTGTCCCATGACATGGGTAAAGTTCTGGACATGTCATCTGATCTGAAGGGGTGTCCCAAGCATGCTCTTATTTGAATTACAGTGGATTACTGTTCAGCTCACAGGTTTAGGATCTAGAGTAGGACAAAAAGAAAAAAGGGAGCACACTGCCTCACACTCAAGCAAAAAGTTAGCCCCAATGCATCATGGTAAATGCAGTCACTTCGTTTTGTGCTGAAAAAGTAATCAAAAGTCTTTCACCTAAGTAGGTGCAGCAAGTGCTGTGTATCTCTGGACACGTGTTTCTAGGTTTAGCCCGTCATCAGCAGAGAGCAGCCAAGTCTGTGGGGTTGCTTGAAATGCCGCCAAAAGTCTTCTCAGGTTTATGTACCACTCACTGGCGCACAGGTGCCTCTCCAGAGCTCGTCAGCTCGTTAGCTCAAGGGAGCAGTCATTGGACAAAAAGAAAAAAGGGAGCACACTGCCTCACACTCAAGCAAAAAGTTAGCCCCAATGCATCATGGTAAATGCAGTCACTTCGTTTTGTGCTGAAAAAGTAATCAAAAGTCTTTCACCTAAGTAGGTGCAGCAAGTGCTGTGTATCTCTGGACACGTGTTTCTAGGTTTAGCCCGTCATCAGCAGAGAGCAGCCAAGTCTGTGGGGTTGCTTGAAATGCCGCCAAAAGTCTTCTCAGGTTTATGTACCACTCACTGGCGCACAGGTGCCTCTCCAGAGCTCGTCAGCTCGTTAGCTCAAGGGAGCAGTCATTGGACAAAAAGAAAAAAGGAAGCACACTGCCTCACACTCAAGCAAAAAGTCTAGGATCTAAAGTAGTTGTGGCAGCATACGATGTTATGTGTGTCTGTACTTGTGCACGTCTAAAGTGTATGTTATGTATGTCCCCTGTGAGTAATGTAGGCTTGCAGGTTCCATTTTGGAAGCACCTGGCCTGTTCTTGTACACAAGATGGAGCCCAGGTTATTTTTCCAGAGACTGGCAATGTATTGCAGACATTCCTGAAGCTGAGTGAGTGGAGGAGACCTAAATACTGAATTTTAGAAAGAGACAGGGCTTCATTTAGACATTCAATTATGCCCTTTTGATGAGCCAGGCTGCTGATTAGTCTTCCTGTGTACTGCCATTTGGTAGATGGTGGGAGTGAATGGTGGGACTGCAGTCTCTCTTGTACAGAGTAAGAGAGGTCCTCTAGGTGAGGCCACCCTTTTGTCCCTTTCCTTATCACTGTTTAGTGTAGCCGTTGATAGCCAGCTACAGAATGATCGCTGCTCTTTATGGCTCTATTTTGGATCCACCAGGCTGGGGACTACTACACTGTGAGGAGCATCACTCTATACAAAGGCTGTGTCTATAGACCTGCCTGGAGAGGATCACTGAAGGAAGAGCCAACCTATCCTGGCTCTAGAAGTGCAGACAGAAAATCTACAACCCCCGGACTGCTATGACGTTTAATAGTGGGAGTAGTTCCAAGTTCCTTATGACCAAGGAAGGGGGTGCTTCACAGAGTACACAGAGGACTGCTATGCAACCAGAGTTTATGGCTGCCTTATAGCTTGAGGTTCCATCCATCCAAGAAGACAAAGGAGAATGATCTGAATGTTCAAGGGTCTAGAACATAGTCTTTCCCAATGAGTGGTTGGCCCCTTGGCAACCTTGTGAAATTGTGCCTGAGTGGACTGTGCTACTGTGATATTGTGAATTTGTGCCCAAGTGGACTGTGATGCTGAGTCATAGTGAAGTTGTACCCAAGAAGATTGTTCTGCTGCAACATTATTAAGTTGTGCTCCACACAAATGTGCTGCTGCAACATCCAGAATGTACATCTCAGCAGACTATGCTGCTGCAATATAATGGATTTGTGGTTGGGTGGACTGCACTGCTTCAACACTGTAGATTTTGAAATTCACCTGAGCAGACTGGGCCACTAACCCAGCAACATGAGCAATGGCGGATTGTGCTCCAAGAAGAAGAGTGCCTTGAGATTGCCCCATGAAGCTTGACCCCGTGGAACTCCAACCCAACTCATCTGAAGCCAAGAAACCTGCCTGTGTTCAGATAGACACCTGCAACAGCACTGGACCCTACACCCTTGCACAAACCCCAGGAGGCAGCTTTTGCGGCTTCCTTTTGTGGTCTTGACTTGATTACCAAGGTATGTGTAGACAGCGTGCCTATTCCCTTAAGAGGGAGAGGGAGTTAGACACATGCTTTGGGTCAAAAGTCATGGCCAAAAAGCAGATGAAACTCAACAGTAAAAAGATAATGACAGTTGGGGCTAATAGGAGTAACAGAGCACCCAAACCCACTAGATGGGGTAACACTGTACATATTTTTGATACCTGTCAAAGACAGAATTCAAACTTAAGAGAGGGGAGAGAGTGAAGGGAGGAGGAAAGGGGTGTTACTATCCCCAAGTACAGTTGCCCTGTGCCAGTGAAGTATCTGTATCTGTGTCCTGTGGTGTGTAGTAGTGCGTTGAATTACTTTTGATTTAACAAAGCACTGGGTTGAAAACTCCAGTACTTCACTGTTGAGTACTAAGCTTGAAGCACTCCCCAAAAACTTCCATGAGAAGCCTGTGATTGTTCACCATTACTACCACTGAGAGGCAAGTGCTGAAGGGGTTGTACTTGGCTCAGTTTGCAGAGCCATAGTAGTACAGGTCCCAGGTCATCAGATGCAAATAAACCCATTCCCCGCAGCTAAGGCCCAGTACACTCGACATGCCCTTTGGTGCCCTGAATGGGGTCTAACACCATCATATTGCCATGGCCACAAATATTTCCAACATTTCCATAATTATGTCCACGATAGCTCCAGTATCACAGGGTCTTAATTACAAATTGCATTTATAGTATATCGAGTAATAACATAATCATACTACTAACATATTACAAACTGTAATTCATTTTTATTTATTTTGAAACATCTTTTTATTTCAAACCGAGCTCAGCGTACAGTTTTAACACGTCATGATCACATTTAATAACATCTTGTGCAAGGTACACAATAACATCAGGAAACTAGCCAACGTAAAGTGACCGTTATACATTCACCATCTCCTATGTCTATTCCTGCAGAACCTCCCCTACTACTCACCCTAGGCACGAAATGTCACTCCCGCTCCCCCTTAATTATCCCACTGTGTCTCTGTAGGCAACCCACTTGGACCAAATTTTCTCGTATTTCTTCATGCATCCCCTGCTGTTATAAACCACCTGTTCAGCCTCCTGGCATCAGTCCAGGTCCTGTTCCCAGTCCGCTATCCCCGGGGGATCACTTACTCCCCACCCCCTTGTAATATTTCACTTGGCAACTCTGGCTACCAATTGTAACCAGAGCTTCAAGTACCTGGGCCATCCCTCGTCCCCCGTAATGCCCAGGATCATCTATTTTGCTTCCAGTGGTATGTGCAGCGCGGTTACTTTACTCATGATTCGTACCACCCTTTCCCAGAACCCCTGAACCACCGGATATCCCCAAAGGATATGAAAAAAGGATCCCACTTCCCCACACCCCGTACACACAGGTTGAAGTCGCTACATCCCATTCTATGGAACAATGATCTAGAATAATATGCGCTGTGCAGGACCCTCAGTTGTATGAGTCAAAAGCGGGCCCTTATGGCTACCTCTCTGGGGCTCTGAACTGCCTCCACCCAATCCTCATCTTCGAGCGTTCCGAGGTTGCCCTCCCAGGCCGCCCTCAATGTCCTCATAGGGTCCGAGGAGTTGTTCATAATTTTCCTATATGTCAGGGAGATGGCCTTACTCGTCATGGGCTCTGCCAGCAGTCTATCCTCCAGGGGAGACAACTCTGGCAGCTGTTCTCCCTCCAATATGTATCTTAGTAGCGCATGCTCAAGCTGTAAAACCCGATAGCGTTCAGACTGTCCCATCTCGTACTCCCTCTCCAGGTCTTCAAAAGTCAGTAGCACCCCCCCATCCATACATCCACAAGGCATTCTATCCCAATCAGCTCCCATTTCCCGAACCCTTGGAGTTTCCTGACCTCTTGTAGCAGTTTACTATCCCATAGTGGAGTACTGTTTTTAAGCTTACCCTCCCAGGCCAGTAATCTATTGGTCTCCCTCCAGGCTCTCACCACCGACTGTGTGTGGAACAGTAGCTGGTCCAACCGCCCTCTGCCATATAGTAGTGCTGAGTATCCTTGGCCCCCCATTGCCTCTCTGTCCACATGAAATTCCGGGTCATCACCTGCTGTGAACACCCAGTCCTTAACCATGCACAGCTGAGCTGCCCAATAATAGGTATGTATGTATATCCGGGACCGCAAGTCCAATCCTCCTTCAAATTCCTTCAAACACCCCCCTCTGGAGTTTATCCAGGGAGATGCGCAAGCTACCCCAGTCCCATAGACGTTTCCTCAACTCACTATTAATATTGTGGAACACCCCGGGCCCCAACCTGTAGGGGGTATTTTGGAGACTGTGTAGCAGCCGTGGAAGGGCCATCATCTTGAAGAACACAGCACGTCCCATCTAGCATTCTAGGAGTCCCCACCAGTGGGAGACATCATCCTGAAGGCGTCGGAGCTGCGAAAGCAAATTTTCTTCCAGAAATCTATTTACATTGCGTGTGACGTACATTCGCAAAAAATCGGAACCCCTCAATTGCCACCGGGGCAACGCATCGAGAGGGCAATACAAGGGTGTCCCCCATCAGAGGGTAGACCAAGGACTTGAATATTTGAAAGATCTGAAGTAGCCTATCCACCGTGGCGCCAGGTCGTTTAGTGTGTATCCCTTGTACCAAAGGGTCCTGTGGTTCCCTGGCAGCCTGGGGCTCCAGCGCCAATGCAAAAATCATGGGACCCCTGCCTCGTCCCACTGTGTAGAGCAAACGAGCGAGAGAGTGCCCCATTCACCCACACTCTCACCAGGGGGGACTGGTAGAGGGGTAGTATCCACTTGCAGAATCTAGGGCCGAATCCCAGCCTAGCCAGGGCCGCAAACAGATATGGCCATTCTATACTATTGAATGCCATCCTTGCGTCCAGCGAGAGCACTACTGCCTCCTTATGGTCTGTGGATTTTGTCATATGCAAGACCCCATACAGGGGTTTGAGGTTAAGTCTAGTGCCCTGCTGGGCCATAAACCCTGCTTGATCTGGGTGAATCATCGCTGTAATTACCTTTCTCAGTCTATTGGCTAAGATCTTCGCCAGGACCTTAACTTCCACATTCAACATAGGTCTGTATGAACTGCAGGCCTCTGGGTTTTTTCCCTTCTTCGGGATTACTACTATGGTGGCCACTCTCTGGTCCATTCGAAGGATCCCCTCCATCCTAGCTGCCCGGAACATTTGTAAGATGTATTTTGCTGCATCTTTAGCCACACACTTATATAGCTCAACTGGTATGCCATTCACCCCGGCTGCCTTTCTTGACTGTAACTCCAGAATGGCTTGACCAATCTCTTCCTCCGACAGTTCCCCCTCCACCTCACCTCGGTCCTCAATCGAGAGGGCCTGGAGGGAGACATCCTTCAGGAGGGCTGCACAGTCCACGCCTGAAAACTTGGCCCTGGACTCCTACAGCCTCTCATAGTACTCTGCAAACGTTTCGGCAATGTCCTCACTGGTAGTGCGTAACTTCCCTGTTGTGTACCAGACGGCCACTACCCAATTTCTCCCCCTACCTCTCCCTGCAAGCCAGGCTATTAATTTGTTGGCCTTATCCCCAATGTCATACAAATGACGCTGGGTGGCGAGTTCGTATGCTTTCGCCTTATTTTATGGATCAGGACAAAGTCTGTTGTATGTCGTCTTAGGTATTGTAAGACTACGGTTCGCTTAATTTTATTTCCAAGGCCATTGACATTCCAGGTCATAATCCTCACCTCTGATTTACCCTTACATTCCATGTCGTGTCATGGTGTGTTGCCTTTTCCCCGGTTCACAGCCTTACCCCCACCCCGTGCACACTGTGTAGCTAAGCAAAAATAAGTAACTTTCGGATGGGTCACAAACTGACCCAGAATTACATCCCTCATAACTCCCCCCACCCTGATACCCTGCTTAGCGGACTTGAAACCAGCCCACCACCCCAACTTGCAGAGCGCCTGTCACTCTAAAATGACTAGTAAAGGACTGACTGGGGTCACCAATCAACTGTTTGTATCTTATGTGTGTGTGTTCCCCTTATCTGAGTCAATTCAGCATGCATCAGTTTTGCCTGATATCTAGTTTAGCACTGTTCATTCTCTAGTTGAATGACTGCCCCCCTGCCATCCTCTATGACTACTCCTGGGCCCCGAGTAAGTTGCATTTAAGGACCAACTACCTTACTTGTGTTTCTTCACCACTCTTTGGCCCATGATTGTCCCAACCCTGAGTCCTCCGGAACACTCTCCCTCCCGGCATCCACCCATCCATCTCATTCAGCCCTTGGCTGAGTTCTGTTCCAATGTAATTGGTACTGGCTGCATCGTTGCATCTCTGCTTTGCTTGTCTGAGCTCTCATTTGACTTCACGCTCCTTGAGGGATGTTTTCCCACCAGACGCCATCCCTCAATCCATTCCCAAGCTTCCGCAGGCGTGGCAAAGAACCAGGATTTGCCCCCGCCACTACTCGCAGTCAGGCCTAGAAAAGCATCATGTATTTAATGTCTTTCCCTCGGAGGATCTTCTTGACCTCGTCAAAGCTCCGCTGTTGATGCTGGACTTGTAGTGTAAAGTCTGGGAAGAACCTGCACTGTGGTATTCTTGTAAGTTAGGTCTCCATGCATATGGGCTGCTTGAAGGATTGCATCCTGGTCCTGGTGGTTGAACATCCTAGCTATGAAAGTCCTTGGCAGAGCCCCAGGTCTGGGCCGAGGTATCGGTTCCCTGTGTGCCTGTTCAATGGAAAACAAAATTGACAGTCGCTTCAGGCGAAGGTGATTGACTATCAAGTCTTCTTAGAAGAGGTCCACGGTGGGCCCCTCCGCCCCCTACGTGACCCCCACCACCTGGATATTGTTTCGCCTCGCCCGACCTTCTTGGTCTTCCAGCTGGGCCGCTATCTGTGCCTGTTGTTTTGTTATGCACTGAACCTGGTCTTCCAGCTTTTTCGCTGTGGATTTTAAAAGGTGAATATGCAATTCCGCTGATTTTACTTTTTCAGACATTTTGTGGAAATCTGCTAGCAGAAGATTTACGTCCACCGTAACAGTGTCCAACTTGGGCTCAAGCGAACTCTTGAGGTCCTGAATCGCTTCCATTATGGCACCCAGTGAGGGCTCTGCATTCCCCGACTTCATCCCTCATTCGTTATTCTCCGTCATCTACCTAGCCACTGCGTACTCGTCCATTTTGTTTGAATGTGTGTGAGTGTGGCTCTTCGGTTTCACCATTGTCCTTTCTTTTTTTAATTTTTCCTTTGAAGGGGGTGCGCCCCATCCAACGGGGGGGGAAACAGGGAAGGCCCCCCCGCCGCTTGTACTCTCAGGCCACGACGGCCCGGCAATCATACAACGTGCTTCCTCCTGCTTTGTCAGCAGGCCTCGTAGGGTCGGGTAAGTCACCATAGCTCTGCTCTCATTGCTGCTTTCTACTCCCAGTTCAGATTCTCACGCTGTTACCTGCAATTGCCTAATCACACTGTTACTTGGGATGCGTTCTCTCTGGTCCAGCTGGCGCTCAACACCGCACAAGCCTTTACCTTCTCCTTCACCTGCGGCCGGGGTAGGTACTGCTCACGGTGCAGGACCGAGCCAGTCCCGTTGCCAGGTCCTTACTCTCCCCTTTATGTCCTGCGGTGGCCTGCTCTGTTGTCCTCACTATTTTGTTTTCCAGGCCCCCCAGCTGGGTGTCTCACTCCTGAGCCCAACCCAACCAGCCTTGTCGTGGCCTTCGCTTCCTCTCCCTCTGACGTGCTCCACCAGGAGAGGAAGGTGGGGGTGGAGGGGTCCCACGCCCCACTCCCATGCTGCCCCGGATCGGGCCCGGCGCTTCTCACCAGCGACCCGCACTTCCTCTTCCAGCTGTCCCCAGGGCTGCCCCGCTCACCTCACTGGCCTCCATCTCATCTCCTCAGGCCGAGCTAGACGCTCCCATGCCCCACTCCCTTGGCTGCCACCGACCGGTGGCCCAGCGCGACTCCACTCCGACTCGTCCTCTCTGCTACCGCCCAGGAGTCCCACCAGTGCTCTGCTCCACTCATTGCCAGCGGCCGCCACTAATCTCTGGCTCCTTGTGCGTCTTGCACCTTCCCCTCAGTCACCGCACAAGATCACTGTTCGGCCAGAACGCTGGCTGTCCCCATCGCAATTCCGTGCTCATTCTGTGTACTACTTCTTTATTTCGTCTGTGGTGGTGATTACTGCATCGATGTATTTAGATTCTGTATAGATTATGTGGTTAGTTACTTGAGCTCACCGAAGCTCCCTTACAGTGCTGCTATCTTGCCTGCTGCCAAGCCATGCCCCCTCACAAAATGCAATTCATTAACCTATGTCCAACTCTTCTATCTTTTATGTGTGGAGATTTCTGCCCCTACAGCGGCGATCTCCACACACATCAGTATATGTTTTAGTATTAAATGTGGAAGAGACAAGAAAGTGACATGAAAATAGGAAATTTCTATGAATAATTTGGAAGAGTTTAGAGGAGAGTAATGAGGGGTTAAGGAAGTGCTAGAGAGAGGTTTAGGGAGGGACATGCTCCCACCCACAAAAGGGTAACCTATTTCTAGTCACAAACTGCACTTCTATAATTACAACAGCAAAAAAGGCTTCGAACAGTCATAGAAGTACTCCAAATCAGAGCTGAAATAAGTCCAGCACCACACATGGCCAACCACTCGTACTGCAACACCCTCCAATAGAAAATAATAGCAATTGGGACTTAAAATAAAAGCCCACAAAGGCACTAACGTTGAATTATGTTAACTTTTTAAAAATATTAATAAATATAATGCTAAAAATGTAAATAGTAATGTAATGTAAAAATATAAGTAACCTTTTACTAAATTTAATGTAAGTCTATTTTTTAAAAATAATAAATTAACTTAAATGAATTTTATACATATTGTTAAGTAAATGTACTACTAAATGGAAATAGATTTTATACTCTGGGTGGGATTATTTCTATTTACAATTTAAGAAAATAATTTCAACTGAATTCAACATATTAAAAATGAAGAAACATTTAATGAAAATAGAGTTAATAACCCTGTATCTTTTTTGTTTTGCTGTATATTTAAAATAAATATTTTAAAATACTTTACAATAGTAATAAGCAAGAAAAGGTTTTGCTAATTTATTTTTTAAGTTTAACTAACTTTGAAACTTTTCCCTATCCTGTATCATAGGAAGAGTTTCGCCACGTAGCCTTATGTGTAAAAAGTTACAAGTAGTAACTTTACACTTCTAAATTAGGCTCCATCCTAAACTCAAGGGGGGAACTTCTATGTCTACAGTTCTAAAGTAACATTACACGTGTACATAGTAAATGCCAAGCAGCAAAGTTACTCAAAAGTGTAATAGTAAACAACATGTGTATAATTACTCATGTGTAACTTTACCTTTGTAAATAGCCCCCATGATTTTCAGGAGGAACATAGTATGCCAGAGCCGTCATCATTGCTGGAAGGGTACCATTGGGATAAGGTTGGCAGCATCTACTACATGATGACAGATTTAGGCCCTCATTATGACATTGGCGGTAAATCCAATTTACCGCCATGCTGACTGCTGCCAACATACTGTCGCTGATATCTGCTAACCCTATTATGACACACACACACCAATCCATCACTATTCAGCCACACACACAAATCCGCCAACTCAAAGGTCAGTGATAAACTGGTGGTAGCAAAACCCACACCGTTACGCCATCAGAGCTACGCCCACAACATTATGACCCACAAATCACCATGGCAGACATTCAATGGTGGTAAACCATTGGTGGTACATACCGCCGAGCTAAAAATACACACAAACAATCAAAACAACACCACATTGGACAATTCAAACTACACACACCTGACACCCATACACATACCACACCCACACCACTATAAGACACCCACCCACATTACCCACAACCCTTTACGAATACCAATAATTGCCAGCAGAGAGAGACAGCAAGAGCACTCACACAACCAGAGCCACATACCATCATCACCTATACACCACCCACGCACCTACATCACACACCCCAACACATCACCCTACACATCCTCACCCACACCACTCACAATCCACCCATGGCACCACAACAACACCCCAGATTCTCTGAGGAGGAGCTAGGGGTCATGGTGGAGGAAATCATTTGGGTAGAGCCACAGCTATTTGGATCACAGGTGCAGCAGATATCCGTTGCTAGGAAGATGGAGTTATGGAGCGGAGAATCGTGGACAGGGTCAATGCCGTTGGACAGCACCCCAGAAAAAGGGATGACATCAGGAAGAGGTGGAACGACCTATGGGGAAAGGTACGTTCCATTGCAGCAAGACACCAGCTTGCAGTACAGAGGACTGGCGGTGGACCCCCACCTCCTCCCCCACAAGTAACAACATGGGAGGAGCAAGTCTTGGCAATCGTACATCCTGAGGGCCTAGCAGGAGTAGCAGGAGGACTGGACTCTGGTGAGTCAACTTCCTATTACTATCACCGCCCCACCTGCATGCCATCACATACCCCCACCCTTACCCTCACTCCCATCACTCCACCACTTCCCACACACCCCACCATCACAACCCACTCATCCCAATGCCAAGCCCTGAATGCCATACCAATACATGGACACCACTCACAGTCCTGCATAGACACCTATCACTACAGCATGCACACTGGAGACAATCAGCTAGCCCACCAAATAACAACTCACGCAAGGCAAAGCTGCCAGGGCAACAACAACCATAGAGGGCAACCCACCCATGCACAATATGTCACACACAGAAACAAAAACACTGCATTTACCTCCCCACAGGTAACCCTGCCAATGTCACTGGAGAAGAGGTGCAGCATCATCCAGTCCTACCACAGAAGAGGCCCACAGTGATGACAGCAGATCTGGTCGCCTGGATCTGGATGACCAACCTGGCCCATCAGGGACCTCCGGACAGTCGGTTACCCAGGCACAGTCTCACACCACCACAGAGCCTACCCACAGGAAACACCACCACAGCACCCACCCAGCGGACCTGTACCTCTGTCCCCAGGACACGTCAATCAGCAGTGTGTTCACCACTACAGGGACCCCAGGGCACACCACAAACACAGGACAATCAGGGACCTGGGGTCAGTGGCAGTGGGCATGCGGTTCAGGGGACAGAGGCACAGGACAACAGGGAAGCTGGGAGGACTGCTGTGGGCCAGGTGGAGGACCGACCCAGGGAACCAACTCTCCAGGAGGCACTCACTGTGATCCTGGAAACATACCAACATTCCCAGGATACGCTGGGCCAAATCCTGGGCAAGATGCAGGAGAACATGCGGCTGCAGGAGGAACAGTACCTGGACTTGAAGTCTATTAACACCACCCTGGTCTCCATTGCAGGGGTGCTGGCAGACATGGCCAACAGTATGAGGGAGGCAGTGACACACCAGCCAGACTCCTGGACAGCCCTCCACCTCTGCTACCGCTAGTGGACAGGAGGTCCCGCCACAGGCCCAGCAGGCCACCAGCACCCCGCCCCCTGCAGGAGAACCAACCCACAAACGTTCCCTGCGATCCAGGCAGAAGCCAGAGACTATTGGCCAGACCCCCGCCAGGAAATAAGACTCTCCTGATTGTCATCCTTTTGTCCCACTCTGTCACCTTGTCCACCTTGAACTGCCATTGCACCCCTTCCTATGTCCCCTTGGACAAGGCACCTGTGCTACAAATAGACTGGACTCTAACCTGTACTTTCCCCCATCATCACCCCATCTCATTGCACTTCCCCCTTTTCTTCAGAGCACTGCAATAAGCACACTTTGAAAAAATATGAGTATGGAGTATGTCAAATGATTTCAAAATGTATTCATTTAACAATGTTCAAAAATTGCAATTCAATTGTATGGTAATATTTACATAGGAAAGACCTGTAGTTGGCTGCAGTGAACACACCAGGAGCAATAGTGAGTCACCAACATCTGCAAAAAGAGACGCCAATGGGTACAGTGAGTGGGTATAGAAGTAGGAATTCACAGCCTGCCACTGACAATGTCACACATCAAACTGTCAAAGAAAAGTGAAATGACACTGTTTTACCTGTGTGTCATTGGACGTATTGATGAAGTACTGCACTTCTATTGTCCTCATCCTCATCCTCTGCCTCCTCATCTTCACTGTCCACAGGGTCCAATGCTGCCACACGGCCATCTCCAGCCTCCTCCTCCTGAGGAAAAGGCACATGGCGTTGCAAGGCAAGGTTGTGCAACATACAACATGCCACGATGATCTGGCAGACCTTCTTGGGGGAATAGCACAGGGATCCACCTGTTAGATGGAGGCACCGAAACCTGGCCTTCAGGAGGCTGAAGAAATGTTCAATAATCCTTCTTTTTCACCCATGTGCCTCATTGTAACGTTCTTCTGCCCTTGTCCTGGGATTCCTCACAGGGGTCAGTAGCCATAATAGGTTGGGGTAACAAGAGTCACCTACAAATATTGAGGGACAACTTTTAGCCACACACTATGCCATATGGCCCACACCATACCCATACAACAACATCCACTGGCTGGGAATCAGGGCTCACCTATTAGCCACTCCCTGTGCCTCTGGAGTTGGGCCATCACATTTGGGATGCTGCTATTCCTCAGGATAAAAGCATCATGCACCAAGCCTGGATACTTTGCATTGACATGGGATATGTACTGGTCCACCAAACACACCATCTGCACATTCATCAAGTGATAACTTTTACGATTTCTGAAGACTTGTTAATTTTGCCCGGGGGGGGACAAATGCAATATGTGTCCCATCAGTCGCACCGATGATGTTGGGGATATGTCCCATTGCATAGAAGTCAGCTTTCACTGTGGCCAAATCCTCCACCCGGGGGAAAACGATGTAGCTGCATATGTGTTTAATCAGGGCAGACAACACTCTGGTCAGCACTATTGAGAACATTGGCTGTGACATTCCTGATGCCAAGCCCACTGTCACTTGGAAAGAACCTGTTGCCAAAAAATGGAACACTGGTAGCACTTGCACAAGAGGGGGTTCCCATTGGGGTGATGGATTGCAGATGTCAGGTCAGGCTCCAATTGGGCACACAGCTTTGTGATTGTGGCCCTCTCAAGTCTGTAGGTGAGGATAATGTGCCTGCCCTCCATTGTTGCCAAGTCCACCCGGGGTCTGTACACGGGGGATGTCTCCATCTCCTATTCATCCGCAGCAGTTGCAATCTGTGGGGTAAAAGAGAGAGCAACTGGTCATTATCTGTACATTGTACCCACTACAGTTCAATGCATATTGTGATTGTTACAATATTTTGGTGGCATATGTCCAGCATGTGAAATTGCAAACTGTGACGCAGTTATGATCCATTGGCTCCCCTCCCCCCTGAAATGGCATCAGCCTGTCCAGTATGGAGGGACAGGTGGAAATTAGGTCATTCCGCTGATGTTGCGCGCCGTTGTGGGAGGCGGTCAGGAACCGCCGTGCAACTCCTCATTGGTTATCATTGGCCCCAATGGGGTACAGTGGCCAATGGTGATGCACGCCGGCGGTGACGGTATGCACCGCCGCAGACGTGACCGCCATTTTCTATCTGTTCACTCACTTACTACCTGACCTTCAACAGGAGAGGACCTACACTGCAAGTGCTGCTGTGACCTGTGTCTGGAACCAACCACGGCGCATGTGACTGGGGAAAGAGCCCCTGCCTTCACCTCGGTGGAGTTGGAGCGATTAGTGGATGGGGTCCTACCCCATTACCGACTGCTGTATGGGTCTCCAGACCAACAGGTGAATACACTGTGAGTACGATGCATTGGGCATGAATGCATGGAGTGCTGTGTTTGAAGGCCTCGTGTAGGGGGGATTGGTGGATGGGCCCTGGGCAGGGTGCAGCATGTATGCTGGGCCATGTCTGTGCTAATGGGGATGGGAAGGGGCATGGTGGGACATGAGTGTAACAGGCAGGATGGTCTGACTAATACCTTTCCCTGTGTGTATTTCTCTGCAGGTCAGCGCCCATCAAAAGAAGGATATATGGCATGCATCTCCAAGGACGTGCGGTCCCTGGGGGTCTAGGGCAGGTGGAGCACCCACTGTCGCAAATGGTGGGAGGACCTGAGATACTGGGCACGAAGACAGTGGAGGCCCAGCTGGGGATGGCCTCCCAACGAGGAAGGGGTGCCCGTCGAACCCTAACCCACCGATGGCCCCCATACTGGTGGTGGCCTATCCGGAGCTGGATGGGTGCTTGGGGGCATCACAGCAGCATCAAGAGGGTGAGTACAGTGCCCTTCATTACTACTTACACCTGGTGGGGCGGTATCTGGTTGGAGGATGTGGGCCTGTGGGTGCCCCTCGGCCAGGCCTGACATTGCAGAGTAGGTCCCATGTTGGGCCGGGTTCTGATGTGAAATTCCTCCAACCTATCTAGTAAGCATCCACTACTGGGCAGGGGTGTCTGGGTCTCAGGTATGCTGCAGTTGGCGGGATGTGTCCCTACCCATTGTAACTGGTAGTGCATTGCCTAGTGCATAGGGTTGTTCCCTATGAGTAAGTGTGTTGTGTACGCCAACGGTGTTGTTGGTGCCGCCATTGGCCAAGTGTATCCTTTGTCTCTTCCCCCCCTTTTTCTTTTGTCATCCTGTCCTTATGTGCATTAGCATCATCTGGCGAAAGAGCAGAGGCACTGGCGACGGAGAGAACTGCATCCCACAGGACCCAGGAGGCGGAGTCCACTGACGCTGAGGGTACTAGTCGGAAGGAGGGCGAGGGGAGCACCACAGCGAAGACTGGAGGGGACAGTTTGGACACAGATACCTCCTCCAATGGAAGCTTCCTGGTGGTGATGGACACCTCTGTGACCACCCCAGCTACAGGTACAGCTGCCACCCCCGTACCAGCACCGCCATCCCAGCAGCCCCTCAGCGAGTTGCCCGTGTTCTCCTTCACCCCAGGCACCTCAGGCCCTGCCCCAGTTAGCCCTGCTGCCCTGAGTGAGGAGGCTATTGACCTCCTGAGATCCATCTCTGTTGGGCAGTCAACCATTGTGAATGCCATCCAGAGGCTGGCAGCCCAAATGCAACAGTCCAATGCAATTCTGGAGGGCATTCACACTGGCTTGACTGCCCAACAGAGATCAATCCAAGCTCTGGCCTCCTCTCTGATGCCGGCCATTGTCCCTGTTTCCATCCTACCCCTCCAACTTCCTCTACACAATCCCATTCCCCTCAACCCCAAACTAACCCAAGCACACAGGCAGACCAGCATGCACACAGGACAACACACAAGAGTGGCACAGACAAATACAAGCACCACACTTCATCCCACAGGCACTCACACAAACACCGTCCAGATGCAGACATACCAACATCCACTACCTCCACTGTAGCCCCATCCTCCTCGTCCTCCACCTCCTTCCCAGTTGCATCTCCACGCACACCTGCATGCACTACATCCTCATCCACTACCACCATCACCAGCACACCTATCAGAACACACACAACTCACTGGCAGTCACCACCCCCACATCCATGCACACGTCCCCTGTGTCCTCTCCCACTGTGTCTGTGCCCCCTCCTCCCAAATGCAAGCACTCAGACACCCAATAGCCATCCACCTCACAACAGCATCCAGCCCATGCACCTGCACCCATACACAGCAGACTGACACCTCCTACCACCACTCCCTCTACCTCCACTCCCAAACCATCTCCCTCTTCCCGCCCCAATGTCCCTAAGAAGCTTTTCCTCACCACCATTGACCTCTTCCTCCCCACCCGTCCCTCACGTCAGGCCGTGGTGGTCAAAACCCAGGCAAGCAGCTCAGCCACACAGTCCACGGGCACAGTAGTGTTCCCAGCAACTCCAGGTGGGAAAGACAGAAAGGGTGCCTGCCCCAAGTGCTGCAAGGAAGGGCAAGGAGCCAGCCGCAAGTGCTGAAGGAAGGAAGGGCAAGGGGCCAGCACCAGCTGCTGGAAGGAAGGGCAAGGAGCCAGCCCAAGCTGCAGGAAGGAAGGGCAAGGAGCCAGCCCCAGCTGCAGGAAGGAAGGGCAAGGAGCGAACCCCAGCTGCTGGCAGGAAGGGCAAGGGGCCTGCACCAGCAGGCAGTAAGGGCAAGGGGCCTTGTGCTGGGACTCAGTCTGAGACCCCACCACCAACTTTGGTGGTGCAGACATCCGAGGCTTCATGAGATGGGCTGGAGCCTCCCCCTACGACCACCACCAGTTCCGCCAGAAGCACCACCACCAGTACCAGTGGGCAGCTGTCCGAGGCTGCAGGGGATGAGCTGGAGCTTCCCTCCACCACTGCCACCAGCCTCGCCAGCAGCACCGCCACCAGCACCAGTGGGCAGCCATCTGAGGCTGCAGGGGATGGGCTGGAGCTTCCCCCCTCCACCACCAGAAGCTGCAGCAGCACCAGTGGGCAGCCGCCAGAGGCTGCAGGGGATGGGCTGGAGCTTCCCCCCACCATCACCAGCAGCTGCAGCAGCACCAGTGTGGAGCTGTCCGAGGCTACATGGGATGGCCTGGAGCCTCCCCCACCACCACCAGCAGCAGCAGCACCACTATCACCACTGAACAGCCGTCACCGCCGGCGGACATTCTGTAGACCTGCGTCAATGGGCTATTGTGCGACCTGCCCCCTGCAAATCCAGTGGGTATGACACCCACCTGGGAGACTGTGACCTTGCACTCCCCAAGATCTGCATTACAGGACACGGTGCCCCCTCCAGAACCAGTGGAGGTGCCATCCACTCACCCCATCCTCCCCAGGATGAAGCTCACTGCGCATGATGCCCCCTCCAGAACCAGTGGAGATGCCATCCACTCACCCCATCCTCCCCAGGATGAAGCTCACAGAGCACAATTCGGCCTCCAGAACCAGTGGAGATGCCATCCACTCACCCTATCCTCCCCAGGATGAAGCTCACTGGGCACGATGCCCCCTCCAGCGACAGTGGAGTATTCCCCCACTTGAGAGACTGTGGCCTTGCACTCCCCAGGACCAAGCACAGGGCATGTTGACCCCTCCAGCACCAGTGGCGTTATACATTAATCCGGCTGATGTGCCCCCTGCTCCCCGTCCCCCTGAGGTGCCTGCCTATTTTCGACCTGATGCCCCTGCAGTGTTCTCTCCGTGTTGTTGCAGGAGTAAAGTGGGGCCTTGGACTTTGTAATGTGTCCCTGTGGCCCACGAACATTGAGGACTGGGCAGTGTCCCTACATTTGTAAATATGTATATACTTTTTGATTTGGATGCACATATTGCTACTATTTTATCTTATTTATGTATATACTTTTTGATTTGGATGCACGTATTGCTACTATTTTATCTTATTACACTCTTTTTAATCTATTGTCCTTACATTGTTCCTGATGGGTACGGGGTAAATGTGTAATATTGCAGCATCTGCTTGTGTGTATGGTGTTGGGGTGGGGGTGTTGCGTGTGTGTGTCACTCTCTTTTTCCTCCCCCCTCCACTGTGTGCTAGGTGGCTGTACTCACCGTCATTGTCTTCGCTGTTGTTGGTGTTCGTAGTGGAGCAGCAGGTAGAAGATCCTGGGGAAGACATGCAGCTCGGGCTCCATGGCGGTGTGGTTCTTCCCTGAGTCTCCACAGGTGAGTCCTTTAACTTCTGAGCTCTGTTTCTGCCAGGCTTTTGATGTCGTTGGTACCGCCCAGGAAAAGGTGGTGGATTGGACTATCTTAATACAGTGGGAGGAACATTGTCTTCCGCCAGGCTGTAGGCGGTTACCACCGTGGTGCCTGTTGAGTCCATCCCGGCGGTCGGTGTGTTAAAGTGGCTGTCTGTCTGAGCTCTTTCCGCCATGGTCATAATTTGGCGATATTTACGCCAGCATGTTGGTGGTATTACTCCCATTTTATCACCAACCACCAGTGTTGCAATGACCCCCTTAATGTTTAAAACCTTTGTTGTGCTTGATTTGTCAGATCTCTCTGTTTTAGCATCATGCTCTTCTGGTAGAGAGCGCACTCTGTCAATGCCCTTCGCATACCACTTGCATGCTGGGACAAATTCACAAATTTACATATAAAGGTAGAGCCAGTGTGCCACTGGCTAAAAAGCTAGGAGTGAGCATCAGCATTACAGGGAGAACAATGTCTATGCAACGCATTCTCAGCTCTGACGTTCCATGAAGGAGCTGAACTAGGTGTTCCATCCTTCTATGGCTCATTTGTTTTGATTTTGATACACCAGTTATCAGACAGAATACACTGTGGAAGCCATGACAGGCTAGGCTTTACAGCTACAAGGCGCAGTGTCCAACCGCTGTAAGTACCGTCTGTCCTCACTGCGCTGGCACCATATATGTCCTTTATTACAGTGTTTAGTCACGGCTAAAGTTAATCGCCAAACACATTTCACTTTCTCTTTCTGTTGCATGAACATTGATCCTTTTCCGTTGCCTTCTTACATATTATAAGGCATGTCGCTGGTTTGGTGGAAAGACATACATGCCCCACTATCTAGCAGGATCAGCCTCACAGTACAGCAGACAGCTACTAAAAGATGGCTTCACAGGGAGGCTGCAGCCATTCTTCTGACGTTTCGGTATTATATCACATATGAGGCACAGACCACCGGTCTGGCACCCAGACTAGTAGTATTCCCACCCAGTCTTCGATTTGTGTGTGCATGTTATTCTGTTGCACTCCTCTCACTCAGAGGAAGGCAGAATAGTCTGTTAAAATCCTACTACCTCCCTCCTATCAGCGAGGGACTTGTGCTCCCAGTTGCTGAGCTGTGGCAGCCATTGCCACAGCAACTGAGTGAAGCCAGAGTGTCTGGAATCTACGGGCTGGTCCAGGAAACCAAAAGCGCAACCCAGCCCCAGTCCCTTCATCTCCTCGCGCCTTCTTCTCCTATCCATCCACTCTGCTTGCACCATCTCCCCGCTCTATTCTCCCTCTGTGAATGTTTTCTCTATACTTCCCCCTATCCCTCCCTCTCGTTCTCTCTCCAAACCTTCCTCTGAATGCTGCAATTAACCCTGAGGAGCAAAAGTGCAGAGGCACGGTCCTGGGCTTTAAAACCAGCCTTGAAGGACTCCAGACTATCGAGACGTCTGGTGGAATAAAAAGGCCTACCGGACCCTGAATGTCCAGGACTCACAGTACACACCCTAACACCTAGCCTTACCACTATCATTAATAACGCAGAGCTCTGGAGTTTACAGTTTACTTGCCTAGGTAGCTGACCGATTCCATTTGTTTTTCTTAGGATTTCTGGTACTTGCACTCTTGTTTATTCGTTTCATTGGCCAGTGCTTCAAGTTTCAGAAATAAACCTGGGCTGGATAGGCTACTCACGCACGTAATCACTAAACTTGAGAATTGTGGTGGCAACCTTCCTCTTAAGGATAGAGATGTAATCCCGCATCTAAGGTCAGCAAGCCAAAGTGGAATTTCTAAATAACCATAACCTTCCATGCGAAAGATCAACATGTGGTCACAGAAAGTGATTCTGTAAACTGAGTGCTGTGAACTGGTTGCGAAGTGACATGTCTGAGCTACTAAACTATTGAATGTAAATAAACACAGATGTTTTGTTTGCTTTGTTTTATCAGTATTTAACATTGTTGAGCACAACCACGTATTGTTAAAAAAGTTATGAGATGATTGTATTATGGCCAATACACACAGCGATAAAAATAGATGAATGAAACTGAACTTATCTGATGCTCCAAAAGGATATGTTAAATAAATGAATTAGTTGTAGGTCTGTTCCTAGGTGAATGTGTGCGTTCAATCACATTAAAATGCATATCAGTGGAAATTGCAATCCATGACTGAGTCAGTCATTGATATATTGACAAACATGTTAGTGTGGAATGAGTTTAATTATATAAATGCTACTGTTGTACAAAATGTGCTCTGTCGAGATGACAAATAGTAGAGTGGAGTATTAGTAAATGCAGTGATACATTACCATACTGGTGAATGTCAGCGCAGTCGAACTACTGACATATACCCTGTCGATGTGAATAACTATCTTCAATCATTGATGTTAGCCCATCAAGTAATACAAGAAGGACTATTATAGTAGTACTACTTCACGTACTCTTATAAACCGTTGTCTATTGGTCTCACATCCAAAATGAGAATAAAATGGGAATTTTCAGGAGCTTTCTCCAAAACCGCATTAGTGTCGTGGAAGATCAGCTATTGGCATAAATGAAGGTGCTGTTTTTCAGCATAGATAATACGTTGTCTACAATGCAACTACTTTCCTGAATATGATGGGTTGGAATCGATTCGTATTAAAAAAGCCCTGAAGAAGTCCTGTCTTGAGGACAAAACGCGTTGGCTGTTATGAATGTGTTCTATTTTTAAAAGAAAAGAGAAGATACAAATTGAATAGTACTGATGAATTGGACTTTTTAAATTTATTGACTGTGATGCATCATTTTGATTTGAATTATGTATAGTTCCTTCTTTAAGGATTGCACCTTGGCAGCAAGTGCTGTGATGTGTGCACTCACAAGAAAGACTTCAGCTCATGACCTTTTCTGATTTAAAGTAGGTGATAGGGGTTAGGTGCATGCAGTATAGCCAGCTGCCACCTGTGTTATTAGTGCATACTACAAAATGCTATTCATTAAGCTACGTGCAGCTGTCTATGACTCAGCTTCAACTTTCTTTTATGTGTGGGGCTCTCCGCCCATAATGCGGAGATCCCTGCACCCATAGGCATACGTTTTAGTAGCAAATGTGGGAAGGACAGGGAAGTGGCTGGAAAGTGGGGAATATTTAAGAATAAATGGAAGGAGTAGGGAGGGGCTAGGAGAGGGCTACATAGAGGTTTATGGAGGGATTTGCACACACCCACAAAAGAGTAAGACCTTTTCTATTCCCCAACTGCACTTCTATAGTTAGCACAAACAAAAAAGATCTAAAACAGTCGTAAGTGTACTGCACTGCATACCTGGAGAAGGTCCAGCACCACACATGACTCGTCACTCGCTAGTGAGGAGGATAGACACCATAAACAGTAACTGGGCAAGAGGAATAGGTGCGGGAGGCGAGAGTTGCGAAGGAGGAGGTAGAAGAGAAGTGTGGAAGCGAAAGAGAGATGGAAGGGCACTGTAGGGGAAAAGGACCAATAGGTACTACATGTCCACCACAGCAATAATTGAGGGTCTGGTGAGAACATATAGCAACAAGAGGCATATCCAAGTCTTTACTGTTCCTGGGGCACCTCGCCAGACAGTCTAAGCACCCAGAGATACCTAGGACAGGTGAATTTCTGGGCCAGGAACTGGATGCAAGAGTGCCACATTATATTAAATAGGGGTGATGCTCCTTCCACAGATGCTGTGATCTTTTCTATAGACAACATGTCCCCCATTCTACGCAGCTAGTTCGAATATGTGGGCACAGTATCCTTGCCCCAGTTTAAGAGGGTAGCTTGGCAAGCCGCCCAAGAGGCCAGGGTAATCACTTTGCCTCTAGCAGACTTCTGAGGATAAGCCAAGGGGTTAGAAAGTCCCAACAAGTTGTAGCTTGGAAAGTGGGGGATGTCTGTGGTGAAGATCTCATCTACATCTGTGAGGACCTATTCCCAGTATTTCTGGAGTTTGGGGCAGTGCCAGAGGAGGTGAGTAAGAGTGCCTACATGACCACAGTGATGCCAACAAAGCCCCATGGCGCAGGCTTTCCAACTTGCCACCCTTGCTGGGATATGTATCAGTATTGGGCCATTTTCAACAGAGATTCTTTCCCCGCTGTACTGATAGAGGAGGTTTCATGCTCAATGAAGGATGTCAGCACAATTCTGAGGCAAAAAAGTATAGTCTAGTTCGGCTTCCCACCTCTTATGAGCTGGGGTCTTGCTACTGTCTCTAGGTAAATTTAGAAAAGTGTAGATGTCGGAGAGCAGGTGTTTATCATCTGTTTTAGTAAGTAACCATCTTTCAAATTTAATAAGTGATCTACTTGTGTGAGGTTGGATTGAAGGGTGTGAGACCCAGTGTTTAACTGCAATATAATGCCAATATTCCCTTAGGCCATTTTGGTCTTGTAGCTGTGAAAGTCAAATGCCCTTAAATGATTGTGTAAGTCACCAATATGCTTGCAGTTGGCTGTTTACCATTCATGATAGTCTGTCCTTGTGTGTGCGGGTGGAAATGCTGGGGTTCCTATAAGAGGGGTAAGCGAGGTGATAGTGGAGAACAGCCTCCTCGTCACTATCACTTTATCCCACGCCATCATGGTCGACCTGGTAATGGGGAAGATGTACACCCCTGTGTGTGGCTTTCTGGGGAGCCATGCAACCTTTCATATATGAATCCATGTTATGCCATTGGCAATGAAACATCAGTGGTTTTCAGTGATGGCCCTGTTCCATTCAAATATGTATCTAAGTTGGGCAGCAAAGTAGTAGTGGGTGAGCTGTGGTACTCCAAGGCCACCATCCGTGACCTAAAGGCATGCTCATCGCCTGGCTATATGGGGTTATTACCATCCCAAGGGTAGGACTCTATTGCATACTGTAGCTGGGTTACAGGATGTTGTGGTGGGACCTGGTGGAGCGTCTGCATGACATATAGGATCCTCGATAGCAGTGTCATTTTTACTGCAGCTAGTATGCCCATCCAGGTCAGGCCACCTGATTTGCAGCTCTGAAGGTCTCTGCGGGCCGCAGCTAGGGGTGAGTGGTAGTTGCACTCAGCTTTATTCCAAGTTGAGGAACATACAGTTGGTCCCAGGTAAGGCACTCCTTTACCTGCCCATTGGAAGGAAAAGCTTGTAGTCGGCCCGGGGAATTGTTAGGTTGAGGACTTGGTTTTTGTGAGCATTCACTCTGAAATTAGATGCCTCCCCAAGTTCTTCCATAAAAGGGTGTAGGGAGGTATGAGGTTGAGTCAGTGAGATCATCATGTCAACAACATGTAGGTCCAATTTCTGCTACTGTGAGCCAAAGGGGATACCCATAATCAATGTGTTCACTCTTATCCGGTCTGCCAAGGGTTCCATGTAAAGCGTAAAAATAATCATGGATGGGGGAAGCCCTGCCTAGTTTCCCTCGTGATAGCAAAGGGCTGGGACAAGGTGCCATTAACTCCTACTTGGGCACTGTGGTTTGTATATTTACTTCATACTCTTGTCAGGAATCATCGCTTAAGGCCTGCCCTTTCCAGCACCAACCGGAGAAACAGCCAATGTAACGATTGCATGCCTTCTCAGCATCAATGGACATAAGTAACACTGGCATACGTGATTGGTCTGCCTTATCCATACGGTGGAGGAGGGGCTAGTCATTGCAGCCTATTTCAGGGATGAAACCAGTTTGGTCTGGGTTGATTAATCGCTGCATGTGGGGATTCAACCGAGTCACCAAGACCTATGTGAAGAGCTTAGTATCTACATTTGAAAGGGAAATGGGGCAGTAAAATGTACACTGCAGGGGATCTTTCCCAGACTTAAGTATAATGGGGACAACTGCCACTCTCTTTGGAGGGAGCATTCCAGAGTCCCCAATGGAGTTGGAGAGTTGGACCAGCAGTGGAGCCAGTTGGGGCCCAAAGACTTTCGAAACCCCGGGTGTATAGCTGTCTGACCCTGGGGCTTTCCCTGGTTGGAGTCTGGATATGAGAACCTCATCAAGTCAGATATCCACCTCAAGCTTAAGAGCATCACCATCAGGTGAGGGTGTAAGGTGCTCTGGAGGTAGAAACGTCTGATAGTCCTCCACAGGTGTCTTCTCAGCTTTGGACAAGGTGGCATAAAAGCACTCACTCAAAGGCTTGGGCAATATCACTGTCCTGGAGAGCTCTACTACCATCCACCAGGCTAATCTCGGAGATCTGGTGTTTCTGGTATTGGGCTCTCAATTTGTGAGCCAGAAGGTGATCCACCTTACCACTCCCTGCATAATATTTTTGCTTAGTGCTGATGCAGGGCTTACTCAGACCTATTCCAGTCTAGCACGTTGAGTTGTGCTCTGGCCAAATTCAGCTGTTGATGTACTCTATGAGTGCTGTGCATTTGTGGGCTTCTTCTGAGTCTTTGACCTGGGTCTCTTAGTCAAGTCACAATTCCCGCCGCTCCCGATTGAACTTCATGGAGATCGCAAGGGAAGCCTCCCTGGCCACCGCTTTCAGCCTATCCGAGAGGAAGAAAATATGCATGTTGGCTTGTCATAACCTTAATGAGAATGCCTTATGGAATCTTCTATCTCTTTTTTGGTGGAATCGTATGTGAGCAGTTTGTCGTTGAGCCACCAGGGATGGTCCTGCAGCCCTCTGCCAGGGACAGTAAATGTAAGTGTGATTGGGGAGTGATCAGACAAAGCCGCCACTTCAATGTCAGTCTGTCGCAGGGTTGCCAGAGTAAGCAGGGAGACTAGAAAGTAGTCAATGTGTGTGTACGGCTGATAGGCCGCAGAAAGAATGTGTATTCCTGTGTGCACCAGGCATCGTTAGGCCCGCATCAGAGAGCAACTCTCAGCCCAGAGTCTGTGAAGGCACCTACTTGACCCACTATCTGCATAGTTTTGTCAAGGAAGTAGGTTAAAGTCTCCCCCCCACCATTACATCAGGATTGAGAGTGGCTGTCACCAGAACCAAGGCCCTCAGCACAGATTTTTCATGGTGGTCATTAGGGCTGTACGGCAAGAATAAAGGTATGGGCATACATGGTGAGGCGGATGGAGAGGAGTCTCCGAGGGATCTCCACTTGGGTATGTAGTACTTGACCAGAAAAGTGGCTGGTTAAGAGTATGGCAACCCCTGCTGTCTTATTAGGGCCAGAATAGACATATTGGCCCTCATTACGAGTTTGGCGGGCAGCAGAGGCGGCCCGACAAACTCTTCCCTCCTTCAGGCCCACTGTGTGGCCTGAACCTATTAGGAGTTCACCCCAGGGCTGGCAAGTGGAAACAGCATTTCCCCCACTGGCCCTGCAGTGAACAGGGCCTTAACATTGACGCCGGCTCCTAGAGGAGCCGGCACCAATGTGGGAGTGCGGCGGGTGCAGCAGCACCCATCGAGCATTTCACTGCCCATAATTCGGGCAGTGGAATGTGCAATGGGGCTGTGCATGGAGGCCCCTGTACTGCCCATGCTAAGTGCACGGACAGTACAGGGGCCTCCAGGGGCCCCCGATACCCCTATTCCACCAGCCATTCCATGGCAGTGTGAACTGCCATGGAAAGGCTGGTGGTATGGGGACTGATAATCCCCAGGGGGCGCTGCAAGCAGTGCTGCCCTGGAAGATGACAACCACCAGGACTGCCAGACTGCTGGCTTGTGGCAGCCTGGCAGTGTCGGTGGTCCGACCATGGCAGCTCCGCCACGGTCACAATGTGGTGGTCCCACCGCCAGCCTGTTGACGGTGGGACCGCCATTGCGAGTCTGATGGTCATGAGACTCGTAATGAGGGCTGTTGTCTGTCAAACTAGTGGGAGCAGATCCTTCCTCATTATATTCTGAGGCAGTGCGCCTCTTGCAAAAGGGCAATGTCACAGTGAGATTATTTGAGAAAGTCCAAGAGAGCCTATCATTTTTGGGGGAAGTGAGTCCCCTGACATAATAGCTTATTTCCTAGACCATCTACAGAAGACAACGGGGAGGTGCGGTGGGTCTACCACAGGTGTAAGCGCCTCATGGATATCATAATGGCTCTGTAGCTTCTTCAAAGCAGCAAGGACAGCAATGAAAGGAACCGCCTGGTATGGAGAGATGACGAACTTGGGGAGAACAGCAAAATAATCCACCACTTCCTCCATGGGAGTTCCAATATTCCAGAGTTTGGAGCCACAGCAGTAACTACATTAACCCATGAAGGATGAGGAAGGTATGGTTAAAGCCCCACCAGCCCAAGGTGTGTCTTAAGCTCAGATTTTGGTGGTAGCAGCATTGATTTTCAAAGAAAACATTCCAGTGTCTAGTTCATGGGGGTTGCGTAAGATAGAAACTGAAGGCCAACAGGTCAGTCCAATGTAAAGCCTTGGTTGAATTTGTGGTCTCAGAGCCTCTGAAGGATTGTGATGTGTTCATGTCGGCTTTCATCCTGTGTGGGTTGGGAAGCAGATCTCCCTTGATGGTGTCACTAGGTTGACTCACTGAGAGGCCTGGGACTCCCCGGGGGAGGGGCTCTCCGATCCACCAGCAGCCCAAGGACATTGTCAGCCTTTCCCATTATGCAGACCATTTGGGTTTCTTTGTTCCAGACAAAGGTCAGTTTGAAAGTAGTGCCCCTATTTGTATTATATGGCATGGTCCCAGAAATAGGCGGTGATCAGTTGGAAGAGACAGCATTACTGGGGGACAGATGGAACAGATCCTGATAAAGTCATATTTTTGTACCATTGACCATCTCAGGACTTTGGTCCCTGGCTGCTGACATTATGGCTTCCTTCAATTTGTAGCTGTGAACGTAAGTGAGGATGTATTGAGGTTTTCCTGGTGACATAGCAGGCGACCTGCTCTGTGTGTGGGATCAAACGACATCTCGTACTCTGGCAGCTCTGGATGTACATGGCAGAATAGGGGGATGATGTAGCCCTCTAAGTGCTCCCCGTCAGATTGGAATCCCTTCAATGCGAATGTTAGATCGGCGCTTTCTGTTCTCCAAATCCTCCATGTAGAGCTGCAGGTCCAGGTTCTGCTCCCTGAGCCCCACCAGCTCTCTTCTATACCTCTCTAGTTTTCTTCCCGGGCATCTCCACCAGTCTCCAACATCACCACTCAGTTGCCAAGATATGTCACATCCTTCTTGACCTTCTCGAGGTCCACCCCTACATCGTCCCTGAGCATCACTATATCCTAGTCGGGAGCTTGGTAAAGAGGGCTTCCATGAAGGGCCAGGTCACCCGGGCTAGGAGGTCATCTGCGCCAGCTCTCACCTCTAATGTTTCTAAAGTATTTGCAGCAGGTTCCCCTACGCCGGGGACGGCCTTCTCCACTTCCACCTTCATGAGCATGTCTTTTAGTTTGGAGTCCTTCTTTACCCTGTGGGCTACCATGGCTCATTGGTGAGAAGGAGAGTAACCCCTCGTGGCCAGGTCGTTTTAAACGGGTTTAGTCCACCCCTGGCCTTGAGGGTGTGTGCCAAATATGAGGCCCCTGATGGGAGAGCTCAACTAAAGTGTTCACAGAGGTAATGGTCTATGGGTTTGTGCACTATTCTTATACCCATGCTCAAAGGTGGCCCATAGTGCCCCTCCCAATCCAGACCCTTAACCTTAAGCAGATTCAGTAATGGCACTTGTACTGCCATTTGATAAATTTTGTTTTGACCAATGACTTTGTGTTTCACCACTGCGCATATTAGTTGCTCAATGTTCACCAGTAGCACATGGTATGTTTTGTTCAGTTGAGCCGCCTATTGGCTTTGACATGGCATTAGCCATTACTTTCTGTATTCAGTTTAGCCGCCTATGGGCTTTGACATTGCATTAGTCATTACATTCTGTATTCTGCCTATTGGCTTTGACATGCTGTATCCAGTCTAGCCGCCTATTGGCTTTGACATTGCATTCCTATTGGCTTTGACATGATGTATTCAGTTTAGCTGCCTATTGACTTTGACATGCTATTAGATATTCTGCCTATTGACTTTGACATGATATTATATATTGCATTCTGTATTCAGCTTAACTGCCTATTGGCTTTGACATGATATAAGACATTGCATTTTGTATTCAGCTTAGATGCTTATTGGCTTTGACATGACACTAGACATTGCATTTGATATTTAGGTTAGCTGCCCATTGCCTTTAACGTGGAGTTAGACATTGCAGTTGAGAATCCAAGCTGTATTTTTCCAAGCTGTGTTTTTGCACCAGAGAACCAAGATGTTTTTCTCACAGTAGACTAGACATGATAAGAGAGAGTACACGGGTGTTGTTTTTTCTTCGCTTGAGCTTGGGAACAGGAGTAGTCTTGGAGACCTGGCCAGTCTCCAAAAGGCTTGCTCAGTTTCCCAGGTCTGAGAGGAGGGGGCACACCTTTGTAACAAATGTAACAGGCTGCAGAGAGTCAGATTCGAATCTGCCGGACCTCGTGCTGGAGCTTGGCGCAGGCTGCCAGCAATCCCGTGTGGGTAGATGAATCTCTCTTTCTCGCGGCTGACAGGGGTCATCAGCTTGCAGACCTTAGAAAGATTAAGCTGTAGATAATTCCCACACGGTGAAGTATTTGTTTTGCTTTGCATTCAATATCTTATAAATATAACCTGCTGTGTATATTGCAAACTGATATATTTTGTTTGATTAACGCGGACTTGAAAGCTACTAATTCGTCATACATAAAATATTGTGGTTGGGGAAGAATTAACAACAATAAAAGTCTTCTTTGACCTCAGAAGTGCATTTCTGTTGTGTTATGTTAGTGCTTAGAAACTAGATAAGAGGAAAGCACTACAATTGGTACCAGGAGTCGTGGGGTCGGTCATTAAGAGGTGATTAAGAGGGTGTTGACGAGTTGGTAGATTTCTAAGTGCACACTTTAAAAGTGTAATTGTTTTTTTGTTGTTTGGAGAATTACAGAAATTGTTTTTTTTGGAGAATCACAGTAGCACGGCAGACCATGTCTGGGAATACATGTGTTGATAAACTGCCTGATGGTGCTAAGAAAAACTGTGAATTGTTTTCTGTTTGGGGAATTACAGAAGAAAATGCATGTGTAGCTAAAATGCCTGATAATGCTTTGAGAAATAATTTCTGTTGTACATATGTAGAAAAAGTGTCTTTTGGAAGTAATGATGACAGAAAGGTCTGGATACCTTTATCTGCTTACAGAGAAATGCAGGAGAAATGTAGGAAGTTGGAACATGAAAATAGGAATTTACGTGAGCAAATTCGCCCGACTGAAAGTTATAAAAAGGCTGTTTTTGAAGAATCTTTCTTGTCCCATTCCAGTAATGAGGGGGTTAAGACAGCTCCGAGCTGCACTGAGTTTTCGTGTGAGCCAGGGTTTTTGGCAGCCAAAATGCATTCCTTAACTGATAACACGGACGAGAGAGACCAGAATGTGATTTACGAGTTACCGTTGCAAAATGCACAAGTAAAACGAAGGATTTTAGAGCAAGACACCCCGAGTTTCATTAGCTTGTTTGATTTTTGGAAAAAGAATAGCTCTCATTTGAGTGAAATCCTAACACTTTTGTATATGGTCACTGTGAAAAATAATATGCAGCTGCGTGCTTGTGATTTGGCAAATGAAATAATGAAGACTTTAGGTTTCTGCGCAGTGCAAGAAGGAAATACTTATGTACATGTAAATCAAGAACAAGGAAAGAAAATAGTGCCCCTAGCTAGAATCATACAATGGATCTGGTACTTGCAAGACAGGGCTAGAGTACCACAGGTAAAAGAGTTACCAATGAAGTTGTGTGCACCATTTGAATTCGTGTCTACTGAAGATAAAAAGCATGTTTGTTTTACTAATGATTCATTGACTGAAATGTTGCTTTCTGGCACAGTAGAAGGAACAGCGTTGTATAATGTGTGTCAGATTTTAAAGCAAGAGCTACGTGAGATGTGTCATTTTTATGTTGATTTTTGGTTCTTTGATAATGTTTTAGCCACATGGCTTGTACCTAACTGGTTCAATTACCTTGCAGATGTTAATCAGAAAAATTCAGAGAGAGAAGTATACACCCAGAATTCTGCCTTAGTGGGGATGGCTAAGTGGGTGCCCCAGAAATGTGAACAGCTGAGAGAAAAAGCCACTTACAGGTGGGCAGAGATGAGAGAGATGCACATTCCCCTAGATTTGATCAAAACTGTGCAGCACGCACAAAAGCAATCTGTCATGCAAGCAGTCACAGAGCAGTTGGGGAGAGGAAAGTTACCAGGACAGAAATGGCAAATTGATCAGGTTTTAGGGAGAGTGATTGCTGCAAATTACCAAGGAAAAATCGAAATTATGCTGATACCTAGAAAAGAATCTGATTCATTCAAACAAATTGGAGACAGAATGGCCCAAATTGGCAAAAATGCAGCGAATGGAGGTTTGGTAAAGAAGGAGTCTGCCCCAGCCCTTCTGACAGTGCAAGAAAAGGGAAGCTGTGGCGCAGCAGATAAAAACCTCAGTACTGATGTGTGGGCTGAAGCCCCAAGTGATCCTCCAGAACCTGCAGAAAATATAATAAAGGGCCTCAAAAACGTCCGGCTGATTATAAAACAGGGAAAGAAAGAGGAAGGGTGCAGTTTAAATGAAAAATGTTATTTGCAAGAAAAGTCATACTTGTTTCTTTTGCAGATCCTACCACGTTTCGCCACTGTCCCTGAGTGTGCTGTGTGGTCCCCCTACCGGTGGGTGCGTGTGGGGTCGGGGAAGGGACCGAATCCCCAACCTGAACCTGGCTGAGTAAAGTGCCAGCACCATGGATCCATTTTGCGCAAACTGCGCCTTCAGTTCAAGTTCAACTTGTTTGATTGCATTCTTCCACTGGAACTAAGCTGTGTTTTTTTTTTTTTTTTTTTCTTCCCTTCTCGTATGGAACTCTGACTTTTGCTTATCTTCCAGCAAACCTTTCAGGTGGACCGTGCACCTTTACATGAGTAGAACTCATGCCACATCAAATTGCTAACACTGTTGAATTAGAGACTCACTCAGAGTATAAAAATTGCCCAGTCTTTTCTATGTAGATGTATCTGATGTGAAAGGTTATGAAATCAATGTGTTAATTCACTTCGATTGCTTTACAGGGATTGCTTTGATCATAATGTTTTTTTGTTTGTGCTGATGTTTTTTTGTTTTTGTTTGAAACAGGAGATATGTGAAACAAAAATTCATTGGTCAAAGGGCGGAATGTACTGCCATTTGATAAATTTTGTTTTGACCAATGACTTTGTGTTTCACCACTGCGCATATTAGTTGCTCAATGTTCACCAGTAGCACATGGTATGTTTTGTTCAGTTGAGCCGCCTATTGGCTTTGACATGGCATTAGCCATTACTTTCTGTATTCAATTTAGCCGCCTATGGGCTTTGACATTGCATTAGTCATTACATTCTGTATTCTGCCTATTGGCTTTGACATGCTGTATCCAGTCTAGCCGCCTATTGGCTTTGACATTGCATTCCTATTGGCTTTGACATGATGTATTCAGTTTAGCTGCCTATTGACTTTGACATGCTATTAGATATTCTGGCTATTGACTTTGACATGATATTATATATTGCATTTTGTATTCAGCTTAACTGCCTATTGGCTTTGACATGATATAAGACATTGCATTTTGTATTCAGCTTAGATGCTTATTGGCTTTGACATGACACTAGACATTGCATTTGATATTTAGGTTAGCTGCCCATTGCCTTTAACGTGGAGTTAGACATTGCAGTTGAGAATCCAAGCTGTATTTTTCCAAGCTGTGTTTTTGCACCAGAGAACCAAGATGTTTTTCTCACAGTAGACTAGACATGATAAGAGAGAGTACACGGGTGTTGTTTTTTCTTCGCTTGAGCTTGGGAACAGGAGTAGTCTTGGAGACCTGGCCAGTCTCCAAAAGGCTTGCTCAGTTTCCCAGGTCTGAGAGGAGGGGGCACACCTTTGTAACAAATGTAACAGGCTGCAGAGAGTCAGATTCGAATCTGCCGGACCTCGTGCTGGAGCTTGGCGCAGGCTGCCAGCAATCCCGTGTGGGTAGATGAATCTCTCTTTCTCGCGGCTGACAGGGGTCATCAGCTTGCAGACCTTAGAAAGATGAAGCTGTAGATAGTTCCCACACGGTGAAGTATTTGTTTTGCTTTGCATTTAATATCTTATAAATATAACCTGCTGTGTATATTGTAAACTGATATATTTTGTTTGATTAACGCGGACTTGAAAGCTACTAATTCGTCATACATAAAATATTGTGGTTGGGGAAGAATTAACAACAATAAAAGTCTTCTTTGACCTCAGAAGTGCATTTCTGTTGTGTTATGTTAGTGCTTAGAAACTAGATAAGAGGAAAGCACTACAGCACTCGACCGTGCCTCTGTGGCTGGCTGACGCAAAGCCCCCATCGGGGGTAAAATGAAGGGTGGAGATGAGTGCCCCTCACTTCTCACAAACTCAGCATCCCATGGGCCCCAGGTAGTCCGAAAATCCAGCAGGCTACAGGTGTCCAGTGCGGATGCTCCCTCTCTGAGGCTCCCCCGCTCACAGTGTTCAGATCCACAGAGAGGGAGTCCTGCCACAAGTTAGGGTCCACCAGTCACCCATTGCATCCTCAGGATTGGCCTCAGCATTTGTTAGAAGGGGGGAGAGTCCCCTATGGATCCTGGAAGGTCACCACTGCATATGGGGGGAGCCGCCAATGAGGTCCAGGCCGCAAATTCACAGCAGACTCCCGGTAGGCTCCATCTGCTCTGGTCCCCTCAATTTCCCTCATGTCAGGCAGCGGGAAAGCACAGCAAATAACTAAGCCTAGGCAACATTCCTCCCAGGCCTGGGGAACCATGATAAAAAGCAGCCAAATGTGCAGGGCACAAGCAACAGTGTCCCAGTTGAATCACGGCTTCCGCGGCTCCACAGCTAGGCATCCAAGATGGCAGCACCGCCCTGCAGGAGTGAGGTGGGAGTCGCGGTCTGCTGTGGGAGGCTGATTGATAGCTTCAGGATGGCCTACGACCTCACTTGGGGTTCTACCTCCACTCACTGCCCCCACATCGTTGTAACCCTCTGAGATGGGGTCGTGCTACCTGCTGATGTCGTCGGGCTGGGGAGCTCCGGCAAGGACCTCCTAGAAGTTCACCATTTAGTTTAATATAGTTAAATTTATTAAAGATGTAATTTGAAATGTAGTTAATATTTTTTAACTTTGACAAACTTTTATTAAATTTCCTATACTTAATGGATCTCCTCCGTAATTCGCACCTCAGAGTCACTACTTTTCATAACTTTACAGTCACGTGTGAATTATTTACTGTCTCTGTCCACTGTTTCATGGGGCAGGCACATGTAAGTCTAAACTTTTAAGTAACTGTACACTTGTAAATGCTGAATGGCCAAAAGTAGTAAAGTTACTCAGAAGTCCAAGAGTAAACTTACATTTTGTAAATTTAATCACATGTAAGATTACCTTTGTGAATAGCCCCCTCAGTAACTATTAGTATACAATTAGTGTAAACAAAAAGGACTGTGCCGTCTTTGCACTTTTACTAATGCTAAATTGGACATTGGGGGCCCATTCACAAAGGCATTTATGAGTATGTGAAATACCATTTCTGTACAACTAGTTCACATACTCAAAAATGCCTTTGTAAACCAGCTTCTTTATTTCTATTCAGAAAGCTCACCCAAACTGAAGAAAGTCTCTGCCCGCGTTACCATAGTAAATGGACAAAAATCTTTCTTCATAGGTGGCCTACGAAAAGCATTAGTGTAAAAGAGGGTGTCACCTCAGTGAGAAGAACATCAAAATAAAAATAAATATGTCAGGCCATTTGTACAATGATGAGAATAAAAGTAACATGCACTGGCAAAGCCTGTATGTCGGAATTTATTGTGTTACAGACAGTCAACAATGCTGTTTGCATGTGTTGCATGCAAACATGGTGTTTTTCACTTCAATGCCTGCCATACCTGCTCTGTCAGTAACAAAAAATATTGCTGTCACTGTAGAATGCATATAGGAGATAGGGAAATGAAAGTGACGAACAGCATGACAATTGACTGCAATTTTTAGATGGAAAATAGTTGCTCATGCATTTGAATGGGAGCACTTCCTAGAAGGTGGAATGATACGCCAAACTGCCACTAGCATGAGGGGAGACTAAATACTTCTCTTGGTGGAGCAAAAACCCACTTTACATATATTTTAAAGAATTGGTAACTATATATCTTGTGTTTTCAAGCCATGAACATATTCCAGAGAATGATATGAAAAATAAGACATATAGGCTACAGGAAAACAATATGATTTTGAAACAATAACAACACAACAAACAAACAATCGAAATATGAGTGTTTATCTTGCTAATGGAAGTGCTATGCAAATGCACCTGCTTTTGGTAGTGGATGGTCGTCAGCTTTGTGGAGCAAACGTCAGGTTTGTACTGCTCATGTAGACAACAGGCCCAAGCCTTTAGTGGATGTGAACAGGAAGAAATTCGTAGCCAACAGTTAAGGGGTAATTTAAAGATTTGCATGGATAACCATGGCTCAGTTACTAAGAAAGAGCAGAGAATTTGCACCCTTTAAATTCAATTTCTGTAGTAATAGTCTTGCACTAAATTCATACAATCCTCTATTAAATACTGACAGTGTCAATGCTCATGAATATTTGTTCCTTGTCACGGCCGAGTTGGCTGATCCATGGAATATTAAATCATCTACGATCATGACCTGGAATTTGTTTACAACTATAAAACTACTGACAGTGATGATGTATTAGCACACACCTTCCAGGAAATTACTAATCACTACAATATCTATTAATGGCGAAAAGCTCAAATCTAACACCAGTACTATAAAACGAATTGGTCTACTGTGCTGATAATGATTCGAGGAAGGGAAAATCTCAAACAAGTGAATATTATGCCACTGTTGATACATATATTTGATGGCCTACCATATATTTCTGTAAAAAGTGTAATAACATTATCAGGTACTTCATAGCTATCATACAATAAAGTGTTCTCTTGACAGAGTTCTAAATTTCTAACAATTACCAACAACTGACATTCTGGAATGGTTCTTTGCTTGATGATGTCTCCATGGGTTTTGTGGTGTATTGTAACATCAATAACTTGATCGCCACTTTAAGACCCTAAGAATCAGCTTCAAAAATGAATTTGTCTCTTACAGAAGGAGGTTATGACTTGCCAAATTATCACACTTTTTTGTGGCCAACCAAATAAATAAAATTAGAGGCTTAATCTGCGTTAGTAACGTTGAAATAAATCCAATAGCATATTGCAATTGCACTTCCAAAACTTTCAGAGGAGGTGATGTTCAAGTCTGCTTATCAAATGTTTCTTACAAATGCAAAATTTACTGCGGGAAAGACTGACCAAAACATGGATGGATATAACACTATGAGCCGTACTCTTCCTAATATCGGTATGTAAGCCAAACATCTGAACCTGACTATTTTAGAAATTTTGCACAATAAAGTTGTCATTTTGTTTGGCTACGGTTGATTTAAATAAAGGAGAATTTTGATTGTATCTTCGTAAATCATTAGAGCCAAGTTTTGAATAGATTTAACTACTTTTAACTATCGATATTCGTTTCTGCAGAGGAACAAAATGACTCTGACCCTGGAAGCCAAGAGTTTGTAATGGAGCTGCATTTTATATCTAGAACAGGCGAGAGATGTCCAAATGATATATATGTCAAATTAATAGAATGAGCAAGATTCCATGTAGATCCTATTTAAGTGGGAATATCTTAAGTCAGGCAATGATGAGATAAATTGCGATACTTAAAAGCAGAAAGCTTTACTAATAAGACCTTGAAAATGGCCAACCTAAAAAACGCACTACTCAAATTGTGTTAAACCTACCAGACTGAACAAATTACATAAGCATACCATATATTTATGCTCAAAATGTCAACAAGAAGTCACCAGTGGCATATATATGTGTGTGACTCAGCAACTGAGTTTTGGTTTGTGATAATTAACATGGTAGATAAGATATTATTTCTTTGCCCACAAGAAAACCCATTTTAAATCATATGTGCTGTACCTAATTCAGATATTTTCTTCTGACCCTCAGAGAATCTCTTTTTCTATCACTTGAGGCATACTGGAGTCAGATCTCAGGTTGACCAAAGATGAGGGCAGCCTGTTTTTTTATATTATTCTCTTAGACATGGGGTCTCTAGTTGGCAGTGGTTTGCACCCTATCCACGTAGGGACCCTCTCTCTAGTCAGGATAAGGGAGTCACACAGCTAAGAAAACCCCTGCTCACTCCCTGGGTAGCTTGGCACTAGCAGTCCGGCTTGCCTCAGAGGCAATGTGTAAAGTATTTGTACACACACACACACACACACACAAATACCCATACACACATAAAGTAACACAGTGAAAGGCTACACATGTACTCCACACCAGTTTCGAAAAATATGCAATATTGATCCGAGTAAAACAAGACCAAAACAACAAAAATCCAACATACACAAGTCAAGATATCACTTTTTAAAAGTTTAAGTAAGTCTTAATCCATAGGAATCAATGGATGAATCTCTTTAGCACAAATACCTGGGATGCGTCAAAAGCAAAGACGATGTGGGTCACAGGGGAGGGGAGGTGCCAGAAAGGCAAAGTGATGTGTTGGTTCCTCACTGTGCAGAGGAGGTGATGTGTTGATTCTTTCCTGCAGGTGAGACGATGCGTCGGTTCCTTACTGGCAGGGAAGGTGATGTGTTGATTCTTTCCTCATAGGAATGACAATGCATCGATTTCCAGACACATGGCCTCAGTTCATTACTGCAGTGCGGGGTCAATGAAAAATTGGCACCCAAGGACGATGTGTGTACAATCCAGAGGCACTGTGTTGATGGGACCACAGTGAAAGAGGCACTGCGTCAATTTCCCCAGCCACGAGAGAGGCCTGCATCAATTTTTCAGCTGCAAGATAGGCGCTGCATCGATTCTTCTGGCGCTTTGATGAGTGGATTTTCTCTTTCAGATTTCCAGCTTGCACTTCCAAAGGCCCAGGGACTGGAGTTTGCACCACTTGGCAAGTAAGGACTCTCAGCAGAAGAGCCCAGGCACTGGCAGATGATGTCTGTGATGTCCCTGAGACTTCTTAAGAAGGAGGCAAGATCAGTCCAAGCCCTTCCAGAACCTTTGGAGGCAGTATGTAGAAAGCCAACACTAGTATGCCACTCACTTCAGCTGCTGTCTTGAAGGTTTTGTGGTGAATTATTGAGCAGAGTCTGAGAAAAAAGGGGGGGACCCAAAGCACGTTGTTTCCAATGCAATTTCCCAATGGGATTTTAGACACAATTACAGTCCAAACCACTGGACGGAAATGCACCAAATTTGGTGAAAAACGTAGCTCTTGGTCCAGAAAGTGACCTTTTTGGTATTTGGTGTAAATCCATTCAGTAGTTATTTAGAAATTAAAAGAAATCCACATTTGTGTATATAGGGACGCAAAGGCTCCACAAACCCTCAGGTTCTCGTGCTGAGGTCTGATTGGCTGCCAACACTTCAACAGGCATGCATATTGGGACTCGGCTTCAGCTGAGTTCCAGAAAAATAGATTAAAACAAGAAAAGGAGCCAGGTTAGGGACACCCAGACCCCTTAGCTCTTGTGCCGGGGTCCCAGAGGCACCCACAGAGCAAAAAAAGCTTTTTTTTAAAATAAACTTGGCATGAATTGTGGCAGATCTGCGGATCCACCGAAATGTTTTTTTTAAAAACAAGCGCGGGCTCACGCACTTGTTTAAATGCAGTCCCCAGGCGGGCCAGGTCCCAGGGGCATTTAAATTTTTCAAATGCGGGGGAGGCGCCAGGCCACCCTGCAATCCTGGGGTCCGCCACCTCCCCGGGGCATTACACTAAATCAGTGAGGGGGGCTGCATAGCCCCTCCGCCACACAGCCCCAGGGATCGCCACCTCCCCGGAGCTAAAGAAATCATTAATGCGGGGCCCAAACTCCTAAGCAAATATACTAAGGGAAGGTGTGAATTTTAAAGGTTGGTCAATATTTTCAGAGCACAATAAATGCAAGTATGAAGGAAAATAGAAATATGTTAAAATAAGTTCCTTCCTCACAGGAAGAACACAGCAAGCCAAACTACCACCCTATACATCGGAATCCAAGAATCTGATCTTTGGAAGTGCTGATCTTCAGGAACAAAACTCCTCTTGGGACTCTGCCTGGGGGCCATCAGAACTCGGGTCCACACCAAATGACCAAGCCAAAAACTTGGGAATCATTCTGTATGACAAGCTCAGCATGACAGAACAAGTCAACACAGCCAGCTTCTCCTGCTTCCATATTCTCCACATGCTCCACAAGATCTTTAGATGGCTACCCCTCAGCACCAGACACACCGTCATGCAAGCCCTCAACACAAGCAGATTAAACTACATCAATGCATTCTATGCCGGGATCTCCAACCACACTCTCCACTGACTCCAGACCATCGAGAATGCTGCAGAAAGACTTTTCCTTGACCTCCCACAACACACCCACATGTTACCACACATCACAGAGCTCCACTGGCACCACATCTACAAACACAATCAATTAAAACTCCTCACCCACACATATAAGGCACTGCAAACATTGGACCGATATACCTGAACAACCACCCTCACTTTCACCAACCCACCAAACACCTACGCTCAGCCTCACTCTCACTTGCACAGACTGGCCACATCCACAAATGCAGAACGGGAGATCAAGCTCTCTGTAAGTTGCACCTAAGAACTTTAACAACCTCCCTCAACACATCAGAGCCTCCTGATCACTTCTTGAATTCTGCAAGAAGTTGAAGACCTGGCTCTTTGACTAACTAAGCAGAGAGACACCCATCACCTTCAGTCGTATGCCTACACACCTGTTCCAGCACTTAGATACCCTCATGGATGATTAGTTGCTCTATATGTATACACATAATATAACAATGGAAATCAGGATTCTAACAATTAAATGTGTTCAGTATTGTAAGATGATATTGAAACAACCTTGTTACTATTAGGATGGTTGTTTCCCTGTGTAATGTAATTGTTAAATACAATCTGTTAGGCAGTAAAAAGTGTCTTCACACATCACTTTTGCTGTGCCGTGGTAATAAACTCGTATTTTACCTTTGCACTGTAATGATAAATGTGTAAATGTGTGTTTATTAGTACAGTTGCTCTAAATCTTGAGTAATTGAGGCACAATTATTTTACATATATATATATTTATTTTACACACACACACACACACACACATATATATCTATATTTATATATATATATATATATATATATGTTGACTGAAAAATATAAAGGTTACAGGGACGTTATAGTTAGGTTCTGAATTTACTCGTACAAAACCATAGAAATTCAGCAGTTATAGTTAGAGTTCTTTCAAGTATAACGCTCATCCTAAGGTAACTGTAACTCACGCCCTTGCAATGCACAGTTTTCTTATCAATAATGTTATTGCAAACGTTGCAGCAATATCAAAGATGCTATACAAGACCTCATCAATGACATAATATGTGGAGTAATTAACTGTGCATAGAGAAGGCTTGAGTTATAGCTACCTTAGGGCGCAGGGCATAGTTACTTTAAGAGCTCTGACTAGAACTGCTGAATTTCCAACGGTTTTATATGAGTAAATTCAAAACCTAACTATAATGTTCCTGTAACCTTTGTTTTTTTTTTCAGTGAATTTCTATGTTTTTTAACATAAAGTAATTTCAGTTATTATACCTTATTCCAATCCCTGTCACGCACAGACAAAGGCGGTGCACAGCGGGGTTGGTCTCAAGGCCTGGCCTTGCAGCCAGGCCTTGCAGCCAAGCCCTTATAACCACCCAACCCTGGCACCACGCATGGCCTTTGGGTGTGCGCAGCAGAGGTTGGGCACAAGACCTGTCTCTGTCAACGGATCTGTGATTGGGTGCGTTAGTGTCTGAAAGTGTGTGTGTGAGTTTATGAGTGGGTCTGAGTGAGTGCATGAGTGTTTGAGTGGGGGTGTGAGAGGGCGCCTGAGCCTCTGAGTGCATGTATGAGTGAATGAATTAGTGTATGAAAGAGTCTGTGGTTTTTCTTCCAAATTTTCCGATAAGCGTGTATATTTTATGAATAATTCATGGAAATTTGTGAAAATGTGCGAGTTTTCATGAGTATCACATGCTGTGATGCAAAATTATATTTAACCTATAATTTGCCCCTAAAACGCACATATATCTCACCCCTGGGGTCAGGGTACCTTCACCATCATCCCTATACCACTTTCAATTAGAATTTTCATCCCCGTGGACCGTGTCCTGTGAAATAAAATGACAGTCACAACTTTCTAATCAGGTTGCGGTCAGCCAATTGCAACGCTTCTTTGGCATGCATATTCGCAAAACTCCATGAATTTTCACTACTTATTTACAAAACAACCGCAAAATATATAGAGATATACAAATGTATTTGCCTTTAAATATCTCCTAAACTACTGAATGTATTTACACTAAATACCAAAAAGCACAATCTGCATACCAGCAGCTAGCTTTCTAACAAATTTGGTGTAATTCCGTGCAGTGGTTCGGGTTGTAAACGTGTTGACAGGTCCTATGGGAATTAACAAGAGAAACTCAATGTTTTTTTAGCCCTCTTTTACTCAGCCCCTGCCAGACAGATCACCCGAAACTTCTCATGCACAAGAACCGCCAGACTATTTTCTTGGGGAAAGATTCGTCAAACGGTACCAAAGATATAGGCAAGTCACAAAACACTTTCTTTGGAAACATGGTCCTAACTATAACTACCTAGTGACAATGACCACTAGGTAATGTGTATGTATGATGTGTGTGTGTGTTTATGTATATATATCTATATATCTATATATCTATATATAAAATCGTATACAAATATTTACAACCTAGACAGTCAGTTATGGTAACGTGGTAAGAACCTTCACAAAGATGTCGAGAAACCTTATTTTTAACAGTATAGCACATTTTATTTGGTGGTTTTAAAGAAAAACATGCAAGAGTGTTTTAATTTGCTGAGATTAATATGTTTCCAGACGCGCCGAAGATGAACATGAGTAGAACCTGTTATGTTAATGTGCTGGAAATGCAATTCACAATGAAAAAGTACAGTGCTGCGAAAGAAAGCATCACAACACCAGCTCCCGGTAGCCCATTTACCGACATCGTTTTAGCGCCTGGCTTTTCTCCACTCCACTACCTTTGAGTTATCATGCCATTAGTAACCTGTGGATGAATAATATGTCTTCGCTAAGGTCATGCAGCCTATATCCCGTCAGAAGCAAAATGTTAACATTACAAATAATAAGCAGATTTGTCTATGCAGCCTGCGTTTTCACAACAGGATCTCGCTCATGGACAAAACACGGAGCAGAAATGTACGTGTCAGGTCATTTAGGACTGCGTGGTAAAATGCGAGTAGAAAGTTAGCTTTTTTCCGTACTATGAAAATATTAGAAAAAATATTATGCACTCTGCCGTTGTTTTGACTACTAACGGAGGCGTACCTTGTTTGGCAGTCAGAAAGTAAGGTAATAACTCAATTGTTCCCTTGCAGGAGAAGCAAAAAAGGCCACGTATGCTCGGTAGATTTTCCGATAAAAGGAAATCTTGAGCCAAATAGGTATGGGGTGTGCGAAAATGTCGGCCTGGAAGAGAAAACAGGGGACAACATGAGTTTTTACTAAGAGAAAATGTCCCGGAAAAAGGTGACCGGATTTTCATTGCTCACTAGTTAAAACCAATGATATTAATTTCATAAATGCATGGAATTTAATTTAGGTAATTCTGCTTCTAATGGAAACGGGAAATTCCATTGTTACCAGGGGTGGCATCGGTCATTTCAATGTGAAGGTTTCCTCTATGAACTGCCATGGAGAGTGTTATAAAAATCACGCCGCTGTTAAACTCTTCACAAATTCGAAGGAGTCATAAAATACCACCTCTGAGCGTTGATGCATATCATTTAATTTTACTCTACAAAGACCACTAATTTACTGCTTCGTCCACAGTTTCGAGACACTGGGGTCTCTTTACACGAACAAAAATCAGATTTGCACCAATATTTTCAAAAACGTATCTACCGAGTTAATAGGCAACGGTGACTGAAGAGTACTCACAATATTATATTTAGTGTTAATTGCTAGTTAAAATGTGGTAATGATCTCATTTACAGTGTGTTAATCTCAACACATCCCTTATTGTAAAAAGGGGATAGGAGTAGGGTAGTGCCCTTTCTGTTGTGCACGGGGTGACCACCACTGTTATGCTCTTAAATGCTAATGAATGTGAAAAGAGGGAGTGAAAAAACAGCATCCTGTAACTACTATGTGTCATGTAGTAGTTACGCCCAGTTCCAGTTTGACTGAAGTTCTAAAGGTCATTGTTGTAAATCTCACTTGCAGGAGACATTCATTGGTGCCAAGAAAAGAACTTTATTAATCAAAGTACACGCCAACCATTAAAGCGCAACTTCCCTCCTTCAACCTTTCCCTCCAACTGTCTTATTGGAACCTTCCCTTACCCACATTCCATGATGATGGCAGCCCACACAAGTATGACATAGCTGCATTCTATTGTATGCACTTATAACCTAGCACATATCTTCCAGCACATTATGTCAGACATCTATCAGAAACGGGGGGTGTCCCTGAAAAAGTGATCTATAAATATTCACTCATAATTCTATTGTGCTCATAGCTGATTAATACCTTCTATCAAAGACAAGTGCAAATGTAACTCCTAATTCAACTAAGGCAGTGATTCCTAACCTATTGACTTCTGCAGACCCCACATAATCACAACTGGAAGCTTGGGACCTTTAGCAACTCCTACAATTTGAATCTAAACAACAATATGCAAACAATACACAAACAAGTATACACAAAATGATCTCAGCCCATCTACTGTCTTCTGCAGCTGCATGTTTACATTTGAGTGACTACATATTGGTATAAGGCCAGGTCATATTCACAAATTCGTAGTTAATCATGTGAAATCAAAGTTCTCAGCAGAAGTGGTGAGACAGAAGTAGTAACAGGAATGACATTGTCCCAAGAGACGCAGGACAATAATCAGGCTTGGGGTGGGCAAAGCTAGAGACCATGCAGCGTCTCCGTATCAAAAAGTGACAAAACTAGCAACTGCATAACAGCTAGAAAACCAGGTGTTCATTATGCTGTATTACATCCGGACCACTTTGCAGGTGGCCTGTGGCTGTTTTGAGCTCTGCAGAGAAATATAGCCATGCTTCTTTTTAATACAAAAAATATATCTGCTTAGAGTCTGTAAGTGCCTACCTTTATAAGGCTGTGAGGGGTGTAAGGGGGGGGGGGAGATCAAGCAATCTGGAAGGTTTTTTGGAGCAGTCTATCTTTGCATACATACATCGATCACAGAGCATTTTTGCAAGTGTGTTTATGAGTCAAGAAAATCATAAACAATTCAAATGTCTTTTCAGTTAGAAAATAATAGCTGTTCAGCATGTTTGAAAGTGAACAGTGGCTGTGTGAATTCACACATGCTCGTTCCTAAACTAGCAATCAATTGCTGACTAAAATATTTTAAAAATACTTATGATTATTGTCTTAGACATATCTTTGTCGATTTTATTAATACCAATTTAAAAATACATTAGGGAGGCAATACAGTAGATTAGAACTATTATCCTGATAGGAGGAACTACCTTTATATAGTTATGGAGCTCAAAATGCTGACGAATATTGACATAAAATAATAGTTAGTGGTCATATGGGTCCATTGACCCCCTAAATAGGAACTAAATAGGAATTAGGAACTGGACTGCAGATCAGGTTTGCCATATTGATCATTTTTTCCTTTTTTGTACTTTATTTCAATTTTGATACTTGCCTTCATGAAAAAATTACAAAGGGGTGATAAATTGGATTATTTATGGTTATTATATCTATATGAGACTTTTTATATCCAGTATTAAGATTCAGTATTTTTGTATAATTTGTTTAGCAAGTACAAAAGAGAAACACATGTAAATAAAATAACAGAAAGGATGCAGTGTAAATAACAGATACAAATAGGTATAGCATATATTCAATTCAACATGACCCTACCTCATTACATAGCGAGGCATGTTTATGCTATCATGCGACAACAGTGTATTAGGCTGGCAGGTTATACAGCTGAATCAGTAAGGGGTGTGCCAAGGTCTTGAAAAGGAGAATGGGGAACAGCAGATGCAAGTAAATGAGCATCATATCCATGTCTGACATTTGAAGCGGTAGCTGTATATCCATAGATAGGATGGATCCTCTAGGAGGTCCCACATACATCTCCGGGTCTGGTAGAGGGTAGGCATATTGATCAACAACAATATGCCAGGCAAGCAAGTATGCATCAGTTATACCAATTTACTAAAAAGTGTAAACATAAGAGGTTTCATGGAACTGTTAACGCGTCCGTCTATGTTAATTTATACTCATCAGGACTCGTTTTAGGCCAATGAATCTTTGGGCCCAGTGGTGAGACACCGTAGGACGAGATAACTGATCAAAATATCAATCAATATGTCAATAACATTGTCAAAGTTTAACACCAAAATATCTTTTACTTTAGACATCAATAAACATTCGGCGCAACCATGACCTTTCAGTCATGAATAACCACACCTTAATGAAGTTTATAAGTTTTATTCCCTATTAATTACAATCTAGTAGCAAAGGCATCAATCTCAAAGTCAATAAGCATATAAGCACGATTACAAGATGACAACCATAATAAACTTTCGATAATGCAAAGATCAGTAACATAGACAATCAGGTAGATATAAGCAGATTATAACGCATCGAGCTTTATAAGATACTAGTTCAGCATAGCACCATGTCAGTCACGTCAGTTTGTCAGTCAGAATGAATACCTCATCTAACCTCTAATTAGCATTAGCATGTTGGGCGTCATGCAAAACAATTTTGAACACCAATTTGAAAAACATCTAACTAAGGTCTCTAATAAAAACATACAGCAGTTGGTACCTAGAAAGAAAGGCAAAATGAATTTTCATTAGCAATTTTATAATTACCCTCCTCTGATTAAGTCAGCATTCAGGATTAGTCTTCGTCTTCAGGACATCAGTCAGATCGCCGTCAGTCTATCTAAGTTAAAAGGCAAGACATTCTCCTCCTAAGGAGAAGAGTGTAAGGGGCAGTAATATGGGCAAGGATGGTTTGTCTAAGTCTCAAATCACAAAATAGTGTGACAGAGTTTCGGGATGCAATCAATGTCATTCCCTACCTAATTGGCATAGTTTGTTCCTTGTCATGGGTTTTTATCCCTTTCTAGTAATTCATTCCCCCAAAATTCTATTGGTTAGTCAATACACCCCATCATTGTTAACCTATCAAATTATACATTAAGTAATGCATTTGTCATCCCTCGATATTGTTTTGTCTTCTGATTGGTCTTCATAATCGGCTTTCCGTAGGTGGCATATCCAGGGTTACTTCATCATCTTGGCACACGTCTCAGGTTAAAAGTTCTCTTTCCCTCGTCTCATTGTCCTTGGAAGTATCTACAAATGTTTCGAAGCACATCATTTTATACTAAAAGATGCTAGCATGCGGATGGGAAAATGTCCCCATGTTTCAAACTAATACAGAAAGAACAATAGCTGGGTCATGGTCGTTTGCAAGTCTGCACACTGAAGAGACAGGAAAAAATACGCTTTTAATATGAGAGCTACACAGCTTCTGCTTGGCTCATGCTAACTTAAGATATACGAGTTCTAATGAATGCAGTTTTATACGTTTTAATGTACTCAGTTAGGCAAACTATAAACGATTATTTCTTACAGTTGACATTAGTTTATACATATGAACGATTCTCCATATTTATGAATACGCTTTAATGAATGTTTTATTAATACTAGACATAAGCATTTCACGTCTATAATATGTAATATTAAATACGCTCTCTCAGTCCCTCCTCTGATGACGCTCGTCATCACAAATCTTCCAGGTTTTAATTTTTCACCTTACGCATAATGCGCATTTCAACATCTTTTCCCTTATGTGAGCTTTCCCATATTTCATTAAACATTTTCTCTCTTTCACTTTCTTCGTTTCTTTTGGTTCTGTTAGCCAAATTTTTCTTCACTTTATTATTAATTTTGCATGCTCCCCAAAATCCCAGTAAACAAATTAAAACAATTAATAATCCCATCATAATTTTTGCAAGTACCCCATTCCAAATGTTGGTAAACCAGCTTCCCACTCGGGCAATTCCCTTTCCAAATTTCTCCCAAACACCAAGTTCTTTTAGATCCTTCAAATCTGTACTATCTCTAGTCAGGTTAGTAAGCATGCTTCTAATTTTCTTACTATTGTCAGGTATATACGAGCAGCAATGACGTTCATTAAGCATTTTGCACACACCTCCACTCTTTGCTAAAAGAATGTCTTAAGCAAGCCGGTTTTGAAGAGTCAAAGCTCTTTCTGCAGCAAGTTCAGTATCCATCAGAAGTATAGCTCCTGTAAAGTTTGTCAGCATGTTATCCACAATAGTAGACAACTTTTGAATTTTCATAGAATTTAGAATAACCCCCACTGAAGGGATTATAGCTCCAAATATGTCACCAATGACAGCCGCCACTGATTCTCGTTTTTGTCTGGTATGTTGTAATTCAGACGTTTTAGGTAGTTGTTTTAAGTCATCAATCTGGTAAATCTTTGGAAATATTATTCCCAAATAACATGTCCCATACCATCCCTTAGGGAGACGGTAATATGCATTTAACCCACAGATGTAATAGATTCCAGGAATCGCTGGGTCTTGTCCATTTAACATAAAGGTCCATTTGCTCTGAAACAAAAACACATGCCTACATTCACTCGTTCCCACAAACAAATTATCTTGATCAGATTTTGGTCTATATATAGAGAGTCTACCTACGTGTAATGCATCTATAGCTAACTTGCCTTGTGTTTTAATTTCAGTATAAGCATAATCATTTGCATAAGTGCGTTTTTCTAAACCTTTTTCTAATCTTTCCTTTAATGCTTTTCGTCTATCATCTGTGTGATCTAAAAAGCTTTTCTCTACAGGAGACAGTAAGCATGTTAAGTTATTGCGATGTGCATAAGCAGTTCCAAATGTTAGTGTTGGCTCAAAGAATCCTCTAACTAATTTTATATCATGCTCTTTAGCTAACTTATTTAAGAATTCACTAACAGGCACAAAAGAAAACACAACGTCTCAATTTGAATAAAAATATTGCACATGCTCTTGATCATAAAATCTTGTTAGTAGCAAGCTACAACTGATCCCATACGTAAGAGGGAGGCTGTGATAAGTGACTCCCTCCTGCACAGATGAAGGAATTTTAGTGCATACATAACAGTCTTTCGCATTCATAGATTCCACATACTCATTTAGTAGGCGATAGAAAACATTAGTAGAAAGCTCCCCTTTTGCATTAGTTCCCTCATGCAGATGTCTTGTGTCTTGCTCAAATTTCTCCCATGGTGATAGTTTATTAGTTGTAGTAGTAGTCTCAGGTTTTGAAGTTGCATTAATAGTTTCACTCTCTCTCCATGGCATTCCCACAATCACTCCCACAATCATTATTGCGCATACAGCACCTATCATAAGACCTAACCAGCCACACACTTTACTTCCTTTGTTACTATAAGCCATGTTTTGTATAGAATCAAATAGCAGATTAACAATCAACTCTGAGTAGCAAACTCTTTTTGCGTAATTTACAGCGTCTTCACTCACTCCAGGACCCTTTTCGTCAATTCAGGTTAGCAGCTTGTCGTAATCAGGTTTCTATAAGTCAAATCCAGGTTTAATGTCACTTTCCGGTAGTTTTATTTCTTCTCTAAGATTCTTGTTTATTATTTTTCAGCTTTCACAATTTCGATCTTTTTATCTTCAGTTTTCTTGTTGTATATTCTTCAGGTACCGTAGTACTGGCCTGGTATTTCTCGATCAAAACAGAATGCTAAGAATTCTTGTTGCCATTCAGAGGTTGTACCGTATGCCCATTCAGGACCGGTATATCTTCTGTGTGCTATTCTTTTTCTTTTTCGTTCACCTTGCTGTTCTCCTTCACTCAGATCGTCTGCTCGTGAGGTATCGCTTTCCTCTATTATTGTTTCGTTTGCTATTTCTCTTATTCTAAAGTGTGATTTGTCTGGCCAATTGTCACCTCTGTTCGTCTTACTTCGACGTTTTCCTTCAGTACCTTGGACAGCACCCTCCTCTGATAATATGGTGTTTTCTCCTGATAGGCTTGGAACTCGTCCGGCAGATCTTGATTCGTTCTGATTTAAATTTGTCTCTTCTTCGTCTCTCTCTCCTTGTTCGACACTGTATTCAGATTCTGAATTGTATTCGTCTGCTTCTGGGAGAACCTCTCCTTGGCTTTGTTCTCCTGCTGCCTCCACTGAGATTGGCACTTCGTCACCTCTCTCGAACTCACTGATAGTTTGAGGGACACAGCTGTTCTCAGCGGGCTCTCCTGTAGTCTCAGATCTTTCTTGACTGATCTCTGACTCTGAGACTTCTTCTCTTGAAGTTGCTGTACCGGAATTTTCAAGTTCCTCTTCAACAGGACATGCTACCCTTTTTGTATGACAGGCATGTATCCAGTTGGGAACCCCGGCACACTTCACAGCAGTAGTGGTCGTCAATATCACTTGATATGGCCCTTTCCAACGCGGCTCAGGACACGATTTTCTTACGTGCTTCTTGACAACCACCCAATCTCCAGCTTGCAGAGAGTGTCCTGGTTCGCCGATTGGTGGTAACGTGTTAGCTTCCACCTGGTGAGAGAAAGAGCGAATCACATCAGCCAAACTTTTGCAGTAATCCAACACCATATCATCTGTAATATTCACTAGTGCATTTGCAGGTACCGCCGGTAACCTCATTGCTCTGCCCATGAGGATTTCATGTGGGGACAATCCTGTTTTCTTATCTGGCGTGTTTCTCATAGACATCAGCACTAGAGGTAATGCATCTGGCCACTTCATGTTTGTTGCTGCACACATTTTTGCTATTCTTGATTTCAAAGTACCATTCATCTGCTCGACTAGTCCTGAGGCTTCAGGGCGATAGCTACAATGCAGCTTTTGTTCAATGTTGAGTGCGGCACACAGAAGTTTAATCACCTCATTGTCGAAGTGTCTTCCCCTATCTGATTCTATAGAAACCGGAAACCCGAACCTGGGTATTAATTCTCTGAGTAGTAGTTTTGCAACTGTAAGACTGTCATTCCTACGTGTGGGATATGCCTCAATCCAATGGCTAAAAACACACACAATCACCAGCACGTATCTCAGACCTCCACAAACAGGCATTTCAATGAAATCCATTTGTATCTTATTAAATGGACCACCAGCTCTCCCAATGTGGCTCAAAGTTACCACAGTTCCTTTTCCAGCGTTCATCTGTTGACAAATGACGCACCTGTGACAAGTAATTTCTGTGGCATGTCTGAATTTTGGATTGAACCAATCAATTTTAAATGATCTGATCATGGCATCTCTTCCCAAATGTGCCTGCCCATGATACAATCGGGCAAATTGTGACAGAAGACTGTTTGGCAAAACTAGTTTTCCTTCTCCTGATACCCAAATATCGTCTGCTCTCTGCACACACTGCATTTTCTGCCAGGAATGTTTTTCTTCCTTACCAACGTGGCTTTGTAGTGTCTTTAATTCGTCTAAAGTATCAACCACTCGTAATGCTAGACTTAAGGTTGTGTCATTCTCAGGTTGTGGTAACAGTTCCCACTGCTCTTTAAAAGATATACAGTTCAATGCACAAAATCTGGCAATTTGGTCTGCATAACCATTCCCCATTGACACAAAATCTTGTGATCTGGTGTGAGCACTGCATTTCACCACAGCAATTTCAAGAGGCAACTGAATCGCATGTAACAAATCTCTTATCTGTTCTCCATTTTTCACTGGTGAACCAGAGGATGTCATGAACCCTCTTTGTGACCAGAGTTGACCAAAATCATGTACAATTCCAAATCCGTATCTGCTGTCTGTATAGATTGTGACTTTCAGATTTACAGCAGCATGGCAGGCTTTTGTGAGAGCTATTAATTCTGCCACTTGTGCAGAAAACACTTTCTCGAGCCAGGAGGCTTCGACTATACCGGATATGGTACATACTGCATAACCAGCTCTCAAGGTTCCTGATGAATCTCTTAGACAGGACCCATCAACGAACATAATGTAATCGTTTTCCCTTAACTGGGTATCTTTTATATCTGAGCGAGGTTTGGTACTGAGCTCAGTTACCTCCAGACAATCATGCTCAAACTCTTCCCCATCCTTTATTTCTGTATTCTCAATGGGAAGTAGAGTTGCCGGGTTCAGTACAGTGCACCTTTTCAATGTGACATTTGGTGACCCCAGAATAATTGTCTCATATTTGGTAAGTCGGGCATTTGTCATGTGTTGGGTCTTAGTTCGTGTCAGCAGAATTTCAACAGAATGTGGAACCAATACTGTCAAGGGGTATCCCATGACTATGCCCTCGCATTGTGAAAGGCTTTGACCAACTGCTGCGACTGCTCGCAAACAACCCGGTAAGGCTGCTGCGACAGGGTCCAAAGTAGCTGAAAAATATGCTACAGGGCGATTTGCATCTCCATGGACCTGTGTTAAAACAGACAAAGAACAAGCATCACGTTCATGACAGAACAACAAAAATGGTTTCTCATAATCAGGCATTCCTAATGCTGGAGCCCTGCACATGCATTCTTTCAGCTCTAGAAATGACTCAAGCTCTTCTTTTGTCAATGTGATTGTGTATGGTTCATCCTTAACTTCCTTTCCTGTCAGTTTTGTTAATGGTTTTGAAATGATCGAGAAGTTGGGTATCCACTGGCGACAGTAGCCCACCATTCCCAAGAACATTCTGACATCTCTCTTTGTTGTTGGGGGATTCATTTGTAAAACAACTGTTATTCTCTCTTTTGATATTCTTCGAGACCCTTTTTCAATCAGATGCCCCAAATATTTTACTTCTTTTTGGCAGTACTGCAGCTTTTTAGGTGATACCTTATGTCCGTTTTTCCCTAAATGATTCAATAAGGCAATGGTATCATATTTGCAGCTGTCTTTGGTTTTGGATGCAATCAACAAATCATCAATGTACTGCACAAGAGTCGAATTGTAAGGTAGCACAAGAGGTTCCAAATCCTTCTTCAATATCTGATTGAAGATGGATGGTGACTCAGAAAACCCCTGAGGAATTCTGCACCAACTGTATACCTTATCCAGGAATTTGAAACTGAACAAAAACTGGCTGTCTTCGTGAAGTGGTATTGAGAAAAACGCTTGTGATAGGTCTACTACGGTAAACCACTCAGCATCACAAGGAACCTGGTACATTATTACTGCTGGGTTGGGAACCACAGGGCAGCATTTTACCACGATTTCGTTTATTTTTCTTAAATCCTGTACAATTCGAACTTTCCCACAGGGCTTTCTCAAACCCATAATTGGAGAGTTACACGGACTACTCAGGACCTCTTTCAAAACTCCCTGTCTGAGAAAATCTGCAATTATCTGTGTCACTTCAATAAGGACATCCTGAGTCATGTGATATTGTGACACTTGTGGGAACACTGCGTTCGACTTTATCTGCACCTTGACTGGTTTCACTCCCTTTATTAATCCAACCTCCTTTCCAGTCAAATCCCACACCTTCTCTATCATCGATCCTTGCAGATCAGCAGGTAGATCGATCAAGGTGAACACTGGGAAAAGGGTAATTAGAGGGTAATCTTCATTCATCTCTCCTCCTTCTTCCATGAGTTGACCCTCATCTGCCTCATCATCACTGTTTGTCTGAACCTCTATTCCACCATTGGAACAGGTAATTGAACATTTGGTTTTGCACAATAAGTCTCTTCCTAACAAGGATACTGGACTTGAATCGCATACAACAAATCTATGCAGGCCCTGGAAATTTCCGATTTCAACCTGCACTGGGTCAGTGATTGGATTAGTCAGATACTGATTAGCCACACCAACCACTCGTATGGTGCGCCCTGAGAGAGGTAATCTTGGTACCTCTGCACTGCGAACAGTAGAGCGTGTAGCTCCTGTATCGACTAAAAATGAGACTTTGTAGCCCATTACTTTTCCCTCCACATATGGCCTCTCTGGTCTACCTCTAAGGATGCGGCGAGTCTGCACTCTTCACTGTCTGAGCTATCATCTGACCAATCCTCATTCATCTCGTTTTCACCTCGTAATGGGAATTGTTGTACAGTGTTGTCTTGATTTGTTACTTGACCTGTGACCTGTTGAGGAAGCGTCACCTGTTGCTGTCCCATCGGAGCTAGGGGTAACTGCATTTGCTGTCTAGGCACCATAGGGATCTGCTGTTGCATTGGTTGTACTGACACTGTTTGGAAACGCGGCATTTGCATTTGCTGCATAGGTTGCACCCCTGACATTTGTACCAAATTATTTTGATAGTTCTGATTCGGGTGTCTCATTCTTGAACCTCGTGAATTTTGCAATGTACCGGCATTGATACTCTGCTGAACTGTACCATCCTGCATTATATTTGGACAATCCCGTTTCCAATGTCCCACGCCCCCGCACGCATGGCATGGTGACATCCTTTTCACTCCTTGACCATCACCTTGAACAACAACATTATTCATGTCCGAACCACGGTTCACAAACCCTCGACCTCTACCTCTCGGCTGTGCCTGAAACACACCATTCAATTGCGGTTGTTGCTGTATCATTTGCTGAACACTATTTCCCTGTATTCCAGCCTGTGCAGCCCTTATCTGCATCACCATCACCTTCTCTTTCAACTTTTTCTGCTTTAACTCAATTTCGTCACTACAGTATTTCGCGTACTGTAATACTTCATCAATCGGTTTAGCTTGCCAACAAATCAAATGATTTTTAATCATTTGGCTGACCTCCGGTCTCAGCCCTTCGACAAATCTGAACACAAGATGATTCATGTCCTTCGGTTCAATTGTATCAGTACCACTGTAATGTTTGAATGCCTTCAACAATCTTTCATAATATGCATGTATTGACTCTTTAACCTCTTGAGAGGTCCGGTCGATTTTCTGCCAATCAGTCACCTTTGGCGACACCTTTTGTTTAAAAAACTCAATTACTTTATGATAATATTTCATCACCTCTTCAGATGTCACGGTTTTCAATGGGCTTACCGTCGAAGTTGAGAAGAGTTGGGGAACGGCCCCGGTTCCGGAAGGTTCTGCTCTGGCCGAGGTAGGGGCGACCCCTTCCGGTAGCCACGGTGCTGTTTGGCAAGAGCAAGCCACTACAGTCCGTGCCCTCCAGAAGGAGTCCCAGAGGAAAAACCCCAGTAGGGTAAAAAACCTCCAACAGGAACTCCCTGAAACAAAAGGAGGACACCAAGGCGTTAGGGCTGAAGATCAGGAAGACTGGAGATCGAAGACAGGTCAGGAAACACTGGAATCACAGGAAGAAACCAGTCGGAGCGTGACTACCACCAAGGAGTGTTGCAACGCAATGAACAAGCAGCTGAATTCCCCTAATATACCTCTAAACAGGAAGTAGGAAACAGGAAGTAGAAACACCACCATCTTGTATTGGGTAAGAGAATGTAATAGTGAATCAGGTACATGCGTCTAAACAAAGAGAAACAATGCATGCTGGGAAGAGAGGAAGTGGGCAGCATGCTGGGAAAGGAAAAGGCAGGCATAAAAATACCACCATGTGCAAGGGTTCGGCCTTTGCCTGGAGACATTGGTAAGTGGTGAGCAGATGTTAGTTGCAGTAGTAGGAAACTGGATGTAAAGCGCACTAATGTGCTATACGCGGTCAGGCCTGAAACCCACTCGGGGTCTCAAGCCCTGCCGCGTCTGCCTTTGAAGCAGAACTTAAGGAAAGGGGCGCGGCGAGTGCCGCAACCCCTGACCAGGCCCCTTGATCTTCCCGCGGCCAGCGCACGAGCCGCGGCTTCTCCCGCGGTCCGCGCGCCAGCCGCGGCTTCCCCCGCGGCCTGTGCGCCAGCCGCGGCTTCCCCCGCGGCCCGCCCACAGGCCGCGGCATGAAAGGAATGCCGCGCCGCGGCGACCTGTGCCTGCGGCCGCGGCCGCCGTAAGAGCCGCGGCTGCTGCGGCATGACGTCAGAAGGCGCTCCAGTTACTTTATCCCTTGCCGGTTCCTTTGTGGGCCAATCTACCCCTCTCTTGCACTCAAGCCACAAGTCTGGCGGAACAATAATCTCAAACAAGGTATTTAAGTCTTCCTAGAGACACTTCGCAAGCTTCACGAATCTATCTGTCTGTTGATACCACTCGATCGGTTTTTCTCTTAACCTGGGATAATCATTCGTAAAGGACAAAATGTCTCCCCTGGACCAAGGCACATGTACCAAAACACCACCAGCTGTTTCTCTCATAGGTAGGATTTTCACTGTCTCTAAGTTTGGTGTGACTGTTGTTTCATTAGATACTGGACTATCTCTTTTTCCCTTATCTCTTTTCTTCATCCATCGGCCTTCCCATTTCTCTAGTGCTCCCCAAATTTGTGCGCTTTGCAGCAGCTCTTTCAAATGTGTCTTCATGCCTGCAGATCTCATGTGCTCAAAATCTTTTGAGTCAAAATCTAATCTGTAACTCAGTTTCAAATGTTTCGTGTTTCCAATATCAATATTGTATTTGTCTGCCAAATTCGTTAATTTCTGGTGTACTTTGCCTACCTCTTTGGTGATTTTAGGGCATAGGTACCTTAATTCTGCCTCAGTGTAAGACTCCAACCTATTTACTCCCATTGTTCCATCCACCAATTCAGCAGCTTCTGCTCCTAGTCGTACTAGATTTAGGTATTCATCGTGTTTCTCTTTCTCAGGTTCGATTGCAGTTGCTGTAGCCTTTTGTGATGTGCAAGTTTTCTCTAACCACTCATTTAACTGTTGTACTGTAAAACCCTGCAGTGAAATGTTCCCTGCATGTATCATTGGAGTGTATGAGGTATTTGTACTCATAGTTTGGGGAGTCAGGACTCCCAATCCTGCTTGTCGCATTGCCTCAAGAGGTGCCCCTATTGGACTAAGGTCCATTAAGGGTCTTGATTGTTCACAAACCTGTCCTCTCTGTGCCATTATTTGTGGAGTTATAATAGGCCCTCCTCTTATTGTTTCATGAGTTATGACTCCCTGTTCACACATCCTTGTTTTCTCCTGTGCATATAACGGCACCGGGGGACCAACTGTAATGGGTAGTGATATAGCGGCAGGTGTCTGGCCTGCTCCCAAGCTTCTTGGAGCTTCAACACCATAAGTCTGATCTAATAATCCTGGTGCAGGTTCTTTTAAAGGACCCGCTACTGGGTTATACCCAGGTATCAGTTTTGGCGGTTGTGACACTATCTGCAGAGTTGACTCAATCTGCATTAACCTTGGCTTCGTATATATCGGGTCTGGCTGCACCACCAAGTCCGTAGTAGTCTCAAGCACTGGAACATCGGGATAAATTCTTTTTATCTGTGGTGGAGGCTGTAACTGTATCGGCGGGTTTGGAGCAGTGGGTACACTGACACCATTCTGTATCAAAGCTGTATCGCTAGTCTGCACTGTATCAGTAACACCCTTCTCTTTCGTCTGGTTCCCAGGATCCAAGCTAGTACTTGGAGCACTGTCGTTCACCGCGTATGGTGGCGGACGATCATGTAACAGTCTATCCATAAACGCCTCATCATCTGAGTCGTCCTCTTCTTCCCAAGATCTTTTATTCTCTTTGTGTTTGCCTGGTTCTTTGTCAGTTTTGCAAGAAGCTTTCTTTCCCTGTATTTCCTCTCCCTGGGTTATTGCCGGTAACAGCTTCAACCCATCCACTATTCCTCGTCTCCACATTTTGTTCTCATTGTCCCATCTAGCCTCTGCATAGGATTTTTCTGCTCTTGTCAATCTCCTGTGAAATCTTTCTTGTCTATGTTTAAGAGCCATCAGATCCCAAATTGCCAAAGCCTCATATTGTGCTGGTCGAGGAGGTGGTTTCTGCGTACTTAACATCCACCTCAGATTTTCTAACACCTTTTGATTAAACGTTCCATGTTCTGGAAACGCTAGACACCCTTCTTTCTCTGTTAGTTTGCGCCATTGTTTTATCCATAAACACGGTGCAACACCCTTTTCCTCCATAACCGTGTAAGCTGGTGTACCCTCAGGTGGTGTAGGTTCCCCATCAGTTGCAACGATATACACATCTCCTTTCAAAGCGCTTTTGAATGCCTTAACAAAATTCATTTTATTTTATTTTTACTCAGAAAAACGGCTTAGTTCCCAGGACACTCTTCACCTACCCTTTGCTCAACCTATTGCCTCTCACGGACTGCAGCCAATCCGTGCGCGACCCCTCTCGACATCTGACCTATCCCAGCGTGGCACCACTGACGTCACACTCACACACTGCAGCTGACAAAGTCTTGCGGCTTGTCCACACCTTACTAACTCCTTACAACTCATACAAAACTAATGCAAATTATTGCTAGCACTTAAATGACAACACAAATCTGCCGGTTTACTACAGGAAGGGTAACACATTCGCTTCAGAACTTTACAGAGATTTCACTTGAAGCCTCGGCCGCTACTCTCTCCTTCTCTGTTCCCTCATACGCAAGCAGAATTCGACCTGCAAATCCTACTCTCGACTTGTCAATGACTCCTTCTAGTGCACTTTAGAACTTGTCAAATCTCCATCGAAGGTTACACACATGCATCATAACTCGAAACTCGACCTGTCAACCACGCTCGATTGACCTATTAAACCGCACAGATTACAACATAAACCATTTTAACATCATACTCCGGAGTCTTAGACCTCAATAGGCCCGTATACAACAACCAACCACGTGGATAATTTTGAGCAACAAGCGCTGCATTAACATGAAGTACGCCGACTTCCCTACTCTCATGCTGTGGAGTACACCCACTCCTTCTAAACAACACTTAATTTGGCCTAATCACACTCAAATATTCACAATCACCTGCAAAGTGCATAAGATTTAATAAGCGCAAAAGACCCTAACCACACATACTATGGCGCCGAGAACATTCCCAACTCATTTAGGCAGGCTCCGAGATCCCGGGAAAGCCCATGGCAGATCTAGCAACTCATCATCTTTCCAATTTGCATTATCACAAGAAAACAATTGAACAGTGAAAACTCCGTCCTAGGGCCCCCAAGGGCCTAACCGTACTCTGCTACCAGAACTGTTAACGCGTCGGTCTATGTTAATTTATACACATCAGGACTCATTTTAGGCCAATGAATCTTTGGGCCCAGTGGTGAGACACCGTAGGACGAGATAACTGATCAAAATATCAATCAATATGTCAATAACATTGTCAAAGTTTAACACCAAAATATCTTTTACTTTAGACATCAATAAACATTCGGCGCAACCATGACCTTTCAGTCATGAATAACCACACCTTAATGAAGTTTATAAGTTTTATTCCCTATTGATTACAATCTAGTAGCAAAGGCATCAATCTCAAAGTCAATAAGCATATAAGCACGATTACAAGATGACAACCATAATAAACTTTCGATAATGCAAAGATCAGTACCATAGACAATCAGGTAGATATAAGCAGATTATAACGCATCGAGCTTTCTAAGATACTAGTTCAGCATAGCACCATGTCAGTCACGTCAGTTTGTCAGTCAGAATGAATACCTCATCTAACCTCTAATTAGCATTAGCATGTTGGGCGTCATGCAAAACAATTTTGAAAACCAATTTGAAAAACATCTAGCTAAGGTCTCTAATAAAAACATACAGCAGTTGGTACCTAGAAAGAAAGGCAAAATTAATTTTCATTAGCAATTTTATAATTACCCTCCTCTGATTAAGTCAGCATTCAGGATTAGTCTTCGTCTTCAGGACATCAGTCAGATCGCCGTCAGTCTATCTAAGTTAAAAGGCAAGACATTCTCCTCCTAAGGAGAAGAGTGTAAGGGGCAGTAATATGGGCAAGGATGGTTTGTCTAAGTCTCAAATCACAAAATAGTGTGACAGAGTTTCGGGATGCAATCAATGTCATTCCCTACCTAATTGGCATAGTTTGTTCCTTGTCATGGGTTTTTATCCCTTTCTAGTAATTCATTCCCCCAAAATTCTATTGGTTAGTCAATACACCCCATCATTGTTAACCTATCAAATTATACATTAAGTAATGCATTTGTCATCCCTCGATATTGTTTTGTCTTCTGATTGGTCTTCATAATCGGCTTTCCGTAGGTGGCATATCCGGGGTTACTTCATCATCTTGGCACACGTCTCAGGTTAAAAGTTCTCTTTCCCTCGTCTCATTGTCCTTGGAAGTATCTACAAATGTTTCGAAGCACATCATTTTATACTAAAAGATGCTAGCATGCGGATGGGAAAATGTCCCCATGTTTCAAACTAATACAGAAAGAACAATAGCTGGGTCATGGTCGTTTGCAAGTCCGCACACTGAAGAGACAGGAAAAAATACGCTTTTAATATGAGAGCTACACAGCTTCTGCTTGGCTCATGCTAACTTAAGATATACGAGTTCTAATGAATGCAGTTTTATACGTTTTAATGTACTCAGTTAGGCAAACTATAAACGATTATTTCTTACAGTTGACATTAGTTTATACATATGAACGATTCTCCATATTTATGAATACGCTTTAATGAATGTTTTATTAATACAGCATTGTTAGACATAAGCATTTCACGTCTATAATATGTAATATTAAATACGCTCTCTCAGTATGATGAAGGCAACATGTAGTGATAAGTAGGCAGAAATAATGTCTCATAATCTCCAGTGTCTGGAGAAGCTTCTCATAGGTATGGATCCCATGTTGGCAACTAAACATAACATAAATGTGGACTAGAATGGAGAAATAATCTGATGAATGCCCAAAAACTCAGTGGTAGAAAGAGAATTATTTTTCTCATAACGCAGCATCTACTAGAAACCTGTTTGAGGCATTACTTTCAGATTTAAGAAATGAAGAAAGGGTTGGTTATTGAGACGGAGCCTTTGTGAACCATGGTGATGTCTTCTTTGAAAAAAGATCTGTTTAGTGTCCATGCTGAGGTTTGTAATTGCTGGGTTGATGTATTACTTGAGCTGCATTTCCTTCCTTTTGAAAACAACCTGCTGAAAGGTCATCAATAAAGGGGTCCTGCAAACTGCCAAGAATACATTGAGGAGTGCACATCGTAAAATGGAAAAGAGTATAGAAAGATTTTGTGGATTTGTAGTAGAGTCAAATGTGCGCAGGGAACCAAGAATTTGAGGAGAGACAGTTACTTTTCAGTTATCATACCTTTTGAGAAGGTAGATTGGGATGTTTTTGAGAAATGAGAATTGACATCATTAGTGGCAGCTGGTGACAGCAATTGGTGAGAATGAGCTGCTGAACAGGCCACTTTTTTATTTCTATATGGCTATTCAGTTTTTAACTAATGAGGATTGATCAAATTTGGAGTAGTAACTAGGGGCCTGAAAAACGAAAATTAAATTTAGCGATCTCTAAATGGTGACAAATACCAAATTGCTAATAAAGATTTGCTAAATGTGACTTAAGTACCGTTCCTGCTGGCAAATTGCAATCCGTTATCATTCAATATTTTTTAAAACCAAATCAGAATTTGCGAATTGGTATGAGTCACAAATAGCGACAATCCAAACAACAGCAAGTAATGATCTTACCCGTCAAACTGCTACGTCCAGCCAGAAGTCTCAAGAGGATGTTGGTAGGAAGAGAAAGCACACATTTAGCACCAAAAGCTTGAAAGTCTTGTGGACTAGCATGTCTCTGAACATGAAAAGCTCTTTGGAAAATCTTCTGTGTCAGTTCTTGAGGCAACAATAAACAAATTTGGACCACAAAGGATTAATGCTAATGGTGTCAACAAAGGGTCTGTGGAAGATCTCAGAAAGCAACGGTATGACCTGAGTTCCCGTAACACGAAGAAGGCAGCAAAAAGAAGACAGAAGGCTGTCACTACAGGTCTGGGACAAAGTTCAGAGCCACTAGAACTAATCAAGAAAACCTTCCAGTTTGAATCCATCTCTGGAGTATCTAAAATTGATACATCAGCGCATGTATATGATGTTCGAGGTCAGCTCACTACAATGTAGTACTGTAAATTTACCTAAATAATAAATATGCATCAAATCAAGTAGTCAAAATAGTAGTAAAAGAAAAGTCTAAATTAAATGTTGTTCTTTAATCCATTTCAGGTTTTCATATTGCTCAAAAATGCATTATGGGTACTGTACTGTATGCCATGTGCCTAACACAGAGGTTTATAAAATATATTGTTAATGCTCCACATTTCATTTACATGTAACTCTTACTTTACCAAAAGAAAAAAAAATATGTGTATTGCAGCAAAAACTAAAAAATTATAAACACTAATATCAAAACAATATTTTCATTGTGGTATGTCCTACAATAGCTCAATCAACTCAAGCAACACCACCAGAAACAAAGGAGGTTTGTGGATTCTCCCATCACTAAGAAGCAGAAACTGCAGTTAAAGCAATCACCATTCCTACAAAAGGCAGATAGTCCACCCAACAGGCAAAACCCATCCTATATGAGGAGACCTAGATACAAGTATCACCCCTTCTGCAACTACTCATCATCATTCAACACTAACACTTCATATCTTAGAAAGGAAAATAAAAGCTTTAAGGCCTAATGTAGGGTCCAAAATGAGAGACTTCCGTGAAAGCTCTCCTCCTCCAGAACAATTCCATACATTGGAACAAACGATTTTGAAAATTCAAAGAAAGCATCACATGGCCACCTCTAAATTGAGGAGTCATGTAGCAAAATTATTCACAGCAATTTTTGAAGATAATGCATCCATTAGATCTGGCTTTGAAGAATTAACTATGTCTATTGAGGATACGTCCACAGAAATGGTTCAAGGCCCTGCAGCACACAGGTGTCAACAGAGACATATGAACAATTGCCTCCAAACATTTAGCTGTTCTGTTGAAAGGTAGGCTACAGCCACTTCAGATATGTGTCTGAGACTGCTAACATGGAGGTAGATCTAGTACACCACAGTGAGATTGTGTCATAGAGTCTAGCCCACATAACAAACAAGGGTGGTTGGAGAAACTGAGGAGAGTGCTATTGTGAGCAGTATTTCCGTTGGTGAGCCTTCTACATCAAGGTGCACTAGAAGCCAGAGTGAAGGAGGACAATGAAAAGCCACAGTTTTTCACAGAGTAACCAACTACTGTACAGCAAAAATACAAGTAGATATGCAGATGATTAGACTGTTTTTCTTGAAGTTAAACAAAAACGTTTTAAATGTGCTTCCAAATCTGGATTTATATGTTCAAAACTAAAATGCTCTGACATGGTCTTTTCCATGGTCATGACCAGCAATTGTGTTTAGAAGAGGGAGATGCTAGAGACTCTGCTTCATACTTAGGATGATCCCATCCACTGTACATGGTTCAATCATTCACATATACAGTGGAAGGTTCAATAGTGAAATCATATAGGTAAGGAAAGGGAAAGACAGCTCATTATGCTTCTCCTGTGATTCTTAGGGCCACATGTATGAACATTTGGAATTGCGATTTCCTAATTGCGATTCCATGCAAATCGCAATTAGGAAATCACAATTCCAAATGTAGGAAACTCCACTGAGTTTCTTTTGCAATTTCTGGTAGGTCGCAAATAGACCTACCTTATTAATGTTATGAGATAGGTCGCAATTTGCGACCCACTGGGAATAGCAAAAATCACAGGGATGATGGCCTGCTGGTGTCACAGGTGAGTGGGAGCGACTGTGTCCATGGATCTTAAGGATCCCACGAAGACCTTGTCTCAGGATTCCAAGGGCAGCTGATGTAGACCTTGTGCTTTTGCAACACAGCAGCTATGGTGCAGATCTTTGGTGGAGGCTGGTGTCCAGCTTGGGTGATTAATCCGGTCACAACCAATACCCACAAGTTTAGCAGACATGGGTGCATCTTCTGGCTACCTCCATATTGTCTTTTGGGGTGCTCGGCGTCCAGTAGTGGCAAAACTTCTGCAGTAGCTACCGGAGATGTTACTTGGGCTCTTCAAGCTTTAATGTCCCCAGTGCTGTTCTGTGGGCCAGCCAACTGAGCCTTGGAGTCTCTGCTTCATACTGGGGCTGGGTATCAACGTTTCCCCAAGCTAGGCACGCAGAATAGGGTCCAAACTCCGCTAGCTCAAAGTGCAGCAGGTGCAGTCGCTCCGTTGATGCAGGCTCCCTTTGTGCACTTCCAACGGGTGCAAAGTGGTCCTTTTCTCATCCTCCTTCCAAGTCCAGCAAGTACTGATGTCAATATGACAGGGGTGCCACATTTATCCCGGGAAAGTGCCCCAAGGGGACCATGTGGTCACTAGCCAATGGCCTACCAGGTCCCCTCCTACTTAGGTACAAAGTTTCTGTGAATGTGTGGCATCTGACTATCCCAGAAAGTCACATTATTGCACCTTCCAAGATTGCACAACCCCTCCTCGGTCATGAGGAGCAAGGTAGCCCAGGTACTGGTGTTTCCTGAGGACAACAACTTCACGGTAAAACCAGGGCGAGTTTCCACTCAATGGCCCTGTCTCCAAGCTGTCTACAGGAACAAGAGGCATCCTGCTCAGTGGTGTTGGGCCAGGTGGCCCATGAAAGGAGGCTCCCCATTTGAACCTCTTCTCTGGGCTAACCCCTCAAGAAGCAATCCGGGCAGAGGAGGTGGCACTGTCCTTTGTTCCCAAGCCTGGGATTTGTTCACACATCTCACCAGGGAGTCAGAAACGTGTCTGAGGGTGTATGCCTTTGTGAGGCTGCTGGACAAGCAGAGCGCAGAGGGGCAACTTTCTAAAAGCTGTCCACCATTAATAGTGACATTAATTTCAACATTAGGCATCAGGTCGCATTTAATGTCATGATTAATTTGATGCCTCACATGATCCAGTTTTTACTCCCAGTCAAAAGTTAGCCAGGTGTGGATGTCATACAGTGACTCTGAATTAGCCAATGCGGCTACCAACTTCACCTACAGTAAAACAACAGTTTGCAAGTGTTGCGACTAAAACATGTCTTGAAACATATGTCTCACTTAACAAAATATTGTTGCCTGGACTTGATAGCCCTTTCCTATGGGAGACATATATAATGTTAAGGGAAAGGGTGGCTTTGCCCTAGGTTTAAATGGCAAAGTCGAATTGGCAGTGCAAACACTTGCCTTCCAATCTGCAATGGAAGGCTGGGAGCCATTTTGCACGTTGTCACACAAAGGGTGGTACAAACATTGCTTCAGCCCTGAGTGGACACTCTGGGGGTCATTCTGACCTCGGCGGTAAAAGCCGCTTACCGCCGGTCAGAAGGCCGCCACAATACCGCCGCGGCCGCGGTCAGCCGCCACGGACATTCTGACCCACAACTGCAAAACCTCCGAAAATCCGCCCTCCACTGCAGTCCGCCACATCAGCGGCCAGCGGTAAACTGGAGAAGACCAAACCTCCACTGCCACGGCAACAGAAATACGCCCATCCCATTATGACCCGCAAATCGACGCGGCGGTCATTCAACCGCGGTATTCCATTGGCGGTAGACCCCGCCGCGGTCAAAATACACACACCTTTACCAACCCCTACCACATTGGACAATTTGAAAGGCACACACCTGAAACCCATACACACACCACTCCCACACATCCAATACCATATAAAACACACACCCACATCACCCACAAACCCCTACCAACAAAAACCAGAGACGAAGGAGAGAGAGACACACATCAGAGAATAGATAGCCAGACACACAGAGGCACACCGCAACATCACACACACCACATAGAAGCACAAAGCACCACACACCAACACACACATCATCACATACACCACCCCACACCTCATACACTCCACCCCATGGCACCACAAAGGCACCCACGCTTTTCGGACCAAGAACTCCGGGTCATGGTGGAGGAGATCATAAGAGTGGAACCCCAGCTCTTCGGCTCACAGGTCCAGCACACCACCATAGCGAGGAAGGCGGAGCTCTGGCAGCGGATCGTGGACAGGGTCAACGCGGTGGGACAGCATCCCAGAAATAGAGAGGACATCCGCAAACGATGGAACGACCTACGGGGGAAGGTGCGCTCGATGGTCTCGCGACACAACATCGCAGTGCAGAAGACTGGCGGGGGACCCCCACCCACTCCACCCGAATTCACAACATGGGAGCAGGAGGTACTCAACATCCTGCATCCTGATGGCCTCGCTGGAGTACACGGAGGAATGGACTCTGGTAAGTACAAGGCCAACCACTTCACCCCACCCCCAGCATGCTAACCCCCACCCTCACCCCCAACCCCCCAGCACACATCCTCCCTGAGAATGTCTCCCCAGCACAACCCACCCAACACCAACCCCTGCATGCCACCCCCAAACTATGGACACCCATCACCTAAGCATGACCACTGCACATACCCATCACCCCCCCCCCCCACAAAACACCCTCACAACACCTCCCCCAAGGGAATGCCAGCACTGGGGGACAAGGGCACCTATAAAACGCAAGCTAATGCACACACAGAAACAATAACCATACCCTCTTACCCCATGCAGGACCCAAACGACAACACACCGGTCAGGAGGGACCAGAAATGTCCATCCCACCCCCGGAACAGGCCACTAGTGATGACAGCAGCTCTGTCGACCTGGAACCTGACGACCAGCCCGGACCATCGGGGACCTCTGGGCAGTCGGTTCCCCTCACCCAGACACAGGCCACTGCAGACCCAACCCCCTCTGGGAACAACCGCACAGCTCCCACCCAGCGGGCCCATGCCTCTGTCTCTAGGACAGGTCAAGCAGCGGTGTGTCTACCACTACAGGGCCCCCAGGGTAACCCACCAACCCAACAACAACAGGGACCTGGGGGCAGTGGGAGTGGGCACACCGTCCAGGGGACAGAGGCCCAGGGAAACAGGGCAACTCGGAGGGCTGCTGTGCGACAGGGGGGGGAGGAGAGGCCCAGGGAACCCACTCTCCAAGAGGCCCTCACCACCATCATGGCTGCCTACCACCACTCACAAGAGACGATGGCGACGGTACTGGCCAGGTTCCAGGAGATCCAGGCACAGCAGGAGCAACGCTACATGGGGTTCAGCGACCAACTAACCAACATCTCAACCGCTATGGGGAGCATAGTCCAGGCCCTGAACCGCATAGAGGACACGTTTCGGGACCATGTGGCATCACACAGGGCCCCTGTCACTACCCAGGAACAGGAACAGCCTACCACCTCCGCCGGCGCTAGTGGACAGGAGGCCCCACCACAACGACAGCCCCCCAGAACCCCACCTCCTGCTGAACAACAACCGCCCCGCAAAAGGAGCCTGAGATCAAAAAAACCGACAGAGCAGGATGTCAAGTCCCCCGCCAGCATCACATACCCCCTGAAGTCCTCCCACTGTCCCACATGGCCACCCTGTCAAACCTTGAACTGCCCCTGCTCCATCCTGCCACAGGCGTATGGACAATGCACCTGTGAGACTGAGAACTGGACTCCGCCATGGACATTACTCCACCCCCACCCATCACTGTTTCACCATCATGTACCAATATCTATGCACTAATAATAAATCACACATTGCACTGAAATCAATCAGGACTCAGGCTGTCTTATTTACAAATGTATGACACATTACATATCAATTACGTATTGTGAACATTGTGAATTACACATACCGAGGTAACTTAGCATTAGTCCATGGGCCAACCAAGCCGAGGTTACGCAGTGGCTCATACAGCACAGAAAAGGGAAGGGAAATTCAAATTCCATAGGTCTGGGGGGAAACCGACAAAGTTGAGATGCAGGAGGCTTTCAGGAAATGTAAAATGGCATGGGTGATCATTACCTGTGTGCTACTGGAAATACTGTGCTATTACTCTGTCCCTGTTGTCTGTGTCGTCCTCTGAGTCTTCCTCCTCTTCACTCTCCGCAGGCTCCACAGCTACTTCAACACCACCATCTGCACCATCCTCCTGCAGGAAAGGGACCTGACGTCGCAATGCCAGATTGTGAAGCATACAGCAGGCCACGATGATGTGGCAAACCTTCTTTGGTGAGTACATCAGGGATCCCCCAGTCATATGCAGGCACCTAAACCTGGCCTTCAGGAGGCCAAAGGTCCTTTCGATGATCCTCCTAGTTCGCCCATGGGCCTCATTGTACCGTTCCTCTGCCCTGGTCCGGGGATTCCTTACTGGGGTCAGTAGCCAAGGCAGGTTGGGGTAACCAGAGTCACCTATTAGCCACACACGTTGTCTCTGTAGCTGCTCCATCACATAGGGGATGCTGCTATTTCGCATCACATACGCGTCATGCACTGACCCTGGGAACTTGGCATTTACATGTACTAGTCAGCCAAACAGACCACCTGGACATTCATCGAATGATAACTTTTTCTGTTTCGGTACACCTGCTCATCGTCTTTTGGGGGTACCAAAGCCACATGGGTCCCATCAATGGCACCAATGATGTTGGGGATATGTCCAAGGGCATAGAAATCACCCTTCACTGTAGGCAAGTCACCCTCCTCTGGGAAAATGATGTAGCTCTGCATGAGTTTCATCAGGGCAGACAACACTCTACTCAAAATCTTTGAAAACATAGGCTGAGACATTCCAGATGACATGGCCACTGTGGTCTGGAATGACCCACTTGCCAAAAAATGGAGGACTGACAAAACCTGCACCAGAGGGGGAATCCCTGTGGGTTGGCGGATGGGGGACATCAGGGCTGGCTCCAGCTGGGCACACAGTTCATGGATAGTGGCTCGGTCAAGTCGGTATCGTAGTATGATGTGGCGTTCTTCCATTGTCGACAGGTCCACCAGCGGTCGGTACATGCGAGGATTCCTCCTTCTCATCGCAAGTCCCAGCGGACGGTGCCTAGGAAGGACAACATGGAGCACAGAGTCAGCCAAACCACAGGTACGTACAGACAGCTTGCACAGTTAAAGAATGGCAATGGGTTGAAAGGCGTGTATGTGTGGCAATGCAAGGCCTAGGCCTGTGTGTCGCATTCAAAATTAAGCCATGTAGGCCCTTGAAATGGCGGCTGCCTGACCTGTGAAGTGGGACAATGGGATGTGAGGTCAATGCGCTGGCGGGGCACACCGTGGCGGTAGGCGGTCGAAGACCGCGGCGCAAAGCCGCATTGGTTAACATTGAAGCCTATGGGTTTCAGGAGCCAATGACGAAGTGCGCCGGCGGTCGCGGTACGCACCGCCGCGGTACGCACCGCCGCGGGCGTGACCGCCATTTTCTATCTGCTTAATCACTCGAGACCTGATCATCCACAGGAGAGGACCTATACTGCAAGTGCTGCTGTGACCTCGGTCTGGAAGATACAATGGCTGCTGCGACTGGGGAAAGGGCCCCTGCCTTCACGTCTGAAGAGTTGGAGAAGCTCGTGGATGGGGTCCTCCCCCAGTATGCGCTACTCTACGGTCCTCCAGACCAACAAGTGAGTACACCGGGTGCACATGGAATGGGCTATGCCTGTGTGGATTGGGGTGGATGTAAGTTGGTGGGGTGGGGGGCGAATGAGGAGTGCAACGCCCGACACATGAGAGCATGTGCCATATGGCAAAGTTGGTGGGGGGGGGCCAATCACATCTAACATGCAGGTCATTGATGAATTCCTCCTTTCCACCCTGTACATGTCAAATAGGTCAGCGCCCATCAGAAGATCGAGATTTGGCGTGCCATCGCCAAGGAAGTCCGGAACTTGGGGGTCCACAACAGACGGGGCACCCACTGCCGCAAGAGGTGGGAGGACATCCGCCGCGGAACAAGGAAGACCGCAGAAACACTGCTGGGGATGGCCTCCCAACCTAGGAGGGGTGCCAGTCGCACCATGACCCCCCTGATGTCCCGGATCCTGGCGGTGGCTTACCCAGAATTGGATGGGCGCTTTAAGACATCACAGCAGACAAAAGGGGGTGAGTATCAGCACATTCTCCTATCTTTCTGCGCAGTGGAGGCGTCTGGGTGGGGGAGGAGGGCTGTGGGTGACATTAGGCCAGGGCGCTTTCTGTAGTGTAGTCCTCTCCCTTAGGCATGGCCCTGTGCCCCCGGCCCCCACCTCGGTAGGGTGACAAGTACAGCCATTGAAGGTCCAGCATCTCCCATGTGCGCGTTTGACGTCTCTTGGCCTGTTGTCCTAGTCAGTAGTACTGAGTAGTGTACCCCGAATGCGCGGCTTAGTGCATTAGGCTCCTGTGTCTGTCCTCTCCGCCAACGGTGTTGACATTGCATGCACTCAACCTGGTCTTCTTTTTTCTCCCTCCACCCTTTCTCTTCATCTTCTTGTGCATGTGTGCATTAGCATCATCAGGCGGAGGAGATTTGGCATCGGAGCACGAGGGAGCTGCAGGACACAAGGCCCCGGTGGGCCCAGGAACAGACACCGAGGGCACCAGTGATCCGGAGGGCGAGGGGAGCACCACGACGGGGACAGCTGGTGAGAGCAGCGAAAGCGACACGTCCTCGGACGGGAGCTCCCTAGCGGTGGCAGCAACATCCGTGCCCCCCGCCTCTACAGGTACAGCCGCCACCCAGCGCACCAGCCCCGCCCTCCCAGCAGCCCCTCAGTCTTCGCTCCGTGCCGGTTCGCCCAGGAAGGCGCACGTCTCCTTCGCCCCAGGCACCTCAGCCCCTGCCCCTGTTGCCCCTGCTGCCCTCAGTGCGGAGCTCATTGACCTGGTAAGGACGCTCATTGCTGGGCAGACGACCCTTTTGAATGCCATCCAGGGTGTGCAAAGGGAGGTGCAACAGAGCAATGCGTACCTGGAGGGCATTCATTCGGGTCAGGCTGCCCATCAACGAGCGTTCACTGCTCTGGCCTCAGCACTGACGGCAGCCATTGTCCCTGTTTCCAGCCTCCCTCTTCTTACTGCCTCCAGCCTTTCTCTGTCTCCTGTCCCTCAGTCTATCCCATCCACACCATCAGACCAGCCTGCACACACCTCAACACCCAAGAGCAGCTCATCCAAACACAAGCACCACAGATCCCACAAACACTCACCCAAGCAACACCCAGATGCAGACATGCCAACAGCCACTGCCACCCCTGTGTCCCCCTCCTCCTCGTCTCCCTCCTCCCTCCCTGTGACGTCTACACTCACACCTGCATGCACCCCAACATCAGCCAGTGCTTCCATCACCACCTCACCCTCCAGTACAGTCCACACTCGTGCAGTCACCACCCCCACTGCCATTTACACGTCCCCTGTGTCCTCTCCCACTGTGTCTGTCACCCCCTCTTCCAAGACACACAAACGCAGGCAGCCACCCACCCAACAGCCATCCACCTCACGACAGCCTACAGCACCAGCACCTTCACCCAATGACAGCACACTTGACTCTCCTACAACCACCTCCTCTACCTCCACTTCCATCTCCACTTCTCCTACCTTTTACCTTGGCCCTAAAAAACTTTTCCTGGCTAACCTTGACCTCTTTCCCCCCGATGAGCTCCCCCATCCATCTTCAAAGAGTCCCAAGAGCACCGCAGCCACCACCAGCCCAGCTTCGGGTGTCACTGTTGTGCATGGGTTCTGGAGCCCACCCTTTGCCAGCAGTGACACATCCATCAGCAGCAAGGACACGTCCAGCCCCCCCCCCCCGGCAAGAGGACCCGCAAAAACAAGGGCCGCCGTGCGAGGACCGACAGGGCTGCCCCCAAGGAGCAATGTGCGGCCACTTCACCACCCACACCATCTAGGGGAGGCAAGGGCCCGAGAGCCCCATCAAAGGAGCGGAAGGGCAGCAGGAGCGCGGAGAAGGTGGACCCCACATGCCACATCCCAGCTGGGAAGGAGGACACTAAGGAGGCCAGGAGTCCGTCCCCGAAGGGTCCAGAAACGTCACGGTCCGAGGGCGACTGAGCCGGGAGTCCAGGCCAGGTCTGGCTCCCTTGACCTGCTGGATGAGCACCGCTGAACCGGGCCCGCGGGGCAGAAGAGCACCGCTGAACAGGGCCCCGCCGTGGAGATAGGCACCGCTGAACAGGGCCCGCGGGGCAGAAGAGCACCGCTGAACAGGGCCCCGCCGTGGAGATAGGCACCGCTGAACAGGGCCCGCGGTGCAGAAGAGCACCGTTGAACAGGGCCCGCGGGGCAGAAGAGCACTGCTGAACAGGGCCCCGTCGTGGAGATAGGCACCGCTGAACAGGGCCCGCGGTGCAGAAGCGCACCACTGAACAGGGCCCCGCCGTGGAGATAGGCACCGCTGAACAGGGCCCGTGGTGCAGAAGAGCACTGCTGAACAGGGCCCCGCCGTGGAGATAGGCACCGCTGAACAGGGCCCGCGGTGCAGAAGAGCACCACTGAACAGGGCCCCGCAGTGGAGATAGGCACCGCTGAACAGGGCCCGCGGTGCAGAAGAGCACTGCTGAACAGGGCCCGCGGTGCAGAAGAGCACCGCTGAACAGGGCCCGCGGGGCAGAAGAGCACCGCTGAACAGGGCCCCGCCGTGGAGATAGACACCGCTGAACAGGGCCTGCGGTGCAGAAGAGCACCGCTGAACAGGGCCCGCGGGGCAGAAGAGCACCGCTGAACAGGGCCCCGCCGTGGAGATAGGCACCGCTGAACAGGGCCCGCGGTGCAGAAGAGCACCGCTGAACAGGGCCCCGCCGTGGAGATAGGCACCGCTGAACAGGGCCCGTGGGGCAGAAGAGCACCACTGAACAGGGCCCCGCCGTGGAGATAGGCACCGCTGAACAGGGCCCGCGGAGCAGAAGAGCACCGCTGAACAGGGCCCGCGGTGCAGAAGAGCACCGCTGAACAGGGCCCGCGGGGCAGAAGAGCACCGCTGAACAGGGCCCCGCCGTGGAGATAGGCACCGCTGAACAGGGCCCGCGGTGCAGAAGAGCACCGCTGAACAGGGCCCCGCCGTGGAGATAGGCACCGCTGAACAGGGCCCGCGGTGCAGAAGCGCACCACTGAACAGGGCCCCGCCGTGGAGATAGGCACCACTGAACAGGGCCCGCGGTGCAGAAGAGCACTGCTGAACAGGGCCCCGCCGTGGAGATAGGCACCGCTGAACAGGGCCCGCGGTGCAGAAGAGCACCGCTGAACAGGGCCCCGCCGTGGAGATAGGCACCGCTGAACAGGGCCCGCGGTGCAGAAGAGCACCGCTGAACAGGGCCCGCGGTGCAGAAGAGCACCGCTGAACAGGGCCCCGCCGTGGAGATAGGCACCGCTGAACAGGGCCCGCGGTGCAGAAGCGCACCACTGAACAGGGCCCCGCCGTGGAGATAGGCACCGCTGAACAGGGCCCGTGGTGCAGAAGAGCACTGCTGAACAGGGCCCCGCCGTGGAGATAGGCACCGCTGAACAGGGCCCGCGGTGCAGAAGAGCACCGCTGAACAGGGCCCGCGGTGCAGAAGAGCACCGCTGAACAGGGCCCGCGGGGCAGAAGAGCACCGCTGAACAGGGCCCCGCCGTGGAGATATGCACCGCTGAACAGGGCCTGCGGTGCAGAAGAGCACCGCTGAACAGGGCCCGCGGGGCAGAAGAGCACCGCTGAACAGGGCCCCGCCGTGGAGATAGGCACCGCTGAACAGGGCCCGCGGTGCAGAAGAGCACCGCTGAACAGGGCCCCGCCGTGGAGATAGGCACCGCTGAACAGGGCCCGCGGGGCAGAAGAGCACCACTGAACAGGGCCCCGCCGTGGAGATAGGCACCGCTGAACAGGGCCCGCGGTGCAGAAGAGCACCGCTGAACAGGGCCCGCGGTGCAGAAGAGCACCGCTGAACAGGGCCCGCGGGGCAGAAGAGCACCGCTGAACAGGGCCCCGCCGTGGAGATAGGCACCGCTGAACAGGGCCCGCGGTGCAGAAGAGCACCGCTGAACAGGGCCCGCGGGGCAGAAGAGCACCGCTGAACAGGGCCCCGCCGTGGAGATAGGCACCGCTGAGCAGGGCCCGCGGTGCAGAAGACCACCGCTGAACAGGGCCCCGCCGTGGAGATAGGCAACGCTGAACAGGGCCCGCGGGGCAGAAGAGCACCGCTGAACAGGGCCCCGCCGTGGAGATAGGCACCGCTGAACAGGGCCCGCAGGGCAGAAGAGCACCGCTGAACAGGGCCCCGCCGTGGAGATAGGCACCGCTGAACAGGGCCCGCGGTGCAGAAGAGCACCGCTGAACAGGGCCCCGCCGTCTCAAGCACCGCTCCGCTGGGCCCTTCATCTCAAGCACCGCTCCGCTGGGCACCGCTGGGCACCGCTGGGCACCGCTGTCTCTCCACCTCTCCGCTGGGCCCTTCTTCTCAAGCACCGCTCCGCTGGGCCCTTCTTCTCAAGCACCGCTCCGCTGGGCACCACCGTCTCAAGCACCGCTCCGCTGGGCCCTTCATCTCAAGCACCGCTCCGCTGGGCACCGCTGTCTCTCCACCTCTCCGCTGGGCCCTTCATCTCAAGCACCACTCCGCTGCGCATCGCTGTCTCTCCACCTCTCCGCTGGGCCCTTCATCTCAAGCACCGCTCCGCTGGGCACCGCTGTCTCTCCACCTCTCCGCTGGGCCCTTCTTCTCAAGCACCGCTCCGCTGGGCCCTTCTTCTCAAGCACCGCTCCGCTGGGCACCGCCGTCTCAAGCACCGCTCCGCTGGGCCCTTCATCTCAAGCACCGCTCCGCTGGGCCCCGCCGTCTCAAGCACCGCTCCGCTGGGCCCTTCATCTCAAGCACCGCTCCGCTGGGCCCGCCGTCTCAAGCACCGCTCCGCTGGGCACCGCCGTCTCAAGCACCGCTCCGCTGGGCACCGCTGTCTCAATCACTGTTTATGGTTCACTGTGCCTACCATGCCTCCTCCTTGACCAGTGGAGACTGTCATCCACCTGATGGACTGTGGCTTTGCACTCCCCAGGATGGTCCAGTGGGCAGCCCACCCACTGTAGAGTCATTGAGAGACTGTGGCTTTGCACTCCCCAGGATGGTACAGTGGGCAGCCCACCCACTGTAGAGACATTGAGAGACTGTGGCTTTGCACTCCCCAGGATGGTCCAGTGGGCAGCCCACCCACTGTAGAGACATTGAGAGACTGTGGCTTTGCACTCCCCAGGATGGTCCAGTGGGCAGCCCACCCACTGTAGAGACATTGAGAGACTGTGGCTTTGCACTCCCCAGGATGGTACAGTGGGCAGCCCACCCACTGTAGAGACATTGAGAGACTGTGGCTTTGCACTCCCCAGGATGGTACAGTGGGCATGGTAGCTCCTCGTGGATCTGGCGTCGTGGACTCATGTGGCTGTGGTGCCCCCCCCTTCCCTTCCCCCTGAGGTGCCTGTAGTTTTTACATCTGATGCCCCTGCAGTGTTCTCTCCAAAGGACTCAGGTCTCCTGTGTGGGCTTTGCCCTTATTTCTCAAAACTTTGGCCCACGGACATGATGAATTCGTAGGATGTGCAGGACTTGTTACTTCAGTTATACACTGATGAGTATGTCATTAGTTTTGTTGTGAATATCTTTCATGGTTGTACGATCATTTTCAGGAGCTTTTTGGTACATAAATATTTATTCCAAATTTGATTATGTCCTAGCATTTTTCAGTGGTGTTTGGGTGGTGTCACTGTGACTTGTTGCTCTGCATTGGTGTGTACATAGTTGGGGGGGGGGTCGCATATGTGTGTGCCCGTAACCTTTCGTCCTCCCCCTCCCGTGTGTCGTAGGTGCAGTACTCACCGTTGTCGTCTACGCCGGACTTCGTACTCGTGGTAGATGAGAAGGTAGACGAGAGCAGGTAGGATGTTTAATTCGGGTTCCATGCTGTCCTCCTTCCTCCTGGAGTGCGTAGTGCTGAGCGTTTTCCCGTCCGTAGTCTGTTTCCGCCGTGTTTTTATCGGCGGTGCTCCCGCCCCGGAAAAGGTGGCGGATTGGTGAGTTGGAATAGTGTGGGCAGTACATTGGCTGCCGCCTGGCTGTTGGCGGTGACCGCCGCGCTGTTTGTTTGTACCGCTGTGGCGGTCGGAGTGTTAAAGTGGCTGTCTGTGTTGGCGGTTCCCGCCAGGGTCAGAATCCCATATTTTTTACCGCCAGCCTGTTGGCGGGTTGGCCGCTGCTTTAACACCGACCGCCAGGGTTAGAATCACCCCCTCTGTCTTAAATGCCCTGGGTACCCTGGGCTCCATATACTAGGGACTTATAAGTAAGCATTGCCAATTTGGTGTATTCAATTCATCATGCAGTTTGTGTGGGGTTAAAACACTGGCACTGAGATCTGGTTAGCATAGATACCGTTTTCTACATGAATTAGGCAATTTATATTTATCCATTAAGGTGGAAAAAGAAATGATCTCAGAATCTTAAAAAGTAATGAGACATTATTAATGACAGACTTTTTTATACTTTCCCAAATATTGGCTTGTTTGTACAGTAATTTTAATATTATACCATAAAGTGCTGGAGAGAAACTTTTCCTTTTGTGTCATAGAATCTGTTAATAAAGGCATCAATAAATTACGAGAAAGTAATAGTAGGACAATAATTGTCTTAGGAGTTGCGTCTTGGAAAGGAACTTCTTATAAGAGAAGGGGTAAAAATGATCCAACAAATACCAAATCTTAGCAGCCGAGTTAAAAGGAGGCATCAAAATATTCCAAACATGCTACATGCAAAAGGTATGAAGAAGCAGACTTTAACTATCACGAAAATAATGCATTTTACATTAATAACGTGCAGAATTAAGAACAACAAATGCTGTAAACTGCAAAAGCAAAAATCATGACAAAATAGCCATAGTCACATGTATACAGTTTGAATAGCTGAAGTTGCATTTAATTTTTTACTGACCACTGACCTAGTTCAAGAACGTGAAATGTAATGTTTCTTGACCTTCTCATGGGCATATGCTTCATAAAATGCATTAACTAAATCGCTGACAAGTAACCTTGCAAATGTTTCTAGTTAAACAATAAGTAATGTGAAATAATGAATACATCCTTGTATATTGGTGAGGTAATGTAGATGCTTAAACACACAAATACAAACTCCTGAAGCAAATGAATGGTGAGATTTAGATGCAAATTCATAGAGTGTATTGGAAAGAAGGCATATCTTCCTAGCAGACAATAACAGTTGTTGATAAAATGAACAAGAGTAGTTACTTAGAAGATTAGACATAACTGTTCTCGCATGCAAACTGTATTTTTCTGAATAAAAGATTGAATCATACAACATGTAAAATTAGGACACAGTAATAAGAAATGATTGTGGTTATTTAATATTGCCATCTGTGTTATTGTATCCTGAAGAGGAGACAATAGAGTGTTCTGTTCTCATGAAGGCATCATAAGCTGATTGGCTGACTATAGAATGAAGAAAAAACATGTTGCAAAAGCTTAAGACTGTGCTGTCTACAATAATGGGTGCTCCTATCGTAGACTAGACATATTACATGCACTTAGCCGTTGCTACTTTGCCTGTCCGAGTCTTTGCAGCTGAGGCTGAGAATTTATTGATTTTCTTGAACCTCTCTGTATGGGAAGATCTGCTTTGATAATTCCGATCTTTGAATTTGAAGCTTTATGCTTTCACCTCTTGATTTGGAACTCTTATGGGTTCGAACGCACACCTTTATAATTTGCATTGCTCCAACTCCTTTTTAACTATCCTCATCCTTAGAATAGGGATTTGTGGATTATGGAACCCACTTTACATGTTGTTTTTTGTTGGACCTGGCCCTTTTAGCAGAGTTTTCCTCAAACTTTTTGCCTTCTTCCTCCTATTTTTTCTGACCTGTTTTTGTTAGCTTTAGTACTTTGGGCACTTTAACACTGCTAACCAGTGCTAAAATGCACATGCTCTCTGTCTAAAATATACTGGTGATTGGTTTCTCCATGATTGGTATGTTGGATTTACTAGTAACTCCCTGATACAGTGCACAGTGTGTGCCCAGGGCCTGTAAATCAAATACTACTAGTGGGCCTGCAGCACTTATTTTGTCACCAACATGAGTAGCCCTGCAACCATGCTTCAGGCCTGCCATTGCAGTGCCTGTGTGTGCAGTTTAAACTGCCATTACAACCTAGCAAGTGTACCCACTTGTCAGACCCACACCTTCCCTTTTATTATTTGTGAGTTACCTCTAAAGTAGGACCAAGGTAGCCCCATGGGTGAGGTACAGGGTATTTAAAAGGTGGGACATGTAATGTTTTACATATCCTGACAGTGAAGTACTGTTAATTTCGATTTTCACTATTGCAAGGCCTATCTCCCCCATGGGGTAACATGTGGTTAGCCTTGAAATATCTTTTAAGTGTACTTTCCTATTGGGAGCTGGTAGAGATTTGGAGTTTGGGATCTCTGAACTCACAATTTAAGAATACAGCTTTTGGTGAAGTTGGTTTTTGAATTGTAAGTTTGAAAATGCCACTTTTAGAAAGTAGTAATTTTCTTGCTTAACCATTCTGTGCCTCTGCCTGTCTGCTGAATACATGTCTGGGTCAGGATAACATCTGGGCTGTTTGTACATTCACTCTAGACAGGTACACAAAGGGAGCTGAGGTGTGCCCTGCATAGAGAAGCTGACACTTGCACCTGAATGGGGCTGTGCCTGTCCTCACACAAAGCAGTCTCCAACCCCCTGGAGTGCGCTCAGAGCCAGGACAGAGAAAGGTAGGGTCTTGTGCACTACAAAGACTTCTCTTTGAAGTTTGCCTATTTCCAAGACATAAATGGTTGTAAGTACTAGACCTCTGACACCACAAAGTTGGAATTCTTCTGGGCTGAGAACATTCTGCTAGGAAGAAGAGCTGGATGCTGTAGTAGGGACTGCCACTTAGCCTGTAGCTTTCTTGTTCTGGCCTACTGCTTGCTGCTTCTGTCCTGGGAGTAAAAGAACCGGACCTGGCTTTCTACATCCTGCTTTTCAAGGTTTTCCAAGGACTTGGACTTGGACTGAGCTTGCCTTCTGTTAGGAAGTCTCAGGGACATCAAAGACTTCATCTGCCAGTGCCTGGGCGCTTCTGCTGAGTCCTAACTTGACAAGTGGCACCAACTCCAGTCCCTGGGCCCTTAGAATTGCAAGCTGGTGGTCTGAAGGAGAAAATCTACGCATCAACTCCAGAAGAATTGATGAACCACCTGTCTTGCGGCTGAAAAATCGGTGCAGCGCCAGTCTCGCAGCTGCAGAATTGACACAGTGCCTGTTTGACCATGGACCCATCAACACAGTGTGTCTGGATTTTCCATGCATCATTCTTGGGTGCCACTTGTTCACTGACCCCGCTCCTCAGTGAGGAACCGAATCTGCATGTCTAGAAATCAATGCATCCCCTTTCTTGCAAGGAACGAATCAATGCATCAACTCCCCTGCCAGTAAGGAACCAACATATCGCCTTACCTGCAAGGAAAGAATCAACACATCACCTCCCCTGAGCAGTAAGGAACCGACTCATTGCTTTGCTTTTCTGGCACCTCACCTGTAGCCCGCATCGTCTTTGTTTGTAATGCATCCGAGGTACTTTGAGCTTAAGAGATACATTAATTGATTCCTATGGATTAAGACTTGCTTAAACATTTATAAAGATATATTGTGACTTGTGTATGTTGGATTTGTATCATTTTGGTATTGTTTTACTCAGATAAATATTGGCTTTTTCTCTAAAAAGGTGTGGAGTATTTTTGTAGTGTTTTCACTTTGTTACTGTATGTGTGTGTGTTTGTGTCTACAAATACTTTACACATTGCCTCTTAGATAAGCCATACTGCTTTTGCCTAGCTATCAAGGGGATGTGCAGGGGTTATTTTAGCTGGGTAACTCCCTTAGTTAGTGAGTGAGGGTCCCTATTTGGACAAGGTGCAAACCACTGCCTACTAGAGTTCTCATTTCTAGAATGTATGAATTATTGATTGCTTACTCTACTCATTGATTAACTGATAAATGATTTTGAAGAAAATAATACTGAATTGATAAAGATGAGCTTCTAAATGATTTATTAATAAAGCTCTTAAACTCACACCATACTTTCAATGACTGAGAATACGATTGAAAACTGTTGCAATCAATTAATTTATATACAGCCAAAGATTTGTAGTGGCACACGTTTATGTCATAAGACAATTACAAAATAATAGCATATGTCAAAACAAAGTCCATAATATATCTATCACCAACAATGAAAACAAAATGTTTATTTCTATATGGATTATTGTGTTCCAAATGAAAATCACATCTCCAATCTACAAAAGATGAGCAATTGTGTTCCAAACGAAATCCACATTCTCAATGCTCAAAAGTAGCTCCAAATTCCACATTGTTCTTCAAAAGAAAATCACATTTCCAATCTTCGAGAATGTTCTTAAACTCCACTGGCTTGTCAACACGTGTTTCGTCCGGGGATTACACCTAGACTTCCTCAGGACCTCCTATAACAACATTCCCATGTATATCAAATAATTAAAATATATAGGTTATAATTAAAATCCCACCTTTCTTAGTGAATAACAAAATGTACATGCTTTTTAGTGGAAACCGTACCCCAATGCATTATGTGTCCCTGGCATTATCCATTATCTGTTCTTACTCTTATAAAACCTATTATTGTGTAAAATACTCCAAAGATTTTTTATTTCTATTATTGTCCAAAATTAGCCATTCATATATGTACTAAACCATCCCTATTAAACCTCGAGTCTGTGTAGAAAAAGATAAAAGATTGCAAGATGCAGAACATTCCAAAATTTCAAGTGACATGCTCAAAAACAATGAAAATAAGGCCCGCCTAAACATGCTGCAAAAATTGTGCAAAGATTTGTGCAAACCCATCATGCTACCTCATATCCAAGTATATTGCTGTGCCCTTGATAGGTAACCATTAAACTTTCTACCTTATTTTTATAGATTCTGTTCACATTCCAAATCCAAATGTCAAAAGCACGTGACGGTAAACCTAAGAGAAAAATTCACCTATTAGTGCCCTCTAAATCACACCCCTAGAATTACATCTAAAGCAGATATTGCCGTCACCCTTAGCGCTCACCTGACATAAACGCGATCTTGACTTATTAGTTAAATCACAATTGGATGCCTCATTCGCATGTTAGTTGGCGTATCCTAAATTAGTAACAATACAAAGAATCCATTCATTAGCTACCATTAATGCCATGTGCTACGCATGGACAGCAAAAGCAATCTTTGCTCCGCTGCAACTTCTCACCTGTTTAATTTCCTGATATTCAAAAGGTACCTGATTCTGGCCCTCCGCGAGTACGCTGGATGCCTATGCGGAAAAGGGAAAAGTTCCTGCTGCGCCATATTTAAAAGGCGCGGTTGCACACATAATAATAGAGAAAGGACTACTGTGCGTAGGAAAACCAGAAGCGAAATAAAAAGCAGACTATTCCATATTACTCCACTGCCCTGTACCGTTTCACCGCACTATACCAGTTTCACAGATTGCTCAAATCGTTTCCAAACTAGCTCATATTGAGATATCTTGTTTGCCCTACTCTTATTCTCCCAATATTTGATATTAATCAATATTAATTGAAATAATAGTGAATCCGATATACAAAGTCAGAGTAAACGGCCATGAAATAATATGTTTATCTGTTACTGGTCCTGTTTCTTTTACAAAGCTTGACATATTATAATGTGATGAAAGTACACATTCGGGTTTTCACTTCTAATAATATCCCAATGTTTAGTATATATCCTTCACTGCACAACCGGTACACTATCCCAGGGCTTTAAATAATTTTGTGCTATGACACACAACCAGAGTCAAGCCTCTTGTTGGGTTGCTACTGATTACCATGTATAATCTAATGTGCAGAGGTTATCCAACACTGCCACAAAGGCAATCTTATTCTGCTGCTTCCATACTTTATAATCTTTCCCTATCTACACAGCACTTATTTGTCACCAAGAAAATATTCCATCTCATGATCCGAGTTTAGACATCGCTCTACGGCTCCTAACTGTATAATCCATGTGGATTCTCTTCTTCTTAAAGCCACTTCTCTATTACCACCTCGTGGGTTTATTCCACAGTAGTCAAAGCCAAAAAACTTGAATTTTTTATGAATTCCTTGTGCGTCACAGACCTTCATATGAGAAGCTATGGGATACCGCTCATCTTCCTGCCTTATCGCTCTCCAGTGTTCAGATATTCTCATTTTCAGTGGGCGAATGGTACTGCCCACATATATTTTATTACATTGGCAAATAAGCATATATACCACATAGTTAGTGTTGCAATCTATATGTGATTTTATGTCATATTTTCTACCATCAGTACCATGATGGTCTCTCTTAGCCTGCCATGCCCACCTACACATTGCACAGCTGCCACACTTATAAAAGCCCAAGTTACGTGAGTAAAGCCAACTCGGTTTAATTGTATCAGATAGGTAACTAGGACTAAGAATATTATTAAGGGTGTTGCCTCTCCTATATGAGACCACTGGTTTATTACCGATATATCTCCTTAGTGTTTCAGCCTGAGTAAGTATAGCCCAGTACTTCCTCATAATTCTCAATAATTTCTGTGAGTTCTCTGTATAATCCAAAACGATCCTCACCTTCTGATTTGTGCTCTCTTTATTCTTTCTCTCTTTCTGTCCAAAGGGCTGCAGTGTCTGTGAACAAGATTTTTCAAGACTCTACGTTGAGACTTACGTATAACATCCTCCGAGTAACCTCTGACAGTAAATCTAAGTCCCATGTCTTCAATAGCCTTACGAAAATCAAAATTTCTGCTGCAGTTTCGTCTCGCTCTAACCATTTCTCCTAATGGTATAGCCTCTTTTGATGTTTGGGATGCGCACTAGTTGCGTATAACAAGGTATTACATGAAGTTGGTTTTCGGTATAACCTGCTCTCTATCTTGTTATTTTCCACAAACAATTCAACATCTAAAAACTTCTATACAAGTTGTAATGTATTTGTGTGTAAATTTGATATTTACCTCATTGTTGTTAAGATAGTTACAAAAATTCTCTAATGTTTCCACATCTCCTGTCCATAACATAAAACAATCATCGATGTATCTTCCCCAATATAAGTTGCGTGTCTGCCATGAGGCTGCCCCCCGGACCCCACACCCAGTTCTCCTCAAACCACCCCATAAACAGGTTCGCGTATGAGGGAGAGTATCTAGAACCCATTCCAACCCCCTGTTTTTGTTTATACCAATCTCTCTTGAAAAGAAAATAGTTGTTATTCAAAATAAAGTCAATCATACTTAGTATCATATGCGTGTGTTCCATCAAACTAGCTGATCTTCTATTAAGAATATTTTCATTTGCTTTGATTCCACATTCATGTTGTATAGAAGTGTACAATGCTACCACATCCAAAGTCACCATGATCATACCCGGTTCCCACTGAATATCTGATAACAAACTCAGTATGTGTTTTGTGTCCTTTATATATGAAGGCAAATTGCATACAAAGGGTTGCAAAATAATGTCCACAAATACCGATAATCTCTCAGTGGGACCCCCATACCCGAAACTATCGGTCTTCCTGGTGGAAATTCAGACTGTTTGTGTATTTTAGGCAGTGTGTACAAGCATGGAAATTTAGGACGACGTACCTGTAAATATAGATATTCTTCCTCATCCATTAAGTTCTTATCCTGCCAGCTTTTTAATAGTCCATTTATTTTATCCGTTACTACTGATACCGGATTATATGAAAGCTTTTCATAACAATTGGTGTCACTTAGTTGTGTGTAAATCTCATTTTCATAATCTACACGGTTCATCACCACTATATTCCCACCCTTGTCTGCTCTTTTAATGATTAGGTCTTCATCAGATTTGAGAGTTTTCAATGCAATATACTCTTCATGCTTCAAATTGCGTTTTCCCCATTGCTTCTTCTTCATCCGCTCTTTGTCCATATCGTGCCACACCAATTAGAAAAATGTCTCAATATTGTTGTCCATTGCCAATCCCGGTGTCCAAGTGGATCTTTTATCTAAGTCCACTTGTGACATGTGCATCAGATAATACGTTCAAGTCATGTAACACTGATGAAGTGGTTGTTGGATACTCTTCATAGTCTGTAATGGACATCAATGCCACAGTATCATACACATCCTGTATCGATAGTTCACTGTAAGTCGGTCTAGCTTGTGAGGCTACCCCTGCTGTTGTCACTTGTGTGTCAAAATATTTTTTCAATTTGAACTTTCTAACAAATTTTAATAAATTAATTTTAGATTTACATGTGTCACCCAGAGATATTGGGCAGAATCCTAATCCTTTATTCAAAAGTTGCAACATATCACATGATAACTCTTTACCAGACAGGTTAACCACATTGTTCTCAGTCTCTGCATACATACTTATGTATTTTTGTCCCGTGATCTCGTTTTTATGCCCAAGTATGTTTCGACTTTTCCTTCCTCTTTTCCCTCTTCTTGTCTTCCTCCCCAATTTCTTTTTTGATTCTGTTCTCAATTTCCCTGTTTTATTCTCTTTAGCTCCTGTAAAAAAGCCCCACCTTGCGTATCTGATCTGGTACGTGCTTCAATTCCCTCTGTATCACTTGCGCTGGTTGTCAAACTACTTCTAGATGTTGTCACAGAGTCTAACGAATTCGTAGACTCAGCTGTGGATACCACATTCCTTATTAGGTGGTCATATTTACGTGAGAAGGTGAATACTCTGCCATTCGAATAATCCAATTCATCTCTCTTCAATTTCCTAGCTTTTCTATGCTTGATCTCATCTTGAAATTTCATAATCACATCATTTAAAATTCCATCGTTCTTTTCTGGAGCTTCTTTCAAATTCAAATCACTTATCTCTTTTTCTAATATTTCAATTTCAGATTGTAGTTTAACAACTTTTCTTTCCGCGCTTTCTATTAAAATATCCATGAGTTTAATTGAATTTGATTTTAATTCATCCTCCCACCTCACCAGAAGATCTAGGTCCTCGTATGTAGGAAGAATATGTGAACGTAAGCCCCTGGGTATTCTATCTAATTCCTTGTATTGCTTAAGTGTGACTGCATCCCACCATCTAGACATTTCATTTTTCTTCAACTTCTCTAATCTAACGAATTTGTCCCTAAGACCCTCCTTGTTCCTACGGATTCCACTGCTAGTTGCCTGCCGCACTGTATATCCACTATTCAAGTTACTGAAAAGTGCCTCCGCTATTCTCACTATTTGAGTATTTTACACAATAATAGGATTTATAAGAGTAAGAACAGATAATGGATAATGCCAGGGACACATAATGCATTGGGGTACGGTTTCCACTAAAAAGCATGTACATTTTGTTATTCACTAAGAAAGGTGGGATTTTAATTATAACCTATATGTTTTAATGATTTGATATATATGGGAATGTTGTTATAGGAGGTCCTGAGGAAGTCTAGGGGTAATCCCCGGACGAAACACGTGTTGACAAGCCAGTGGAGTTTAAGGACATTCTCGAAGTTCAGAAATTTGATTTACTTTTGAAGAACAATGTGGAATTTGGAACTACTTTTGAACATTGAGAATGTGGATTTCGTTTGGAACACAATTGCTCATCTTTGGTAGATTGGAGATGTCATTTTCATTTGGAACACAATAATCCATATAGAAATAAACATTTTGTTTTCATTGTTGGTGATAGATATATTATGGACTTTGTTTTGACATATGCTATTATTTTGTAATTGTCTTATGATATAAACGTGTGCCACTACTAATCTTTGGATGTCGAATAACTTTCAGTTATCGTATGGGGTTTAATGGGGGTGAAGCCCGAGTTAGAGGCACCGTGTATCGGGATTAATCGGGGGGATTTTGTGAGAGAGAGGGCCAGTTACTCGTTAGTATTCACCCTCGTCTAGTTAGATTGTAATTTATACACAGCTCCTGGTTAATTTCAACTAACGTCAAATATCTATTTGGCCTAGCAGCTGGGATGTCACCTTGACAAGTTGGTAAGACTTTCCCATGAACTGGTAATTGTGAACCAATGTCCCAGCGCTCCAGCAAAGTTGGTAGTGAGAGGACGGTTTATATTATGACAAAGAGCAGCTGTAATCAATTGCCCTAATTTAGAGAGATGCCTATGTCCCAAAGCTTGAATTTTGAAAATTGGCAGATTGCAGTTTCGAAGGTGGTTGCAGAACTGGAGGTATGAGTATCAATAGGCTCATGCGTTGCAATTGTTTTGATTATTGAGATTTTTGATTATGTGTGTTCATTGTCAAGAAGTTGAAGCGGTTATTGGACTAAGAAGTAGGCCAAGATCCCGGGATAGATAAAGATAAATAAGAGTTGTTTTATGGCTTTCTTGTCTGCTGCAAATTTGTGGTGCAGGTCATGAGGTACTGTTGGCTGCACAATTGAGATAGGGACTGTAATAATTAGTTTTGATTGTACTAATAGTGATCAATTTTAGCTGACCCTGATGCGCAAAGGTGAAGTTGCATTGATTCAGGTGATTTCCTGCTGGTTGAGATTTCATTTGCAAGTATGGAAACTCTTCCTGATTGCAAAAAGTCAAAGGGTGTAAAAACCTGAATACTCCAGTTACTGAATTGCCTTTTTTTTTTTTTAGAGGAGCAGACAAAGAATGTTATTTTATATTGCATACAGTTATAGAATTATAGCATTGTTTTCACGAGAAAATTGTAAAGGAGGGTAAGCCACTTCAAGGAGTGAGTTGTTACGTAATTTATTCTGCACTGGGATTGGTCAGTTGGGGTGAAGTGCCGCACTGTGATTGGAAGAAGCGCTAATTAAGAAATTAACATATACAGAACGGAATCAAAACATTTGTGAATCAAAACATTTGTGATTTGAATTGAATTGTTCAAAATATTGTTCATTAATTCAGAAACATGAAATGTATAAAATCTTTTAAAGGCTTGGTGAGAGGGGGTGTGACAATTCTGGTAGGGGAAGGTAAAGAGGTGCCTCCTGAGGGTACACCAGCACATTATATGACAGGGATACACATATTTGTGGCTTCGTCAATGGTGCAAGATCACTGACCAGGAAAGGCCCTTTGAGCTTCCCAAAATATGGTACATTTGAGAATAGAATTATTGATAGGTTGAGGGAAAAACTTTGTGAACCTACCCAATATGAGGCATTATGTGCTTGGAAGAAGGTTGCTCATGCTAAGGAGAGAGGGAAATACAAGAATAAGGTAAAAAGAGTAATGCGTAATAATGCAGATGCTTGATGGGATTAACAACAACAGAGCTAGAGGAAAGTTATAGTTGAGGGAACTAGATTATATCCAGCAATTACCTATAAGAAATCTGAAAAGCCTGACAAACCAACAAAGTCAGAAGCTAAGGGAAATCAAAATGAAAAAGACGGAAAGAAATTAGACTCCGAAAGTGATTCAGGGGGTGACATTTTGAACAAATCAATGGCTTCGCATCCACCACCTTATGTGGCTCTTGATACTGAGAGTATTCCAACATCTAATGTGACAGTGGCTACAGCCCCTGTTGAGCCAAATGCAATGGAAATTGAGAGACCATTACTAATTACACAGCCTGTTATGACACAGTCATTGTACAACCTGTTATTACAAATACTGTGCCCACTCGAGTTGACAATGTCACAACACTGATGCCTCCATGTGTTACTGCTTCGATTGTAACTGTAACAGACCTCTTACTAGAGTTAGAACAGTACAGTCATTAGAGATTTGTAAAGCAACTGCTCTGATTAATATTGTCCAAAATACTGTAACTTAAGGAGCTGTTGGACAAGCATCTGCCACAGGATTTATCCCAACTTCGCAAAACTCACAGATTGTTGCTTGGACACCACCACAAACTATTTAGTCATTGAGGGAGGTGAAGAGAATTGCCCTTATAACACCTTTAGCCAAGGGAGAGACACATTTTTTTGAAGATGGGATTTTCCCCTATGGTTTGAAGAACCAGTAGAAAATTAAAAGACAGGAACTACATAACATCAGGTTCTCGCCATACAAGAGGCACAGAAGGAGTGACCATTAAATGTCCCAAGATTAAAGGTGTAACTAGAGGAAATAATCAGGGGAAGTTTAGATTTTGAGCATGTGAACCAGTACCAAGAAAAATAATCAGTCTACATATGAAAAGAAATTACAAGGCATGCTGCTACTACACCTGATAAATTAACTGAACTGGTGAACAAACTTTAATTTGATCTCTCAAAGAGTCAACCATTACAGAGAAGTTACAGGATACAACTGGATGGTGAAGCCATTGAGACAATTCATTCTTCAGGAATGTGATTACACATTACTGAATTAGTAAAATGCATTCACAAATGAAGTACATTTTAAAAATTAGATAGTAAATAGGCCAAGAAACATGAAAAGATGAAGAAACAGGAAAAGGCAGCTGGAGTAAATGGTAAACCATCTCCAGGTCCTCCAGTTGAACAATGAGCTTCAGCTTATCCAATGAGAGATACCAGGTGTACTGTATGTTCATGTGCAATGGACTAGGGGAGATCTTGAAGCATTTATTAATAATTTTAAAAAAGAATAGAGAATCCTATGCAATGGTATACACAGGTTGAAAGATTTGTTAAGGTTTCCATGGAAGGATTTGAATATCTTCTTTGATAAAGAGAATTCAACAACAGCCAAAAGAGTCAGTGCATAAATATTGAGAGATTGTTGAAAACCTTTCAGCGGCATAATGATCAGTCACAACTAGATCAAGGTGATATGGGTTTCTTTGAGACACAGTTTGTTATTGGATTGAGATCAGAGATCAGGCAACATTTACATAAGAGTGTACTATGCTGGTAGACAAGGCCATTAGATGAGACCCTGAGGTATGCAAAATAGTGTAGCGATGAGCAAGAAATGAAACAGAGGAAGCATAAGGAGAAGTTTATGTTGGCTCAGATGAAATTGGCACTGGAAAGTATTCAGAGTCAGTCATTTATAGGGAACTTCGGTGGAATTCAGGGTGTTGGTTTTCAAGCTGCAATGCAAGGTGTTCAGGGGATATGATGGTTCCACAGGAAAGGTTAAGGAATTCCGATTAAACACAAATTCTGATAACGTTGAAGATAACAACTCCTTGTCATTTTTGTACCAAGATCAGGCATTGGAAGAGGGAGTACACTGAATCCAGATAGAGTGAATTGAGTTAATCATATGCAAGGAGGGAAACAAATGCAAATGCAGAATGTACTCGTTCAGCAAATGCCGATGCAAACAGAGGATCCAAGGATGGAAGTCCTGCAAGCACCAATGACCACACAGAAGATGGGTGACCCCAGATTTAATATGAATCAGATGCTCAGAGCAAACGCAAACCCATTCCAGAATCAGAACCAATTTCAACAATTCCCTGAGCTGGACCGTAACATCTTTGGCTCTGACAATTCACAACGATGATGCCTTGCGGGGAGGAAGACTGCTGTCTTGCTGCAATCTTAGAGGTAGACCAGAATGGTCCATCCGCAGAAGGTGAGGTATCATTTTTGATTGATACTGGTGCTACCCATTACACTATTAGAGCAGAGGAAGTTCCAAACCTACCCCTCTCGGGAAAGAATATCAAAGTTGTAAGAGTTACAAATCAACAGATCACAAATCCAGTTTCAGAAAAATTCCCAGTAAAAATAGGTTCATTTAAATAAAAACACTGGTTCATGGTGTGTGATTCAAGTCTTGTAAACCTGCTAGGAGGAGATTTATTGTGCATGTTAAATTGCACAGCATACTGTATACTGGATGGTGTTGAATTCAAACATTTAATGAGTATGTCACTTTTAAGTTAGCCCAACAGGAAACTGTAGGATTATATCCAGTGAGGACAGTGCAAGAATAGCCCTCTGTTTGTAGAGAGACTGTGAATCCAGAAGTACGGGATCTTTTAGGAAAAAACATTGGACTAATAAAACGTAGAAAACATGTGTGCATCACAGTAAAATCAAACACATTTTTTCCAAGAACACCACCATACAATTTGAAGCCAGACACAGTGGCAGGGATAACACCATAACTGAAGACATGTTGAGAAAAAGCATCCTGGGAGAGATCATTAGGAGCCTTTATAATACCCTAACAGTGGGCATACAGAAACCCAATGGTGAATACAGAATAGTGTAGGACCTTTGAAAAATTAATAACATTTGTGTTCCATAGTACCAAATCCAGCCACCATCCTTTTCCAAATTATGTGCACTGCAGAATGATTTACAATTCTGGATCTCTGCCCACCTTTCTTTTTGGTACAATTGCATGAAGACATTTCTTATTCTCTTTCATGTTTCAAGAGAGAATTTTAACCTGGTGTAGGCAGTTAGCTCTGCATATACTATCTCAAAGTGAGAGATAGTGTGCACAGAGTCCAAGGGTTCCCCTTAGAGGTTGATAGTGGCAAAATTAGATAATTCTAATGCTCCATTTTGTGGTAGTGTAGTTCGAGCAGTCAGCTTATCAGAGGGTAGTGTTAAGCATTTGTTGTACACACACAGGCAATAAATGAGGAACACACACTCAAAGACTTAACTCCAGGCCAATAGTTTTTATACAGAAAAATATATTTTCTTAATTTATTTTAGAACCCAAGATTCAAGATTTGAAGTAAATACATAAAATGCAAGGTACTCCACACAGGTAAGTAAGGAACTTTGAATTAGAGCAGTAACATACACAGAATAGGTTAAAATTGCAATAAGCTATTTTGAAAGTGGACACTGCAAAAATCAATAGTTCCTGGGGGAGGTAAGTATTGGTTAATTTCTCAGGTAAGTAAAGCACTTGCAAGTTCAGTTTCCTAGGCACAGGCAGCCCACCGTTGGGGGTTCAAGGCAACCCCAAAGCCACCGCACCAGCAACACAGGGCCAATCAGGAGCAGAGGTCAAAGGAGGGCCCAAAACATATAGGTGCCTACGGAGAATAAGGGTACTCCGGTTCCAGTCTGCCAACAGGTAAGTACCTGCGTCTTCAGAGGGCACACCAGGGGTTTTTTGTAGAGCACTAGGGGGGGCACAAACAGGCACACAGAACACACCCTCAGCAGCACAGGGGCGGCCAGGTGCAGTGTGCTTAGCAGGAGTTGGGTTTTCAATGGAAGTCAATGGAGGGACCCGGGGGTCACTCTAGCGGTACAGGCAGGCCATAGGGGGGGCTTCTCGGGCCAGCCACTCACTGGGCTAGGCAGAGGGTCGCCTGATGGTCACTCCTGCACTGTAGTTCGGTTCCTTTTGATCCTGGGGGCTGCGGGTGCAGTGCTTGGTCCAGGCATTGGTTTCTTTGTTCCAGGCAGTTGCAGTCAGGGGGAGCCTCTGGATCCTCTCTGCATGCGTCGCTGTGGGGGAAGAGGGGTCGTCTCAGGTTACTCACGTAGTTGCAGTCACCTGGGAGTCCTCTCTGCAGTGTTAGTTCTCTGAGGCTCGAGCCGGGGGCATCGGGTGCAGAGTGTGAAGTCTCACGCTTCCAGCGGGAAGAGTGAGGTCTTTGAAAATTACTAAAAAGTTGCAAAGTTGTTGCTGTTTTTGAACAGTGCCGCTGTTCTCTGGAGTTTCTTGGTCCTTCGGTTCAGGGCAGTCCTCTGAGGCTTCAGAGGTCGCTGGTCCCTGTCGGATGCATCGCTGTGCAGGTTCTTTGAGTCTGGAGACAAGCCGGTTGGGCTGGGGCTAAGTCAGTTGTCGTCTCCATCGTCTATGCAGGGCTTTCAGGTCAGCAGTCCTTCTTCTTGTTGTAGGTTGCAGGAATCTGATTTCCTGGGTTCTGGGTCACCCCTAAATACTAGATTTAGGGGCATGTTTAGGTCAGGAGGGCAGTAGCCAATGTCTACTGTCCTGGAGGGTGGCTACACCCTCTTTGTGCCTTCTCCCTGAGGGGAGAGGAGCACATCCCTAATCCTATTGGGGGAATCCTCCAATCTCAAGATGGAGGATTTCTAAAGGCAGGGGTCACCTCAGCTCAGGACACCTTAGCTGCCTCATTGTCTCCTCCAGCCTTGCGCCAAAAGTGGGGGCAGTGGCTGGAGGGGAGGGCATCTCCACTAGCTGGGATGCCCTGGGGTGCTGTAACAAAAGGCATGAGCCTTTGAGGCTCACCGCCAGGTGTTACAGTTCCTACAGGGGGAGGTGAGAAGCACCTCCACCCAGTACAGGCTTTGTTCCTGGCCACAGAGTGACAAAGGCACTCTCCCCATGTGGCCAGAAACTCGTCTGGTTGTGGCAGGCTAGCAGAAACTGGTAGGCCTAGCACTAGGAGTCAGACTGGTATTCAGGGGGCATCTCTAAGATGCCCTCTGGGTGCATTTTACAATAGATTCCACACTGGCATCAGTGTGCATTTATTGTGCTGAGAAGTTTGATACCAAATTTCCCAGATTTCAGTGTAGCCATACTGGAACTGTGGAGTTCATGTTTGACAAACTCCCAGACCATATACTTTTTATGGCTACCCTGCACTTACAATGTCTAAGGTTTTGCTTAGACATTGTAAGGGCCTAGTGCTCATGCACATATGACCTCACCTGTGGTATAGTGCACCCTGTCTTAGGGCTATAAGGCCTGCTAGAGGGGTGACTTACCTATGCCACAGGCAGTGTGAGGTGGGCATGGCACTCTGAGGGGGAGTGCCATGTCGACTTAGTCATTTTCTCCCCACCAGCACACACAAGCTGTGAGGCAGTGTGCTTGTGCTGAGTGAGGGGTCCCCAGGGTGGCATAAGACATGCTCCAGCCCTTAGAGACCTTCCCTGGCATCAGGGCCCTTGGTACCAGGAGTACCATTTACAAGGGACTTATCTGTGTGCCAGAGCTGTGCCAATTGTGGGAACAAAGGTACAGTTTAGGGCAAGACCACTGGTGCTGGGGCCTGGTTAGCAGGGCCCCAGCACACTTTCAATCATAACTGACATCAACAAAAGGCAAAAAGTCAGGTGGTAACCATGTCAAGGAGGCATTTCCTTACACCTGGTGTAAAGTTCCACAAGAGTATACCTAAAGTCCTTCCATTTTTGATCAGATTCTAAAGAAGAATCTTAAATCCTTATAGGTGCCCTGTGATTCAGTCTTGATATAGTACTTTGAGGACCTACTTGTGACATTGAGGACTCAAGAAGCAGGTAAACAGGATACCAATACCCTGCTGAATCATCTTGCTGAAAACAGACATAAAGGCCCTCATTAGGACACTGGCGATGAGTGATAAAGTGGCGGTAATACCGCCAACAGGCTGGCGGTAATTACCGCCAAATTATGACCATGGCAATGAGAGCTCCACCAAATTATGACCATGGCGGTGAGAACTCCCATAGACAGCCATCCGTCAGGGCGTTAACACCACTGACCACGGCGGTAGCCCTCAACAGCAAGGTGGAAGACAAAGTACAGCCCACCATTTCATGACAAAGGAAATCGCCACGATTTCTAGGACGGTACCAACGCCATCAAAAGCCTTGCGGAAACACATCACAGAAGACCAAAGACTCACCATCGGAGACACAGAGAAGTACAAAGCCGCCATGGAACCGGAACTGCAAGTCTCCCCATGCTCATCTATGCCATGCTCCACCTGGAACACCAACGGCGACGAAGACAACGACGGTGAGTACAGCCGCCTAGCACACAAAGGAGGGAGGGAGGAAAAGGAGAGTGACACACACACGCACGACACACACCCGACACACACACAATACACACAACCAGCTACAGACGAAAAACAATGGCACACACCACACAGCATAATAATGCAAGGACAACAAAAATGTAATAATGAGAATGTATTGATTGTGAACAGCTACCAAATGAACCAATTCTAAGAAAAACAGATATGTACAAATGTACACAAATGGCCAATGCCCAGTCCAAAGTACTAAGGGCCAACATGGCCACAGGGCACAGACCAACACCCAGTTTGAATCCTTACATCATTCAGATAGAACTCCGCAGGGGCATCAGTTTGCAAGTGGGCAGGGACCTCAGGGGGATGAGGGGTGGTGGGCACCTCAGCCAAATACGGGAACATGCCCACTGGTTCTCTAAGGGGCTCCATGCCCATTTCTCACTGCTGGGGAGTGCAAGTTCACAGTATCTCAGGTGGGGAACATGCCCCCTGGTTCTGGAGGGGGCTTCATGCCCATATCCCTCTGCTGGGAGTGCAAGTTCACAGTCTCTCAGGTGGGGAACAGGCCCATTGGTTATGGAGGAGGCTTTATGCCCATTTCTCTGTGTTGGGGAGTGCAAGGTCACAGTCTCTTAGGAGGAGAACATGCCCACTGGTTCTGGAGGGGACTCCATGCCCATTTCTCTCTGCTAGGGGGTGCAAGGTCACAGTCTATCAGGTGGGGAACATGCCCACTGGTTCTGGAGGTGGCTCCATGCCCATTTTCTCACTGCTGGGAGTGCGAGGTCACAGTCTCTAAGGTGGGGAACATACCCACTGCTTCTGGAAGGGGCTCCATGCCCATTCCCCTCTGCTGGGGAGTGTAGGGTCACAGTCTCTCAGGTGGGGAACATGCCCACTTGTTCTGGAGGGGGATCCATGCCAATTTCTCACTGCTGGGGAGTGCAAGGTCACAGTCTCCCAGGTGGGGAGCATGCCCACTGCTTCTGGTGGAGGGGCCTTGTATAGCAGTCCCTGGAGGGTGCCCTACATGTCCTCCACTGGTGGTGAGGGCTGCACGGTGTCATCTGGAGGTGAGGGCTGCACTGTCTGAGCAGGTGAAGATACCTCCTGGGCAGACTCGTCTGGAGGTGAGGGCTGCATTATCTCAGCAGGTTAAGGTGCCTCCTGGGCAGCCTCTGAAGGAGGAGTAGGCTGCACTTCCTCAGCTGGCAGTGAGGGCTCCGTGACCACTGGTGGTGGTGGTGCCACCCTGACAGCCTCTGCAGGAGGTGAGGGCTGTACTGTGTCAGCAGGTGAAGGTGCCTCCTGGGCAGCCTCTGCTGGAGGTGAGGGCTGAACTGTCACAGCAGGTGAAGGTGTCTCCTGGGCAGCCTCTTCAGGAGGAGTAGGCTGCACTTCCTCAGCTGGCGGTGAGGACTCCATGAGCACTGGTGGTGGTGTCACTCTGACAGCCTCTGCTGGAGTCAAGAGCTTCTTCCCCTTCATGGCAGGAGGTGTGGGATCCTTAGCCTTCCTGGCAGAGGTTGAGGGTGTGTTACCCTTCATAGCAGGATGTGCAGGCTCCTTAGCCTTCCTGGCAGGAGTCGAGGGCTTCTTCCCCTTCATGGCAGGAGGTGCGGGCTACATCCCCTTCATGGCAGGAGTTGAGGGCTTCTTCCCCTTCATGGCAGGAGGTGTGGGATCCTTTACCTTCCTGGCTGGTGGAGTGGGATCCTTCAGTGTCTTGCCACCACAACTAGGAGGTGCCTCCACTATCCACGTGGACTGTTTTGCTGAGGTGCTGGGCTGGGACGTTGGGACCCTGCTCTTACAGGTAAGATGGGGGGGGAGGGAAGAGGTCAAGTTGGGCAAGGAAAAGCTTCTTGGGACAGTGAGGCGGGATGAGGGAAGAGGGAGGAGGGATGGGAGTGGAGGTTGAGGGAGTGGTTGTTGGAGGTGTATGTCTGCTGGACTTGGGTGCAAGCTGCATGGGCAGTGTTCTGATGTGAAGTGGATGGCCGTTGGGTGTGTGAGTGCTGAATCGATCTCTGTTGGGCTGACAATCCACTGTGGATGCCCTCCAGGAATGCATTGCTGCATCTTGGATGCCAGCCCCTAGATGGCATTCACAATGTTGACTGCCCTACAGAGATGGATCTCAGAAGGTCAATAACCTCCTCACTCAGGGCAACAGGGCTCACTGGGGCAGGGCATGAGATGCCTGGGGCGAAGGAGATGCCCACCCTCCTGGGTGAGCGGGCACAGGCAACTAGCTGAGGGGCTACTGGGAGGGCGGTGCTGGTACGGGTGTGGCAGCTGTACCTGCAGCTGGGGTGGTCACAGAGGTGTCCGCCACAACCAGGGAGCTTCCATCGGAGGAGGTTGCAGAGTCTGTGTTGTCACCTCCTGTCTCTGCTGTGGTGCTCCCCTCAGCCTCCGTCCTACTGGTTCCCTCGGCATCATTGGACTCTGCCTCCAGGGTCCTGTGGGATGCAGCTCCCTCTGTTGCTGGTGCCTCTGCTCCTCTGCCAGATGATGCTAATGCACACATGGACAGGATGACAGACGAAACAAGCATTTGGAATGCAACGGGTCTTACATTTGCTCAAATTAGAGCTATTAGCGTTGTAAACTCCTAACTGGACTTTTCCTGCCACACAAATTACAAACAAAAAAAACACAGCACGATTACGCTGAAATTGAAAACGGAAAAACCGAGCGTGATTGCGCTTGTGCTGCGTGGAAAATAAAAAGATAAAGTAGTCCAGAAACCATGCTGAAAACATCGAGCCTTGAATGGTTTCAGTAGTTTACCGGTGCGGTGCCGGGGCTAAACAACGGAAAATTCATGACGTATGCATGCCTTTACAAATGAAAGCAAGCAGATTTTAAAAGGGAAGCCAACGAACCAATGAAAGTGACTGACGTGACATGGGCATGGTTAGAATCCCAAAGAGAGATTACAGCATGGGATGGAGCGCTTTGCGCTCATCCATAAAAGGGGGGAGAGAGAGAAAGGAAACACTGGGTCAATTACTGCACCAACACCAAGGTTGGCATACACAGCACCGTCATACACAGGGATCAGGATTAAGCACTATGCATCACACTGCCAGTGATTTGACTGGATGCTACGGCAAGATGAGATCCACACACCGCCGCCAACTGCACCCCTCCTGGGACCCACAAAGCCCTGACTGACATGGAATGCTAAAAAGCTAGGTTACCTGCATTTGCCATACACCCATTACCCTTGAACTGGATCATGCTGCAATGTCTGACCTGGCATTAAGGGGCACCCACTAACTGACACCCACCACCCGGATCCAAATTACCAATTATTGTAGTAATGCTCATTGTGCTCACCCCCTTGTGGCTGCTGTGATGCCCTCAAGCACCCATCCAGCTCTGGGTAGGCCACCGTCAGTATGTGGGCCATCAGGGGGGTCAGATTCCGAAGGGCACCCCTTTCTCATTGGGAGGCCATCCCCAGCTGGGCCTCCGCAGTCTTCCATGCCCAGCATCTCAGGTCATCCCACCGTTTCCGACAGTGGGTGCTCCGCCTGCCATAGACCACCAGGGTCCGCACATCCTTGGCGATGGCACACCATAATCTCTTCTTTTGATGGGCACTGACCTGCAGAGGTAATACAGACAGGAGGACACCATTACATATACAATCCAGCCTGTCACACATATGGCCCACCAATCCCGTTTCCATCACTATTGTCACACACATCACCCAGCACACACTATGTTCACCACCACAAGACATCCCCCCGATGACATGATGCTTGCACACACATCTCAATGTATCCTTCACAAATGCATTGTTTCCAAGGTGTACTCACCTGTTGGTCTGGAGGCCCATACAGCAGACCTTACTGGGGTAGGACCCATCCGCCAATCGCTCCAACTGCTCCGCAGTGAAGGCAGGGGCCTTTTCCCCAGACACACGGGTCATGGTAGGTTCCAGACAGAGGTCACAGCAGCACACGCAGCATAGGTGTTCTCCTGTTGAAGTTCAGGAAACAAGTGAGGAATCTGATGGAAAGTGGTGTCACGTCCGCGGCAGTGTACACCATCACTGCCGGTGCTGATCCCCATTGGCCACTATACTCCTTAGGGCCCTGCATTATCCAATGAGGATTTGCAAGACCGCCTTCCGCCACAACCCCAGTGTTGGCGCAGTTACCTCACTTCCACCTGTCCCTACATACAGGACAGGCAGTCGCCATTTCATGGTGGTGGACAATGGCCATATCAACCTTAACTGTGTCACAGCCTAGATTAGCACATACCTCGCCGTTCCCACTGTCCCATCTCATAAATGCACTATGTACAGTGAGGTGGTAGTTCCATTGTTCAAATTGTGATAGCCTACCCACTCTTGTGTCCCTTAGATACCTACTGCTGCGGATGAATAGGAAGAGGAGACAAACCCCGTGTAAAGACCCCTTGTGGACTTGGCTACACTGGAGGCCAGGCACATTATACTCACCTATACACTGGACAGGGTCACAATCACAGAGCTGTGTGCCCAATTGGAGCCTGACCTGACATCTGCTATCCGTCATCTGACTGGGATCCCCCCTCTTGTGCCATCAGTGCTCATTTCCTGTCAACCGGTTCTTTCCAAGTGACAGTGGGCTTGGCAGCAGAAATGTCACAGCCAATGTTTTCAATCATGCTGGCAAGAGTTTTGTCTGCCCTGGTAAAACACATGTGCAGCTACATAGCTTTCCCCCAGGTGGAAGATTTGGCCACTGTGAAGGCCGGGTTCTATACAATGGGACATATCCCCAATATTGTTGGGCCGTTTGACCGGACACATATTGCGTTAGTTCCCCCACCAGAATGAACAGGTGTTCAGGAATCGTAAGAGTTTCCACTCACTGAATGTGCAAATGCTGTGCCTGGTGGACCAGTACATCTCCCCGTCACTGCCAAGTATCCTGGGTCGGTGCATGACGCCTTTGTTCTGAGGAATAGCAGCATCCCAAATGTGATGGCCAAACTACAGAAGCACAGGGTGTGGCTAATAGGTGAGCCATGGTCCCCACCCACTGTATGTTAGTGTATGCCTTCAGGTGCCATCCCCATAGCATTGTGTGAGGCTAAATGTTGTCCCTCAATACTTGCAGGTGACTCTGGCTACCCAAACCTATCGTGGCTGCTGACCCCTGTGAGGAATGCCAGGACAGGGGATGAGGAACGTTATAATGAGGCACATGGGCGAACCAGAAGGATCATCGAGAGGACCTTCGGGCTCCTGAAGGCCAGGTTCAGGTGCCTCCATCTGACAGGTGGATCCCTGTGCTACTCACCCGGGAAGGTCTGCCAGATAGTAGTGGCATGCTGCATGTTGCACAACCTGGCCCTCGGATGGCATGCACCTTTTCTGCAGGAGGAGGAGGAGACTGGAGATGTCCCTGTGGCAGCAGTGGACCCTGAGGACAGTGAGGATGAAGAGGCAGAGGATGAGGACAACCGAACATCAGTTATACGTCAATACTTCCAATGACACACAGGTGAGAACTGAGCATTCCTCTGACTATTGATGTTTTCTGTGTGGCTTTTGCATCTCAACTTACTGTCACCTATGGCTTGTCCTTTTACAGATGTTGGTGAGAAAGCTACTGTGTACTGATGTGATGACTACAGACACCTACAGGTCATTATTTCTATGCTCTCACAGTGTTCAGATCATTTGCACTAGATGTGACTGTTTCCATAAATACACATTTTCAACACATAAAATATTAGTAGTCAAGTTGTGTTCAAGGGTGTTTACTGTAGAGCTATGAAATTGAGGGAAAAGTGAAGTGGAATGGGGTTATGGTGGAGGGAAGTCCAGGGTATTGTTCCAGTCTGTTTGTAGCACAGGTCCAGTGTCCAAGGGGCCATAGGAAGGGGAGCAATGGCAGTTCAAAGTGGACAAGGTGACAGTGTGGGACACAAGGGGGACAATCAGGAGAGTCTAATTTCCTGGCGGTGGTCTTGGCAAGTGTCTCTGGCTTCTGTCTGAGTCACAGGGAACGTTTGTGGGGTGGTTCACCTTCTGCAGGGGGAGGGGTGCTAGTGGCCTGTGGGTCATGATGTTGACCATGCCTGCAAGCACCCCTGCTATGGAGATCAAGGTGGTGTTGATGGCCTGCAAGTCCTCTATGATCCCCTAATACTGTTCCTCCTGCAGCGGCCTGTTCTCCTGCACGTTGTCAAGGATCTGGCCCATCGTGCCCTGGGAAAGTTGGTAGGCTCCCAGGATCTCGGTTAGTGCCTCCTGGAGAGTCGGTTCCCTGGGCCTGTCCTCCCCCTGGTGCACTGCGGTCCTCCCAGTGTCTCTGTTGCCTTGTGCCTGTATCCCCTGAATGGTGTGCCACTGCCACTGCACTGACCCCAGGTCCATGATTGTCCTGGGGGCAAGGTGTGGACTGGGGTCCCTGTACAGGTGGGCACACTGCTGGTTGATGTGTCCTGGGGTCAGAGGTGTGGGTATGCTGTGTGGGTGCTGTGGTGTTGGATACTGATGGGGGAGGCTCTGTGGTGGACTGTGAGTGGGCTGGAGTGTCCAGTGGTCCCTGATGGGCCAGGTTGTTAGTCCAGAGCCTGAAGTCCAGAGTTACTGTCATCACTGGGGGCATCTTCTGTTCGGGGACTGGATAGTAGTGGCACCTCCTCTACGCTGGGATTGGCTGGGACACCTGTGAGGATGTGAGTGATGTATTATGCTTCATGTCTGTGACATATTGTACATCCCTGGCTTCCCCTTTATCGTTGCTGTTGCCCTGCCACCTTTGTTTGTGTATGGTAATGTATTGTGGGATTGTTAGTTTCCCTATGCTGTGAATGCTTTAGTGATGGGTGTCCATGCAGGGCTGAGAGGGCTGTCCATGCATTGGTATGGCATGTAGGATTTGGCATTGGGGTTAGTCAGATGTGTAGGTGAGTGTGTGGGATGGAATGGAGTGATGGGAGTGAGGGTGAGGTGGTGTGATGGCATGCAGGTATGGGGGGGTGATAAGTAGTAAATATTGTCTCACCAGTGTCCAGTCCCCCGGCTCCTCCAGCGAGTCCCTCTGGATGCAGAGTAATGTCAAGACTTGCTCCTCCCATGCTGTGAGCTGTGGGGGAGGAGGTGGGGACCCACCGCCAGCCCTCTCTATGGCGAACTGGTGCCTTGCTGCCCTGGAACGTACCTTTCCCTGTAGGTCATTCCACCTCTTCCTGATGTTGATCCCTGTTCTTGGATGCTGTCCCATGGTGTTCACCCTGTTCACGATTCTCCACCATAGCCCCATCTTCCTAGCAATGGATATTTGCTGTACCTGTGCTCCAAACAGCTGTGGCTCTACCCTGACTATTTCCTCCACCATGACCCTTAACTCCTCAGTGAAATATGGGTATGATGTGGTGTGTGTTGGTAAGAGTGTGTTGAGTAATGTGGTACGGTATGTGATGTGGTGTGCGTGAGGGATGTATGGTGTATGTGGTGTATGTGTCTAGTTGTCTCTGTGCTGTTCGTGTCAATATCCTGGCAGTAATTGTTGTTCGTAAAGGGTTGTGGATAATGTGGGTGTGTGTTTTATGGTGCTGTTGGTGGGTGGGTGTGGTGTGTGTATGAGTGTCAGGTGTGTGTTTTTAGTATTGGCCAATGTAATGTTGTTTTGTATGTGGGTGTCCATTCTTAGAGCGGCAGTGTGTACCGCCAATGGTTTACCGCCGTTGAATGTCCGCCGTGGTTTTTCGTGGGTCATGATGTGATGGGTGTTGTTTTGTTGCCGTAATGGTATGGGTTTTGGTACCGCCACTTTAACACTGACATTTGGGCTGGCGGATTTATGTATGTGGCAGTATTCTGTCATAATATGGGGAACAGATATTCCCCACAGCGGCAGTATGTTGGCGACCGTCACCGTAACGGTAAGCGGGATTTACTGTCAATGTTAAAATGAGGGCCAAAGTGTCCTCAAACAAATTGTAGTACTATGAGAGAAATGTGCAGTACTGGGGACATGTCATTGAGAAAGAAGCAAGAAAGGTGTCACAAGAAAAGTGTCACAACATAAATCTTATTTGGCCAATAAGTTATGGTCTGAACAAATTGAGAGCAGGTGTGTCAATTGAACACATACCACCAATAATTGATGAGGAAACAGTCATGCACTATATATGAAACAGAAGAAGATCAACAGGCACAATGGAGATCAAAAAGAGCAAGATTACCTTGCTGGAGGTATTCTGCACCTGAATAATCTTACTACCTGAATCAGGTCCTGAATGCTCCAATATCTAATTTGGCTGATCTGAGCAAAGAACTGTTTGAACCCACTTAATATCACACTGAGAATAATATGTGGGAAAAGTTGCTGGAAAATATTTCTGAGAGAAACTTATCTTGAGAAAAGTTGTTGAATGAAATAGTGACTGAAATTAAAGACTGTCAAGTTACTAAGTAAAAGAATAAAGAAGATGTCCTTAGGCCTAAGGTTGCCGTAGAAGAGTAGGGATAACATTTTAGAGGAAGGTGGGGAAAGGTTAAGGATGACTATGCAAAGATTGCTGTAAATAAAGCTGAAAAACTAACTACACTAAAGAAAGAAATTGAGAAGCTGTTTGTAAAAACAACATAAAATCTAACTATTGGGATTTTTGTTGTTACACTTTTCCATTTTGAAAATATCTCACGTTTGACAAACTTGTGTTTCTTGACCAGAGCTAGCTGCAAGATAATTATGGGCATTACATTTTTTGTTGTAACATTAGAATTATATTAGCTATGAGTTATCTCACACCAGAGGCAGAAAAAACTAACTAAAAAAAACAACTCAAGATCTATGCCCATTACACACACATATGTCACACACATATGAGACTGATCAGGAGCGATTGAAGGCTGCATTTGTAAATTACATGAAAAAGTATTACATGATAAATGTTTTTTCTAGATTAGTGCAAGAGTATACACAAGCTTCAGACACAGAGGATTGTTATGTGTTCCCATTTACTTTTGCCTGCTACGGAAGTGGGGACATACCATCACATTCCTTTATCATATGTGATTTTATGTAGTAATTTGCTTAGCTTAGTAATTAGACAAGAAGATTTTAAATATTATTATTTCAATTGTGATTTGATTCTTTCTAAAGTTCCTTTAAAAAAAGAGCATGAATTTACACCCACAGGCAAAAGAAATGGACATTTCTTGGCCTTATTTCTTTCCATTCCTACCCATAGATAAAGTTAAGCAGATGCAAACAATCTAACTGTTTGCAAAAAGGAAGAAGGTAAGTTAAGAACGAAAATGGTTTATCCTAACTTAAAATTACGCAGGAGACAAAAAGAAAAGATTTGAGTTTACAAAAGAAGAAATCAAATTAGACAATGACATGCAGGGATTAGCAGTTGTGAATACGCATTCAAACTAATGGGAGCTAAATGAAACATTTTACAGGGAGAAGGGACAGTTATTTCTCAAGTTTCTTTCATTTGTGGACAGGATGCTTATCCAGCACACCTGAATGGCACGGTATATGCTATCTAGACCTAATATTTCCTAAAATGTTCCATGTAACCAAATATAGATGCTTTGATAATGACACCTTCACACAGACACCCACGTAGTGTGAAGGATGGAACGCAAATAGTTGGAGACATCTTTGGAGCGACTATCCCACCAGTGGGAGTTGTTTTAAATGACGAGAAAATCAGAAAGTGTTCAATTGTAGTAGACAAATTGGCAGCCAGCACACCTGGAGCATTATCAGTTGTAAATACTGAATGAGCTGCAATTAGATCCATGGTTTTGCATAACCCTTTAGCATTAGACATTTTACTCAAAGGTAAAGGTGGTGTCTGCAAAATGCTGAAAGCTCAGCATTTATATCCCGCTATACCTGACGAGAGTAAGAAGATTTTAGAATACACAAAGAATATTTCTGACCTGAACCATGAATTGGAAGCTGCCAGTGACTTCGACAGCTTAGTTGGAGGAGTTTCTACTATTGGTAATTGGTTTTCAACAGCAGGAGGAGGGAGTCTCAAATTAATAATAATGTGCCTGTTGATAGTCAGTATTTGCTTTCTGACCTTGTTCAGCTTTTATAAGGTTATCAAATGTTATCTTGAGAGGAGAAAGACAATTGAGAGAAATAAAAGAAGAAAGAGAGAAGTAGAAATTGATTATCATATTAGTAACAAATGCAAAAGACTTAAATTGTCAGAAAGCTTGGAAAGAAAAAGAAAAGACTCAACTGAAGAAGAAAATGAAATCTGATAATCAATTTGTGGAGAATTTGTAATGGTTACTATAACCATCAGATGGGGAAATTACACAAATAATGCAACATGAAATCTAATGCAGAATCAACATGCAGAATTAACATGTTGGCCTCATAAAAAAAAACATTGCTTTAAACTAATCACATACAAGACGGCCATAGTTACACGTATTTAGATGGAATAGCAGAAGCTGCATTTAATTTTATATTGACCAATGGCCGAGCTCAAGAATGTGAAGTGTAATATTTCCTAACCTTCTCATGGGCATCTGTTCCATAAAATGTATTAATTTGAATAAATCGCTGACATCTAACCTTACAAATGTTTCTGGTTAAACAATAAGTATTGTTGAATAATTAATAAAGACATTGTATTTTAGTGAGGTAATGTAGAAGCTTAAACACGAAAATGCAAACTCATGAGGCTAATCAATGGTGAGAACTAGACGCAAAGTCATACAGTGTATTGAAAATAATGTGCATCTTCCTTTACCACAATAACAGTTGTTGAAAAAATGAACAAGTAGTTATTTAGAAGATTAGACATGAGTGTTCTCATAGGCAAAATGTATTTTTCTGAATAAAAAATGTAATCATACAAAATGAAAAATAAGGACACTTTGTGATAAGAAATGACTGTGGTTACTTATTATTGCCATCTGCAGTATTGTATCCCAGAGAGGAGACATGCAGACATTGTACGCTGATTGGCTGACTGAAGAATAAAGAAGAAAAATGTTTCAAAAGCTTAAGATTGTGGCACCTATAATAATGCATGTTCCTACGGTAGGTTAGACAGATTACATACCCTTAGCCTTTGCCATTTTTCCTGTCCAAGACAGACCTAATTGTTTTTTTAAAGGTGTCTGAAGCAGCATTTATTAAAAAGTAAAACCTCTGATGTCTCAGCAATTAATTTGTAGCCAGATATGCCAGAACATTTGGATAATTCATGAAAAATGACTGACAATAACATTTCTGGTTTAGAAACATATCAAACAAAATAGCATCTGCATAGATGGTAAATCTGATTTGTTAATATTTAGGAATATCCAGAAATTGATTCATTCTATCAAGTAGGTAGTTCCCACCTGTAAGAGCGTGGCTGCCTAAGCAACGCCATCTTTGATAGCACGCTAGTGTTTCTCCCGTCCCTGTGGAGAATAAACTATTTATTTTGCATGCTGACGTGGCCGCGCAGTAGATGCAACAAAGGCAAGCCCGTCTGCACCTGTCCGCACACTGTTTGCGCACAGCGCCAGCCATGCTGCCGGATCCCCCAGAGATTCTACTGAATGTCGTGGAGGTAGGATAACATACACAAAGGAGCAGCTTTCAGCTCTCGATAAACAGCCGGTTCATGATAAGGGTGGCCAGAGTGATGGTAGTGTAGAAATCATTCACTCTGTGGAATCCGTCAATCTTTTCTTCCTAAAATGTGGTTTACTTAATACTAGATATTTAGTCAAACACAGAGAGCAGCTTAATTGTTTGATATCTAGTGAGAATTTTGATATTTGCTATATTACAGAGACTTGGACCTCTCCTAATCCCACCATTGATCTTGGCCTGGCATGCCCCGCAGGTTTCAACATCTTTCACAAGCCACGTGTTAATAAAAGGGGGAGTAAGGATTATCTTTAAAAATTGCTGGTGCTTAGAGCCTCTAAAACTAGATGAAATCCCGGGACTTGACATACTGGCCTTTTCCATGAACTACCATTAATTGAGATGATTGCAAATGTAGCATTGTCCCACTCTTAGTTTTTTGTATTAGGTGATTTTAATATGTGGGTGGAGGAATCTTCCCCTTCACCGGCCTACAGAGAGTTATTTAGCGCTTGCAATGTTTTTGATCTCAAACAGCTGATCTGCAGCCCTACTCAGATTACTGCCCACACGATAGACCTTATTTTCATGTCAGAAAGACTGGTGTCTGTCAAGATATCATACCACTCTGCTGGACTGACCATGCCTTGGTAACTTTCATTCTCCATGTTAAGATTCCAAAATTGGTAAATAAAATGAAGTTTTCTTTTACTACCACTTTTATAATACTTCCCTGAAACATTTAAAAGTAGTATGTGAACAGGCTGAGAAAAAATGGCTTAGCTCTTGGCAGGATGAAGATAAAGCTCTACTTAAATTTCACATGCAAAGGTACAAGAAGGCAATTAAGACAGCAAAAGCTGATTACCATGCCGCAGGAATTTGAATCACTCCAAATAATGCTAAAAAGGTTTTTGAAGTTGTAAGGGAATTGTCGAACCCAACCTGTATGGATAGAACCACAGTCCTGCCGCAGGAATTATGTGATAATTTTGTAAAATTCTTTGAGGAGAAGATAAATAAAATTTTAGAAGAGATTAGGGAAGTCTCCACTTCTGATAGACCAATAGCATCTGAGACAATCTCTGATATAGAGCTGGTTAATGCTTCTGCCTCTACAACCTCGGTCAACGCAGCAGTCCCTAACACTATCCTGTCCTATAGCAGCAGCATTTTAGTGAAATTTGCGGCCATCTCGGAAGAAGGGTTCCATGCTCTGGCCAAATCTATCACCTCAGGCTCCTCTTTGTATACATTTCCTAACAGAAGTTGGAAAAACTTGGCAGAAGAGTCCTTCCAGTTACTACGGTTAATGCATAATCAATCCCTGGACACTGGCATAGTTCCATTAAGCTGGAAAAAAAACAATTGTATCTCCCATTCTGAAGAAATCCTCAGTGGATCCAGCCCTTCCAGGCAATTATAGACCCCTCTCTTTGTTGCCCTTTCCAATTAAAATATTGGAGCAACATGTTAATAAAATTTTATCACAATACCTGGAATGCAACACCCTCCTGGAAGAAGATCAATTCCGCTTTCGCACGGGTCATGGAACCGACACAGCCCTCCTCAAGGCTCTTGATGAAGTACATATGATAGGAGATGATAGTAGATCAGCTCTAGTGATCCTGTTAGATCTAACTGCTGCGCTCAATGCGGTAAACCATGAAACACTCCTAGAAAGACTTCTTGGAGCAGGAGTACAGGGCAATGCTCTGAACTGGCTGCAATCTTACCTGTCAGAACGCAACCAAGCCATGGCTGTCCCCCTCCCTATTGATCTGCCTTTAGAGACATGAAGCATGGTGTCCCACCGGGTTCCGCTATTAGTCCCATTCTGTTTGATCTTTATATGAAATCCCAGGTGACCCGAATTCAGACCCACAACATCTGCATGGTGAATTAGGCAGATGATATACAATTAATTTAAGCATTGGACAAAGACATTCAGATGAAATTACATCCTTCCACAATTCCATGCAGGATATTGCCACATGCCTTAATGCCATATGGCCATGGGTTGTCCATCTGCCTATGGTGCGCGTACACTAGCAAACACTTTAAACAAGGCTTGTTTTTTGTTAGTTGTTTTATTTTGTATCTTTTTATCTTTCTGTTGTTACTGTTATCTTTCTTCTATCTTTATGACCATCGTTCTTCGTCTTCTTCCCGTAGGTCTGATTTATGGTGTCTTTTCTCTGGTTTCTTCTAGGTAGAGATGGACCGTTCCCTTGGCGGCCAATCAGACCTCAGAGAAATTGCAATGGGCACTAATTAGGTAAGAGTTTCTTTTTACTTGTCTGGGTATCATAAAGAGAGTGCTGCATATGAGGGAGGGGCTATTGAAATGGTGGGATACTAGTGAGGAACAAACCAAATTAAGAGGACCAAGTACTCTCATAAGGTGCTCAAAAGGGGGGGTTTCTGGGTACAGCCAATTCACTTCTTTATCACCTTTCATGCTCACCGAATGTTCGTATTTGCCCCACAAGCATCCAGTACCCTCTTTCTCCTGCTCACACCCCAAAAGCCCTCTAGATTGAGATTAGTTTCAAGTAAAACTGTACCTTGTGAAGCCACATCCCTCCAGGAACGTGGCATGCTCTGGTGGCCTTTTGTTGTTGGTTCTCTTCTTCTCTGTCTCTCTCGCTCCTGAGGGCTGTTTGGCACTCGTCTCCTGTCTTGCATTCCACGCCTCCGCTTCTCTTAGGTCCTGCGTCTTAGGTCTCTGGGGATCCCGTCCCTGTTCTTCGCTCCAACACCGTCCAGGTCTCATTCTCCTCTTTCATTCCCGTGATGGACATTTTCTCTCCCTTGTTTTGCCCGCCTTCTGGATTGTAGGTGACCCGGAAGTCTTCCTCTTTGCGGGTGGGTGAGAGTTCCGATGTTCCCCCGGGGCACAGGGGCACCGATGGCAGGAGTCGCAGTATCGACCCTGCAACATGCCAATAATCTAAAATTTAATTGAGCCAAAACTGAGATTTTAGGGTGCTCTGTTAGTAAAGTCCCTTTTAAACTGCAGTCTAAATTCTGGCCTCTTCCTACCCAGAATGAGCTTTGTCCTGCGATATAGTCCATAATTTAGGGGTTACATTTGACAATAAGCTTTCTTTAAAAGCCCACATCACCAAAGTAACTGGAACTTGCTTTTCTTTGATAAGGGGTCTACATACAATTCTCCCCATGTTACTTACATCAGTTAGATCCTTGGTGGTGTGCAGCATGATTATGAGCATATTAGATTACTGCAACATGCTCCTCCTGGTAGCCCCAGACTACCTGTTGCATCGACTACATTGAGATCAGGTAGGGGATGGAAAACTGGCTTTGGATAAGCCTAGGAGATCCTCCGTCTCAGAGGCCCTAAGGGAGCTGCTCTGTCTCACTTTCAGACAGAGGGTGATATTCAACACTCTCTGTATAGTACACAAGGTCCTTCAGGGCTCTGACCCCCTGTACTTCCAGAATAAATTTCTGAATTATATTCCAGGAAGATGTCTTCGATCTTCCTTACACAATTTCGTATAAATTGCAATGTTCAAGAATACTTGACAGGGTGGATGTGCCTTATCTGTGAAGGCAGTCCAACTCTGGAATCAGCTACCTGCTTCCATTAGACATCAATCCGATCTTCTTGGCTTTTGGAGGGCCTTGAAAACCTGGCTGTTTTCCCCCAAAAAATCCATTAAGTCTTTTGAGCTGGGGCTGGGATGCCCCGTTTATTTGCATTTAGCACCAGGATACCTTTCAGGTGACAGTTGCGCTCTATAAATGTCTAAAATAAATACATAATAAATAAATTCTGATGACTGTTCTAGGAAGGGTTATAATGAAAGAATAAATAACAAGAGAGATAGGGGGAAACCTGATGTGGGTCTCTCTCTAATGAAAAAAGGAGGACATCAATCCATTCACACAAATAGAAGTGTGAGAATCTGAATATAATAAGGACATATAACTAATTATGGCAACATTAGAACCATGCCAATGAACACCTTTACACATGAAATTGCAACTAACTCGATCAAATAGTTGCTATTGACTCTTTCCACTTTGAAGATCGATGTAAAATATTCAAAAAAGCTCTACAGTTATTTCTTTTTAATATCTCATATTCCCAATAATGTGATGCAAATCCAAACATCAATATCTCAGCCCTCTAAACTAAATTGGTGTCAACAATTAACAGTTTTGCTCATAATTAATACCATTCACATAAACCATTGCAATCTTAGTAATTTGTCTGCTTGTCTGAAGGCAAACCACGTCTCTGGTTAAAAATTAAAACATTATGCGTGAAAGGAGCCCAATTCGTTCATATCCTGGTAATCAGTCAGTCTTCACATCTGTTTTATTTTGGTTGTGATTGTGGACTTGATCAGATAAATGTGATTTCTAAAGTTTTACAGCACCTCTGAGTGTTCACAAAGTTGGCAACTATAAATGCCTAGTTTTAAATACAGGTGTTACACACAGAGTTAGGGTTTTAAACCAAACCCAAATTTTGTGGAAGCATGGAGATAGTGAATTGTTTCTTTTTCAAAATATGTGTTATTTTTACTCAACTCTGTAGTATTAACTCAATCACTCCCAAAAGGATGTGCCATCCCTACCATGGTTGAAACCTGTGACCAGTATCCTACACACCGATCACTGGCACTCAGTCCCCTGGCCGCTGTTACCTTCCCCATTATTATTCACATTGTCCACTGGTTCATCTTGAGAATAAAACCATGCAAGCTAGTAGTGTATATTAATCTCCCCATTATGGTCCTTAGTCTTTCCCCTTTTAACAGTGTCCTGGGTGACAGGATTGTGATACACCAGATGTCTAGTTATGATGGGGTAGGAGAACATCCAATGGATTTTAGACAAATACAAGTGAGACATTTGTATTTATCATATACACCGAGTTAACATCTGACTTTTCAGAATGTGCTTTTCTTTCTTCTCTCTGTCAATTTTGGGGAGTGTTCTTGTAACTGGGTTAGATTTGACTCGTGATGCCTGACATGTAAGGTAGGGTGGGATGTACTGAGTTTCTTTTCTACCACGTATGCTTGAATATGTCTTATGGGTACTAGCACACTAAAGGATGTGCAATTAGGTGGGAGGGGTGCAAAGACCATGCTAATAAAAAAAGAAGCTGCAAAGAGAGGTGTGCAAAAGGTGAAAGTAATGTTGACATCAAGATATACAAAGAAGGGACCAGGAGAAATGAGGATGACGAGGGCAAAGAATGTACAATTTTCGGTTAGCTTTTCCTTTCTAAGGGTTCAGGAATGTTCAAAATAAATAAATAAAAATAGTGTATGCACTTGTATGTGATTTGTTAAATAATTTTTTACATTAACTAGAGTCTGTCATCTGCAGATTCTACCTTTTTTCCTGCAGACATTCAAAATACTTTCTGCATTGTTTCATTATTTTTTTTACGAATGATTTCATTGCCTTTATTAAAGTGCATAAACTCATAGCGAAGCATTTTTGTGATAAACCAATATTGCAATGTGCTGACAATTGCGAAAGTCCAACATTTAGAAACAGCTAAGAATGAGATTCACAGAAAAAACAGGTGAATTAAATTTTTGTAATTTTTGTAATTTGTACTACAGTGGGGACAGTTTTTTTAAGAGGGACAACCCCAACAGTATTGTTGCGTTAATACTGATTTAAAGAACTAATCCATGTCAATCAACAATATTGTGCTTTGCTGTCTCACTCTATTTGCCCACTGACTGGCTTTGGAATGTGGGATATTTTATGTCATACAAAAATCAGTTGAGAATAGCATAGCTTATCATTGAAAAGGTGTGCTCTCCATTCTAAAAGGGAAGAGTGAAACGTTTGAATATTTCATAGAAAAAATATTTCGTTAAACTCAAGCACACAAGGAAGTAGCCTAAATCAAGCAGCACATTTATTTACCTCCACAATACCGTAGTATTGAACATGAATTATGGTTGCCTCCTTTCTCGTAGAAAAATGTTAACCATTTGTTCATTTTTGGCATTCTGGAATTGTCAGTGACAGCTAATTGTGAATTTATGTAAAATAGTATTCTTTAACGCAGCTATTCTGCCAATAATAATCATTTGGGTGGTTTAGACCACTCTAACGTGTGTTTGATGAGATTTGCTAGTTGCTGCTTCAAGTTTACCTTTTAAAAAGGAAAAACACGTCGTCTGATTTTCCACAATCTTGAACTATTCCTGACATACAAATATTGACTAGATTAGTAAAATACTGATATGATGCAGGCCTATAGGTTTATAAAAAATCATTTAGACTTCTCATCTTTGAAAGCTTAGAAACGTTGCAGTGGGAACATAGAGCAGTCATTTGAAGAAGTGCATACCTGTCATTAACAGGTATGGAAATGCTGTCTCTACAGTTATTAGTAAACACTCTGCCTTTGACAAAACCTGTTTGCTTAGGGCCAATCAAATCAGGTATTAAAGTTTCAAAATGTGGTGCTAATATTTTAGCAAAAACCTTTCAATCAATGAATTGTAAAATAAGATAAAGCTCCGTCTTTGTTTGGAATTAAACACAATAAAATCTAAATACAAGTGCGCTCTAACCTTCTAGCTGTAATGAATTACTGTATAAAATATACAACTGAGGAACTCATAGTTTTCAAAAATGTAAAAACATAATGCCACAGTGAATCTTTCTGTTCGTTTGGCCTTTTCTTTTGGGTGTCATTTTTATTTCCATAATATCTAAATGTTTGCCACTAGAGTATAAAACAATTAAGGATACATTTCTCCATGCAAGGCCACCAAAATATTTATCAGGTTCGCTCCCCAAAAAATTCCCTTCTGATGAATACAATTTCTCATAATAATCAATAAAACACTCTGAAATGTCATTAACCTTAAACATTTTAATCCTATCCTCGTTAACAATACCTTTAGCTATGGACTTCTCTTTTTTTAATTTTGAGATAATTTGCTAATACTTTTGTGATCTATTCAAACCTCCATAAAATCTTGCATTGATTTTTAATAAATAACCACACACATCTGTAGTTGAATTTCTACTAAATTCTATTTTAGCTCATATTAGCTTAGCCAAGCAATCTTTATTATTCTTTGTTCCAATGTTTTCTTGTAGAATGGCTATAACATTTTTCTTTTTTTGCGCTACAAAATTAATATAAAGCTCCTAGCAGCCACCTCAAAAGAATTCCATAGATTACTTACCTTAGCATCACAGGTAGAGGTAAACTAAAAAGACTATGTGGCATTTTTTTCAAACCTGGATTGGAGTGCTTTATTGTAAAGCAAAACAATATTATACCTCTATCTATTTAGTTTCCCTTTCTTAGGTAAAATAGCCAATAAAACAGTAACAGGGGTATGGTCAGATATTAATATTATCCTAAACTTAGCACATACTGGTGACTGAACCAGATCCTTACTTAAAAATAAACAGTCTTTTCTGGTTTGTGTCTTCTGCACTGGATGAAAAAAAATATGCACTCTCTACAATCTGGGTTATACTCCTGTAGTGAAAATAATTGTGTTTGACCACTGACTTTGTGTTTCACCACTGTGCATATTAGTTGTTCAATGTTCACCAGTAGCACATTACATTTTGTATTCAGTGTAGCTGCCTATTGGCTTTAACGTGGCCTTAGACATTACATTCTGTATTCAGTTTAGTTGCCTATTGGCTTTATCGTGGCGTTAGACATTGCAGTTGAGATATTGCAGATGAGCTGTGTTTTGCCACAAGGTAAACCAAGCTGTGTTTTTTCGTATTTTGTTCTCACCGAACCCTAGCATGATAAGGGAGCGCATATTTTGTGTTTTTTCCCTCTAGTCAGCCTTGGGAAAGAACGGGCCTTGGAGACCTGGCCAACCTTCGATGCTTGTTTTTTTCCAAACTCTGACCTACAGTAGCCAGCATTTTTTTTATAATTCTCCTCTAAGGGGGAGGGCTTTCTAAAAAGTTCTCTATTCAAAGATATAAAAAAGATGACTCTGTTCAGTAGCGTGGAATTCCGAGACTTCAGTCAGGAGCGGGCGCCAGCTGCCTGACATGTCCTGTGGGGGTGGAAAATCTCTTTCTCGCAGTTGAACAGGAGTCGTTCTTCTTGCTGACATGAGAAAGATGAAGCATTTGGTGGGCCCTACTACGGTGATGAATTTAGATTTTTATTCTTTGCTTTGAAGTTATGCTATAATATAATCACATATATTTGCTGTGTACATTCAATAGAGAATCACTGATATATTTTCCTTTCATTGCTGTCACTATTTTTAACAACTCCTCCACGCATTAGATAGAGCTCTTTGGCTAGCTACTTTAAAAAAATGGCAGAATTGAGAACATACCTTGCATGAGAGTTTCAATCCAAAAGTGGGTACAGAAGTCAGAAGTGCTTCGCAATCAGCCCCATTAATGACTCTAGCAGTAGAAGTAGACATTAACTTAGACAAAACATTTCTCCAGAAAGAGTTATTAGAATTCCTTGGACTGCATATATTCTTAATAAAAACTAATATACTATTCATTTTAACCTCAACCATAAGCATTCTACGCTCCAAATCAGTCTCTTGTGAGATAATCTCTAAATGTAGGCTTTTTTGAAACACTGAACCCACACCACTTTTATTACATTTAGCTGGTGAACAAAGAGCTCCCAAACCCACTGTTTCTTCAAACTTCCAACATCATTATTTAATAAGTGGGTTTCTTGTAAAAGCATTAATTGAGTACTTTGTCTAGCTGAATGAGAAAGTACTCTTTGCGTTTTAAGTGGATTTTTAAGCCCCTTTATCTTGCAATGACTATCCGAATATAAGACATGTGAAAAGATAACCTTGAAATATAAAACCCTGAACATTATGTAGTGCAAACATGTTTCAAATGAAGAAGTGGAAACATTAAACAATAAAACTAATGAAGATACATTTTTTGAACTTGCAAACAGTAGAGAATGAAAACCATAAATACAAAATAGGATGAAAAATGAAAGTAAAATGACAAGTGTAAGACTAGCACAGTCATGAACACAACCAAGGTTAGAATCAAAAGAGTAATGAGCCAAGCTATAAATAACATAGACAAAGGAGACCTAAAACATATCAGAACTATTGCAACAAATAACATGATAAGAAATATGAAGTGAAATGGCAACAACATAAAACAGTGAATTCAAGGACTTGCCAATAGAAACTTAACAATAAGAAGATGTAATACCACACAATGACGCAACTAGTCCATGAGTGCCAGAACGACGAGGTGCAGTGAAGAGGTACACAATCAACCAACAGGGAGCAATAGCTGTAAAAGAAAACAAATAATAGAATTAAGATAACATAGAACATGCACCAGAAAAATAACAGTGATATAGATAACAAGAAACATATTCTTATAGAGAAATATGGAGTCTGGCAAAAAAATATGGACGATGAGAACAACAACATGTTAGTGAATAGCATGATGACCAATGTCCACATAGTTCACCTTGTGCTTGTTAATGAACTCTTTAACCTTGCTAGGATCTTCAAAAGAATAAGCTCTGTCTTCATAAGAAACTTTAAAAAGACAAGGGTGAAATCAAACCATATCTTGTATTCATTACCTGCAGACAAGGATCTAAAACGCCTTTTCTTCTATTCACCGCTGCTCTCGAAACATCCTGGGAGTAAAAGATTTTGTGACTTTTCCATAGAATCTGCTTTTTCTCATTGGCCACAGATAGACCATCAACAAATCAGTGTGTTGAAGAAAGTATAATATAATAGCTTTAGAACTGGCATAGTAACTGGCAGAAGTTGATTTAGGACCAACTCTATGAGATCTTTGAATGTTGATTGATATAGAAGTTGAAATACCCACTTTATCAGAAGTTGCAGCTTAAGAAAAGAGAGCATGCCTGAACCCTCAGAACCCTTTGGAGTACAATAAATGACTAGATTGTTCCTCTGATTTCTATTTTTTTACAATCCTTTACATTTTTTTCAAAGAGGCAGTTTCTTTGGATATGTCCTTGACTTTTTCTGCATCATCCTCTATTTACTAATTCTCTTCTCTGCTACCATCATTCTACTATCCACAGCACACCATTTTTCAGCCAGCGCCAGTAAAGTTTTATTGATGTAAACAATAAATGGCTTGAGAGTTTTGATGTCCTCAAGCAGATCTTCCAGAGTAAGTGGCACTGAAGATTGAGAAGGAGGCTCCAAGATATTTTAGGCTTTTTTTCTTTGCTAAGCTTGTCATATCTTTGATTGCGAACGGTACCCAAAGCATTGGCGGCAATGGAGACTTTTGCAATAATAGCAGCTCTCTCCATCTTATTGCCCTCCAAGGGATGTCTGTTCTCTAAAAAAAAAATTTTTTTGAACCAGGAACCCTGAAGCAAAAAAGCAGAACTCATAGTCAAATATTTGTTTTTTTTATAACATACCATGAAAGTAGATATTGGCACCAATATTAGACTCTGACAAAAAGAATAATGGGAAAAATTAAATATGCTATTACAATGTATTCTGCCAAGCTTCACATATGTAAACATAAAAATGAGAGAAACCTTCATGAAGTATCAACAGAATAGTAATGTGAATCAAAATGCATATTTTTGAAGTATAAAGCCTCATACCAGCTTGCACTGTGGTGAAAAGCAATTCCAGCCTCCTTTTGTCAGCTGCCAGAGATGTCAGACAAACACTCTGAGAGCTGCAATTCCTGATGAAAGTGAAGGAAAATGGTGAGCAACAACACAAGACACTGAGGAAAGTGAGAAGGTAACAATACAGTCAGAGAAATGATTGAATTAAACAGCAAAAGATATACATTTTGCTCCTCTAGCTACTCCTCAGCCACAAGACCTAATTAAGAATCCCAACTCCTCATGACAGAGATGAAGTAACTTCAACTACTCTATCCGAGATTCCAGGGCTCACGTAAATGTGGTCATCTTTGTGGGTGGTTAGCCATGTCCCTCAACTTCACGTCTTATTCAATACAGGTAGTCTTAACACCTCTGCCAAGCCTACTGCTGATTTATATATGTCAGGACCAAGGCCACCATAACACCTTGTCAGTGTTTCCTGGTACAAGGCTGGTGGTGCCTGGCTGAGTTGGGTTTTTGTCAGAAGCATTTAGATGATCTTGCATCTCTGCCCTTCTGTGTTAGGTGTGAGTCCATTGGTTCACATATCTGGAGAGGTGCACCTTCAGGCATAGAAGGAGATGTGTAATCGAATTAATCGAAAGCATTAAAGATGCCCATATCTAAAAGGCAAATTATATGGTATATTTTCAACATTACAGTTGTGTTAGGGGTCAACAGTACCGGAGTCAGCATAAACAACTGATCACATAGTTGCTGGAAACTTTGTAACTAGTACAACTTTGTTTTGCTGCCGTCGAGTCTGCACCTGGCCGCTGGATTCATGCATCTTTGAGGTTTTTTTAACTTTGCATTGCCTTTCCATTGTTCAACTTTTCCTGCCAAACTTGTGGCCCTGCTGAATTTCCTTCTCTATTTTCTGGTTTTGTCCACTGTGTCATACCAAAGGAACTCTTCGTGGAGTTCACCAGACTTCTAGGGTTCATTATACTGCCAGGGATCCAAAAAGAAACAAACATTTCAGAAAGGAGAATGGATTACATAGAAGCACACTGTTCCCTCAACATTTTGTGCATTTATTAATATGTTTTTCCTACACAAGTTTCCTCTGTTGAATCCTGAGCCCTGGTGTCTCATACCCTAACCCTTTAGTTCCCTCACTGCATTCTTTGCAGAGGTGTATTGGTCTCTTCCATCAGTGCCAAAATGACTTTAATTTGGAACACTGAGCCTTGGATTCCTAACTGTATGATCAATTATTGAAGCTGAAATATCTGATACCTGTGCATTTTACAAACCTACCCAGTTGATTAGCAATAGCAATAGGGGAAACTGTACCACTTTTTTTCAAATTAATATTTGGTACCACTCCCTCCTTAAGAACTTCTGAAGTAGCTTCTATTGATGTAATATCATCACAACCATATTGGTTTGAAACAATTTTGTAATTTAAGTCTTGTGAAATGTACAATACATTAGCATAGCACTTTCACATGGCTTCCCATGGACATTCATAAGAACAGTGGTTCAGGGCCTCCTATTGTCCCACCTTGACTATGGCAAATCTTTGTATTTAGGCAGTCCACTATACATGACTAACAAACTTCAAACCATTCAAAATGCAGCTGCCCAAATATTATTGGGCCTTCCTAAGACCCAAATCTGCTAATTCAGCTCTTACCACACTTCACTGGCTGCCAATAAACAAAAGAATAAAATTCAAGGCACTCTGCCTTGCCCATCGTGCCAAATAGAAGGCAGACCCACATATTCGTCATCATCTTAATGACCCTTATAATGCTAATAGAGATTTGAGGTCAGGTAAATTAGGCCTCCTTACCATCCCAAGAATCAAGAGAACCAGAGAGGGTGGCCTTTCGTTTTCTTATCTTGTTCCAAAACTGTGGAATTTTCAACCTATCAGTTGTAGACTCAATGATAATTTGTCCGGCTTCAGGAAACATCTGAAAACCTAGCTATACGCCTAAATGGTCTTTCCCTAGCTTGGCTCAGAGTGCTCGGAAGCCCGATTCAGAGAGCCATACACTTAAGAAATGTTTTATAATAATAATAATTATTATTATTATAATAATAATAATAATAATGGTAGTGCAATTGAAAGCTTTGATGAAATATTACATTCTAATTTCAGAAACTAATACCGAACAACAAGATACTAGTCTTTGGCTGTTTTCCATAGATCCAGAAAGTGTATTGAGGAGGGTCCTGGGGATGCCACCTTTTTGCCTGGCACCAGCTTGTGAGTGAACGTGACTCCTGGCTCCTCCCTAAACTATGGGGTAAATGTTCCCAGTGGTTCTCCGTACCACTTTTGCAGCATTCCCTGCGTGCCCTACCGCAAACAATCCCCCGGTGCCCCTCTCTGCCTAAATTCAAGATGGTGAAACCCTTCTCCCCTGGTGCAGAGCCCAGAGTGTGGCCAGGGAAATGATTACCCCCACCTCTGTGGCTGCTGCAAACCGGTTCTGGGGGCAGCTTCTTTCCTATTGAGACTGGGACTTGCCCAACTGGCAAACTAAAACAAGGGGTCTGCCCTGGTGTCATCTGATATCTGCAAGTGACAAGGGAGGCCCCTTTGAAGTAAATTACGTTGCTGGACACTGATAAAATAGTCATCCTGCGAGAGGAGCAAAACATCTCCCCACACCTAGGCCTTAGCCTCTGCTCGGGGACACCTTTCACCATTCACACCTCATTCAGGGCTGGGACACTAAAGCAAATCAGCCTGTAGAAGCTTTAGGCAGGGAAAAGGTAACTTTCTAATAGTATCTTTTCCGTGCTATTGATTAGCAATTCAAGTTCACCAATAAATTGGATGTTTAATAAATATAACAAAGAATTCTTGATTTATGTTTGTAGCTGTTTCCTGGGAAAATATTGCAATATTATAACTGTATATGTATCCCAGTGTTTTTTGAGGAACAGTCAGCCTTGCTGCAGGGAAAATAGCTTTTAGGTGCTACTCACTGTAAGGACAAAATTAGCATAAACTTTCTACCTGTTCTACTTTTAGATACTATGCACCCTGTCAAATGGGCCACAAAGCAGGCTTAGGGGTTTATTTTGACAGGCCGAATTGCAGTTTTTAAACCCCTTCAGTCAGGCTACAATGGTAGAGCTGAAGCCATGTGTCTACTGCCACTATAGTACACCTTATGCCATATAATAGGGGTTTATATGTAGGTAAATATGACAATTAGGATTATGCAAATTCAATCATGTTAAAATGAGGAGCACAGGCACTTAATTCTAGGTTAGCAGAGATAAAGTGCAGAGTCTACTGCCAGCAAAACGGATAGGGGAAAAATATAGGGCTACACAAAGGATGGTCATTTCTCCATCAGTGTTAAAAGATCTCAACCACCTCTGTGTTGCCCAGAAACCCCTGCATATCACAGGACTTCCAAAACTCTTCAGGCAGTATCAAAAATAATTTCACCCACCATGCAATTCACTCTCAATTACAGCCCTCATTTAGAGGATAATGAGTGCTCCGCCAGTCCAGCAGGTCAACAGAAGCTATGGCCTCTCCTCCCCTAGGGGAAGTATTTATAGGTAATCTCCTGTCTAATGGGATCGCTAAGCTTTAAGAAAAACCTCCTCTATAGCAGTTAATCTGAAGGCTTAAAAGTTTGCTGAGTGGGTGCCATGCCTTGTTGGGAAGAAAATTTGCTCTTGAAAAGCAAAAAAACAGGAAACCATAGTGAAGTTTATCCCTTCCTGTGGTGGCCACTTGGCTGGAGGACTGTCCCTATGACCTGTTCACCTAATGGTGGACAGGTTGCCAGAATAAGAGTTCCCGCCAGGGGTTCCCTCCCTCTACTTAAAGTGAGACAACCACATGTTTGGCAGGGCTTGTGAACTGCCAATTTATGTTGGTTTAAACTCTAAATGAGGCCCTATGTCTGATTATTTCAAACAAAATGGCTGACTCAAAGTGCTTTACCCTCCAGCTGCTGCTTTTCCTTGGGCTGGGTTGCCACAGTTTCCTAAATTCCTCAAACAGTAAATTGAAAATTTGCTTCATACGGTTGCTTCTATAGTTAGAAGCAGACGTATTTTTTTTTTTAGGAATTTAACAAGGATTTCATGAGTACTAAAATAAATCAATGAGAATTTTAGATTTTCTACAGAAATCTAATAAATAAAATGTGTTCATGCAAATTTTCCACTGCTGGAAGTTTCTACATACATTAATGTGACACAGATATGCGTATGATATTCAACATTTTGTATTAACACCCAAAAAATAAAGTTCTATTTAGAAAATGCCCTTTTGCAATGACACTACTAAATACGGAATCGCTACTACCCTCTTCACACTATGAAAATGCACTTACTGCTGTGTTTGAGGCAGTTCCAGCAAAAACCTACAGAAGGCATGAGAATAACACCCTACTTCTAACACATATGTGTGTGTTGACTCACTTTTGCTGTGAGCACCATCGAAGAACGCCCATAATCTTATCCTTAATCCTGCAATTTTGGAAACTCTTCCATGCTGGAATAAGTTTTGCTTGAATTACATTTTCCACTTTCCTGATTCTAGGAACTAGAATTTAGAATATATGTTCCTAAAGTGTGTTTTTCGCAGCTAAATTGCACTTTCTTGTGTAAAAAGCATTGTGAATAAGGCCTCCTGTTTCCAGCTTCTTCATTCTAACAAACTTCTATTTTTTTACATAGGAGTACAGGCCTTCAGGGCTTTAGAGCTGCACCTCCCTGTCTAAGAATCCATCTTGCATAGAGTTTAGGTCACCATGGCCCTGAGCCACAGCTTAGAGTGAAGCATCTCAAAAGTATCTGGAATTAGTAACAGCATGCATGGGGTGGACATTGGTAAGCACTCCACGCTTTCACAGTTAAAATTATTGAAGTGGCTTTCATTTTAACGGAAACAGTCCTATGAGATAGCACTCAGCTCCCTTAAAAGGACTGGAAAATCAAAAGATAAGATCTGATTGGGTGCCTCACATAAACAAAGAAATTGGCAGCCATTTCAGGAATTGGGGCTGAGTTCCTGTGTTCTGAAAAATGAAAAACAACATTTAAGTTGCAGGGTAGAATACCCCGGCCTTGTGAAGAGGGACCCAGAGAGACCACCCTGGGTAAAAATGCAAAACAAAAAAAAAATTCCAAAAACAACACTCCTGATGTTTGAAATATAATCTCCCCAGGGTGGGCAAGGGCCCTTCGGGGTTGGAGCCTTTTCATCATTTTTAAATATTTAATTTGATGAGTTTAATATGCTGTAACATTGTATTTACATTGTATTTATTTAGTTCTAGGTTAATATTTTTTTTTTTATTTAATTTCCATTTTTTTTTTACATTAAACTATATATATTTTATTAATTATTATTAAACTTTATTGTTTTTCCCTATACTTTACCATAGAGAAAGCTCTGCCCTGGTGGCAGAGATCTCTGCTTACAGCAGAAAAGTTACTAGCCGTAACTTTGCACTCCACTTCTGTCAGGCTCCGTCTCCTGTTTTGAAGGGGTGGTTAGTGTTAGTCTGCACCTAGTAGTAAATATACACTCAGAAATGATGAATAGCAAAAACATGTAAAGTTACTACTATGTGCAGTAGTAAGTTTATATGTGAGTAAATCTAAATGTGCCACTGTACATTTGTGAATAGATTTCATTCTCTCTTCTGTGCAAGTCCATTGAAAAACCTAAGATTTATTTACAGTCAAATGTTGTGTCTACTGACAAAACATTTTCTGGTACTTTGTAGACTGCCCTTAGCATTAGCATGTATAGACGTGCTGGCACATCTCAGTGTGAAGTATGCTCATGAATGATACTAGACGACTAAGTTCTGGTTCAAATCACCAGGGAATAGAGCATCTGCAGCAATCTAGAATGCTTGTGCTTTAGTCAATTAGTGGTAGGATTTACAATTGTAAAAGGTCAGATACAAAGCAATACTCTGGGATGTGCTGCTATGTTCCAGCCCTTTAAGTGCCCATGGAACCATCCTAGCCACATCCTCTGTCAGTGGTTGAACTTAGACCAACACATCTCTGACTCAAAGATGCAACCTTTTACAGGAACATTACTTTTCCACAATCCATGTGCATATATAGTTTCATTCACAGCTAAATAAAACCATATATGCACTCAAAATCATCTGCACCTCCTCTCAGGAAGTAACACAAAGAAAGAGCACGACCTCTTATCTAGTTCCTCAGCTGTGAATATAGGGGAGAGAGGTCCTTTGCAGATCCTCTCTGGAAGTACTACAGAGCAAGAAAGAAACAGAACCTGGTAGCTAGCTTCTCTGCAGTGACTCCAGCAGTGGCATTAGATCCCTTTTGCAATGGCCATCCACTGCAGCTCCAAGTGCACGTTGTTCTAGCTTGGCAGGACCTGGTAACAGTTGCAGCCAAACAATTATCAGAAAGAGGGTGTAGCAGCCAGACCTTCTATGAGAGAATGAGAATAGAAGATGAAAGAGAGGGGTGGCAGGCAGGGTCTGTAACAGGCTTGCAATGATGTGTGAGTTAAACTCAGCCTATATAATAAGGCAAGTTGGTTTCTGGCATGATAATAGTACAGTGCATATATACTAATGTTGGATTCTGGTGTTACATGCTTCTTGCACATAACTATAAATGTGGACTGTGGCTTGCCAATGTAGATGTTTGCCCGTGACTCATGATCGAATATACAGTAGTGGGGCCACATTGGGAATGATCAGGCATTAGAATGCCTCAAAGTGTCTTACAGATGAAGAAGTAACAGACACAAGGTGTCATTTAGATAACCCACCAGGTCATTGGAGGCTGTGGCCTACAGCCCTCTGGCAGAGAACAGCTCACCCTATTTGCTCTTTAAATTTCAAAATTGAACATCCTATTATAGTACCCAGCCCATGCTGCTTAATTTGAGATGGTTTTGCAGGCAGGTCACACCGGCACTCATTTTTGAGAACTTGCTCTCATTCTTCTTCGTCAGACTTTGACCCAGAGCAACAGAAGGAAAAACCCAAAAGAAAGAAGGAAAAAGGCAGAGAACTACAGAAAAACAGTTGGAAAGGGAGAAAGTAGGGATGAAAAACAATGAGTAAGAGTGTGAAAAAGAGGCAAGGAGTGCCTCGTGGCGGATGAATGAGGGTATGAGGTGAATTAAGAGTACACAGCTTTGGTATTAAACAACTCTGACATTCATTTTTGATGTTAAGATTACAGGACTGTGTGATAAGGTACTTTGTGCTCACATCAATGAACTGGACATGTCCAAGTTGGAGAAGTGTAACCTAATCTTACATTGGCCTAATGAATTATGCTACGTAAAACAATGATTCTACTACATCTATCAGTTACTTTATTTACTTTATGGAAAATTCCACTTATCTTGCCTACCTCATGAATTCTCCTTATAGGTTTCCTCTATCAAACGAAAAACCCATGCATTAATCAAAAACGAGGAATGACTTGTCTATACCCAATGATAAGTGGTAAATTTAGATCGGCAGCCATAATGTCTTTTTCTTTTTCGTATTCTATGGTCTACTAGTCAAATGATTATTCAATATGCTATCAATGTTACATTTGTAATACCTAATAATTATTTGCAGAAATATGCTGTGACAGTGCTCCTGCCCCTCCTTAGCTGGCGTACTGCTAGGCCTGGGGGCTGATCACTTCCCCTCCACTTAATCCAGGCAGCTCCTGGAACAAGATGAAGGAAAACAGATATCGGGGGGCAGGGATACGAAAACAACAAAAGTGACAAAGGACCTTTTCTTGCAGGAACGGAGACCGGGAAGTGACTCCCCATTCAACGAATTCCATTGGATGCACCCGAGGGATTAACCGGAAGGAGGGTGAAACATAGAATAAAAGGGTGAGAGAAAATAGAACGTGGGTAGGTGAAGGGGCAGAGAGCACGTGTAGGAGAAAAGGAACAAAGAGAATGCAGAGATATCAAGAAGCAAGAACAACAAAGGAGAGGTGTGTCGAATACGGGCTGTGAAACCCCCTTAGCTTCAAACCAAACGCAACACAACCTGACGAGGAAGCCGATCAGGAACACGCCGATCGGAGAGAAGAGGAGGAGGACCAGACCTGGACAGAAGAATGGTGTTGTCCATCGCCTCCTGACTGCGTGCTGACCCCACCACAACTCAAGGAGAGTTGTAGTCCTCGCGGTGAGTGAACCAGGGCCTGCAGTGAATAGTACGAGGAGGGTTTATTTTGTGGTATACCTTCAGTTTTTCTTATTTCTGTTCTGGCGTGAGTTTTTTCTTTTCCCTTTTCTTCCACATTTTTATCTTTTTTCTCTGGCTTGCGTCTGAGACCACTTCGTTCTTTCTTCTCTACACCACACAGATCGGGAAGAGGGGAGTGTTCTGCGGAAGACATGCGGCATCTACTCCAGTCATTATGGTGTTCACATGCATGAATACTATACTATTGCCCAGTGTCTGAGAGCTTCTCTACCCCTCCAACGGGCATAATCCTAACACTCTGTTCCCCAGATGAGTGACACCACATGGGTGTATCAGTGGTGGTGCATATTATAAAAGGTAACAGCTTACCGCAGTGTCTCTTCTTTTCCTGAGGAAGATGGCAGGAGATTGGCAAGAATTCCTAGAAAAGGAAAGAGAACAAGAGAAAACCGTCACTCCCTGATCACAGTTGAGCCACGTACACATGACACTACCTAAGGAAATAAAAACCAAGTGAAGCATTGTTATTGTTGCAGTGAACACATACGTACTTGTAATAAATGCCAAAATTCAACCACGACCTAAGCCTCCTAAGCCTTATTTCCGACACACCCATCAACATTTGCTCTGCCAAGGAACCAAATAATTCCACCAATAATTCTAGATGATAACCGCTATCACTGCAGATGCAGCAGATCAGAGGAAAATTGGTAAACCTCTGGTGGCCCTCAACACTCTGGTGGCCCTACAGACCACTCACAAAAACGCGACATCAGCCTTGACTCAATGCTCTCCATGACCAAACAGGTCAACTCCGTAACCTCCACCTGCTTCCACACCCCCTATAGAAGATCTTCAGATGGATACCAACCGACAGCCATAAAACTGTGACACACACCTTCATCATGAGCAGACTTGACTACGGAAACGCCCTCTATGCCGGAGCCTCCAAGAAGAACCGGAACAAGCTGAAACAAATTCAGAACGCCACCGCCAGACTCATCTTAAACATCCCCCAATGAGAACACATCACAGAATACCCAAAAAACCTCCACTGGCTCACCGTTGAGAAGAGGATCAACTTCAAACTCCTCGTACATGCCTACAGAGCCCTCCATGACAGCGGACCCAGGTACCTCAACCACCGCATCACTTGGTACTCCCCTTCCAGACCTCTCTTCTCATCCCAGTAGTCACTAGCCAACGTACATCTCATAAAGAAGTCCTCAGCTGGTGGAAGATCTTTCTCATACCTGGCAGCAAGAGGTTGGAGAACCTTACCTCATCACCTCAGACAGTTGCCATCACTGCCTTGGTTCAGGAAGGCCCTCAAGCACTGTGAGACCCTATGGGTTAGTAGTGTGCTCTAAAAATATATTACTGATTGATTGATTGACTGTCTGCAAATGTACACTGACATTAGCAGAGGTAGCAGCATGTTTACCTGCCTCACATCTTTTGTTGACAATAGCAGGCAGCAAATAAAATTTGGTTTTCATCCTGTCAGTGCCCACATTCATATATCCTCAAGTATCGGCCATGCCCCTTTAGCTTCTGTATGGCCTCACTTACCCACATTTGAGATGCTGAAAATGAAGAATATCACATACATGCAGATGGCACTCAGATATACCATTTATGGAAAGAGAGGACATGGGAACGTCTTCAGATTTCAAGATGCAATTATGAAACCAAGCACCAGTCAATACACTTGATTCTTTCTTAAAAGCCAGATGTAAAAGTTCGTTATCTTTGGCTCAGTGGACCATCTAATTCCATAGAAACTCAGCCACTGCCAGTACTAAAAGAATGTAATCTGGTTGTCATCTTTGATAGTAACCTTCACTATTTCCCTCAAGTGAGTACAGTCACTTATTCATCACTTCTGCCTGTTATAAGATGTCTTCCCCTTCTGCTTCTACCCCAAACTTCTTTCTGGTTCAGGCTGCGGTGCATATACTAGCACAGTAATTAATACATGAGACTCCCTGAGATCACACTTCTAAAACTGCATGAGGTTAAGAACTTATAGTTGGTCTAAGGTGAAGCAAGCAAATCATGCATGCAACTGGGTTGTCTTTTGCTGACTCCCAATGATGGAGCTATACCTGTCACTCTCACAGTGGTCATGCCTCATGCTTCCTAATGAAAGTCTTTGTAATGCCTAGAATGAATAATCTTCCCAGAAGATGATGCCCATCTACTCACCTAAGCTCACCTTAAGAGTACCCACCAAAGTACTGATCAAATACCTAAGATTGGCCCTTGACATTAGGCCTCATACTCTTAAGGATTCTTGATTCTCCATCCATAAATCCATCTCCAAGGAGCAACTGAAGTATCTCAAATCACACCTCTGTGACTAAGAAGTGCCCTTCAGCTGTGCAAAAACACAAGACAATTCAATGCATATTGCCATCAGTTGTGTGCCACCCCCGTTAGCACACTGTCACAGCAGAAATGTGACATGTATAGGTTCACAAAAAATCCTGAACAAATAAATACATTTTAGGAGAGGGTTTGGGGGAATATATTTATACTTTACAGATAAAGCAAGAGTGCAGCATCTGATAGACAAGATGTGGAGAACAGAACAAAAACGAATCACTGAAAAGATAAAGGCTGAATTTTATATTATGGTTCAATGATATAGCATGAATTAGTGGGTTCTCAAAGCTCCTGGTAGAGCACAAGCCTGAAGAATTTTAGGTTTTTTATCAGACCAAAGAGATTGGTTTATTCAAACAAACTGCTAGCATTATAGTTATTATTATTATATTGTAATAATAACAACTCGAACAAAGCAATATTAATAATAATAATATGAAGAAGAAGAACTTGTGTCCTAGCTAGAACTTTCAACCATAGGTTTTACCATCAGAACATCAGCTGCACATTTGTTTAACAAACTCATGATAAAAGTGGTGGGGTTAATGCTTTGCCACATGTTTTCGCTTGCGATGGAGTTAATGTTTTGCTGCATGTTTTCTCTTCTGGTGGGGTTAAAGTTTTTAGCTGTATGTATTTTCTTTTGGTGGGGTTAAATTTTCCCGCCTGTTTTCTCTTCTGGTGGGGCTAAAGTTTTTAGCTGTATGTATTCTTTTCTGGTGGGGTTAAAGTATTACTATATTTTTTCTCTTCTGGCGGGGTTAGGGTTTTGCCACGTTTCCTCTTGTGGTGGGATTAAAGTTTTACTGCATATATTCTCTTCTGGTGGGGTTACATTTTTGCTGCATGCTTTCTCTTCTGCTGGAGTTAAAGGTTTGCCGCACGTTTTCTCTTTTGGTGAAGTTGAAGTTTGGCCGCATGTTTTCTCTTCTTGTGCGGTTAAAGTTTTGCCACATGTTTTCTCTTACAGTGGGGTTAAAGTTTGCTGCATGTATTCTCTTCTGGTGAGTTTAAAGTTTTACCGCATGTTTTCTCTTCTTTTGGGGTTAAGGTTTTGCCAAATGCTTCTTCTTGCGGTGGGTTTAAAGTTTTGCTGCGTGTATTCTCCTCTGGTGGGGTTAAAGGTTTGGTGCATGTTTCGCTTGTGCCCGAGGATAGAAGATGGAGCCACACACTGAGCATCTCATCAGATCAATCAAAGAAACATACAGGGTTAGCATTTTGACCACTATTTTTCAAGATCTCTAGGTGTTTCTTTGATGTGTTGTTTAGTCGTGGCGGGCTATGTACACGAGTGCTAGTGCTGTAAGACTTCCCTATTTGATTTGTACCATTAGGTTCAACAACTGTAAATTTGCCTCTTGAGTATTACTGTGCCTCTTGTGTGCGTCTGGCACAACCATTGTAGAGTCTCAGTGGCAGCAGAGAGGAATTAGGGAAATTACACTAACTCTTTCAAAGATTATTCTGACACACAGGCTCAAGAGCCACATCTCACTCAGCAAAAAGACCTATCACAATGAGCCCATTCCTTGATTTGCTGCTTTGTAATCCATCATGCTCGGTTCCTTAGGCTTCTCAGGACAGCCCCTTGGAAGAATCTGGTCGGTAACGAAAAGGCAAGAGGGGTATGACAAGGAAGCAAGGAATGAGGTTCTGGAGAAATGTAACCAGCTCTTGCAGTGGTAGGATCAGTGGCAGCCCAGAGAGGTCGTGTTGCTATACACCATCACAAAAAAACACACAAGAACACAAGAAATGAGGAATAAGGAATGTTTTTCAGATTGGGATTCCTCCTCACTGCTTGACTCCCGCAAGAAGCTGGAGACCTGGCCTTTTTGAGTAGCCCCAGTTGGCCCTAGGTGTAGCTTTACTCACACCTGCTCAGCACCAGGATACCCTACCAGGTGACAGTGCGCTCTCTAAATCTGCATAACATAACTTCAGGTCATAAAGGAACTATGTATGAATGCAAATTTCCTTAACGGGTCCCAAATGGTATGCCCTTGCATGCATCAAACACAAGCACATGTTCTTCTTGTTTGACAGCTGTTTGATAGTGCAGTGACGTAACTGTTAGATGTGAATCCCTTGCTGTTTGTGTGTGTTAATTAAAGCTGTCAAAAATAGTTCACAGATACCCTTTCTTTTTTCTGGAAGAAATTCAGGAGAATGACCCAATCAGCAGAGCCCTGCGGCATGATTTCCTTGGATGTTTTAAAAAATTAGTGTCCCATCATCAATGAACTACCAGCAAGGTCCTGGCCAGTGCGGACTAGAGAAAGGTTTAAGATTGAAATCTGCAGAATGTGGGAATTACTTTGAGGGTGTTTTTGAGGAGCTTTTCGCTGTTATATGTGATAGATTATGGGTAGACCAGGTAAGCAGTCTGATAGCCATCACTTTCATGGCCAATGTCATGGCACATTACAGACCACAATGCAAACCTAAAGCATTCCTAGCCAAGAATATTATTCTTGTCAAGGACCTAGGGGCCCATGAAAAGCACATAAAGGGTTTAATGTAGATTTTCCTAGTAATTTATGAAGGAAAGTCTTAATTTTATTAAAGACACGGAGGCGAGTATTATGCAATAGTCTTTTCTTTATTTCTAATAGCAGCTCCAGTCAAGAAAAAACTACAACTCCCATAAGGCAAACGACAAGTAGCCAATGGGAAAACAAAAATAGTTTATAACAATAATGCACCAATCACCGCCGTATCCATGGAATAATACCCCTCTTGACTGAAGACAGCCCTCTTTTCTTGTGCGAAACTCAATGAGAAGTAAACAAAGGAATAATAACACAACAAATACAGAACGCCAAACAGAGTGAGAAAACTTCTTGTAGATAGAATAAAAGTCTCTGAAGGAAGACCGGCAGGTTTTGATGACCCGTCTCTTGACAATCCCTGAAAGGAAACACCGGAGGGGTCGCCGTACACAAACGATTTCTATGAAGAGGTTTGCTGTGTTGAAGTAAAAGCTAAAAGGGAGGGTAACAAAATCACAGAGTTAGAATTTGTAGCGGCAGGATAATACTCGCCTCCGTGTCTTTAATAAAATTAAGACTTTCCTTCATAAATTACTAGGAAAATCTACATTTTATGGCAAGACCGGAGGCTCCTATTATGCAATTTTAAAGCGATTCAATCACATTTAAAGAGGCATGCTGAATTGGTTTACAATAAAATACCTTGAATACATTATCATTAGACCAGTCAGCTGACCTGAGAATATCCTCTAAACGAGAACCGGCCCAAAAAGCTTTGGACGCCATGGCTCCTCTCGCTGAATGTGCTCCAAAGGCAGAAGTATCTATACCAGCCAAAGACATAATCCCCCGAACCCAACGGGCCAACGTAGGAGAGGAAACAGGGTTGTAAGGTTTCCTAAAAGAGATTAATAATTGGGTAGAAGAGGAGTTTCTCAGATCGGCTGTCCGTTGTTCATAAGCCTTCAAACATTGACCCACACAGAGTTTGGGATGATCTGGAAAAAAGGGATAAAAAACTGAAGAGAGGTTAGTTTTGGTACGCCTTGCCACATTAAACAGGACCCCGGAGGGGGTAAAATAACGAGCGGTAACATCGAGAGCTCTAACATCAGATAACCGTTTGAAAGAAACCAAACATAAAAGCATAGCCAGCTTAGATGACAACTGTTTTAAAGATAACAAAGAATTGTCAGGCCAAGAAACAAACAATTTTAGCACTGCATTGACATCCCATAAAGAACTGTATTTAGGTTTTGGCGGATTAGAAAATGTTACTCCCTTTAAAAGACGACAAACCAATGGGTGTTCCCCAATAGGTTTTCCTTGAAAATAAACATGAGCCGAAGAAATCGCAGACCTATACAAATTAATAGTACGGAAGGACTTACCTTTACTGGCTTCCGACGCTAGAAAGTTGACACATCCGCTGTAATGGGATCAACCTGTCTTCCCACACACCAGCTACACCAGAGAGACCAAGCTGATCTATAAGCCTTCTTTGTCCCAGGAGCTGTAGCCCGGTCAATGAAGGCTGCAGCTTCTGCCGAAATTGAAATGTTAGATCGGGATTCCCCGAAATTCTCCACGCTGATAAGATCAGGGACTCTTGTAGAACCAGACTGTGACGAAGGCCTTGATGATTGGTCAAAAGATCTGGAAAGGAGGGTCTCAGAATCGGGGATTCGAATGACAGTTCCAGGAAGGAAGGAAACCACACCTGGGAGTGCCAATAAGGTACTATGAGGACCAGAGAAGCTCGTTGACGTCTGACTTGTGCCAGAACTCTGGGAATCAAGATAAAAGGAGGAAAAGCGTAATTGAGGGAAGACGACCAATCCTGAGTAAACGCGTCGAAGGCTAGAGCTAGAGGGTCTGGAAGCCAACTGAAAAATCGTGGAATTTGAGCGTTTAGCCGTGAAGCAAAGAGATCTATGTGGAAGGGTCCCCACTTGTGAAGTAGGGCGTTGAACACCTGCAGGTTGAGCATCCAGTCACTGGAATCCCGAAAGAAACGGGAGTACCAGTCCGCTACTGGATTGAGGTTGCCCGGAAGATACTCGGCTTGAACAGAGATTTTGTTTTGAAGACAGAACTCCCAAAACCCTTTCGCTAATTCCGCTAAAGGTTTGGATTTTGTGCCTCCGAGCCGATTGATGTAACGCACCGCCGAAATGTTGTCCATTCTGAGCAGAACTGAACAAGAAATCCTGTCTCTTGCAAGGCTCCTGATTGCAAAGGAGCCGGCAAGCATCTCTAAACAATTTATGTGCAATTTTGACTCCTCTAGAGACCATGAACCTCCAGTCGAGATTGCACCACACCGGGCTCCCCAACCCGACAGACTTGCATCTGATTCTAATACAAGATCTGGGGCTGATGCGAAGATAGTCCTGCCGTTCCATGCGTCTAAATGGTATATCCACCACTGGAGTTCTGCACGTGAATCTTGGTCTAGAGCTATAATATCTGAATAAGCGAGACCTTTTTGGATATGGCGAATCTTTAACCTTTGTAACGCCCGATAATGCAGGGGGCCCGGAAAAATCGCTTGAATTGAGGAGGAAAGCCGACCTACAATCCTTGCTAGAGATCTGAGGGATATGAAAGAACTGCGAAGAATCATAAGAATCTCGGACTTTATGGATTTGATCTTCGATGACGGGAGAAGGAGAGTAGCCGATACCGAATCTACTAGGAAACCTAGAAACTCGATCTGTTGAACCGGATCTAAGGAAGATTTTTCGTAATTTACAACAAAACCCAGATCCTCCAACAGAGTGCAAGCAAGACGAACCTGAGACAGTAGCAAGGTGCGACTCTGACTCATGATTAAAATGTCGTCTAAGTAAATCACTAGGCGGATGCCTCGCGCTCTGAGAAAAGCCGCCACAGGCTTCATTAGTTTCGTGAAGCACCAAGGGGCGGAGGAGAGGCCGAATGGAAGAGAGGTGAAACGAAAGTACTGACCTGCCCAGTGGAATTGGAGAAACTTCTGCGAGGCGGGATGGATGGGAACCGAAAGATAAGCATCCCGAAGGTCCAACCTTACCAGCCAATCTCCTAGAAGAAGAGTATCTCTTAGATGGAGAATGGTCTCCATCTTGAAATGTCGATAAAGAACAAATTGATTGAACTGCTTCAAATTGATAACTGGACGCATTTTTTTGTTCTTTTTCTGGACTAGGAAAACAGAACTGAGGAAACCTGAAGAGTCTAGTGAACAAGGAGTAATAGCCTGTTTTTGCAGAAGAGACTGGACCTCTAACAAAATTAAATTTGACATTTGGTTTGAAAATTGAAGAGGAGGAGGAAAGATCTCTTGAAAAGGTTCTGAAAAGAGTTCTATAACATAACCTTGTACTGTGTTTAAAACCCAAGGATCTTTTGTAAGATCCTCCCATTTTGACAGACATTGCGCAATGCGACCTCCCACCACAGGAGTAAAGGAAGTCGGACTTACCGAGTTGTGAAGAGCCTCTGGAATTACGGCCTCCCTTGGCCCTGAAGCCCCTGCTCCTTTGGGGATAGAATTGGGGCCTGTAATCTTGATAGGTGCTCTGAGAGGGACCGCGGGAACCTTGAATAGCGTAGGCTCGGCCGGTAAAGCGGTTCCTACCTCTACCGGCCCTGGAGAAAACCCGAGAAGCAAACACCTTTTTTAAAGATTGTTGCGCCTTGTCCAACGAGGAAAAGGTAGTCACGTATTTGCTTAGCTCTCTGATGAAAGAATCACCAAACAAAAAACCTTCCGCTTTTACACCCGGATCTGACCCAGCTAAATTAACCAACTTTGGATCCAACTTGAGTAGGAGACCTTTCCTCCTTTCGTGAGTAATGGAGGAATTAGCATTCCCCAACAGGCATACCGCACGTTGCGCCCATAAAGAGAGTTCTTCAGGACCAATGGCCACCTGATCCAACCGAGCTGATTCCGCTATATCGAATATGCGGGTCAAGGGACCCACAATGTCCAAAAGCTTATCTTGGCACGTGGACCAAGCTTTATCTACCCCTTTACGGGGGTCTTTGCCGTACCTGGTAAAGAACGTCAGGAGTGAAGAGTCAATAGCTGGTGTCACTGCTATTTTAGAAGATAAAGCGGGGCGGGGACACTCTGATTTTAATTTCGCCCGAACTTGTTTATCCAGAGGGGTCCGAAGTCTGGCAGTGACATAGTCCGCCACATGATCTGAGGGAAGCCACTCTGTGGAATTTGGGTGCTGAATGTCCCCAGGATCAAACATAGGAACCCCTTCTGAATCCAGAACCACGGTGGACCCTGAAGCATGTTTGGCTTTCTTAATTGGAGGAGGAAAGTACAAATCTCCAACGTCCTCATCAGAACTGACCGCATCCGAATTCGGGTCGTTCGCCTCATCATCTGTGTCCAGAATTTTAGTTATTTTAATAGGAGACGATATATGTTTAGTTTTCACCATGCATTTTCTTAAAGACTTAGCAATTAACCCCTCCTTATTAGGAGGCCCTTGAGGAACCGCGTCCTCCGCCTTGTGTGAAACACAGTCACTTCCAATTAGCGTCGCTTTTGTATCTTTTAAAGAGGTTTGACGCTTTCTGCTTTCCCCCGCAGAATGGGCCAGCATGGTTTTGGACACAATATTTACCACAGAATTCTCCAATTTTTTTTAAAGTTTTTGCCGAGAGGCAACCATAGCCTGATCCACTGAAGATTGGATAAAATCATTTAAATGCTCCTTTAAAGCATCATCCTCCTCCTCATGAGAAACTTGTGCCTGAGAGCTGTCCATGGTACTGTAGCAAGCAAGCCCTCACAAACAGGCAGGAAAGGGTTAACCTCTCTCTAAGAGAGGAGAAAAAAGTATCCGGCTCCGCCTACGGGCGGGGATAAATGCTGAGAGAAAACCGAGCCGGGAGCTCAGCCAGCGAAAATCCAGATGATCGCCTTGTGCAGCTCGGCTTGTGTAAATAAACACAACCGGAGCGTCCCAGAGGAGAAACAAGGTAACGCGGGGAGCTTTCCAACGTGCGAAGGCTGAAATAAGCCTTCGCGCGCCGAAGAGACACAAACGGTCACGAAGACCGTTACAAACAGCGCGCGCGCTAGGGAAAACCAAAGAATGCGGCTGACAAGCCGGCTGTAATACCACAAACACAATTACCATGTAAACATCTGGTGCATATTAAGAACGCGCTACGACCAGAAATAACGGAAAAAACGAATAATACTTATCTTGACTGAAGAGCAGCAAGAAAAGAGGGCTGTCTTCAGTCAAGAGGGGTATTATTCCATGGATACGGCGGTGATTGGTGCATTATTGTTATAAACTACTTTTGTTTTCCCATTGGCTACTTGTCGTTTGCCTTATGGGAGTTGTAGTTTTTTCTTGACTGGAGCTGCTATTAGAAATAAAGAAAAGACTATTGCATAATAGGAGCCTCTGGTCTTGCCATAAAATTTTACATCTTGTTTCAGTGGGTATCCCCCTCTCCTTTTATGAGGCCACCTGAGTGAGAAAGTTGTCAGCGAACAGATGTGTAGTGGACTGAAAAGAAGGAGTACTATGGAAGGATTGCTGGTGCAAAGTATGGTAAAATGTATATTGGACTAGACTCTGGTATTCTAATATAAAGGACGACTGCTCAGTTAGAACCGCATTGGGGATTGCACTGGTAGGACAGAAGGAGGTGATTTAGTTATAAAAGTGTAAGCCTCTCAAAAAACATATAATAATCATCATCATCATCATCACAATCACAATCGTACTAATATTAATGTATGGGCTAAAGTGCCCCCAGCAATACATTATAAGGATATTACAAGGTACGGAGGAGCTTCATGAGCCTATAGAGCAGAGGTCTTCAAACCTTTTGATGCCGGGACCCCCTCTTAAAAAAATTTAGTTGTAAGGACCCCCTCCTGATAAAAATGTCTAGAACCTGGTACTCCTCATCATCAACAATAATAAACATCCCCATTTCGCACAGCAAATCATTTTTACTGTGAGGAAATAATACTGAACAGTGTTTAGCAAACCAAAGATCAGTGAGTGTGGGTCGTGGTAAAGGGTCTGGCTAAAAACAATGGTCATAATTTATGAGGAATTGACGTGGGGCAGCACTGCAACTCTTCTTGCTACACTGCCCCACGCCAATACAAAAGGGCAGGAATGGACCGAATTTATTAAATACTGTGCATTTCTGTCCTTGTCCCCTGTGCTGGCGCACAATTGTTGCCTAGTGCCAACATAGGCAGGATAAGCTGCCCCTTCCTGCACAAAAACAATCCAGAAAGGCATTGTACCTCTTTCTACATGTGCGGCAGAATGGAACACACACGGAACGAGAAAAAAACAAGGAGAAATTAAAACATTTCTCCTCATTACGCCTGCTCTGGGGAGGCGTAAGGTTTAGGCACTGCTCCAGTTTACGTGATTTTGTAAATCTGGGGCAGCGTCAAAATCCATCTGGGTTGCATAGGAACACCCACCACTACACCCGTGGAACGGCTTCTTGACGCAAAGTAAGGCAATGCAGCGGCTTGCGCTGCTTTGCCTTACTCCATATCTACAAGGCCATTCAAAGCCACTCAGAGTGGCTTTGCGTCACCTCATAGGTATGATTGAGAGGCTTGTGTCGCTGGAGCATCAAAAAGTGATGCTCCAGCAGCACAAGCCTCTCATAAATAAACCCAAAATATTCTCAATTTTTTTTTAAGTCTTTCACTGCCAGGTAGCTACATATAAAATAATAGCCAGCTGAAATGAAAAATAAATAAAATAAAGTTCTTACTCATTGGGAAATGCACTGTAGTGCATTATGAAACCTCTATTAGTTAATGCACTGCAGAGGTCTGTGTTTAACCGGAGAGCAACAGAACTAAATCTTTGTTAGTACAGTTGAGAATAGTGACTTGTGTATTTTTAGTGCCATGATGTCACAGCCTGTGACAAAAAGCACTGTGAATATATAAAAAGGCATTATTTTATACTTGCATTGCACACAGTATCATTTAGGCCACTACAAAAAGGTTTATTATAAAACTGTGCTTCCAAAATGTGGATTTAAGTAATATCAGAGCATATGCAATACCTTTTTTTTTAATAGCTGTCCCTTCAACACCTCCAGGTGAAGTGAGCTGTGTAAATACAATTACAATAGAAACGCATGCACTTCACAGCTCAGATTTTAACTCTTCACACTACCCCTAAAAAAAAAAAATGTTTGTCCTCACAAAGCTTTGATCATTTAAAGCTGCTCCCAAGCACCCTTTACATTTGCAGATCAGCTCGTAGAGCACATTTGCTTTTCATTCAGGAAGCAGAAGCCCTGGGTTGAAAGTCTCCTTAGCTGTCTGTGCAGCTTTCACAGCACAGAAGACTCAAATTAAAGTTCAGCTAAGGCATTTTAAGGATCAGCTGGGGGAATGTGCGACCCCCTTTCCAGGTCTCCACGGCCCCCCTGGGGGTCCCGACCCCCAGATTGGAGACCTCTGCTATAGAGGATCAAGGTCAAAGGCTGAATTCCTTTATAAGGTTATGGGACTCCGAGATGACTTGCAGTATCCTTATCATGTACAGCAAGGGGTGCTTTATTCCTTATATTATGTGATCACAGCATCACCTTTCCCACAAACCACTTTAATCCTTTGTGCATAGCTCTTTCATTTGAAAGAGAAAGCATGTTCGCAATATGAAGAAACAAATTGAATATCTAGTACAAAATAAAACACATGAAACAGCTGTTAGATATTTGTTGCAAAAAGATATTAGAATAAGTTAACTACAAGTAAATTTTTCTTTAAAAAAGGTGTAGTAGAAACATGGCGAAAGAGTCTCACTTTTCTGTAATTACCCAAAGAGTGCAAAAAAGAAATATGTTGCTCACAGTCTCTTCTTTCTAATTGTCAATGTACTGCTAAATAAAACAGAGCAGACACAAAGAAAGCAACATTTTTCATGCTTTTATATGCTGCTTTAATTATGCTTCCTGACCAGACCTGCCTTTCTCATCAGCTGCTGGCTCTGGCAGCAATCATTTTGAATTCTAACATCTTTTCTCTATTATAGCGGCTAAGTGTGTCAGAAGCCGCCGATTATAAAGAAATTAGAGGCCTTTTTTATACTAGGATTGCATAATTCCATGAATAATAATAATCAATCAATCAATCAAATTTCTTAAGCGTGCTACTCACCCGGTAGGGTCTCAAGGCGCGGGGGTTACTTCTCGAAAAGCCATGTTTTGAGGTGCTTTCTGGAAGTTAGGAGGTCCTGGGTCTTGCGTAGGTTGGTGGGGAGGGAGTTCCAGGTTTGGCGGCGAGGTGGGAGAAGGATCTGCCGCCGGAAGTGGTGCGTTGGATGTGGGGGACTGTTGCGAGGGTGAGGTCAGTGGAGCGTAGCTGTCGAGTTGGGTTGGGGAAGTTGAGGTAGGCCGGTCCAGTGTAGTAGAGGGCTTTGTGAGCGTGGACAAGGATTTTGAAAATTATCCTTTTGTTGATGGGCAGCAAGTGCAGGGATCTGAGGTGGGCGGAGATGTGTTCGTGGTGAGGGAGGTTGAGGATGAAATGTGCGGCTGCGTTCTGGCGTTTTCTCTGAAGCTTGGCTGTGGTCCCTGCGTAGAGGGCGTTGCTGTAGTCCAGTCTGCTGCTTATGAGGATGTGGGTGACTGTTCTTCTTGTTTCTAAAGGAATCCATTTGAAAGTTTTGTGTAGCATGCAGAGGGTGTTGAAGCAGGAGGATGATATGGCATTGATTTGCTCAGTCATGGAGCGAGATGAGTCCAATATGATGCAGAGATTGCGTGTGTGGGTGGTGGGTGTTGGGGGTGGTCCTGGGGTGGTGGGCCACCAAGAGTTATTCGATGCTGTCTTGTTGGGACCGAAGATGATCATCTCGTTTTTTTCTGAGTTCAATTTGAGGTGGCTTGCTGTCATCCAGTTGGCGATGGCAAGGAGTCCGACATGTAGGTTATTCTTGGCGGTAGATGGGTTCCTCGTGAAGGAGATGATGAGGTGGGTGTCGTCAGCATATGAAATTATGGTGGGGCTGTGGGGGCGGATGATGCTGGTGAGTGGAGCCATTTAGATATTGAAAAAGGTGGGGCTGAGGGAGGATCCTTGGGGGACCCCACAGATGGTCTTGGTGTCTGTAGAGAGAAAGGAGGTGAGTCAGTCCAGGGCTTTGTGGTGAATTCCGGCGTCGAAGAGGCGTGTGCGAAGGGTTTGGTGGCATACGGTGTCGAAGGCTGTGAAGAGGTCTAAGAGGATGAGGGCGATGGTTTCGCCTTTGTCCAATCTGGTCCTGATGTCGTCTGTGCAGGCGATGAGGGCGGTCTCGGTGCTGTGGTTTTTGCAGAATCCAGACTGGGAGACGTTGAGTATGTTGTTGTCTTCCAGGAAGCGAGACAGTTGTTTGTTTACTATCTTCTCTATGACCTTCGCGGGGAAGGGAAGGCCAAACTTCCTTACCTAAGCAAAAGAAGAGGAAAGAATAACCCATTGAGGCAACTCTTTTCCATCTCACATACTTTCACAAACTTGCAAGGATTTTCATCTCCAAAATCTGTAATGTACCTCTCTCAAATGGGCTGGCTGAAGCTGCATGGAAAGCATGAGTAGTCTCCCCTTTCCCTAAAATGTGCAATCTCGACGCTAGAGTTGTTGACAACTATCACCTCATCACCTTAGTTCCAATGGAAAACATTGTGACAGCATTACTCTCAGCCTTTCTAGAGTCTCCTGAGTACTTTATTGATGGGGCAAGATTTCTGGGGAGAGGTATGGATTCGTCCATGTTGATGGCTCAGTATGGGCTAAGAACAGCAATGGATCAAGGTGTTGCAGAAGCTTTAATTTCACTTTAGTTTAAATTTTACTTTTACTTTGTTTAATATAGTCAACTAGACGATCCTTGGTCAGAGACTTGAAAAGTCAAATACCTCCAGGACAGTGGGAATCTGGATGTGTCTTTCCTTTCAGAAGACATCGGGTCACTGTAATTACTACCCTTTTAGGTCCAACAAATACAAGGCCAACTGCAGAGTTGCTCATTGATTTTCTTTCTTGCTCATTCCATTCAGCATGTTCGTGAGACCTCTCCTCGGGCCATGAGTGCTCTGCATTAAGGTATGCTGATGATATCGAGAACCGTGTATGATTGGATGAAGATGTCTCCTCTTCCCCTGCCAATCTTGTCAATGTTCTGACAGTTATACAAAGCTATAAATGTGATAACTTCCTCAAAAGTGAACGGGGGAAAAGAAAGTTGAACTTAGTTGGACATAAACTTCTCTGGCAGCATTCCATATGGTGCCCCACATTAGGAAAGACCCCCTTCCCACTCCCTCAATGAAGGTTTATATCTCTTGGGTGTGAATGATAAAAATGTATCCCTTGAATCTCAGGTTAACCCTGTTGCTATATCACGCTTACACACAGTGCTCGAAAAGCCCTTTCCCTTCATTGCAAAAGAAGCACCCAATAAAATTATTCTGGCTGTGTCCTTGCATGGATTGACTATTGAAATGGTTGCTATCTGGGTGTGCCTGTTGTGGCCAAGTATCAACGGATCTAGAACTTTGCTGTAAGGGTGGCTACAGGTCTGTGGAAATTCAGTCATAGATCACAGGCCAGAAGAAGTCGACATTTGCTACACATTAAACAGAGTTCACTTTTTTAAGCCATTTTCCTTAGGCACATAGGCCCTCATTACAACATTGTCGTTAAATCCACTTACCGTTGTGCAGAAGACCGACAACACACCGCCGAGGCCGCGGAATTCCGCCACAGCTATTACGACCCACAGCTCGGAATCCGCCAAATCCAGACACCCACACAAGTCCGCCACACCGAAGGTCAGTGATAAACTGGCGATAACAAAACCTCCACCGTCACGCCAACAGGAATACGCCCACACAATCACGACCCACTAATCCACGCGGTGGTCTTTCAACCGCAGTAAACCATTCGCGGTACACACCGCCGCACTCAAAATACACACTCACTTACAAAACACTACCACATTGGACAATTCCTAATACACACACCTGATACACATACACACACCACTCCCACACACCCACACCACTATAAAACACCCGCCCACATCACCCACAAACCCGTATTGCCTAAAATATTGACGAAGGCCAGAGAGACAGCACAGCACAGACAACACCAGCACACAGAGGCACAAAACACCATCACACATACACATCCACGCACAAAACACCACACACCCCTAAACATCACCCTACACATCACAACACTCACCACCTCACACATCACCCACACCACCCCATGGCACCGCAAAGACACCCCAGGTTTTCTGAGGAGGAGCTCAGGGTCATGTTGGAGGAAATCATCCAGGTAGAGCCACAGCTATTCGGATCACAGGTGCAGCACACCAGCATAGCTAGGAAGATGGAGCTATGGCGCAGAATCGTGGACAGGGTCAACGGAGTGGGACAGCACCCAAGAACATGGGATGACATCAGGAAGATGTGGAATGACCTACGGGGGAAGGTGCGTTCCATGGTCTCAAGACACCACATCACGGTTCAGAGGTGGAGGTCCGCCACCAGTCCTCTGAACTGTGTGGCGGACCCCCACCTCCTCCCCCACAACTAACAACATGGGAGGAGCAGGTCTTGGCTATACTGCATCCTGAGGGCCTCGCAGGAGTAGCTGGAGGAATGGACTCTGGTAAGTCAAATCTTTAAGTACTTCATCCCCCACCCTACCTGCTAACAAATACCCCCACCCTCACCCTCACCCCCATCACTCCAACTCCTCACAAATGTCCCACTATCACAAACCACACATCCCAACACCAAGCCCTGCATGCAACACCAAAGCATGGACACCCATCACCAATGCATGTCCACTGCACATACCCACATAGACCCCTAAACAATTAGCACACAAGGTCCTACACAGGAATGCAAGCACTGGGGTACAGGGTCACCCACCCATTGCACACCATGCCACACACAGATACTAAAACTATGCCTTTACACCCCTGCAGGACCCCTACCCAACTTCATCGGACAGGAGGTTCCAGACATGTCCACTCCCCCCACAGAAGAGGCCCACAGTGATGACAGTAGCTCTGTCCAATTGGATCTAGATGACCAGCCCGGCCCATCTGGGACCTCTGGACAGTCGGTTCCCCTCACACTGGCACAAGCCACAACAGAGCCTCCCCCATCTGGAAACACCAGCACAGCACCCACCCAGCGGGCCCATACCTCTGTCCCCAGGACACGTTAAGCAGCAGTGTGTCCACCACTATAGGGAACCCAGGCTAACCCACCACCTCAGGAACAGCAGGGACCTGGGTCAGTGGTAGTAGGCACATGGTTCAGGGGACAGAGGCCCAGGAACACAGGGGAACTGGAGGGCTGCTGTGCGACAGGGGGAGGACAGGCCCAGGGAACTCACTCTCCACGAGGCCCTCTCCAACATCATGGTAGCCTACCACCATTCCCAGGAGATGATGGAAACGGTACTGGCCAAGTTTCAGGAGACCCAGCGGCTGCAGGAGGAACAGTATTTGGGGTTCAGGGAGGAACTCAAATCCATCAATAGCACCCTGGGCACCATTGTAGGGGTGCTGTAGGAACTCGTGAACTCCAGGAGGGACACTGTGGCACCACAAGGGGCCCCTGACACTAGCCTGGACAATGAACTGCTCACCACCTCCGCCAGCGCTAGTGGACAGGAGGCACCGCCACAGGACCACAACACCAGCACCCCATCCCCTGCAGATGGAGAACCACCCCGCAAGCGGTCCCTGAGATCCAGGACAAAGACAGAGAACAATGCCAAGACCCCACCAAGAAATGAGACCACCCTGAATGTCATCCTTCTGTCCCACTTTGTCACCCTGTCCATCCATCAACTGCCCCAGCTCCACTTCCTATGCCCCTTTGGACAATACAACTGTGAGACAAATAGACTGGACTCTGCCATGGACATTCCTCCACCATCACCCCTGCCCATTTTACAACCCCCTCCACTATTTAGCACTTAAATAAACACCCATAAATCACAAAACTATCTGGAGTCAGTCTGTGCTTTCACAAATGTGTATTTACAATAACTGAGTGAAATAGCAATATCCATTGTATTGTCAACATACCTATGTCACACAGCTCTAGTCCATGAGGAAACATAGCAGAGGTCACACAGTGGGACCCACATCTGTGAAATCGAAAGGGAAAGTGACAAATCAGGGTCCATACACTGGGTGAATGTGACAGACAGATAAGAGGTAGAACAAGTGTATCAGATGTAGCAGACAGTGATGTCTTCTTACCTGTGTCTCACTGGAAGTATTGATGAATCACGGTATTTCTGTTGTCGATATCCTCTTCTTCTGCTTCCTCTTCTTCACTGTCCACAGGCTCCACAGCTGCCACAACACCGCCTTCAGGACCATCCTCCTGCAGACCAGGCGCCTGTCATCGCAAAGCCAAGTTGTGCAGCATACAGCAGGCCACTATGATCTGGCACACCCTCTTTGGTGAGTAGAATAGGGAACCACCTGTCATATGGAGGCACCTGAACCTGGCCTTTAGGAGGCCGAAAGTCCTCTCTATAACCCTCCTAGTTCACCCATGTGCCTCATTGTAGCGTTCCTCTGCCCTTGTCCTGGGATTCCTCACTGGGGTCAGAAGCCATGACAGGTTGGGGTAGCCAGAGTCACCTGCAAATGTTGAGGGACAACTGTTAGACACACACTAACCTTTAGGGACAACCCCAGACAACTATTCACACTGTATAGGGTCCATGTCCTCACCTAGTAGCCACACACGGTGCCTCTGGAGTTGCCCCATCACATTAGGGATGCTGCTATTCCTCATAATGTAAGCATCATGCACTGAGCCAGGAAATTTGGCATTCACATGGGAGATGTACTGGTCGACCAAACACACCATCTGCACATTCATAGAATGGTAACTCTTCCGGTTTCTGTACACCTGTTCACTCCTGCGGGGGCGGACCAAGGCCACACGTGTCCCATCAATGGCACCTATGATGTTGGGAATATGTCCCAAAGCATAGAAGTCACCTTTCACTGTAGGCAAATCCTCCACCTCAGGGAACACGATGTTGCTGCGCATGTGTTTCAGCAGGGCAGACAACTCTCTGGACAACACGTTGGAGAACATAGGCTGGGACATCCCTGATGCTATGGCCACTGTCGTCTGAAAAGACCCACTTGCCAGGAAATGGAGTACTGACAGCACCTGCACCAGAGGGGGTATCCCTGTGGGATGGCGGATACCTGACATCAGGTCCGGCTCCAACTGGGCACACAGTTCATGGATTGTGGCACGGTCCAGTCTGTAGGTGACAATTACATGTCGCTCTTCCATTGTCGACAGGTCCACCAGCGGTCTGTACACCGGAGGATGCCGCCATATCCTCACCTGCCCCAGTGGACGTGCTCTATGGAGGAGAACAGCGAGCAGAGGGTCAGCCAACACTGAGGTACGAAAACACAACTTCATTGCACAAATTTTTCAATCCGCTATTGGCCTGTCTTAGTGTGTATGCAAGGCCTAGATAGGTGTGACGCAATAAAAAATTATGCCATGTGGCCTCCTGAAATGGCGGCTGCCTGACCTGTAAGGTGGGACAATGGGATATGAGGTAACTGCGCTGGCGTTGTTCACCGTCGCGGTAGGCGGTCGAAGACCGCGGCGCAATCCTGCATTGGTTAACATTGGGGCTTATAGGTCCCTGGAGCCAATGACGATGTACGCCGGCGGTGACAGTACGCACCGCCGTGGACGTGACCACCATTTTCTATCTGTTCACTCACTTGATACCTGCACTTCGACAGGAGAGGACCTACATTGCAAGTGCTGCTGTGGCCTCAGTCTGGAAGCGACAATGGCTCATGTGTCTGGGGAAAGGGTCCCTGCCTTCACCACGGAGGAGTTGGAGAAACTAGTGGATGGGGTCCTCCCCCAGTACACGCTACTCTACGGTCCTCCAGACAAACAGGTAAGTACACTGTGAGCATGCTATATGGGCACTGCCTGTGTAGAGTGGTGTGGATGTAAGATACGGGGGGAGAATGAGGCGTGCATGAAACGACGGTGAGTGTATGTGCATCATGGCAAGGGTAGGATCGCGGGCCAATGACTGTGACGGTCCGGATAGTTATATCTTCTCCTTTTCCCCTGTACTATTCCTGTAGGTCAGCGACTACCAGAAGAAGGATATTTGGCGTGCCATCGCCAAGGAAGTCCGGACCCTGGGGGTCCACCACAGACGGAGCACCCACTGCCGGAAAAGATGGGAGGACATTCGCCGCTGGAGCAAGAAGACGGCGGAGGCCCAGTGGGGATGGCCTCCCAATGTCAGAGGGGTGCCCGTGGCACCATGACCCCCCTGATGTTCCGGATCCTGGCGATGGCGTACCCGGAGTTGGATGGGCGCTTGAGAGCATCACAGTAGCCACAAGGGGGTGAGTACACTCTCATTCAGCTGAATCAGCGTGCATTGGAGGTGTCTGGGTGGGGGAGGTGGGCTGTGGGTACCCCTAGGCCAGGGTGAGTTTTGTAGGCAAGGTCCCTTCGTAAGGCAGGCCATGTGGCACCCCACCAGTGTTAAGAGCCAACTACACCTAGTCAGGATCCTGTGACGTCCATGTGTGCAGCAATCGGGCATAGGCGTGTACCCCATGGCCCTGTGATTAATGCGGGAACTCTAAGTGCATGGCGTAGTGCAGAGGGCTGCTGTGTCTGTAGTGTCTGCCAGCGGTAGCGGTATTGCATGCACTGAACATGTCTTTCTTCTGTCTTCCCCCACCTCCTTTATGTGGTTTCCCTGTTCTTGTGTGCAATAGCATCATCAGGCAGAGGGGCAGTGGCACCGGAGCAGGAGGGAGCTGCATCCCACATGGCCCTGGAGGGCGAGACAACGGACTCCGAATTCACCAGTGGGACGGAGGGCGAGGGGAGCTCCACAGCGGGGACAAGAGCTGAGACCAGCAACACGGACTCCTCCTCTGATGGGAGCTCCCTTGCGGTGGCCGGCCCCTCTGTGCCCCCTGCATCTAAAGGTACAGCCACCCCCCCCCACCAGCACCGCCCTCCCAGCAGCCTCTCAGCGTGTGCCCCGTGGCCGCTCACCCAGGAGGGTGGGCATCTCCTTCCCCCCAGGCACCACAGCCCCTGCCCCTATCAGCCCTGCTGCCCTCAGTGAGGAGGCCATTGACCTCCTCAGATCCCTCACTGTTGGGCAGTCTACCATTCTGAATGCCATCTAGGGTGTAGAGAGGCAGTTGCAACAGATGAATGCATACCTGGAGGGCATTCATTCTGGTCAGGCAGCCCAACAGCAAGCATTTCAGACTCTGGCCTCAGCACTGATGGCAGCCATTGTCCCTGTGTCCAGCCTCCCCCCTTCAACTTCCTCCATCCAGCCCTAATCCCCTGTACCTCAGCCTATCCCAAGCACACTATCAGACCAGCATGCACACACCTCAACACACAAGGGTAGCTCTGGCAAACATAAGCACCACACATCCCACAGGCACTCACACAAGCATCATACCCATGCACACATACCAACATCCACTGCCTCCACTGTGTCCCCCTCCTCCTCCTCTCCCTCCTCCCTCCCTGTCACGTCCCCACTCACACCTGCATGCACTACATCTTCAGCCACTACGTCCAGCACACCCATCACCACACACCGCTCACGTGCACTCACCACCCCACTACCATTCACACATCCTGTGTCCTCTCCCAGTGTGTCTGTGAGCCCACCTCCCAAAGTACACAAACGCAGTCACACACCCACCCAACAGCCATCCACCTCACGACAGCCTCCAGCCCATGCACCTTTACCCAAAGTCAGCAAACGTACACCGCCTACAACCACTACCGCTTCCTCCACTCCCAAACCCCCTCCATCTACCCGTCCCAGAGTGTCTAAAAAACTTTTCCTCTTAAATGTTGACCTCTTCCCTACACTTCCCCCACCCCTTCCGTCCCCTAGGGCACGCCTTTCCAGGTCCCAACCCAGCACCCCAACCACCACATCACCGGGAACAGTGGTGCCAGCAGTAACCGGCTTCTGGAGTGCACCAAGCAGCAGGGCAGTCAGTGTGCCACAGAGCCAGACCACGGACAGTCCCCCACCTCAGAAACATAAGAAGTTGACCACAGCCCAGAGGGAGAAGGGCAAAACACCTGCCACCATGGGCTCTCTCAGGACTACAGTTGGGAGTGGCAAGACAGCTGCGCCACCATCCAAGGTGGGGAAGGGGCAGAGAAAGAAAGGGACACCGCCACCACCAGCACCGCTGCCAAGAACACCGCCGCCACCAGCACCGCTGCCAAGAACACCACCTCCACCAGCACCGCTGCCAAGGATGCCGCCACCACAAGCATGCTCACTGAGCCACCCACCAGCACCGCAGGCCCATGAGCGCCGCAAGCACCGCCAGCGGCCACGCCACATCATGTGCCAGTGGCACCACTGCAGACATGGCTGGCATCCCCAGTGGTCAGTCGTACGAAGCTGGTGGTCAATTTCAGGGACCTGGACAGCTTCCATGTAGGCCCACCGTCAGTGGAGAAAGGCATGCACTACCTCAGTCCTTGGCAGGATGAAGCACTCTGGGCACAAAGCCCCCTCCAGAACCAGTGGAGAAAGGCATCCACTACCTCAGTCCTTGGCAGGATGAAGCACTCTGGGCACAAAGCCCCCTCCAGAACCAGAGGAGAGTTACATCCACTACCTCAGTCCTTGGCAGGATGAAGCACTCAGGGCACAAAGCCCCCTCCAGAACCACAGGAGAAAGGCATCTACTACCTCAGTCCTTGGCAGGATGAAGCACTCTGGGCACAAAGCCCCCTCCAGAACCAGTGGAGAGTTACATCCACTACCTCAGTCCTTGACAGGATGAAGCACTCTGAGCACAAAGCCCTCTCCAGAACCAGTGGAGAGTTACATCCACTACCTCAGTCCTTGGCAGGATGAAGCACTCTGGGCACAAAGCCCCCTCCAGAACCAGTGGAGAAAGGCATCCACTACCTCATTCCTTGGCAGGATGAAGCGCTCTGGGCACAAAGCCCCCTCCAGAACCAGTGGAGAGTTACATCCACTAAATCAGTCCTTGGCAGGATGAAGCACTCTGGGCACAACGCCCCCTCCAGAACCAGTGGAGAGATACATCCACTACCTCAGTCCTTGGCAGGATGAAGCACTCTAGGCACAAAGCCCCCTCCAGAACCAGTGGAGAAAGGCATCCACTACCTCAGTCCTTGGCAAGATGAAGCACTCTGGGCACAAAGCCCCCTCCAGAACCAGTGGAGAAAGGCATCCACTACCTCTGTCCTTGGCAAGAGGAAGCACTCTGGGCACAAAGCCCCCTCCAGAACCAGTGGAGAAAGGCATCCACTTGAGAGACTGTGGCTTTGCACTCCCCAGGGTGCAGCAGTGGGCAAACCACCCACTGTAAAGACTTGTGAGACTGTGGCTTTCCACTCCCTAGGATGCAGCAGTGGGCAACCCACCCACTGTAAAGACTTGTGAGACTGTGGCTTTGCACTCCCCAGGATACATCAATGGGCATGGAGACCCCTCGTAGATCTGGCATCGTGCACTCATCCGGCTGAGGTGACCCCGCCTTCCCTTCCCCCTGAGGTGCCTGTTTTATTTCAATCTGATGCCCCTGCAGTGTTCTCCGTTTTGGTCGGGTATCTTGTGTGGGCCTCGCCCATGCATTTTGAGCCCAGTGGTACACAGACTATGTATGTGCAGTACATGGACTTGAATTTTTGGTGTATATATTTGTTAGTAGTGTATATATATTTTATGAGTACTGGATTTTTATTGATTACAATCGTTCAACTCATTTCCTTTTGTCCTTGCATTCTTCCAGGGGTGGTTGGGAGGTGTAAATGTAATGTATCAACATGTTCTTGTGTGTGTGTTGTAGTGGGTGAGGGTGGGGGTGGGGGTGTTTCGTGTTGCGTGTGTGTGTCACTCTCTTTTGCCTCCCCCCTCCCCTGTGTCGTAGGTGCAGTACTCACCGTGGTCTTCGCCGCCGAAGTTCGTGCTCCTGGTAGAGGGGCAGGAAGACAATGGCAGGTAGAATATGAAGTTCCGGCTCCATGGCGTCCTGGTTCCTCGTGGGGTGTGTAGAGGTGAGCGTTTCCTCTTCCAAGTCCTGTTTCCACCGTGTTTTTGTTCGCGGTGAATCCGCCCCCGGAAAAGGTGGCGGATTGGCCTCTTATGATACTGTGGGCGGTACATTGTCTTCCACCTGTCTGTTGGCGGTGACCGCCATGCTGTTTGTTTGTACCGCCGTTGCGGTCGGAGTGTTAAAGTGTCTGTCTATGTTGGAGGTTTCCGCCACGGTCGTAATTCCATTTTTTTGACTGCCGGCCTGTTGGCGGTTTTACCCCCGCTTTAACACCAACCACCAGGGTTGTAATGAGGGCCTTAGTGTATTACATCCTTGTAAATCCCAGAATCCAAAAATGATATGTTAGATATTAGAACACCAGCTGCTTACACTCAAACACGGAAAAACGTATGCGAGTACTGAAGAACATATTTGTCCGAATGGGAGGTCATTTTCTGCAATATCTGGACCGCAGCTGTGGAACAGACTCCCTTTGCTATCCACTGCCTCGATACATTTGCGTTTAGAAAACAGCTCAAACCCTTTCTTATTTTGCCAATGCCGTCTACTTGTTCAGTCATTTTTCCGCAGTGGCACAGGTTTCCTACATTTTCACTGCCAAGATGTTTGGGTAAACTATTGCTTTAAAAATAAATAAAACACAGAGGAGTAGGGGAATGGACCCTCAGATGGCTCCATTATTTAACATTTTTCTAGGAACATCTTTTTTCGTTCAGTTAGCCCTTTGGATATGGGCAGTATGCGTAGAAAGGTCATAGTTTCTATAGGCAGCATGAGCGAAGATACCCGATTGTCCCAACTTTCCAACATCTGTCATGTGTTCAGACCTGTTCAGATGAAGTGTTATTCGGGCCCTACTGCATCCATTGGTGTCCTTGGGACAGACAATATGGCCACACCTGTCACCAACAACAGGGTGCTTCTGGGGTTTGTGAGTTAGGAACAGTCAGAAACATTCACGTTAACCTTCCATATATACATCTGACAAGTGCGACTACTTATGTCCGACTAGTACCACTACCTATCAGCCAGTTCAGGTAGCTAAGATGAAGGAGTATTTTCCAGCACAAACGTATTACCTTTAAGTGGTGTTGCGACCTTGTCTAATCCCATATTGTTGTATAGTGTCTTTATTGTCATGGTGCAGTGTACTTAATGACATCATTTACAAATACATCATCCTCTGGTGACACATTGGCTATATGAAGGAACTGGATATGTAGCAGAGGTTTCACACAAATAGAATCACTTGGTCATAATAACTTTTCTACTTAGGGCTGCCACACATGCAGGCGTTGTAAATGGAAATCATGGTAGTCGTGTTGGGTGCCTCAGGCACCATTGACTGGAGCAATATGGACGTCAGGTAGCACCGCCAAGGTGACTGTGGAGTGCAGGCCAGGTTAGGGCCTGGGCCCCAGTCATCAGTGGCAGATAACACCACAGAATTGTAGGGTGGCCGTCCAATTTATTACTGCATCATTGTGTAGAGTCTTTATTGACTTTACTGGCTCGTTGTCCTTATTTGACTCTTTTATCGAATGTGAATGTTGATTTGTCTCTGTCTTGGACGCCCTTTTTCTAGTCCAGCCACAAAGTATCCTCGACAAAACTACCATCCCCATTACTCTGCAAGATCCGCTCCGAAGAGTTTTATAATGTGACACCAAATGGAATAAATCATTTGTGCAAGAAAATCGCAAGCTATAAGCTTAGGGGAGAGTTGTGCAATTGATACTCAAATGGACCTTAAACGGAATTACGAGATTTTTCAACTAAAGTCTTGAAATAAGAAAGTCATATTTTACAGCCAAAAAAATTGCAAATGTCAAGATTAAATCATACGACTTTGCACCACTGAGCAGCTAGCCAGATCTATTGCTCCTACAGTTCTTAACACATGGAAAGACCAACTTTCATGCTCAATAAAATCTCAGAACTTTAAAAATATATTTCTGGATGTGTGTGCGGCCATTTTATTCGCATTATACATTAGTTAGCAATTGAAATAAAATGTTTAGGAAAAATGTATATATTTTTTTCTTCACTTCTTTATCATACTAACATTTTTCAATCCAAGAGCCATTAAAGTTCATTTTGAAATAGGAGGACAGGGCCCGTTGCATAGATTATCCTTGAGGTTTCTTTTTCAATGAGTTATATGTCTCTCCTTCTCTGAAAAGTCCTGGAACAAGATTCAGACTTAGAACACAAAAAAAATTACAAACATTTAAAGGCATATTTATACTATGTTTGAGTTGTTTTGGCGTCATTTATTTTACGCTAAAACATTGCAAACTTAACTCCATATTTATATTTTTACGCTAGACCCGTCTATCGTCAAAACATTGGAGTTAGCGTCATTTATTGGATGTGTGAACCCACCTTGCGTCAATGAAATGCAAGGTAGGCATTCCCACTAAAAAAATGATAGGATGGGGGACTCCATCCCAGGTAAGTAAGGTAAGTATTTTTGAATATTTTTTTTAAAAAAATAAAAATTTTATTAATTTTCTGTTACAACAACTTAGTAGCATTAGGTCACATCTGCACCTCATAGACATACCAACACACAAATCCCATTTATTTTTCATCTGAACATAATCACTGCATACTGTGATGAACACATTGAGCAATTGTCGTAATACACACAGCATTTAATCTGATCAGATTTCCCATGCCCCTGCCCATCTCTCCCACACCCTGTTATATTTGGCAGGGCACCCTCTCGCCTCATATACAAACTTTTCCTGCTGGGGGCACCAGCCCACCCCTGCATCCACCGAGCAATTGCCGGTGCCTTCTCTGCATTCCAGTTGGCTGCTATATCTCGTTTAGCCACCAGGCACGCCACCCTCAGGAAGGCCCTCCGCTCTGCTATTCCCCACTCCCTCAAGGACATCCAATAGGATTGGTAGCGGGCTGCCTCTATCTCCACCATCAGGATCCTGGAGATTTCAGCAGTGGCCACTCACCAATAGGTTGTTATGTGTGGGCAGACTCACACCATGTGGTAGAAGTCTGCATTAGGACTTGCACAGCAGGGGTAGTCTGCATGGGGTCGGAAACCCGCTTTGTGCATTTTATCGGGTGTAAGGTAAGCTGTATGCAGGTAGTATGCTTATAGCAGTTGAAGGCGAGCAGCTATGGTTAGGTTTCTCAGACCATCAAGGCATCTCGCCAATTCTCTTTCTCTATTCGGCCCAACCAGCTCTCCCACCTTTCTCTGAGACTTTCGAGCGGCACCGCTGTGTTGGTGACCAGAGTGCAGTATATCTGATACACCCCTCCTCTGTCCAAACCTCCCATCAGGGTTTTTGCTTCCACAGGGCTAAACTCAGGTAGGACCGTGCCAGCCTGGATGTGCGCGCCCAATGCATGCTTGAGCTGGAGGTGTTTATGAAACTGGGTCTTAGTGAACGAGAATACTCCTGTGGAAGCTCCTAAAAGGACCACATATGGAAGCCCACCCAAACGTCCCCCAAAAGTGAAATGCCTATATTGTCCCATTTCTGGAACCCTTCCAAGGCGGAGACCTCACGGAGCCATGTTCCTCGCAATAATGAGTTCTGCTAGGTGAGGCTCTGCCATCATCTCGTCACCCCCAGCTCCGCCCCCCACCACATCAGCACCACCCTTGCCACCTCGGGAATCTTGTGCGGGAGTGGGTTACCATACAACAGCATAAGCAGTCTGGGAAAATCCATCATCAGGGGTTCAAGCTGATACGCTGGATCCAACCACCCATCTCCAAACCAGTCATTCAGCACCAATAAATGCATTGCTAAGTAATAGAAATATAAATTGGACATTCCTAGTCCCCCTTCATACATATCTCGCTGACAGATGCAGAATGCAAGTCTAGAGCAAGAGTTATGCCATAGGAATTGCCGCAGCCACTGCATCCATTTCTTTAAACCATCGCCTAGGTATCTGGAGAAGGTATAGGAACTGGGGCAGAACCATCATCTTATAGAGTGCTATCCTTCCCAAGACATTAAGAGGCAAGGTCTGCCACCTCTTAAGGACGTCCCTGATCTTCCGGGTGAGTGGTGCGACACTGAGTGACCAGGCCAATTCGGTCAGGAGGGCCACAGTAATTCCCAAGTATTGAAAACTGTTGCGTCACATGGGAATGCTGTTCTGCCAGTCATAGCAGTCCCTTGCAGGATGCAATGGGACCAGTACGAACTTACTGGGGTTGAGGGTCAGGCCAGAGGCTTCAGAGAACAGCCTCAATAGCTGCAGACATCAGGGTCCACTACTGGCCGGGTTAGCCAAATACAGGAGCACGTCATCGGCATACAATGCAATGCGGTCCTCAAAGCCAGTGGGCCAAGACCATCTGTTAATTAATGGGTACTCTCTTATAATCTTCGCAAGCAGCTCTATCACCAGAGTGAAGAGAAGTGGGGGCAGTGGGCACCCCTGGCGAGTTTCCGGGCGAATAGGGGAGGGGTCCAAAACAACCCTGTTTACTTGCATCTGGGGAGTTGGATTGGAATAAAGGAGCTGCACCAGTCCAATATAGTTAGGGCCAATCCTAGCACTCAGAAGCACCTGGGAAAGATAGGACCAGTCCACTGTGTCAAAAGCTTTTTCGAAATCTATAAGCAGAAGCGCTGGGGCGGGGGTCAGGGAACCACAGTAAGCTAGCACTGCGTGCAAATTTCTAAGGCAGTGCCTGGTACTCCTAGTCAGCATGAAACCACATTGGTCTGGGTGGACCAGGGAAGGCAGCACTCTTTTCAGCCTGGTGGCCAATATCATAAATAGTATTTTTAATTTCGGTATCAAGGAGTGAGATGGGGCAGAAGGCAGAGCAATGCTGCGATGGAGGGTGGGTCTTTGGGATCACCACAATAGTGGCCTGGTCGAGGCCCGGGGGAAAACTGCCTGTATGTTCAGCTTCCTCGTATATGTTCAGCAGGTGTGGGGCCAAGATGTTGCTGCACTTACTGTAAAGCTCATCCAGAAACCCGTCATGGCCCGGGGCCTCACCCGAGGCTAGAGCCGAAATAGCTGTCCTGATCTCTTCTAGCATTATGGGCTCGTCAAGGTCGTGTCTCTCCGTTGCTGAGATTCTACGAAAGGACATGTCTCTAAACAGGGGGGCTCTCTCTCCAATTGGGGCCTAGGTCATTCCGCATAAAGTCTTGTGTAATAAGTGGCAAAGTTCTGAGCAATATCTTGGGGTGTCTGGGAGGTGGCGCCTGAGTCATCGACAATTTCAGGGACAACCCTGTCTGCCCAGGGCCGAGTTGCCAGCTAGTGTATCAGTTTTCAGTTTTTGTCCCCTTGTTCGTACACAGAGCCGTTGAGGCACGCCACATGTGCTTCACGGTTTCAAGGGTGAGATGATGGATTTCCTCCCTAATTAGGCCTAATTCTCTAGTAATGGACGCATGAGTGATGGAGAAGAGTTGCATCTCAAGGCATAATGCCTGGGCCTCAAAGTCTGTCACTTGTTGGTTTCTCACGTGTTCGCGTACCCGGAGAAGATGCTTGGGATGTCCTCGGTGGGTGGCCTTACAGGCAGCCCATTTTGTGCCCGGCGACAGCACCGACCCCAAGTTACTCGTGAAGTAGTGGGTGATCTATCCTCTCAGGGCTTAAACATAGTTTCCATCCTGGAGGTGCGAAGCACTCAGTCGCCATAGTGGGCGTTGGGCCGTGCCAGTGTCTTCCAACTGGACAAGAAGTGGTGCCTGGTCAGAGACTCCGCGTGGCAGTATCTCTGCTCCAGCAACCCGAGAAACATCCAGTGCCGGCATGAAGAGGAGGTCTATTCTCGCATGTGTATGGTGCGCTGCCGATGTGTGCGTGTACTGTCACATTCTAGGGTGTCAAACCCGCCACACATCATAGAGGCCTAGTCCATCCACCCAGCGGCTCAGTCTCATAGCTCGAGCTACCCGATTCATGGATGGGGACCCAGTGGTGTCAACCTCCGGATTCATGATGTTTAAGTTTAAGTCTCTAGGAATCGTTCAAATGCCCTGACGGAGCGTAACCGCTCAGGAGATTAATCTGCCAGACGCCGATTGTGCCAGACATTGCAGCATATCGTCCTTTCAGATCTAGCCTGATTGTGGTGATCACTATGTGTAGTGAGAGGTGCAGCAGGACAGCCACCCGTCTAGAGCCTCTAGAGAAGCTGCGTGGGAGACTCTGTCATAACTTCCTCGCGCGAGCATAGGGCATTTGGCGCCAAGTAAATGTGTCTCCTGGAGTAACATCACAGAAGGGGCAAAGCAGCGGAGGGCACCGAGGACTGCAGAGTGCTTGATTTTGTCTAGGAGCCCATTAACATTCCAGGAATGAACCTGTTTAGGAAGCTTCAGTGTGTGCGGGGAACAGGCGTTGATTTGCATAAAGCTCCTTGTGTATGACGGTCCCTCCCCAGGGAGAAGGTCGCATATAGTGGGTCCCTCCTGGAGGGATGCATGTGTAATGTAGCCCCAGGGGCGCAATGTGACCATCTGGGAGAAAAACGTTAGTACAAACAAAATTTAGCCATAACATGACAGTAAAGTATTCTACTTTACTACACCTCATCCCCCCAACTGCTCCCACCCCATACTTCCATCCCTGAAGCATCTGTCGCCCCTGTACACAACCAAAACCTGAAAATCAAGGTATCTGCAATGGGTGTGGAGTGGTGGACCCCTCCATATAGTCAGAGTTCTGCTATATTACATCCCCTCGTCCCGCATCAATTTCAGGTCAGGAGATCTCCCTCCTGTCTCTGTTACAGTTGCTTGGGATCAGTTTTGTCTCTATATCGCACGACAGGGAGGGAGTTTGGTTAATGCAATCATCCTCGTGGTCCAGCATAGGTTGCTTCTCTTCTGAGCCGCCGGTTGTGATCGGTCCCTTCGGATCCCTTGGGCTCGTTGACTCCTTCTTGGGCGATCGGGTCACCCCACTCCACTTCCTGCAGCGGCACCGAGTGCGTCTTCGTCCTCTCCTCAACCCCAATGAGCCGATGTGGCTAGGTCCCTGGGAGTTTTCTGCATGGAGGGGGGGGGGGGCCTTCCGGGCAACACTGTGATCCTCAGTGAGCCAGTCCCAAGCAGTTTCCGGCAAGTCAAAGAAGAAGAATTTCCCATCCATGATGACCTTAAGGCATGCAGAGAAGAGCAGCATGTAAGACAGTTGCATTGCTCTTAGTTTTTTCTTGACTGCCTCATAGGAGTGATGTTTGTTTTGCACTTCACATGTATAATCTGGGAAAAAGAGGATTTTGTGATTGTCCCAGCGGAGATCCTGGTGCACTCTCGCCTCTCTGGGGATAGTGTTGCAGTCCTTAAAGTTAAGAAACCTAGCAATCATTGGGAGTCTGGGCTGTCCCGGAGAGGGGTCTGGGAGCCAGCTCCCTGTGGGCGCATTTGATGGCAACCAAGGTAACAGTTGCTGCTCTGACACCTAGGTTCTAATCCAATGTTCCAGAAACTCAATCACCCGGGTCTTTTTTGCTCCTTCTGGAAAGACAATGAAGCACAGGTTGTTGCATCTGGAGCGGTTTTCGGCATCCTCAACTCTATGATGAAGCTCGCTAGTATGGGTCAGTAAGTGGGTGACTTTTGTCTTAAGATCTGTGACTTCATCCTCTGCTAGGGAGACTCGGTCCTCTACTTCTTTAATGCTGCCCACCACTGTTCGCAGATCTTGTCGCAGTAGACCCACATCCTCCTGCACTTCACCAATTTTTGTTTCGACAGCCAATTGCGAGGATTGAATGGCCAGTAGGATCGTGTCCACCCCTTCTATTACAGGGGTCTCTGGTGAAAGACCCCCCACCCCCTGGGGGCTGTCTGCATGGTGAACTGGTCAATGCACTGCTGGGATAGAGGTGGCTGCCTGTTAGTTTTGTCTTTCCCCATGGCAAGGCTACAGGACGTGGGCGCCATGCCTCCCCACGTACCTCTTCACTGTCACACCGCCTAGGGCTATCAGTGCAGAGGTTCGGGTCACTTTCTGCCATTGAAGGGGAGGCATTCTAGGACCCAACCATGGGGGACTGCAAAGTCACCAGGAATCAGAGGGAGGGAAAAGGGTAGCGGGGGGGAGGTTTCCACAGATCTTGGGAGTACAGGGAGTTTCAGTCCACGTCTGCCACCCACTCCTGCCCGGACAGCACTCTCCACGAGTCTCTCCACCCGGCTCTCCTCACCCCACCATACCGCTTATTGTGCTGGGCCACCTAGTCGCTTCCACCTCTGTTGTTCGGCCCCACTGCAGCCTCCACTCAAACGCTACTCACTGATCTTCCGACTGTGTCAGGTTCCAGGGGGCCCAGCTTCTATTGCAAACTCCACACTGCGCCCCCCTTCTTCGGTAACCACCACTCTGTTTCTGTCCACTCTTGAATTGCACAGTGCAGGTGACTGCTCCCCCTCGGCTGCCTGAGTTTTACGTGCTCGTTCCGCGCCGCACCTCTGTTCCGGCCCGCTTCGCTCAGTCTGGGCTCTAAAGAAGGCCAGTCGCTAGTCAGTCTTCTCCTCGGGAGCCCCAACCTGCACAGCACGGGCGGTATGATCGTTCCGGCTCCTGCTCAGGCTTCTGGCCTTTTCACACCCACCTAGCGCTGCCCTTCACTTTTGTTCGGGTCTGCCCGGGTCAGGCCCAAGGGAAGGCCGTAGCGGTACCCCGACACTCCCGCTCCACAGCTTGTCTCCCGGCCCTCCACGGATCTCTTGCCTCACCCGGTCCTTCACGGGGCAAGCATCCGGTTGTCAGTTGGTGGGCCGGATCGTGGCTCAGAACGGCTTGGCTCTGCTGCCTCTCAGGGGGTCGGGCTTCTCCCCAAGGCCACGTTAGCAATCACTGTGTCAGCAGTTCTTCATGGGCCTGGTCCCTTGGAGGGCCCTCACCATTCCCCTGCGGATCTTTTACTCCTGCGACTCATCTCCTGGCCTTCAGGTGGGGCTGCTATCGCATCTGGAGTAAACTGGATGTGGGAAAAAACAGCTTGAAACGGGGGATGAAGGAGTGGTCCGGAGCAATTTTAGAGTCCGACCGCCATCTTGACCCACAGATTGTTCTGTCTTAAATATTTTTTTGAAGTGCAATTGGGGGGCCTTACATGGGCCCCCTGCCTGGCACTGGGTGTAATGGCAAATGCCCGGGGACACTGGTCCCCTGTGCTAGCCATTGGGGTTGTGGGCGTGACTCTGTACTTTACTAAGACAGGATTCACTTTTGGGTGGTTGTGCGTCAGGAAGTGGCGCTAGGCTGGTTACTGGTATTATTTTTGCCGTTAACCAGCCTACTATTATTTTCGGTCACGCAACCTCCTTTTCCCATAACGCCACCCCCACCCCAATTCGGCTAGCAGCTTTTTTTTCACGCTAGCCCAAGCTTACTGCTAGCTTGCGCCATTTCTTAAATATGGCACCCGGCTGGTGCTGTAGAATGGCACAAGCCGGCACAAAACTTTTTGATGTAAAACTGCGTTAGCGCAGTTTTGCAACAAAAAGTATAAATCTGGGCCTAAGTACTATAATGGTGCTGCCAAAAATGGACGGGGGCAACAACTCTGCCACAATCTTTGAGGCACACATTTGAGAACCATCTCATTTAAATGCAAGCAGCAAAACAAAAACTGTATGTGAAAATAAAAGAAAATACACACAAACCTAAAAAATGCGTGAAAGCATTTTATTTTTATTATATAATGCTGTACAGTTTTGACATCTATAATTATAAGTGTGCGCTTCACTTGTTTTTAGGTATCTTAGTGTTCTATTCTATTATTTATTCACATATTTGTGTATTTCATTGGCTGATTTAGTATACCTACATTTATATTTGTGTGTGTGCTACATTGTGACCTTGCACAAAATACTGCATTTAAGTGTATACATAGGTTCATGTGTTTGTGTTATTCCAATTTCAAATTAATCACGTGTAATAGTGATTTTTGTGTTTATGTTCTCACTTGCCCGTGTGGCCTGATGTATGTAGGAGTATACTCTTTCCTGTGAAGAAGCGAATTCTTGAGCATTTGAGGGCAATTAAGAACTGTGATCAGAATTACCCAGTAGCGATACACTTGAAAGAAATGCATTCCCAAAATCCTGATATACCTTTATTTTTTGGTATTGACAGAGTGCTGTTGACAGCAAGAGGAGGCAACAGGGAGAGGAGATTACACATCATGGAATCAGAATACATTGTTCGTCTTCATAGCAACGCCCCGATGGGGCTCAGTGCGGATGAGGAACTTTTCTTTCATGTTGGTTGAGTCTTAGTTTTCCAGTAGTCCTCCTAGCTCCCATTTATGTATCTTTTTGAGGTTTTCTTTGAGATGATATATGACTTTATTTTGGGGTCTGATTATGCTCCGTGTGTATTATCATGTAGACTATGGTATGAAATAATATGTTTTATCTTCATTTCTAAAAACATTCTGGTTTGGCTGCTTAGAAAGTATTATGGCCACTTGGCCTGATCATGTATCTGGATTTAAAATAAAGAAAATATTATATGAGATTCATTAATATCTCTAATTCTGTGGCGTATACTTAATTTAGATCCCCCCATTTCTTGCAATCTAAAAAAAATTTTTTGTGCATAATTTATATTTTTTAAAGTTGGCGGTTGAAGAATGCAATTTGTACAAGAAATCTTTTTATCCAGAAAGAAGTGGCTGGATCAGCGTATTTTCACTGTGTCTATGTGTTGGTGTTTCATGTTGTTTTAAAAAACTATAGAGCACATTGTGTGGTATGGGCTATGAGGAAGATCTTTGTAGGATCGAAACGTGTTACCATTAAACTTTGCATTTCTCACTAAGCTTTGGAGTGCGGTCCTTTGGTGCCCGGGCCGAGTGGCACCTCTTTCTGCACAAATTTACGGCTGCCAGTGGCCGTGACCTGCACCGACCCCGCGAAGGTAGAAGACGCTGGGTGATACTGGAATTTGTTGTGGAATATATATATATATATATATATATATATATATATATATATATATATATATATATACATGTATCTATATATATATATATTTAAAACCTAGTGGTGGTCGCCACTAGGTAGTTATAGTTCTGAACCAGTTTCTATAGAAAAAGCATTTTTTGTTTTGCTAATAATTTTGGTGCCATTTGGTGAACCTTCACAAAATTTTCCAAGAAAATATGGCGCTCACTTCAGCTGCTGCCTGGAAAGTTTTAGGGTGATCTGTCAAGTGGGACATTTGTTATAAATGAAATGGGGGGCACCAGGCCCCCTCAATCTCAGGGACCACCACCTCCCCGGGCTCACATTCAAAACAAATGCGGGGGGCTGCTGGGCCCCCCGCAGCCCAGGGCACAACCACCTTCCCGGGGCACACATTGTACTTCAATGAGGAGGAGCTGCTCGCCAGCTCCCACAGCTTGCCACCCCCCAGGGCCTGCCACCTCCCTGGGACACACATCTATTTAATTTGGGGGGTGCTGCGCGGCCCCCACAGCCGCAAAGACACCCAACCTCCATGGGGCAAACTGGGAAAAAAAAAGAAAAGGGGTCCATTTCGCACCCTTGCAGCCCCGGGGAACACCACCTCCCTGGGGCTAAATGTAAAGTTAGAGGGGAGCCACAGATGGCCCTGGGGACCACCAACCCCAAGGGCTGGCTCCTGCTCTGTCCCGGGGTGCCCATCCACAGGACATAGCTGTTTGCTTTTGCTTGGTGGGAGCTGACTGCTCCCACCAAGAAAAACAAACAAAGTCCGCTTTCTGCAAGAGAGAGCTGTAAAACACCTCTCCCTTTCAAGCTTTCATCTGTCTTCCCTGCATGCAAATATGTGTGCGGGGAAGACAGATGAAAACGCTGCATCCACATGCAGGGAGCTGCTTCTTAAAGCAGCTCCTGTTTGTGGGAGCAATGCCGGCTCCTGAAGGATGTGGGGAGCCGGCTAGGACCGCGGGGCCTTGAGGCCCCCCCTGCGGTCCTGTCACTCTCTCGCTCTCTCTTCCTCTCTTCCATCCCATTATGGGATGGAAGAAAGAGAGAGAGATAGTCATTGCAATGGTCTCTCCATGCAATTACTTTTCAGCACAAGTCACCCATGGCATAATGTTTGAGGTCACAGCACCTCATACTGAAAGTTGAGGGTTCTAATCCAGGTGTGTCATTCCCTAGTTTATTTTCAACATCAAAAGTTGTTAGTTGATAATAGTTGAAAACATTTTCTTTTTAATTGACAAATACATTTTTCTTTTCAATTTGTACAGAAAGTATATAATCCACCAAAGCCTAAAAAACGCTCCCTCTTCCTCTCACTCTTGTTCTTTCTCACTCCTAATTTCTCTTTTTCAAACTCTTTCACCCACTCACACACCCACTCAGACCCTATGCACCCACTCATAGACCCACTCACACTCATGCACCCACTACCAGACCCACTCAGACCCTCACACACCCTCTCACAGTCCCACTCAGACACTCATAGACCCACTCACAGACCCACTAAGACCCTTGTGAACCCACTCACAGACCCACTGAAACCCTCTCACACCCACTCACAGACTCGCACAAAAACTGACGCACCCACTAAGACACTGATGCACCCACTCTCACACCCACACTCACCCCCAGAAACACCCTCTTGCACCTATTGTCACACCTAGAGAGATAGGTCATGGGCAACTCCTGCTGCACACAGCCCTTTGTGATTGGGTAGTTAGGGGGGTTGGCTGCAGGGTCTGGCCACACTCAGATAGACAGGCCATAGCCAACTCCCGCTGCGCACAGCCCTTTGGGATACCTTCTGCCTCAATGATCTTTTATATTGCCACACCCTCTCTTGCCTGCCTGCACTGTTGGTCTGTTTCCCTGGCCCCTTTTTCCCCTACCCTCCATGGTACATTGTGTTGCCACTGCCCCTCCTCCTGCCCAGGGTGATCAACTTATTGCCTCTGCACCCTCCTCCCTGCCCACAATTATTTGAGTCTGTGCCCCTCACCTTTGCCTCCTCACAGTATTGTAATGAACAAGTAGATTGCTAACATTCTATCTTTATTACAAAGGTATGGCATGCCTGACGTCATCTTGATGTAACCAGAATTGTAACACTTAAGCATTTTCTTTAGAAATTATAAAAACGAGAGGGTCTTATTTCCATAGAGATTATGTTCAGTGCCGTAAAAAACTAAAATGAGAACATATTTTCTGAGTTCTCAAATAGCAACAAAGCACTTTTAAATTATCTACTATCTTTATATTTTTTTATCCAGTTGATCAAATTATTATTTTTTACACTTAGGAGGGAGGATGTGGTGTTGTGGGCAGAGCTGCAGACTTTGCAATTAAGGAACCAGGTTTGAGTTCCATCATCACCTTGACATCCTGTGACTTTGGGCAAATCACGTAATCTCCCCAGGCCTAAAATCAAAATGAATGTGTCCTTATGTAATGTAACTTATGATCATGTAAAGCATTCCAGTACCTTCATATTAAGCCTGCACTATATAAAACTGCACAAAAACAAAACAATTAAGTGTTTTGCACACTTTGTTCATTGGGCTACACTTGGACTACATTTGGGTGATATTTGTACTACATTTGGGCTCATTTGTCTCTGGTGTCCATCTTGGTAGACTTATTTGTTATGTAGCTCCCTAATTTCCTCATTTACTACAGTATCCTCAGTAGAAAATGCTATCAGTTTTCCACTTCGATTTCATCAAGATGCAGTTCAGACGTGCCACACTTTTGGCATAAATTCTGAATGTCAGCATTCTAATTGCACATTAGAACTCTATGGAGAGGCTGTTGATCACTAGGGAGTTAACTGGAAGTCTGCTGCTGGTATCGAAAGTGCATGTTTCATTCTGCATGTCAGAATGTTTTAATGAAATAGAAGAGGAAGATATTTGAGAGCTCACTTAAAACATGTCCTAATTGTTATTCTACAGCACTGAACCCTTCATGTTGTTCCTTTCTAAGTTAAATGTGTTACGTTTTACCTGTTTGATTCAATCAAGATGGCTTCAGGTGTGCCACACTTTTGTCATAAATAAGACTGTTAGCGCTCTAGTTGTTCTTTAGATCACTCTAGGAGGATGCAGAAAAATCAGAATCAACTGACAAGCTGCTCCTATTGGAAGTACATGTTTTGCTGAGAATGTCAGACTTCATTCTCATGTGGCTGAGAAAGATAGTATGAATTTAAATAAAAAATGATCTAATTTTAGCTTCTGGAGCACCTTCCATAACCTCTATGGGAAAATCATGAGAAAACAGTTTTCAATCAAACATGGTTCATAAAATCCCAGCAGAAGGCTTTTTCACAGCACTAGAACACACCACAATTCCCAAAACTAGTAGAGTAATACCAACAAATTATTTATATTGTAACTAAAATCCGTTATCACTCTTTATATGTTCTCCTTTTTGTGACCCTCAAAACCTGCTATTCACTACAATGCATTTCAATGAGCTGCTATAATGTATATTAGTTCCCAAGATGGCTGCCAGAACTTCCTAGTTGAAATGCTGTCAGCCAATTAGATCCCACCATGAGATCTGTGTTTAGGCTCCATCCAGACATCTATATATTTTTGCCTTTATTAACTCCAAAGCTACTGAACAGATTTATGCCAAATAACAAAAAGCATGATCTACGCACCAAGATCTAACTCCCTGCCGAATTTAGTGTAATTCTGTTCAGCAGTTCGGGCTGTAGTCATATCTAAAGACCCTATGGGAAAATGCATGGGGAAAATGCATTTTGGGAACCCCCTTTTTTCCCAGCCCCCACTTGACGAATCACCCTGAAACTTTCAACACAGCAGCTGAAGTGACTCTCATACTAGTTTTGAAATTTTTGTGAAGATTTAAAAAACGGCATCAAAGTTATTGGCAAAACAAAGACCGCTTTTCCTATGGCAACTAGGTCGTAACTGTAACTACCTACTGGCAACCCCCAGTAGGTTATATATATATATATATATATATATATATATATATATATTTATATATATATACTTTATTTGTACATATACAGTGAGAGTATGATCAGTACAGCAATCAACAAGGTGGAATGTAAAAGCAGAGAGTTGATTTTGTTTGGCGGTGAAAAAAGGCAATAAAAGGAATAAACCCCACGATAGACTGATTACAACATACAGTAATCAGCACAAAAAATTACGGGCTTACTTGAAATTGGATGACATATTAGGGCCCACGTTGCCAGAACATCCTCAAATTACATTCAGGAGAGCATTCTCCATGAGAGGCTCCCTAGTTTGCAGTAGTCCTGAAATGAGGAAGTCTCCCTCTTGGTTGAAGAAAAATAGGTTTCAAAAGTGTCACAGGTGTAAAGCCTGTAAATATGAGCTCAACATATATGAGGTAGAGACAGCATTCAGTAGCACAACCCTTAAGATCAGGGGTCCCTTCCGTTGCAAAACTTAATTTGCAGTTTATGTACTAAGATGCCAGTGTGGACTGCAATATGTAGGCAGCACCAAACTGCAAGTTCATAAAAAGAATATTGCAACAAGCCATTTACGAGCCACCAGTAATAAGGACGATTAATACCCAGTGGTCATGCACATTACAGAGGTTCATGGAGAGGATAAGATGGGTTTGAAATATTTTGTAATAGATGCAGTACCATTGCAACGGAGAGGGGGGCGATAGAGAAATTCAGTTGAGGCAGCTGGAGAGCAGATATGTACTGAATTTGGATACTAAGTTTCCGAATTGTCTTAACAATGAGGAGGAACTGTTCACTTTTTTATGTGATATTCATTAATGGTTACATTCAGGCTGTGCATTTTGTTATTTGACAAGATCTTGTGTAGTATGGATGGGCGCAGGGTGAAGCTGATAGGAAATACAAGAGAAGTCTTTTGCTAAGAAAAATGCTCAATTGATATATTGGCCCACTTGGGAATGATCATTTTGATTATTTATTTTACCACTTGTGAAATTAGTTAGGAAAGGAATGTCTATGAAAGTAATGCAAAATAGGAATATGTGATCAAATATAGCATGATTTTGAAGGAAGTTCTCTAAATGAGTCACTTGTTCACCCACTTGGGTAAAACAGTCACAAACAGTTACTATGCCATAGGTATATTAATGTGATATGATGAATGACGTTATGCAGTTGAAGAATTGAACAAATGCATCAGACAGCTAAATGAGTTTTTGAGAACAGTGTTTAACAAGTGGCGAAACATATAATTTGAGTAATTATTTTATGAAAATGAAATAATATCAAATAATAATGAACACAAGGGTTTTGTATTACATACAAGCAGGGACATAGCAGGATCCGGCCCTGGGCAGGTGGCGGTCCCCAGGGCCATCAGTGGCTCCTTGAGGGGGGCTGCATGGCCCCCCTCCATCGTTGAAGAAGCCCCAGGGCGGTGGTGATCCCAGGGACTCTGGGGTGACCCCAAAAGTTGTGAATTTTCATGACTATTGCACATGGTGAAGCAAAAATATTTAAACCCATAATGTGCCCCTAAAACACACCTCTATCACATCACTGGGGTCAGTGTACATTCACCCTGACCCCATATGCCACATTCAATTTGGATTTTCATCCCTGTGCACCCTGTCCCATGAAACAAAATGGCAGCTGCAGCTTTCTAGTCAGGTTGTGGTCAGCCAATTGCACTGCTTCTTTTCGCATGTGTATTCGCAAAAAATTCACACATTTCATTTAATTATTCGTAAAATATTCGTAAAATCATCGCGGCCAGAGATATACAAATTTATTTTCCCAAAATAGGCGAAAGCGTGATCTGTGTACCAAAAGCTAGCTTTCTGCCAAATTTGGTGTCATTTGGTCCAGTGGTTCGGGCTGTAGTCGTGCCTAAAGGTCTTATGGGAAATAACATGGGAAACACAACATTTTCACTTCCTCGTCCTCTTTGTCTCAGCCCCATCTTGAAGGATCACCCTGAAACTTTCCATGCACAACAAGAGTCACTGCAACCCTTTTTTTTTGTGATAATTTCATGAAGATTCGTCAAACGGTGCCAAAGATATAGGCAAGTAAAAAAACACGTTTTCTTTGGAAAAATACTTAACCATAACTACCTAGTTGCGACTGCCACTAGGTAATATATATATATATTTTTTTTTTCACTGAAAATAAACAAAGTGATGCTATAGTTAGGCCTTTTAATAATATAAAAACTATTGCTTTATTACAAAACAAATTAAATTCACCAGTTATAATTTACTGAGTTAACTATAACTTGCGACCCCACCATGCACTACCTATGACCTCGCATGACAAGCTGAATTATATTTTTGATGACATCACTGATGACACCTCAAATGGCATCATAGATAATGTCACTGATGACATTATCCAATGAATGTGTTAGTTTAGTATAGGCTTATCATGCTGGAAGGTATTCAGCAAGGTACATCTAGACCTATTTTTCCACAGCCTCTTTATTGCTAATGGGTGTAAGCTCTTGCAACATGCTTGGCCTCCAAATGGGTCCTTAGTGTGTGTAGCGAGTGAATCTGTGAATAGTTGTCCACAGAGTAAACACTGTACAAAGCAGAGATTTGCTCACAAGAGGTTGGCTCCTGTACAAACCTGGCTACAGGGCGAAGGTTTTACATAGTAGGTGCTTACTCTCCTAAGGGTCCGTAAGTGTTTAGAGGAAGTGGGCTCTGCATGAGAAGTTGTGCATTAGCAGTGAAGACTGTAAGCATCAGGTACTTGTCTACCCATTTGTGCTTGATTGCCCACAGGAGATGGCTGTCTGCAATGTTTTAGTACAGGGTGAATGCTGCACGTGCAAAATTTGATTTTGGTGCCTGATACTCTCGGGCCACTAGCAAGTGCACAAAGACTTTGCGTTAGCTCACACTGCTTCAGGCCTCATGTGCAATCCTTTGCATTTACTCATGCTGCTTCCTACTGCGACGGCACCAAAACAATCCTGCTCTTGAGCGTAAACACACCTGTAGTGGATTTTCTACTCGAGATGCATCTAAATCTAGTCAAAAGAGGTTTTTGAGTGGATGTTCTTCTCCAATGGACCTTTCAAGTTGTTTTTTAGTGTGAGGAGCCTTTTTCTTTTTTGTCAAATAGGAAGAAAGTGCCCCAGAGACTCCATCTTCCTGTTCCTGCCCGGCAGGCTCCTCCCAGTGCTTTGTCCTTCTCCTGGTCAATTTTTACTTGGATTTCGAGGTGGAAGGATCACTCTTTTTGTCTTCTGGATATGCCTTCAGTTTTAAGGACTTTGTTTTTGTGAAATCACACAAGTAAGTCCAAAAACTATTGTATAAGGGTGTTGTTTGTTTGCTTGGGAATGCACCAGTATTTCTTTGTACTTTAATTTGATTTAAAAAATGTATAGTGGTGGCTGGCCTGGAGTCTAAGTATGGGCCTAGTTAGTATTTATGTTGCATTTCATTGATTTTTCATCTTTTGTAAAGGAACATTGTTGCACAGCTCAGTACCTTTTCTACATGTTTGTTACATTTGCAACATTATGTTACATTGTGGCCTAGATTTCCAAAGGGCCATCTAGCCAGTAGGCCCAGTACTAATAGTTATCAGTACACGAAATAAGTGGTTCAGTGTTTTAAAACTTAATTTAGGGCAGAGATGGCTTTGGATTAAAAACAAAATGTTGACTATTGTTTACATTTTATTTTTTGCAAAAAGTGTATATGTTGTAATATTTGATGGCATAGGAGGATATGTGTCATCATCCACCATTTGTCTTTGTTCTCCATGCTGTGTGGCCAGGGGCCATTTTGTGTTCTTTGTTCTCTATGCCTCCTTCTTTGCAGTTGTTGTTTGGCCATGTGGCTGGCAGCCATTTTGTGCATCGAGTCAGTGTGTCTGCCGTAGGCTTCCATGTGTTCTTTGTTCTATTTGCTCTTTGTTGCTTTTGTTTGACCATGTGGCTGGCAGCCGTTTTGTGCATCCAGCCAGTGTCCCTTTCCCATAGGCTTGCATGTGTTCTTTGTTTGCCATTCCTCCTTGCTCCTTGTTGTTGTTGTTTGACCATGTGGCTGGTGGCCAATTTGTGCATCCAGCTAGTGTCTCTTTGCCACAGGCTTGCATGTCTCCTTGTTACCCATGCCTCCTTGATCATTGTTGTTATTGTTTGACCATGTGCTGGTGGCCATTTTGTGCATCTAACCAGTGTCTCTTTTCCATAGACGTCCATGTGTTCTTTTTTCCCATCCCTCATTGCTCCTTGTTGTTGTTGTTTGACCATGTGGCTGGCAGCCATTTTGTGCATCCAGCCAGTGCCCCTTAGCCATAGGTTTGCATGTGTTCTTTGATCCCCATGTCTCCTTGCTCCTTGTTGTTGTTGTTTGACCATTGTGCTGGCAGTCACTTTGTGCATCCAGCCAGTGTCTCTTTGCCATAGGTTTGCATGTGGTCTTTGTTCCCAGTGCCACCTTGCTGTTGTTGTTTGACCCTGCGGCTAGAGCCTATTTTGTGCATCCAGCCAGTGTCCCTTTGCCATAGGCTTGTATGTGTTCTTTGTTTGCCATGCCTCCTTGCTCATTGTTGTTGTTTGACCATGTGGCTGGGAGCAATTTTGTGCATCCAGCTAGTGTGTCTTTGATCAGCTTCATGTGTTCTTTGTTTCCCATATCCCCTTGCCCCTTGTTGTTGTTATTTGAAAATGTAGCCAGTGGCCATTTTGTGTGTCCAGACAGTGTCTTTTTGCCACAGGCTTTCGTGTGTTCCTTGTCCCTTATGCCTTCTTGCTTCTTGTTGTTGAGTTTTGAGCATGTAACTGGCAGCCATTTTGTGCATCCAGCCAGTGTCTCTTTGCCATGGGCTTGCATGTGTTTTTTGGTTGCCATGCCTCCTTGCTGTTGTTTGACCATTTGGCTGGGAGCTTGCATAAAAACATTGGCAATTATTCATTTGTTAATTTGAAGCTTGTATTTTAATTTTGAAATTTAATTTTCTATTTTAATTTTAATTTTAATTCTTTATTTTACTTTTATTTTAATTTTAATTTTTATTTATTTTTTAATTTTTTATTTTTCTTCTTTTGAGTTCCTATTTCAATTTTTACTTTTTCCAATTTCTTGTTTTTTTCATTTTAATTTTAATTATAAGATTTTTTTAATAGGTTAATTTTCTTATTTTTTTTTTATTTTTATTTCATTTGATTTAATTCTGCATTTTGCCTTGATCCGTCCATACATCCATTCCTCCATCCATCCATTCATCCACAAAAGGCACACAACCACGCTACAGCACTCACTTTCTTTAGGTGTATAATAATTCCATTTCCTCCTGGGCACCCTGGCTGTGGTGCACTGCAGACAGATCAGCAACAGAAATATATTTTTTTAATGATTATTACATTTCCCCTGGACCACCTTGCTGCCATAGGTTTTTTACACCTCTCTCTGACTAACACAGGTGTCTCCTTTAAACAGATGAAGAAAAAGCAAAGAGCTATATCTGCATGTGGTGCTGCAAGATTTGAAATAAAATGTTATGGTGTGGTGGTGTGGTTTGACTTTACAATATCAGATTACATTTTCATTTATTACATAAGTAACCAACCACACTAATATTGCATTTGTCTGTTATATTTCAACCTGCAACAATACCGTGTTTCACTAATTACATAGTTTTCCTTGCTTGGTCGGTTTTGGGTGCACAAGAGGCGACGTCACATCGCCCACAGTACTGCCAAAGCGTAGGCCTTCACAGTTATTTCAGTCCTTCAATCTCTTCCACTTGTGCAGCTTAGTGCCACTGCCAACTGAGAGCTTTAAGATGGCCCCAAAGAAGTTCACTCACAAGAATGTGGTCAGTGAGAAGCAGCAGCTTCCCACCAGCGGCGTGCCAACCACACCAGCCTCCAAGGAGGAACCAGGGAGCAGCACTTCCGCATCAACAGCACCACCCCAACCTAAGACCAAGGCTATGTCTTCCAGTAAGGTAAACCACTGCATTAATGAGCAGTGGCATTGATTTGGATTTGTCCCTTTCTCAAAGTAGTACCCAATCGTTTCAGGAAACAGAGCAAAGTGGACAGAAGCCGCAGCCAGCAATAGTAAATCTTCCTGAAGTTGGAACAGAAAAAGATGTTGAGCTTCCTGTCAAGCAAGACCCTCCTCTTTTAGAATCAATTGTTCCCAGATCTTCAGTAAGAAAAAGGAAGGGTACTACTCCACCTTTTTCTCCAAGCAACTCTTCTGATGATAATGCCAGGGAAATGGAGTGAACCCCAGCAGAGTCCAGGAGAAGTCAGGAGAGGCATGGGAAAAGAACAGTTCCAGAAAGCCTTAGAATTAATGAAGAGGATGATGAGGAGGAAGATGACGACAATGAGCCAGTCACAGAGCTGGCACAGAGGAGTCTGACATTACTATTCAACATGCTCTGAGGGATGTGGCACAAGCAGCACTACCACCTCTCATATTTGTAAGGCCCAGCTGAGACCTTCACCATCCCCTACCTCAGAAGAAATATGGACTACAGAGAGGCAACTGACACACCCACCTACCTCCAGTTCTTCTTCAGGCATTGGCAGTGGCTTAGTAAGAAAGTACTTCTCCCTAGTTTGGGAATTTTTTAAGATTAACAAACAGGAGGAGAAGGTTGCAATATGCTCCATTTGCCATTCGAGTGTTCGTTGAGGTTAGCCTGATTCACATTATGGTACTACGGGCCAGACGACCCATATAAAAAAAATCATGCAGTCCGTGGGAGGAGCACCTTAAATAAATTGCTGAACGTGGTTGCGGTGGTGAAGGTGAGGAGAACCAGTAAACATCAGCTACAACTGGTCAAATCATGGTGGAAGATGAGAAAGAAGAGGGTGACATCCCCATGCAAAGCAGCCCTGTCCCCAACAGTGGATCAGAATCACCCGCCTCAGCGACCTCACAATGGCACAGGAAAACTCAACGTCAGATGGAGACACCATAGCATATGGTGACTGCACCACAACGTACATTGAGTCTACCACCACCTACATCTCAAAAGTTGCCTGCGTCAGTGGCCACACAAAAGAAGAAAGTCCATGCTACTCTTACAGGCATGTTTAAGCAGGATGGGCCCTACAACTACAATCACTCAATGCATGTCTGTACAAGGGGAAGGTGGGAAAAATGTTAGCGCTGGGACTCCTCTCTTTTTCTTTTGTGGCAGGAGTGGGATTCTTAGGGTTTGTGGCAGCCATCTGCCCAAAATGGAAGGATCCAAGTCTGACCTATTTTGCCAGAGTTGCTGTTCTAGTGCTGCATCATGATGTGCTTCAAATGGTTGGACGAGCTGTGCAGCAAAGTGTTGGCCAGACTATCCACCTTACAACAGACATGTAGACCAGTTGTCAGGCTACTAATTACATGTGCATCACTGCAACCTGGATCTCTTTTGTGGGGGTAAAGCAAAATCTATTCACAGGTCTTTTCCCTTAAGACATTTTTAAGAGCGTTCAGTGGCATGCAGCAGTAGCCATGTTCGCCATGGACAAATCACATACAGCTGCAAAGATCTTTGAAGAATTTAATAGCAAGGTGTCTGAATGGCTGCGGCAGAGGTCTCCAAATTGGATTTATTGCCAAGGACAATGGCAGTAACATAGTCAAGGCCATGGCAGACGGTGACTATTTCATGGTCCTATGTTTGGTACACTGCATCAACCTGGTTGTGCAAGACCTTCTCAAAAAAGAAGACATAGGGCCTTATTACAACTTTGGAGGATGGTGTTAATCCGTCCCAAATGTGACGGATATACCACCTACCGTATTACGAGTCCATTATATCCTATGGAACTCGTAATACGGTAGGTGGTATATCCGTCACATTTGGGACGGATTAACACTGTCCTCCAAAGTTGTAATAAGGCCCATAGTCAACAACATACTGACCACCTGCAGACAAATCTGCACTCATTTCAGCCATTCTTTTGCACCCCTGAAGCAGCTGCAGATTATTTAGCGCAGTAACAGAGTACCAGTAAAGCCATGATACAGGAGGTGCCAACACATTGGAACTCAAACTATTATATGTTGCAATGTCTGTTTGAGCAGTGCAGACACAAGAGGAGGGGATGCAATTGGGAAAGCTACGACCATGGATGTGAAAAAACGGGGCTTCGTCAAATGCCTGACACAGATGCTGTACTCTTTTGAGGTTTTCACGTGAAAAGTAACCAAGGAGGACAGTACGATGGGCTAAGCTATCCTGTTGTTGCATCTGCTACAAGAGCAGCTAAAGAAGGTGTCTGAAAAATATGTGCTCGGAAGTGTGAATGAAAACTCAGAAGCACATGCCTTGGCTCCGAGCCTAAGCTATTGCTTGACTTGTAATGCAAAGCTACAAAATGACATTATCTCATCCAAAGAGTACATCTGTGCCACCCTACTTCATCCACGCTACGAAAAATTCTTCCCACTTTTATTCCTCTTTCTGAAGTGCGTGTTTCAAAATACAAGAGGGGGATTGTTGGGCAAGCCGGAGCACTGGAAGAAGAATGGCTAGAACTTCTGGTGTGCCGCCTTCAACTTCCAGAGAGGGCAGTCTTGTCTCACAGCAGCCAAACACCAGCAACAAGAACACCGGTAACAACAGCATCAGAAGAATTGGGCCCAACCTCTGCATTGGCTTGGTTTCAAGTGGCAGTTCTTAAGTCCGGTGCAGGGGTGAAGGCAAAAGAGGTTGAGCAAGTGGCAGCACCAATGACACTTCAGAGGATGTTACAGAAATATCTGGATGACTCAAAAGAGGTGTATGTGGATCAAAGCCCATTGGTGCATTGGTATGGGAAGATGTGCTAATGGCCAGCTCTCAGCAGGCTGGCATTAAAGTATCTGGCTTGTTATGTAGCCACAGGTCTTCTGAACGTGTGTTCAGTGCAGTTGGCGCAGTTGTTACAGTGAGAAGGACCAGTCTCTCATCTTAAAATATGGAGAGATTAACCATGATCAAAATGAGCTAGCATTTTATACCACCTGAATACACTGTTTCCTAAACACCACAGGAGGAGGAAGAGTGTGATTGGTCAGAATCAAATGCGTTTGTTGACCAACTTCTGAATGAACCATCTGAGTTTGAGGACAAACTCTACTTCCTAGACTAAGTATGCCAGTGCCACCATAGAACTTTTAAGTTATTTCTCGTTTAACTTCTTTCTTTCTTTCCAGTCTCTCACCTCAAAATGTGGAGAGATTAACCATGGTCAACTGAACCAGCATTTTATACTCCCTGATTACACTGTTCCCAAAGTACCACAGGAGGAGGAAGAAGATGATTGATCAGAATCAAATGTGTTTGCTGACCAACTTCTGGGTTAACCACCTGAGTTTGAGGACAAACTCTACTTCTTGGACTAAGTATGTCAGTGCCACCATAGAACCTTTTTATTATTTAGCGTTGAACCTTTGTCATTCTTTCTTTGATAAAAAAAGAAATAGCTAGTGAAACTTGTTTGTGTTGGATTTATACTGCCCCACCATTTTTAGTCACATATATGTCCTGATTGCAGGTGGATCTGTGGATCTGTGTGCCCCCACATTCCCTTCAGGACATTGGAGACAATGCCTGCCTCCCTCACATGCCATTGCCAATCCTTTTTTTTATTTTTACATCATCTAGCAGGGCTGCCCAGAAGATCATTGATTAAAAGACTGCCAGTACCAAACACAAATCTACACAAAATACTCTAATTCTGTTTCTCTATTTGTACTTCATCAGCAGTACACTGCATAGGTCTACCTCGCACAGTTTGGGATTTGGACAGATTTACTCAGAGTCAGGAGAAGGAGGAGGAGGATGGAAGGACTCAGGGTGGGACAATCTCGACACTTAGAAGGAGAAAATTATTGACTTCAAAGAGAAACCATGATGATGGCACAGACTCTGAGGCCTAGTACTCACTCAGCTCTGTGGACTGGAGAGAGGTGCGTTGATTTGGGAAATGCTGCTGGGTATGTGTATGCTGCATTCCTGGCTCAAACTTGAAACTTTCCTTTATGTTCTTGCTCTGCCTCTGAGTCTTCTTGGTACACTCCTGACTCCTCATGAAGCTTATCTTGCTTCCCTTTTCCCTTTTTTTCACTCTGTAACACAGTTACTGTTTTTCAGTACACAGGCCTTCTCCTAGTCCTCTCCTGCATGAACAAAACTTGGTGAAAGCTCAACACTTCAGCTTAGCTGCAAGATGGTATCACTCAGGCACCCAAGAGTGACGGACATGCCAAGAAGAATGGAGATGCACCGCCTAGTTTTACAATAACAGTATAATTTTCTATTAAACAATCTATTTTTAGAACTGTGTGGGTTAACTTCAATCCTCCATAATTTGTATTTTTCAAACCTAGAAGGCATAACATTTAGAAATGTAGGCCCATATTTACACTTCGTTTGCGTCGGATTAGCGTCATTTTTTTAACGCAAATCCGGCGCGAATTTAACACCATATTTATATTTTGACGTTAGACCCGTCTACTGTCAAAATATCCGAGTTTTTGTCATTTTCTGGATGCGTGTAACTGCCTTGCGTCAATGAGATGCAAGGTAGGCATTCCCATCCCAAAAATACCTCAAACACCCATGCGCCATATTTATCCATCTGGGTAAAAATGACGCATGGCTGGGAAGCGGACCCAAAAAATTACACAAAGCCCGATTTGCGTCAAATTTTAACGCCTTGGTCAGGGCAGGTGTTAAAATGGGGTAAACACACCAATACTTAAGGAAAACACAGACAAGCAACATCATTGCTCAGGAAGGACAACATGGAGGTGCTACTCATGCAGCATGCAAGATGACGCAGAGCACAGGACCAACAGCAGCAGCTCCCACCACATCAACGTGGACCCCAAAGGCAATGCAGAAGGCAGGAGAGGCTCCTCAGGAACAGGACAACCTGCCAGGGCCTCAGGGAACAGGATATAATCCGGAGGTACAAACTCAACTGGCAAGCCATACAGCAGCTGCTGCACCAAACTGAGCCACAGATAACAGCCAGCCTGCAGACACCACACAATATTCCACTGGAGACCAAGCTGCTAGCTGTCCTGCACATGTTGGCAAGTGGCTCATTCCACACTACAGGTGCCCTGGTTGCTGGGGTATCACAGCCCTCATTCTCTGCCTTCCTTCCCAAGGTCCTTGATGCCATCATCTCCCTCACACCCCACCACATCAGCTTCCCCAACACACAGCAGAAGCAGCAGGAGACCAAACAGGGGTTTTACCAAATACATGGCTTCCCGCATGTGCTTGGTGCTATTGACTGCACCCAGGTCTGGATTGTACCACCTGCCGCAACAGAAAGCACACACACTCCATAAAAGTGCAGGCCATTGTTGCTCACCGGGGCTTGTTCACCAACATCTTGGCCAAGTATCCTAGGAGTATACATGGTTCCTTCATCTTTCGCCACAGCACCATCAATGGCACTTCCAGGACGGACAATATGGCAACTCTTGTTGGTAAGTCCATAAACCTAATAATATACACATGGCACAGCAACCCTGTAGGACATACAATACATACACCAGTACATTGACACGTGGCCAGGAAGACACTGAGGTGTGACACAGGTAGTTATGTTGGACACCCTGTCACAATGGGATACACACCTCTGGACTAATGACGGCTGCCAATAACAATAGATGCCACTCTAGAGCTACAAGGGACCAATTTCAAACCACACAGTGACAATGACATGGCCTGCCCTGGAAGTACAACTTGGAAGATGAACTATTTACTATTGCATAAGGGCTCATAGTCAATCGCACACCCTCCCAAGCAAAAAGTACTGTGGAAGTGGTGTGCAATGTGTGTTGCAGCAGGTCAAACACCATGAGACACATAGCATGATGATGCTGACTCACATGTAGGTGACATGGAAATACTGAGGCAGTACCAACATCACACATCACTCCTGGGGTGACGTTGCCAGCAAGCAATAAGGAAGTGG